>NC_033803.1:67264016-67312768 GCF_001876935.1 Asparagus officinalis | reverse complement strand
GATTCTCTCTCTCTCTCATTTTATAACTTATAAGTATATACAATATATTTATATATAATATATGTATATATGCTATATAGTTGTATATATATATATATACTCTTAGCATGGTATAGATACTAAGATATAAGAATATAAATACATATAATGTAGTTATAAGTATATTTATATGTGTATATTATAGAATTATAGTTATATAAGTATATATAAGTGTACAAGTATAATTATATATAAGTATATTGCATCTATTATATATACATATATTATATGTAAATATATTGTATATACTTAAAAAAGCATAATGTAAGTATGTAATAAATACATATATAATATATATTTATGTGACTCTCTCTCACCCACACAAGTTATAACTTATAAGTATATACAATATATTTATATATAATATATGTATATATAATATATAGATGTATGTACACACACACACACATAGCATGGTATAGTCTATAATTGTGATGCGACAAATTCAAATATAAATTTGTAATTGTTAG
Organism: Asparagus officinalis; assembly: GCF_001876935.1. Classification (NCBI taxonomy): domain Eukaryota; kingdom Viridiplantae; phylum Streptophyta; class Magnoliopsida; order Asparagales; family Asparagaceae; genus Asparagus; species Asparagus officinalis. Next base: position 67,312,259 of record NC_033803.1, on the reverse strand, counting down.
TGATTAACTGATTATTAATAAAGAATTTATTTTTATCATTTTAATTTCTATGATTTTTTACATTTATAAATTATATAATTACAAGTGATTAATAATATGATTGATTTTTTATCAAAATTTTGCTTAATATGTTGTTATTTACTCCTGAATTTTTTTAACAAAAAAAAATGATCGGCCCGAGCCGAGCTAACTGGACCATGGGTTTTGCCCGGCCCAGGCCCGGTTTGCCTGGCCAGGCCTGCCCGTTTGGACAGACCTATCATCTATCATCATGAGTGAGTCGCTAGTGGGATTGTCATTAGGAATACGCTCATCATTACATGGTTGGATGAGCATAGGAATTGTGCATCGTGAATTTTCTGTTAGGATAGTCCTAAAAAAGTGAGTAAAAATGTTAATTATTATCTGTCTAAAAGGGTTAACAAATAACTCATAAGGTTAACAACCAACCGTAACATTAACAAACAACTCAAAACCTTAACATCCGATTCAAAAATACATAAAAATCTACTAAGGTTATTAACCAACTCGTAACATTAACAACTAACTCGAAATCTTTTAACAATCAACTCTTATCCTCCACAACCAACTCATAAGGTTAACAACCAACTCATAACTATATACTAATGTTGACAATCAACTCAAAACCATAGCATGCAACTCATGACCTCCACAACCGACTCATAAGGTTAACAACCAACTCATAACTATATACTAAGATTGACAATCAACTCAAAACTGTAACAACAAACTCATAACCTCCACAACCAACTCATAAGATTAACAACCAACTCATAACTATATACTAAGGTTAACAACTAACTCAAAATTGTAACAACCAACTTATAACCTCCACAACCAACTCATAAGATTAACAACCAACTCATAACTATATACTAAGGTCTCATAACCTTAATAACAAACACATAATCTTAAATACCAACTCAAAAGGAAATTAAATTTGAAATGCTTACACATTTCCGTGAGGAGATAGAGTGTTCTCAGAACTTGAGGATTCCCCAACGGAGGTAACATATAAGTTTATGTCTGTAAATCCATAATAACGACAATACCCGACCATCAATTTTAAGTCCTTATCATTATCAATTGCAAAACTAAATTTCTTTTCCCCTTCGAATATGAATTTTAGTGAAAAAAACTGCAATGGTAGTTTGACTATTTGGGACACTTGATACTTCAAGCTAATAATTTCTATAGACTCATTGATAACTATGAAAACACCCTCACCCTCTTCGGTCCTTTTTGTGTTTGTAATCATGCAAATGTGGGATCCATCCGTTATTTTGAAGAAAAGTAGTTGAAGAATCAAAGATGATTTATGGAGGAGAATTAAATGGCCGGGATGGAGTAGTTGTGGTAAGCAAAGAGAATTTATTGGGGGGGGGAGTAGAAGATGGTTAGAATTGAGAGGGAAATGAGGTTTTTCCCCCTCCAAAACCCCTTTCTAATCACCATTAAAGCCTACAGTTCTATCTTCTCTGGTGACCGGTTGCTAGAGAGAGTAAGTGAGGGTATTTTGGGAGTTGTTTTTTTAAAACTGGATCACTTGAGGAATTGGGTTTGCGGGCTAAAGGCAATTGCATTTTTTTTGAAAAGGCAGGTAGGGTAACCTAACCAGTCAAGTCCTCAACAACACTCTGTCTCAAAAACAAAGGGACAGAAACAGACCAAAAACAAGAGGACAAACAACCAACCGACTTAGCTAGGGAATGAGTAACACCATTACCAGTGCGGCTTACATAAAAAACTTTAGAGCAGCCAGTAATAGTCAGACCAGCGCGAACTTCATCCGTAATAGGAGCCAAGAAAGCAAAAGGAGAAGGAGAGTCCACCAAGGAGACAATCTTTAGAGAGTCAATTTTCACCACTGAAATCCTCCAGTTCATACGCCGAACAAAGCGAATGTCTTCCAAAACAGCCACAGACATACAGACATAGGACCCCTGATCCTCATAGAGTAGCAATCAATCACATGCCCATGGTGATCCCGAATAACACCTCCCAAACTTATAATATCTCTTTCCAGAGGAACAGCAGCATCTGTGTTGAGCTTCAGCAAACCAGGAGCAGTGGGATACCAAGCAGAAGGCTATTTGGAAGGGGTGACAATGTCATGGGAGAGGCCTCTAACTCTATCTCCTTCCTCCACAAAACATAGAATCCGGTCACACATTGACATTGGGATTGTGGCTGGTAGGGACTTTGAAAGTACTTTGTGGGGTTGGGCGGGGGGAGGGGACGCGCGTCGCGGCGGCGCGCGGCGGCCGACCCGCGCGCGCAGGTGGGCCGGGCCCATCCCCGCCGGACGGGGGTCCGGGCGTTAAACACGTCGTACCAACATTTTGCACTCATATTTCCACATGCTTCTACGGTTACCGTAGATAAAATATCTTGGAGGCTACAAGCAATTTTCCCTATTGAAAATATTGAAAATTTGAACATTATATATGCAAAAACCTGAAAAAGATAATATTTTGTCTAAATATAGAAGGAACTATAATTGAAGAGCACGGAAAACGCTGTGAAGTCAAAATTGTGATGGCGTCTCGCCGCGTAGAGCTTCCTCTTCTCACCATTAATATAAGATTAGTTGGGAGGATAAGATCAACACTCCACTCTTCTGTTTGTTTTTTAAGAGTGCTGCTACGGGGACCCAAAATATGGGATCAATGGAGGGGACACCTCACCTGTCCCCTCCATTGGTCTCATATTTTGGGTCCTTAAGTCATTTTTCGTTTTTTAAAGCTGATGCATTTCCCTTGTAATCGAGATTGGTCAATATTATTTGTATTGTTGCTCTTTCCAAGCATTCTTAGAAGCTTCAATTTTAGGCTTGTCAATGTATCTAGCCCAAATTTTGGAGTATAAATTCTCATGAAAATATATGCATGCGCGAGCGGATGACTCTTATCCTAACATGGAGCAAATAGAAAATAAAATGATAATTTACCTTGCTATTGTGAGGATGAGAGTTATGCTCTCTGGTGCGGGCGGTTCTAAGAGGATTTTTATTCAATCCCTAGTTTCGTGAAATTTGAGAAAGTATCGACTAATGATTAGGATTCATTAAACAATGATTGCTAGATGAATGTTGCTTGTTATTTCAGTGCACAAATTACTAAGTATTTGATTAGACAAAGACAATGAAACTAGTTAATCCATTTCGAGCAGCCAAAAGCTAAATTGATTAATCCATGATATCACACGTATATTACTTTTTGAAATCTTTTCGGGTTGGAAAGGGCAAGTATCATAATAAATTTCTTTATAAACAGAGGATATTTTTCTCAACTCCTCAAAAGAGTTGCTTTTCAGTGAGTGACATATTTGAACCCATCTAGACAAGTTATCTTAACTCTTTTTGTAATTCTTTTTGTTTGACAGATTACTATAATTAACTCTCTTACTATGTGGTACCCTATGTATAAAATTTATGGTAAATTACACTAAACCTCCAAGAACTTTTAATATTTTGTAGTAAACTCCTAATAACTTTCGTAATTGCACTTGCCAGAAACCACAATATCTTTTGGGTAAATTACACTAAACCACCAATAACTGTCAAAATACCTTTTTATGTTGTTTTCCCCCTCTAATTTATGGGGCTATCTGCAAAACGTGAAAACTTATTGGGGTTTTCCACAACTTTAAAAGTTATTAGGGCCACAGTGTGATTTTGAAAGTTATTGAGGGTTTTACTGCAAAATGCTAAAAGATTTTCAGGGTTTAGTGTACTTTATAATTTATTAAAAAAAAAAATTTGGCAAGTTCGAGACAATTTTGGCTCTTCAACCAGTGGACATCGAATGACCACTCATTTCAGAATGGAGAATTTGTCCTACCACATTTGAGCATGCGAAAACAACGTCCATCCTTTTCAACATCTTTGGTCACCAAAAGGTTTTAGCTATAAAGGATTGGCTTGCTACGTGTTTGTTAGACAACCAGCCATCTTTGGTGCATAGAACTTATAATACAAATAAGTTTGTCTGCCGAATAAAATGCATCGTTGCGGTAGGATGATTCTCTTTGTTACCAAGTTTATCTACAAACCCTCAACCATGGTATTTTAAAAAAATACTCTTCTTTTATTTTATTATTTTTCTCTTGGAGTCAAATTTGTGGCTCTTGTTCCCAGCTAGATTGCTACCTTAATGTATTAAATCGTTTGATGATTTTAAACAGATTTAAAATAGTGTGGTGTTATAAGGACCCAAAAACATGGGATCCTACATGGTATATGTGAGGTGTCGGCTTCATGTCCCATGATGTACTGTTCATGAACAATGCATCATGGGACAGGGAGCCGACACCTCACATGCTTCATGTCCCATGATGTACTGTTCATGAACAATGCATCATGGGACAGGGAGCCGACACCTCACATGTCTCATGTAGGGTCTAATGTTTTTGGGTCTCATGTTTTTGGGTCCCATATATGAGATTAATGTGTATCATTATCAAGGAGGGGATTTCCCCCTTTGACTCCTACGTGGCACAATTCTCACCAAAGTAAACTTTCTCTCCTACTTTATTCTCATGATGGGGATTGTGCCACATAAGAGTCAAGAAGGGAAATCCCCTCCTTGATAAGGATACTCGTTAATCTCTCTCTCTCTCTCTCTCTCTATATATATATATATATATATACATATATATATATATATATATATATATATATATATATATATGAATTAAGATAGTTGCGTCTATTATATATACAGTATATTGATACTGGCTAAACTATATTGTCATTAACTTTAAAAGCATACATGTAAGTATGTCAATAACACATATAATAATGATATATTTACTGGTGAAGTCGTCTCTCACCACAACAATTATAACTTATAGTATGTACAAGTATATTTATATATACTATTATGTATACTATAATATATAGATGGTATGAAGACACAAAATACCACACCTAGCTGGTATAAAAGTCTATTAATTATAGATAGAATATATATATTAATATAGTATAGATAGAATTCATGATTATATCAATAAGAATTTATTTTTCAATTTATACATTCTTAATGATTTTTTCACATTTATACCAATTCTAAAATAATTACACAGTGATTAATAAATGCATATGATGTTGTTACTGACAAATTTTCGCTTATATGTTGTGTATTTACTCCCTACCCGGAATTTTTTTAAGCAAAAAAAAAGTGGATCGGCAAACACCACCCCAGTGACGCACCACCGAACACACCAACGGACCGCCGAAGCTAACTGGAGACAAACTACCCGGACGGAAATTTTGGAACCCGCCCCGGGCCCCACCGAGCTTCTGAACATAAGAGAGACTGCCCCAAGTCCTTATTTATCCTAGCAGACATGCCGCTATTCTATCATCATGAGTGGTGTCGCTAGTGTATTGTCATTAGGAATGGCTCATCGCATTAACCGAGAATGTTGGGTACATCGAATTGTGCATCGGAATTTTGTGTTAGGATAGTCCTAAAAAGTGAGTAAAAATGTTAAATTAATTATCTGTTAAGGGTTAACATACTCTGAGTAACAAGTGCACCGTCACATTAAAAACTCAAAACTTAACAGTTCCGTTGCAAAATACTAAAAATCTATAGGTTATTACGCAACTCGTAAGATTAAAACTAACAGTCGGTCGACTCTTTTTAACACTCCTTTATCGCTACCGGGCCGGCAACAATCCGAACTCAATAAGGGGTTAAGACAGACGCACCTCGGTGGGATCATAAGATATAGTAGCTAAGTTGACAATCCCAAGAACGCGGTGACGCTGGCAAGTCATCTGACCTCCGGCGACACCCCCCGGCACGACTGCATCGAGGTGTAACAACGCAACGTCATAACTATATACTGAAGATGACAACAACGTTCAAACTGTAGACGAACAACCTGATACTCAGACCAGACACCCAAAATTGGATGACAGATTAACAAAGCCAAGGGACCTCATAAACTAGAAGTAACCCTCAAGGTTAACACTAAGAGCGGAGACCAGTAAAATTGGATATAAAGCACGTGAGAAACTTATATGCTGCACACACGCAGAGATCATAAGATTACGAAGCGTCACCTCATTAAACTCATACTACTTGAAAGGTCTGATACCTTGAGTACACCTGCCCCACGTGGTCCGCAAACGCGGTCGATAGTCTCTAAATCCACCGGCGCCAACGTCAAAGGAAATTACATTTGAAGTATGCTTACCATTTCGAGGTGAGGGATAGAGTGTTCTCTCGGTAGCAACTGAGGATTGTACGAAGCCGGGAGGTAACTGATAAGTTTGAGTGTCTGGTCATCGTTAGACGGACATACGGTCGACCATGTGAAATTTTAAGTCCCTTATCATGTATAATTGCAAAACTAAATTTTCTTTTGTCCCGTTCGAATTGATTGTTAGTGAATAAAACTGCACTGGTAGTTTGACTATTTGGGACACTTGATACTTCAAGGCTAATAATTTCTGATAGACTCATTGATAATTGAACAACTCACCTCTTCGGTCCTTTTTGTGTTTGTGATGCAAGATGTGGATACATGCCGTTATTTTGAGAAAAGTAGTGGCAGAATGAGATGATTTTATGGAAGGAAGAAAAATTAAATGAGCGGGATGGAGTGTTGTGGTAAGCAAAGAGAATTTATTGGGGGGGGAGTAAGAAGGATGGTTAGAATTGAGGAGGAAATGAGGGTTTTTTCCCCGCTAAACCGGCTTTCTAATCACCATTAGAAGCCTACAGTTTATTTCTCTCTGGTGACCGGTTGGCTAGAGAGAGGGCTAAGTGAGGGTATTTGGGAGTTGTTTTTTTAAAACTGGATGCACTTGAGGAATTGGGTTTGCGGGTACAAGGCATTGCTTTTTTTGAAAGCCAGGTAGGGTACCTAACCAGTCAAGTGCTCAAACAACACTCTGTTCCGTCAAAAACAAAGGGAACAAAAAGACAAACAAGGAGGACAAACAACAACGACATTAGGCTAGGGAATGAGTATCAGCATTACCAGTGCGCTTAATAAGAGACTTTAGAGCAGGCCAGTAATAGTAGACCACGCGAACTTATCCGTAATAGGAGCAAAGAAAGCAACGGAGAAGGAGAGTCCACAGGAGACTCTTTAGAGAGTCAATTTTCCACAGACACTGAAATCGCTCCAGTTACAGAGCCGGAACAAATTTTGAATGTCTTCCAAAACAGGCACAGACAATAGGACCTGATTCTAGAGTAGCAAATAAATCATCATGCTCATTGGGAATCGAATAACCCTCCCAAACTTATAATATCCTCGTTTCAGTAGGACAGCGCATCTGTTTGAGGCTGATCAGCAAACATGAGCAGATGGGATGACCAGGCAGACGGCTATTTGGAGAGGGTGAAGTTATGGGAGAGGGTCTAGACTCTATCGTGCTTCCTCCACAAACTAGAATCGAGTCACAATTGCATTTTGGGGATGTGGTCTTTAGGGCTGTTGGAAAAGGTACTTTTTGGGGGTTGGGGGGGGGGAGGGGGGTGTGTGTGTGTGTACTCTTAGCATATAGATACTAAGATATAAGTATATAAATATATATAATGTAGTTATAAGTATACTTATATGTGTGTATTATAGAATTATAATTATATAAGTATATATAAGTACATAAGTATAATTACACACACATTCTCTTAGTATAGTATAGATACTAAGATATAAGTATATAAATATATATAATGTAGTTATAACTATACTTATATATGTATATTATAAAATTACAATTATATGAGTACGTATAAGTACATAAGTATAATTATATATAAGTATATTGCATCTAGTATAATAAAAGTATATCATATAAGTATATAATTGTACTTAAATAAGCATAATGTAAGTATGTAGATATAACTATATAATACATATTTATAAATAGGTAATATATATTTAATGTGATTCTCTCTCTCAAGTAAAGTATTACAAGCTCTTCTATGAAAGAAACGAGACTGAAACACTTTGGAGGGGGTATCTGTAGGCGTCAAAAATTACCTATAGGTTCCTTCACGTAGCTCGAGACAGAAGATGATGAGCGTTATTATCCGAGTCAAAGGGGATTATTTGATGTCGACGAGCGCATGAAGCAAGTCGACGAAGCATGTGTGGAGTGGACAATACACGAGTGGTGCTTCATCTTTCGTGAGTGAATCATAACTCCCAATTGACCATCTCTTCATTGTTTCATCGTCTCATTGATTCGTACGCTTCTTCGACTTGCTTCATGCACTCGTCGACGTCAAATAATCCCCTTTGGCTCGGATGCTTCGTCGACTTGCTTCATACACTCGTCGACGTCAAATAATCCCCTTTGACTCGGATAATGACGCTCATCATCTTTTGTCTCGAGCTACGTGAGAGAACCTATATGCAATTTTGACCCCTACATATACTCCCTCCAAAGTGTTTCAGTCTCGTTTCTTTCATAGAAGAGCTTGTAATACTTTACTTGAGAGAGAAAACCAGAGAGGAGATCTACAATCTCCTATTAGTGAATCATGTGTGGAGTGGACAAGACACGAGTGGTGCTTTATCTTTCGTGAGTGAACCGTAACTCCCAATCGACCGTCTCTTCGTTATTTCGTCGTCTCATTGATTCGTACGCTTCGTCGACTTGCTTCATGCACTCGTCGACGTCAAATAATCCCCTTTGACTCGTATGCTTCGTCGACTTGCTTCATACGCTCGTCGACGTCAAATAATCCCTTTTGACTCGAATAATGACGCTCATCATCTTCTGTCTCGAGCTACGTGAGGGAACCTATAGGTAATTTTTAACGCCTACAGATACCCCCCTCCAAAGTGTTTTAGTCTCATTTCTTTTATAGAAGAGCTTGTAATACTTTACTTTATTTAATGTGATTCTCTCTCTCAAGTAAAGTATTACAAGCTCTTTTATGAAAGAAACGAGACTAAAACACTTTGGAGGGGGTATCTGTAGGCGTTAAAAATTACCTATAGGTTCCCTCACGTAGCTCGAGACAGAAGATGATGAGCGTCATTATCCGAGTCAAAGGGGATTATTTGACGTTGACGAGCGCATGAAGCAAGTCGACGAAGCATCTGAGTCAAAGGGGATTATTTGACGTCGACGAGTGCATGAAGCAAGTTGACGAAGCGTACGAATCAATGAGACGATGAAATAACGAAGAGACGGTCGATTGGGAGTTACGGTTCACTCATGAAAGATGAAGCACCACTCATGTCTTGTCCACTCCACACATGATTCACTCATAGGAGATTGTATATCTCCTCTCCGGTTTTCCAACGCACTTTGAATCGCGTCATTCCGAGATCGGACCGAAGAATTACGCTAAAAACAAGTCGAGGCGCGCAACCGGGACACACGACGTGTCTCGGCCAAAGCCGAGACACAAAACGTGTCTCAGCTAAGGCCGAGACACAAAGTTTGTCTCACACCTAAAAATGCTGATTTCGTCCGTTAACCATCCAGATTTGAGTATATTCTAATCTAAAGCCTCCCCAATTGATCTGAAGTTATCTTGGAACGTGGTTAAGTGGTTACAACTGAGGATGAGATCAAATCGATCGTTCTTATCCAAAAATCGAGCTTCTAAAGTTTATAAATATGGCCCTAGGGACTTTATTTACACAGATCCGGAATTCTCGAGCCTCGATGAAACCCTGTCAAATTGAAGAGTGAGGAGCACGAATTTCAGAGAGGAGGAAGGGATCTTGGCGATTTCTTCAACACAAGGAGGAGAAGAGTTCGAGAGATCTGCATCCCGTTCATCCGTTTTCCTTGAGATCGTACGTAGCTGTGATTCTCGAGAAGAGTGATTATCTCGCTGTTACCTCTTCAATTTCTTGTCTTATTTGCGAGGCAACGAAATCGTTATTCGGATTTGATCAGTCGGTGGTCCACGGATAAACCCCGACACCGGCAAAGATCTTGCGCAAGTAGAAGACCGATAAATGATCTATCTGCGTGTGTTCTCAAGAAAATTGTAATCTCTTTATTTGCATTGTGTAAGGAGGCTTATTAAAGTCCTTCCTTTTGAATCATTATAACGACTGAAGTTGTAATGAGTCCCGCAATGAAGAAAATAATTTTCAACCCGAACAATTTTATGTCATTCAATTTTTATAAATCATTTCAAAATTAGTCTCTTGAATCACTAAAATTGCTATGAAATCTTCCAATTCTTATAAATTGTATTAGGGGTTGTTTGGTTCGTTTCCTTGATATAGAGAAATGCAATTCCATGTAAATAAACACAAGTTTTGAGTTTTCCAAACTTTTCCAAGAAATAGATTGTTTTGCTTTGGTTCGCACATAAAAAATGGTGGCAAATCAATGTATTTATTTTTCTTGTGTTTGGTTCGCATAGAAAAAAAAGGAAAACTTTTGTAAACAAAGCAGAGAAAAAAAAAATCTAACGTGTCAGAGTTTTCATCAATTTTACTTGGTTGGGGAAGGAAATCGGAGAGGGAAAAAAATCTTAGTTGGCGGCGATTTCAACAGAGTTTTCCCTCTTCCATTCGAGCGAACCAAAGCGGCACAAAGAAATGAACGGAAACAAAAAAGCTGACGTGGAGGGCTAAAAATCTGACGTGGAGGGGTTTTCTGAGTTTTCCACCCCCTTATAATAGCGAACCAAACTGCCCCTTAATTGAAACTCCCTGTTATGCCATATAAATAAGCAAGTGTTAATCATATTCACTTGGCTGACACGTGTCTTAAGCAGATTGCACCCCAGCTCAACTCACCCAGGCTGAGATAGGCTTCCCTTCTCGCCAGGCCGACACCTGTAAAGAAACTGCTGCCTAAGCTATTTGCTTGGACTCGATCGAAATTACAAAATTGCTCCTATGTACCTACTATCAACAGATTCACTGTCTACAGTACAAGGGTAAGCAATATCTTGCAAATTCAACGCCATATACTCACACTTCTTCTCCACTCAAGCTCACTACTGACTTGATCGTCGGAGGAATCACCAGAGAACTCAACTTCGATCCTCTTATGTGTTGCAGTTTTGCAGGAAGCTCAAGAGTCTATTGAGGAATCAACCATCAAAGGAGGCTAAGGGTCCCCACGATCAACCTCAAATCCCACTGTTGAGAACTTGGACATCAGCACTCTCCAATATGAACATTAAAATAAGATGTAAGAAGTGAACCTTGTCGAGTTTCTTAGAATTGATATGGATATGAGATAGACCCTGATTCTCAGGGTTTTTTTTTGAAAAGCTTGAGAGCTCTATATGGTGTGTGGGCTCGAACTCAAGTCTCTTTATCAGGTGTAGGAGTTCCCTAACTAAGTTTCCTTCATGCCAAGACAAAGACGGAATCGAACCAAAGCAAAGTATTAAGTGACTATATCCCAAATATTGAAGAGTAAGGGGCTAATGTGGAAAATTACCCCCAAATTAGCAAGTTACCCAATAAATCACCCCATCTCTTCCCACCGTCCCCAACTCAAACCCAATTGATAAACTCCCAAACAAACCGGAACCGACAGTCTCAAAACCTCACACGTGTCAAGAATTTATAACCGCACCGAAGCTAACCTCATTAAATTGGACCATAATGATCGGTCGATACAAGTTCAAATCTGGCCAACGATTTTCTGTTGGTTGACGTGTCACTGAATGGAGAATGACTGCTCCGCTATTTTGGGTTTGAATGTTTAAGTTGCAGTTTAGGCTCTGTGTGGTTGATTTTCTAAAACTAAAGAAAATGAAATATGATAAGGAAATCATAAAAAGTTGATTTCTATCTATTTTTTTTAAAAAGATTATAAAATGAGTTTCCTTAAAAATGAGTCACATCATCCAATAATATGGTGACAACTCATCTCATCTTATCTCTTTTCGTAGTTTTAAGAAATGAACCAAACATAAGAAAATAACATATTATAGGAAATATGTTTCTTATAATTGATTTTCTTTTTTTAGCTAACCAAACAACCCCTTATTTGCAATCTATGCATAAACTAATGATCAAATCAACGGAACACAATTTGAGTTTTGGTTTAATTTTTATCAAAATCAAGGGAGCAAGTTACCCAAAATATTCTGATTTTAAAGGGAAAAAACACATTATCTTGATACACATGAAAAAAGAGATATATAGTAAGCTCTGTCTTATCAATGAAAAGGAAATTTACCTTTTCTGTATCTCTTATAGCACCACATTTATCATTCATAGTAATCCTATTAGACTCATCCCTTTAAAAATGGGGTGATCTAAACCATATACAGAAGAGTTATAATTCCCAGCTAACCCTCTAACTACTCTTGAATGGTGTAGATCACCCTTTTCTATAGGGTATTCTGAGAGAATTCTTACTTGTTTATCATTCATATCCATTGTTTTGTATTAAAATAGAGCATAAATATTGTGAGTATGTTCTAGATGCAACACTTAGATATTACACAATTGAGTTGTTTAGCATCAACAAATATCACACGAACATATTTCTTAGTTTCTTCATAAAATGTGAAGTGCATGCACCATTTTATTAATGTTAAATGATTTAATCTAGTCACTAGCTCGATCTATAAGCTTATCGGGCATAAGATATGCTCGTCAGAATTCCGATAAATTCTCTAACTCATCAATGTTAGCTTGACCTGGTCATTGATGACCAAATCAACCAATGTTTCTCTGTTGAGAGAATGGTGGAGAACGTGAATCATGGGTGGTTGAGAGAAAATCTCTCATGGGGGCGGATCTGAGGGGTATAGATGATGGGTTTAGCCCCTATATAAGGAGGATCATTCTCCTTGAGAAAACACAATGAAAATCAATAAGAAAACCCACTTACCCATTACCGGAGCCCCTCAGAAATCCTCTTTCTTCTTCTCTGTTTTTCATTCACTGGTATCAGAGCCATTCTCTCTCTCTCCATTTTTCTAGTTCTTGAAGAAGAAGAGCTCTCGGTTGAAGAAGAAGAAAAGAAAGGGTTCATAAATCCAGCGGTCATAGCCTTGTCTCAAAGTTCAAAGCCACTGTACTTTATTTTTTTTTTGAAGAAGAGATTCCCTTTGAGTGAGGTCTGCCAACGTTTTTTTTTCTCTTGTTGCCTTAATAAAGTTGATAGCCAACTCTTTACAGCTAAGCCTACAACTGCAGCTAGCATATTTTTTTTTGGTTTTATTCTTTGAATCCACATCCAGCTAGCAAGCTAGCATTTTTTGTCCTATACAATAAAGCCTACCCTATTCCTTCTTATCCTATACCAAGCCTACAAAAATCCTTTCTTCAAGTTTTTCCCATCAAAATTCGTGAGCCCTCCTATTAATACATCTTCATTAACATTTTTTGGGCTTTCTTTTTGGGCCTTTGAGTGTTGTGTTTGTTTGCTGGCCCGACTGTTTCAAGTTGATCATCTCCAATCCAGTCAGAAACAACGTCGAAACTTCGACAACAGATTCTTCGGTCAACACCGCTAAGTGACGACCTCGCTTTAATTGGAGCTTTGTTTCTCAACTCACAAAAATCAGGTTCATTTTAATTTATTTATTTAATTTTATCTAACTTTATTATATTTGTCAAAATATCAACCTCATACAAATTTAAATTAATTTAGTTTTAGTTCTTTACCGAATGGCTAGTAAACTCGTTCTATCAGAACTAGGAAAAATTGACAAATTTAATGGCAGTAATTATGATATGTGGCATAGAAAAATAGGGTATGCTCTTATTCATGACAATATTGATGATATAATCGAAACCACTGCTCCAACCCTTACTGATAAATCTACACCTGAAGAAAAGAAAGGGTTTGAACAGTGGAAGTCGAAAGATAAAAAGGCGAAAAGTCTTATGCTCATGTTCATGGAAGATAACTTAATCAAAGTTTTTGAAACTTATAAGACTTCCATGGACATGTGGAATGCAATAAAAGAAAAATACGACACTGCTTCTGAAGTTAACATCCAACTACTCTTGCATAAGTATAATTCTTGTCGTATGCAAGAGGGAGACAATGTCGTAGAGCATATAAATAAAATGATTGTCATGGCTAAGGACTTATCCACTGCTGGGACCGAAATCCCGGAAAGAATGCAAGTGGCAACCATTTTGAATAGTCTTCCCCCTTCACTTGCTGTGGCTGCCACCACATTAAGAATGAATCCTGCCATTAAGTCTGTCACTGATCTTCCTATGCACCTAGCGATCCGTCAGAGGCATAATACTGGAAGCTATAAAAACCCTGGTCCTAGTAAACCACAACCGCGAGGACCGAAGTCACAGCAGTTCAAGAGAAAGAAAGTACCCCGCGGAGCCTGTTACAATTGTGGAAAGTTCGGGCATTTCAAACCCAATTGCCCACAAGGTGAAAAGCAGGAGAATAAAGGAGGCTATAAGCATCCAGAACAAGGGGGTACTAGCAAAAGAGAATTCGTCGGTGTGACGGAATGTAATGCTGTGATGACGGATATCAGTGGTTGGTGGATCGACTCCGGTGCGACTAGGCATATCGCAAAGGACAAGAATGGAGTCGTAGAATTCACCGAGCTGAAGAAAGGAGAACAGAGAATCTATATGGGAAATAATACCTATCTCGATGTAGAAGGTATTGGTTCGTATAGATTGGATCTTGGGGACAGCATTCTTGTCCTCAAAGATGTGTTCTATGCGCCAGGAATTCGACGCAATCTGATCTCTGTTCCCAGCTTGATGAAGAAAGGACTGGAAGTAAGGTTCTATAATAACATAGTTTCTATAGGCAAGAATAATGAAGTGTATGCTATGGGTAAATATGTGCCCGAGCATGAATTATGCATTCTTCCAGTAGTTTGTAATAATTCTGATAATAAAATTTCGAATTTGAACTACTTGTCCTGTTATATTTCTGAATCTGAATTGTGGCATTCTAGACTAGGACATGCTAGTATTTCAAAAATGAAAGAAATTATCAGAATGAACTTGCTTCCTGCACTATCTAATGTTCAATTGTCACCATGTGAACATTGTTTAACTGGTAAAATGACTAGAAAACCTTTTGTTGGCGGACATAGAGCCAATGAACTTTTAGGGTTGATACACTCGGATATTTGTGGTCCCCTAAGTGTCAAAACTCATAGTAATAAAGAATATTTTATTACTTTTATAGATGATTATTCCAAGTTTGCACACGTCTATCTTATATCCAGAAAATTAGAAGCTTTTGACTGCTTTAAGAGATATAAGACAGAAGTTGAAAACCAACTTGGATTGAAAATCAAAATTCTGAGAACTGATAGAGGTGGAGAATATAATTCTAAAGAATTTGAAAGTTATTGTATTCAGCATGGAATTAAAAGGCATACAACAATGCCGTATACGCCACAACAGAATGGTGTTGCTGAAAGAAAAAACAGAACATTATTAAATGTAGTTAGATGCATGTTGTCTCATTCTGGTCTCTCTAAAAACTTTTGGGGAGAAGCATTGTTAACTGCAAACTACATTTTAAATAGAATTCCCACCAAATCAGTTATATCTACACCTTATGAATTATGGAATGGGAGGAAACCTAATTTGAGTCATCTCAGGAAGTGGGGATCTATAGCCCATGTTCTCATTCCATGTCAACTTAGAGATAAGTTGGATTTTAAAACAATAAAGTGTAGATTCATAGGGTATTCAGAAAAGTCAAAAGGTTATAAGTTCTACAATAAAGAAAAAGGAGTCATTGAAAGCAGAGATGCTACATTTCTAGAGAATCTAGAGGAAGAGGAACAAGTTCAAGAGGAAACAGAACCTCTAACTGTAATAGATGATGATTATTACAGTGTTGTTCCCACTAATGACCCTGATATTGTGAATGAACCTAACCTTGAAAATGATGAAATACCTATGGAAAATAATGTACCTAATCAACCGATTGTAGGCAACAAAAGACCAAGAACACAACCTTCATGGATGGATGATTACTATTTGTATTCATGTGAGTCATCATGTTTTTCGGTAGATACAAATATAGAAGAACAAGATCCCTTAACTTTTTCTGATGCGATGAAATCGCATGAATCAGCTTCATGGCTAGAATCTATGAGAGAAGAACTTGATTCCATAGAAAAGAATAAAGTATGTGAGTTATGTGATCTACCAGAAAATAGGAAAGCCATAGGATGCAAATGGGTGCTCAAAAAGAAATATCGTGTTGATGGATCTATTGATAAATTCAAAGCACGGTTAGTTGCCAAAGGTTATAACCAGAAGGCAGGAATAGATTTTCAGGAGACGTATTCTCCTGTAGCTAAATTTGCATCCATTAGAATTATTTTGGCTATTGTTGCATATCTTGATTTGGAGTTATTCCAAATGGATGTTAAAACTGCATTCCTTAACGGAGAGTTGAAGGAAGCAATATATATGCAACAACCTGAAGGTTTTCAGGTGAAAGAACAGGAACATAAAGTTTACAAATTAATGAAATCTTTATATGGTTTAAAACAGTCTTCTAGACAATGGTATCTCAAATTTCATGATGCAGTTACTAAACTTGGTTTTATTCAAAATAAATTAGATAATTGTGTATATGTCTTGAAAAGTGGGAGCAAGTTTACTATATTATCCTTATATGTGGATGATATATTACTCACTGGAAATGACATAGAAATGTTGAATAAAACCAAGGCAGATCTCAGCGAAAAATTTGAGATGAAAGACATGGGAGATGCATCATATATTCTTGGAATTCAAATAATTCGAGATAGAAAGTCCAGAATGCTAAGTTTAAACCAAGAAAAATATTTAAGATCAATTCTTAAAAGGTTTGGAATGGAGAATTCCAATCCGGCACCAACTCCGTTAGTTATGGGAAAGAGATTATGTAAAGAGCAAAGCCCTGGAGAGGGGCAGAAGCCATTAGATGTTCCTTATGCTCAAGCAATTGGAAGCTTGATGTATGCAATGTTGTGCACCAGACCTGATATAGCTTATGCTGTGAGTCTAGTCAGTAGATATCAAAGTAATCCAGGACCAGCACATTGGGAAGCTGTTAAAAGGATTATGAAGTATATCAGAGGTACATTGACTCATAGATTAGTTTATCAAGCTGATTCGCTTGAACTCCTCGGTTATTCCGATGCTGATTTCGGAGGTGATAAAGATGATGGAAAGTCCACTTCGGGACACTTATTTATCTTTGGAGGAGGAGCTGTTTCTTGGAGTAGCAAGAAATAAGGGTGTGTTGCTAGATATACGCAAGAAGCTGAATATATAGCTTGTAGTATGGCAACTACACATGCTGTCTGGATAAGACGGTTTTTGATTGATCTTGATCTCAATTTGTTAGAAGGACCTATTGATATTTATTGTGATAATCAAGCAGCAATTAGCTTAATCAATAGTGGCGCGAATAGCTCCAAAGGAAAACATATTGAGATCCAGTATCACTATATTCGAGATATTGTAGAAAAGGGAGAAGTCAAAGTGACTTATATCCCTACTACAGATATGATTGCTGATCCTTTGACAAAAGGAATACCAACAGAATCTTTTATCAAACATGTAAGTTTGATGGGACTTAGGAATAAATAAGTCCAAGTAAAATTTCATGAATAATGAAATAAGAGTTACTCTCTACGGATAGTGGGAGTAATGGTAAGCAGAAACATCCGATCTCACGGATAGTGGGAGGCATGTCACTTGGTTAATTTGGTCAAGTGGGAGATGTTAGCTTGACCTGGTCATTGATGACCAAATCAACCAATGTTTCTCTGTTGAGAGAATGGTGGAGAACGTGAATCATGGGTGGTTGAGAGAAAATCTCTCATGGGGGCGGATCTGAGGGGTATAGATGATGGGTTTAGCCCCTATATAAGGAGGATCATTCTCCTTGAGAAAACACAATGAAAATCAATAAGAAAACCCACTTACCCATTACCGGAGCCCCTCAGAAATCCTCTTTCTTCTTCTCTGTTTTTCATTCAATCAAAACCATTACTTTCTATCAGTGATGAGAAGGATTTTTGTTCCAGCAATGTTCTCATATAATTAGTGGTGTCTTAAGCAGTAAAAAAAAACTATGCACTAGTCGAAGTGCTCATCCTATCAGAACTGTTCGCATACATATAAGAGACTTTGATCATTTCATATATCCTATAAGCACGTTTATCCTTCATATTCACTATTATTTTTATTGAAATAGAGCATAAATTCTATAATATGTTCTGCACGAAACGCACAGACGTTGTAGACTAACATCCCCAAAGTATCACACATTCACACGTATATATTTCACAATTTCTTCATAAAAATGTGAAGTGCATGCACCATTTTATTAATGTTGATGATTAGTCTAATCTCCAGCCTAGTGATGATAAATTGATCTAATCTCCAGCCAGAGTGGTAAGCTTAAGCGCAAGAATATGCTCAGCTGAATACGATCGAATAAATTTATTTGACCATTAATTAAAAGAATTATTGTTAACACGTCTATGCAGATTAAAGACGCTTTCATAAGACGAAACTTGGACTCACAACGGCTGATAAAATCCGAACCTTAATTTCTCTAGCACTATCTTAATGTCTTTAACGCTATACAAAAACTTTAAAGTTATAATGAAAGTTGTGTGTTATAATCTTTAAAGTTATAATGAAAGCTATGTGTTATAATCTTAAATCCTCTCTATTGTGTGGATCCGATACATGAAAATCATCTTAATAAACTTGATATCAAAAAATTGGGCAAGTGATAAGAACTCTCTTATTAGCCAAATTCAATTAAAAGGATCTTTATCATTTCATCTCTCAAATCAGCACAATTATCATTCATATTCATATTTATTTTTTAATTTAAAATATAATCTATCTAATATACTAAAACAATACCCTAAGATGACACATGTCAATTTTTTTAGAGAATTGGCCGCATGTCCATTTTTCAGAGAATTGGCCATTCATCTTCTATGTAATCTATACAGATTCTAAAACTTTTAAATATTCATACAAATTCTAAAGCTTTCATATACTATCATCCATCAATTAAAGCCTTGCAAATCTTATCTGTTATATGCAAATTACCCTAAAAATTGTTGTTTGTAAAATTAAAGATGGTCATAATGTCACATCAAATTCAAATCTTTATATTTTCAGGAAGCATTGAAATGTAACCTCTCTTAATTACTATTAATTGTAGCAATTGTCACTGTCTCATCAACTCAATTTCCACTAAGGGCCAGATCAACTTCCCATTCTTTCTCAATTCATATCCTCTCTATAAATCTTACAAGCTAATCTAGTTAAAAACATTCTTAGATCCCCTTCTCTATCATTAGTTCAAACTCTATAATGATGCATTTGATTGTTGACAAGGCGGGCTCGATTAGGCTTTTCTTATGCATCCATGCATCTTGCAAAATTTAATGCTACACTCCATTTTATGAAAATAATGTATCCATTTTATTTGTGTTTTCTTTTTTGCTATTGGTATATAAATATATCTATTTTATATTTTTTGTTGTTATTGGGATATACAAAGTTATTCAAATTATCGAGGTATAAAACTCATGAGTCATACTATGAAACTTTGGGAGAGGGTAATAGAGCAAATACTAAGAAAATAGACATGAATATCTGAAAATCAATTTGGTTTTATACATGGAAGGTCAACTATGGAACATATACATATTTTGATATGGTTGAAGGAGAGATATAGAGAGAAGAGAAAGGATCTACATATGGATCTTTCGATCTATAAAAAGCTTATGATAGAGTACCTAGAGAGGTAATGTGGTGGATGTTAGAAAAAAAAACATATATTAAGTATATATATTGATGTGATTAACGATATGTATGATAGAGTAACAACTGGAGTAAGAACTAATGAAGGAGATACTAAACCATTTTCTATTACCATACGTTTACACTAAGGGTCAGCTTTAAGTCCTCATCTTTTTGCATTAGTTATGGATCAACTTACTAAGCACATTCAGGATGAAATTCCATGGTGTATGTTATTTGCTGATGATATAGTATTAGTTGATGAAACTAGAAGAGGCAATATTGCTAAAGTAAAAAGATGGAGATAAGCTCTTGAGTCTAAAGGTTTTAGAATTAGTAGAACAAAAAAAGAATATATGGAACGCATTTTTAATAAAAGTAGGAAAGAAAGAGAGCCTATGGTGCATATTGATGGCCAAAAATAGCTAAAACTAATAATTTTCGTTATCTAGGATCTATCATTAGGCATGATGATGAGATAGAGGATGATGTTGTGCAACGAATTAAATCAGGATGATTGAAATGGAGTTCTTCGGAAGTCTTATGTGATTGTATAATACCAATGAAACTAAAGAAAAATTCTATAGGACCGTTATAAGACCAACTATGCTTTTATGGGTCAGAATGTTTAGCAATTAAAAAATAACATGTTCAAAAAATGAGTGTAGCAAAAATAAGAATATTACGATAGTCTTGTGGGTATACATTAAAAGATAAGATAAGAAATGAATGCATCCGTAGTAAATTAGAGGTTGCTCCTATTGAGGATAAAATGAGAGAGAATAAATTAAGATAGTTTGATCATGTACAAAAGAGACCCCTTAGTGCACCGATTAGAAAAAATGATAATATAAGAGTTAATGAGGCTAGGAGATCTAGAGGTTGACCTAGAATGACTTGGTCAGAAACAATTAAGAATGATATGATTAAGACTAACGTAACGGAGAAAATGACCCACAACAGTATGGAATGAAAAAATAGGATTCATGTAGCCGACTCCAAACATTTAGGATAAAGGTTTGGTTGTTGTTGTTATTGGTATATAAATGTATCCATTTTTTGTTATTGGTATATAAATACAGTGGGTGAAGGTGCAAGTATACAAAGCTTAAGCGCAATGTACATCGTGCATAATAGAGTACTTGAGGTAATTGAAGGTTTGTTGATATCCTTAGGAAAGATAATAATGTTTCGTATATTAACAATTGTAAGTTTAATTTTTCTTAATCATATTTAAGGCTTTATGTAAATTTAGATTTTTCAATTGCTCAAGATGCACCGGTAGTTTGTGAAATATACCTATTTTTAGTTTGATTCTCATGATCAGAGCTCAAGCTAATTATTAAATGTTCATGTCATAAAGATTGAGCAAAGAAAACATAAAGTGAAAATTTTTATAATTAATTCTAAAAAATTCAACTCAGCTTGGCGCGGGTAATGACACTGATATAATATAAAACGGTTTTTCTATAGAGTGCCCTTGGGCACTCTATAAGAGAGGAGAGAGATAGAGAGAAATGAATGAAGAGAGGATCTCAATGCAAATCAGGGGGCCCCCCTCCTCATTCATTTCTCTCTATCTCTCTCCTCTCTTATAAAGTGCCCAAGGGCACTCTATAGAAAAACAGAATATAAAATACCACTCAGTATATCTCCGAGTAACATAAGGATATTCCAAATTTAAGCTATTAATTAATTAATCTAATAAACAACTCGAGAGGTAAGCTTACCCCGCGTGAGGATATGCTCCGAATTAATTCGCTGACTCATCAAACCATTACGTAATATCTCGTCATTATCTCGTTCGATCATCTCATCTCCCATCATTCTCTCCTCCTATAAATACCATCTCCTTTTGTCTTCTTCCTCGCGATCTAAAAAGGAAGGGAGGAAAAAAAAAATTCGATCTCCAAAAAAATGGCGTTCCAAAAAACCCTAGCTCATCGATTCCTTCACGTAGCCAAATCCTGCTCCGCTCACCTCCGACCATCCGCTACCCGAAAGATCGTACCCGAATCCGACAGAGGCCTCACCCGCCGCTTCCTCCACAAGGATCCGATCCCCCCCGATCGCTTCCCCATTGCCGTCGCCGATGGTCTAATTGATCGGGTTCGGATCCTTAATGGGTCTCGGATCCGGCTCGATTGCTTGATCCCGCCAAAGAAGGAGGAAGGAGAGACCAGGATGTCGGCGGAGGAGGTGAGAAAGGTGATGAAGGCGGCGAAGATGGAGATGGCGAGGTCGAGGTTGAGATCGATGGAGAAAGAAAGGATCTCGTATTCGGAGTTTTTGAAGGTTTGCAGTGAGATATCGAGTTTGGATCAGGGGTTGGGGATCGCGAAAGCTCTCGATGAGTCGGGGGCTGTGATTGTTTTGGGCAATGTCGTGTTTCTTCGGCCCGATGAGGTAATTTTTTTTTGTGGATTTGTGTTTTTTTCTTCTTTTTTTAATGAAAATTTGGGGGATTTTGCAGGAAAAATTCAATTTTTGTTCCATTTGCAAAGGTAGTCGTAGTTTGTAAGTTTGTCGGTAGTGAGCGTGATGGGAAATGAGGGTAGGCATTGGAAGGAGGGCCCGAGGCCGCAGAATAGAGGGGCAAAAAATTGAATTTTTATGCAAAATTCCTTCAAATTATAGTGTGAAATTATGTTTTGAATCAAATTTGCTGGGGTCTGATCGTATTTTCGTCGTGTGTTTCTTTCTATCTTATTCTCTACAGGGAAGAAACGAAGGGTTACGTGTTTGAAATGGTAAAACCTTGGATGGAGACCTGAACCTTCTTCATGAGACGCAAACAATGTCTTTTTCAGTATTTAATAGTGAAAAAGAATAAACCAGAATTCTAAAAAAAGAAAATCACCTAATTACTTTCCACTTTTCCCAAGGAATTGATGTTGCCACATGAAACTTCAATTTGTGACATTACTTGCCATAGAGATTAATAAATTTATAATGGTATAGGATATCATTATAATGTGAGCACGTTTTAGTTTCTTTTCTTTCGATTACCTGACTCGAGTAAATTTCTGCGTTTTCAGCTCATATTTTGTTGGGTACGCTGAACCATTTTTCCAAGTTTTCCATTCGTTCAACTTGTAAATAGTTTGAGGCTACTAGTTTTTCCTAGTGGAGTGGATTATTAATAGGATAAGTTGTAGAATATATTCCTGGGTTCCAACCCGAGGATGAGATTCTTTTTCATATGATATTTTCCATAGAGTATTAAGGTGATGACGACAAAGATAAAAAATATATATCGTGGAAAATGGAAAGAGGATCCCAAGGCATAGAAGAATATAAGAATTGAGCAGGGTGGAAGACCGATTTATACTATTCTTCATAGGATTCAACCAGAGAATAGTATAGATTCCCAATCCGGATGAGCGCACCACATTGTTTCCTTGTCCTATCGAATCAGCATGATTAATCCTCTTTTCTCCTGGACTTCTTGATTAGAATCATTTAACCCATACGACTTGAGAAGAATTTCCCAATTTAATGACATTCATTGGAGTTTAACAAGTCATGTTATTCATTGGAGTCTTAACTCACACACACACAAGCACGCACACGCACTCACGCACGCACAGAGACACACATTTCCTTCTAATTCGATAATTATGCCTTGCTTTTCTACAAATTGCATGGTAGTCAAAAGTATTCACGAGTATTTGTGAATTGCACAAATTGTTGGCTTGTACTCTACACTAAGTTTTTAGTGACATATCTATGTTTGATTATTGTTATTATTTTCTTAATCAGTGCATATGCACTAGTTTTTAAACTGAGGACATTAACTTATGAAATTATTGAATTATTCTGAGCTCTTTATTTCCTGGTCGTGTCTTTTGCTCTTAGAGGAAATGTTCAATATAATATAATATCTGACGTAAGTTGACTTAGGGTAAGTTCACTTTTGGCAAATTAAGAGTTGTGGAGTGTGCCCAATAGACTTAAATGCACAGAGCAGAACTTGATTGAAATTTATCAATTAGGAAACTTTTACAATGGGTTGTCTATATACTAATAGGCTAGTGGTGATTTTAGGGTGTACTTTAATGTTTTCTCAGCTGACCGTGGATTTATGGACCTAATTGATTATGGAAATTTATACTCGATCTACTTGATTTGTAGAAATTTCTACTGGACGAGTTAAGATTCTATTGTGAACTGTAATTTACATATCCATGAACATTTGTTGCTATATGAACTCTTTATTGATTTGACAAAACATACATATAATGTTTGCTGGACAGAAATTTACTAGCAAAATATCGGGGTTTATTATTCTATTCACAGTTGTTTTAGATTTTTTATATTGTAGAATAATTGGGGATATGTTATACAGAAGACTTTATATTATTCTTTTTTGTCCACATATCGCAAGTTTGCTTTTTTCACACTCTTAACACATTTATGTTCATGTCATACTATATATCGACCGGCAAGGAGAATGAATTCATGTTATATCTTTGTTCTAGCAAAATTGATGCTTTTAAATCTTTGAGTGTTGTGCTCTTCTCATAAAAATTTCAAATGCTTCCTTAAATAATCTCTTCCTATTTTGATCAAGTCATGATATATTATACTTCATATATTTACTTCATATATTTATTAAGTTATTACCCAAAATTGCCATGAATATGTTCTCATTACTTCTGACGTATCAACACAAGTTCATCTATTTGCATGCAATTCTTTTTACATTAATGTAGTTACTTAATGTTGATGATAATATCTTTCATTTTTATATTA
This sequence comes from Asparagus officinalis, assembly GCF_001876935.1. Taxonomy (NCBI): domain Eukaryota; kingdom Viridiplantae; phylum Streptophyta; class Magnoliopsida; order Asparagales; family Asparagaceae; genus Asparagus; species Asparagus officinalis. The sequence continues at coordinate 67,287,785 of NC_033803.1, read as the reverse complement.
ATGTAGTTACTTAATGTTGATGATAATATCTTTCATCAATATGGCCTTCCTCATTTTGGTGCAATCCAGAAGTTTTAACATTGGTCATGTTATTTATATTTGTTAGCTGGATAGCTTTCTCAACCCTCAATCAGTTGACATCTTTACCTCAAAATCTTGAGTTGCTTATTGTCTATATTTGTTTTAGAAAGTAAAATTGCATCTTGCTTTTCGTTTATCCCGCATAATATATATTATCGTTGTACATGCATATATGAAACTCAAAAATATGTGTTCTTTTATCTTCTCGAAGACCAAGTAGCCAAAGCCTTTTTTTTCTTTTCCTTCTGATGTCACAGGTAGCTAAAGCCGTTGAGAGCGTAATCCCTCTATCAATCCCCCAGCATAATCCTCTATCAATTCCCCAGCAGAAGAATCAGTGCCAAAAGGAGGAGCTTCGAGAGCTTGAAGAGCAGAAAGCAGCAATAGATAAACTCGCAGAGACTGGCGTTAAAAGGGAGCTATGGTGTGGTCTCGGATTTATGTTAATACAAACAATTGGATTGATGAGGCTTACATTTTGGGAGCTCTCATGGGATGTAATGGAGCCCATTTGCTTTTACTTAACCTCCATGTACTTCTTGGCTGGGTATGGATTTTTCCTCAGGACATCAAGAGAACCTTCGTTTGAGAGTTTCTTTCAGAGTCGGTTTGATGCGAAGCAGAAAAAGCTCATGAAGGCCTACAGTTTTGATCTTAATAGGTTTAATGAGCTCAAGAAGGGTTGTGCTGCTTCTTTGGCTTCGTTTCCTTCTGAGGGCTGTGCTAGCTCTTTTTGTGATTGCCGTGCAAAAGGCATGCAGGTTGCATTTTGAAGTCATTTGCTTGGTGGAAAAAGTGTACTGAAACAAATTACATTACATTGTTAAATCAAATGTTGAAAGAATCATTTTTCAAATAGTGATATTGTTCTTATGGTATGTGTTTTCGACTCAGTGTTGGGCCTAATTACTATCTGCTTAGAGTTGCTGGAACTGAATTGTTTCTGATAGAATGTTGCAATTGTAGATGAGAGCAGATGGGTAGAAAGCCACTCACTTCAGGCTCAGAACTGCAGAAAAGCCTTGATTGATGTTTGGAGGAATTAGAGAGCAAATTCATGTTTCCTGTTCATCATGCTACAAGCTAGTGAAGAGATTGAGGAACATGAGGGATTTTGGTTGAAAGTTTACGCTTCTTGCGATTACAAGTGTATGGCACTGAAGAAATCAGCCTAAAGGTCTGTAGTGCTTCATGGTCTAAACATAATCTATATTGTTGTTCAAGGGAATCAAGCCTTGCCTGGGGGTGAAGTTCTGCGGAGACGATGATCGTTGGAGTTGGAGCGATATTTTGGCAACTGCTAGCCCGAAGTGGCACCAGTACTAAGGAGCCATTTGAAGGTAATAGCTAGGATAAACTATCCAAAGGATCAGATCCAGTACATGCGAAGCATCGCGGGACTAGCACATCTATCTCAAAAATCCCCTCCTGGACTAATCCAAAGATTGACATTCTTTGAAACACTGCGTATCCAGTATCCAGCAGAACATCCATCTCAAAACTCCCCCTGTTCTGAGCTGATCTGAAGATTGGCATTCTTTGAAACACCGCGTATCCAGTTATCCAGCAGGGCGACTGGAAAGTATGCGCAGGGCTTGAAACACGCTATGCGTCCGGTGGAGTGATGAGAAAAGTGTGCACAGGTCTCTTGCTTCTAATTTTATGAAGTCCTCGAGGAAGAAAGCAAGAGTAACCATTTCAGATCATATTGAAGGATTTTTTTTTTTTAGATTCACACCAACTCCATAGCATCAGATGTACAAAAACCTGATGATATATATGAAACAAGTCCTAATTTTGTGCAACTATAGTTTGGTATTTTTTTTGGTCGATGATTTAAGTCTGTTCAGATTACTTCCGTTCACAGGAGGAGTTACTCACTCGTTTCTTTATGAATGTTTGCTGGAATGAGCATCCAAAAATTTATCAATAACAAGGCAAATAACGTCATGAAACAAATTTATGATATGGTAAACTACTCCATCAATACTTAAAATATGGCAAGAACACTAAAAAGGTAGGAAAAAAATATTTTATTATAAGGTAAACTACTCCATCAATACTTAAAATATGGCAAGAACACTGAAAAGGTAGGAAAAAATATATATTTTATGTCCGGAAATTCAGAAGGAAAAGAATTTTTTAAAAATAGTAAAATGACTAATATGCGCATCCAGGGAATCGAACCCTGGTCAGTACCGTGGGAGGGTACTATGATACCACTACACCAGATGCGCTTTGTTGTTAACTGAAATATAACTTAGAATAAATAGAAATAAAAACATTGGACTGTGAAAAATGACATATTTGCACAAAAAATTTCAAAAAGATAAACATATTTGGTTGCTTTATTGTTGCTACAGATTTAACATAAACAAGGAATTAACATCTTATAAAATCATTTTGACTGGTTAATTGCGCTTAGTCCGTTGATCGGGGGTAACAAACTCTTTGATCAAAACTCATTGTTTGGCAGTTTAGTGAACGGTCAAACCCCTTTAACCCCTCCAATAACCCTTTGCGAAATGCAGGCTAGAGTTATGTTACCAGTTGGAAATTGCAAGCCTTCCACATTCAAAATTGAACATAAAACCATTGGTAAACTTTATAAATTCCTAGACAAATGAAAAAGCTAAACAAGAATCACGTATCTTTCATTCTGGTCAAATGCTACCAACAAGATTCACATATATTTCATAAGCATCTCGCTGATATCAACACTGCTTGAAGAATGATATATTACAAACTAGTACAAAAATTCATTATCAGGACATGTAAACACAAAATCTTATATGTAGCAAGTAACTCTTGACAAAACCAGCAACATGGTTATCTACACCCCAACTCTGCTCTTCCTTCTTCATTGATGCTAGTATTTACGCAAAGCTTTTGGAGATCAATATAGCCTATTATGGTGTCTTCAAAGACCGCATCTTGAAGTTGAGCTTCGTCAAAAGTAGAACCTGATAAAACTGTGTTCCTAAAGATTGCTCCTTTGAGATCGGCCTTCCCAAAGTTCACTCTGTCTAAGACTGCATTTGTGAAATCCACCCCTGCAATAATAAAGAACATCTTTTAGTTGTCTAACTGAAAATTCTTTGGTATACTGCCTGTAGTATAAACCGTAAGTAAATGCTTGAGCATTGATAGCCAGTCATATAAATTTGGTTGGTTATTTTTGTGGAATTGTCTTAGCTCTTTAGTCATACTGTCTATTAGTCATAGATGGATAAGGATACACCCAATTAAGAGGGACTTAAATGTTCTCTTAGAGAGAAAATATTTGACTAATTCTAATTGGATTATATTTAGATCCCTTTCTCCCTTTAAATAATAACGTAATGTGAAAATAATAGTTATAGGAAAAAAGAAATATTGTCATCTCTCCCTTCTTCTCTCAATTCTGTATTTTTGGAGTTAGTCGCAGGGTGATTCGTGGGAGTTTTTCGCCATCTAGATGTGATTGCTTCCTAACCGTTGGTTGAAGATCAAGGTGCATGGCAATCCCTACATAAGATCCGGACACGTATATCTCTAAACAAGAGATTTAATTTCACGCATATGCAAGTTTACACTCTCCATAACTGAATTCACTTTATATTTGACATGAGAAAGTATGAAGAAGCTTAACACCTTTCATTTTATTCGAAAACTTAAGTTTGAAAGGACCAAGCTAAATATTTCAGGTAAACTTCACAAAACCCCCACAAGTATGCCCCATTTTGAAATAGCCTTTTAACTTTTGAAAATGTCACAAAGCACCAAAAATATCTGGCGTGTGTCAAAAAACCTTCCAGTATATTTAATAAATAAGTATACGGGTAGTACATTCAAAACAGCGAACTGTAGAGGGTCTATCCACAACTAACCCAAAAAATGTACTTCATGTGCTTGCACACTCAAAGAAAGACCAAAAAGTTGTGCAAATACATCAGGAAGAATGACTTAATATCCACAAACTTTAGCTCGACTCACTGTAAGATGCATCACGAAGAGTGGCTTACATGTAATCAATCAGTATATATGACATGTGGCCATGACTACAATCATCAACAACAATTAGTTGAAGTGGTGCTTACCCTTAAAACTGGCACCAACAGCATAAGCTTTGGACATTACAACCTCTGACATATCAGCACCATCAAACTTTGCCTCTGACATTAGAGCCGCAGCAAGTGATTTTCCCTTTAGGTTCGATTTATCATTTGTATAATCACAAAAGCGGAGGTCAATTGCCTTGTCATATACACCATTTGCTTGACCAATGGTGTTCCCTACAAATGCACGCTCACAACGGTCTGGGTCCGTTGATAGCGGAGGCAATCTCTACAAGAAAGAGAACGAAAATGAACGTAAAGTTAAAAAGTTTTATATAAGCAGTAACTGTGTCTGTAAATATCAACTTTTTTCACACGAAACTTGTGGCCTGTTTGGAAAAAAGGGTAAATCTCACAAAATCCTCAAAGATGTTTGGCCCATTTTGAGGTAACACGAAAAGTTTGGAAATGTCACTTAACCTCCAAAACCTTTTCATATAACCTCCAAAAAGTTGAGGGCTACCTGAAAGTACATTCAGAATAATGCAAAACTTATGAGGAAATTTATGAGGTTAAGCGACATTTCCAAATATTTTCGGGGGTTATCTCAAAAGGGGCCATACTTCTTGTGGGGTTTCGTAAAATTTACCCAAAAACAACCTTCTAACTTTCTTGGAGAAATTCTGGTTAATGACTCTAGCAAAAACCTTTAAATATTATTGATTTCATAAAAGAGATTAAATGTGTAGTATTCCTCTGGACGCCACACAAGAATGAGCTCAAAGTGCTATATATCTTCTATATTTTATATAAACGTGTTTAGGCATTCAATGCCTGTGAGTCATATATTTCTGGGCTGAGTCATATATTTATCTAAACGTTTCTCTTAAAGTGTTGCCTATGGAAAGGATTTTTTTGAGCAGACAAGTTGGTTTAGCTACAACATGGCATGCCACTTTTGATTTTCGCAACCAGATATATACATTTCAAAAATAGGAGCCAGATTTGCATCATTAATGAGCGTCTACTTCTCTTGAGATGGACCAAACTTAAGAAAACCCATTGTATAAAATTTAGTCGAAGATGTTGACACATTGCTCTTCTAAGATGCCCAAAGGGCTAAAATGTTTACATAATAAGTTGACAAGGGTTCAAATATCTTGGTGGACAGAATCTATGTACTTTTCGAATAATCTGATACTTGATGGATGTTCTTGCCTTCACAAATGAGGATACAAGCATGTTATGCAAAATCAAAAAGTTCCAAACTTCTTGAGTAATAAAGGCAAATTTGCAAACCAATAACATTATAGAGATGCTATAATGCACAAAAAGGTGGGCAAAAGATGGTGCTCAACATGATAATTGTGTTAAAAAGTTTAAAGAAAATGCCTAAACCTGATTTGCAGCAACAACAGGCGAGGCAGCGGTCACAAGGCAAGCAGCAAGCATGCCACACGCAACGTTTCTGAGTCCTTTAAATGAAGGGCCACATTCGGAAGAATTTGGCATGTTACCATTTGCTGAAGAAATTAACACGTATTTTAAAACGCATTATCAGATTTTGAAGATCTTCAATAGATTAAGCACAAAAAAAACTTCTGTTGGTTCTTAGTTTCAGTTCAACAGGACTAGTGCCGCAAAAATTAACATTTATGATTTACGTGTAAAAGAAAGGGTTATTATTATGAGGCTATTAGCTAAAGTGGGTTTTGTTGGACACAGTGGAAGCAAAAATTGCATGGTAAAGTTTCTGATGCTAATAATCCATTTCGTAACAGAATAAAGCTGGACTATATGTTACTAACAAATCTCTTATATGAGCAGCTGATTAACCTTGATCCAGTTAATTTAGATACTCCTTTGTTCCTTATGGACTAAGGCTAATCCAATTAACCACGGGAAAGCTGAAGAAACTATTCCCCTTATTTTGTTCCAAAAAAAAAGAAAAAAAATTCCCCTTATTTTAGTTTGGTATTCCTGTTAAAGTATAGAATTATAACCCTAGCTCTCAACCAGAAGGGGGTGTGTCATACTATAAAATTATTTGGTTTTTTCTTCTAAATTAGTCCCCCAAATCTTTCATATTCCGAAATTAGTCTCTCAAACCTTTTAAGTGCTTTGAAGTTAGTCCACAATATCTTCATATTTTTTAATTAGTCCCCCAAATCTTTAAGTTGAAACTAGTCCGCCAAATTAGTTAAAGTTAAGTTAATATTCCACTCCAGATCAAACAACTGCTAACTTGGGGGAATAATTTTAGAACAGTTATAAGATTTGGGACTAATTTCAAATTTCAATGATTTAGAGGACTACTATAAAAAGTTCAAGGGACTAATATCAAAATAATAAAAAATTATAACTGTTTTTTTGAATTGGTAAGTATGATTTTGTTTCAAGCTCTTAGTCGGAGATAGAATATAACAAAGCATTACAGACGGGTGGATTTATAGCCAAATTGCATGTAATGTCATGAAATTTTATATCCATTCCCCATAAAATTTAAAATTTCCACTCTATGTATCTAAAAACAATGAAGAATTTAATAACAATTAAATTAACCAATTGGAAAGTAAAAGCACATTTGCATATTTAACAATAAAGTATATTAAATATATTCACATCAAACACTAATTTTATGATATTATATTTTTATTTTTAGGTAAATAGACACTTCTTGTCTGCTCCCAAGAAAAATTTTCTGGATTCGGCACTAATTACAGATCATAGACCTTAACATAATACATTGATACATGATACAATAGGTATGCATTCATCATGTCGTGGATAAAATTTCTGTTAGAATTAATATAAAACTATAATCCTCGATCCTCACCATTAATTCAGAGTTTTTGTATAATGGTTAGATGGACTTCATTTAAGATGGTATCAAAGCAACCCAAGCTCAAATCCCACCCGCCACAAAAATTTAAAGCGGATTTTCTTAAAAATTAATACCGCTACGTGAGTCCAGGTTTCAGCCCATAAAAAAAAGGGCGCTCAACTTGCAAGGACATGTTAGAATTTAAGGTGGACAATGCATGCAGATTTCCCCAAATCTTATCATAATAGCCGAAAATTATAACCCTCAACATCCATTATAACTTTGGAGTTTCGGTGTAGGTGGAAGGAAACCTTCGACATCCCCTAACATTTTCCTTAATATCCCATGTCTCCACAATCATTACCAAACAAAATTGTAGACTTTTTTTTTAAGATGACATTGTTAACCCACATCACAATGCCCTCAAAATTTGGGTAAACTTTACAAAGTCCTTCCGAATCAAATAATATTTTAAATAAACCCAAGGGTTAGGGTTTCGAAATTGGAGGAAGGTGTGGGTCTAGTTCAAGAACAAAATAGAATGTAGTAGATAATTAATGTGAAGGAGAAAGTAAGGGGGTTGAGTTAGTTCTACCTGAGCATTGGACTGAGACATGAGAGCGAGATTTTGGCGTCGGAATGCGATGACGGAGTTTGGAGGAAGAGGATGGGGAGTGGAGAGAGTGTAGAGTGATTGTCGCCATTAAAAAGTTCTGATTTTTTTTTTTTTTCTTCCGCTCTCTTCTTATATCTTATCCTTTTCTTCCCCTATCTATCCAATCTGATTACGTGGCAGACTTGAAGTGTGGGTCCCGATTCTGACTATCCTATTTTATACTATTTATCTTTGGCTAAGTTGCACCTAAGGGGCTGTTTGTTTTGTTTCTTTTGCCCCTGATTCTCTGCTTGCTGTCAGTTTTGACAGCTTTCTTGTCAAAACGCTTCTAAAAAGGACGTTTTTGCAGGAATCAATGGCAAAAGAAACCAACCAAACAGCCCCTAATAGTTGCCATGCAGTTTCACTAATATTGCATCTAAATGATCCCTATTTTAAAACTGAGCAAAAAAATCTTGAAGTATTTTAAGTGTTATAGACGAATACCCATAGTTAAAAACCCAAATGACGTTAACTTTTCTCTACTAAGCTGAAATTTTTAGAAACTTTTTGGGTATTTAACTGAGGCCATTTACATGCTGATAGAATTTATTTGCAATATTAGGTTAAAAAGAGGGCACCAACATTCAACATTGAGTAAATAGAAGAACATAAATGCACAATATTTTAGAACTTTAGAGCATTTATTTGTAATATTAAAATACTTTGAGGTATTTAAATGTACTTGTAGGCGTATAAAACTACCTATAGGTCCCTTAACACAGCTCGACAACGCCGTTTCGACGAACCGACCATTAGGCGACGTATGCAGACGCAATTGTTAGTCCACAACACCGAAGCCAAGCGATACGCGACGAAGCGGATTAACGAGGCTACGAAGCTAATGAACCGCACGCAAACAACGGAATAAATCCACTCGCATGCGGAATCAAGCCAATGGTTCGAAGAGTCAACGAGTCATCCAACCAAAGGCAGACTCGGACAAATCGCGATCGAATCAAGATCAGTTTCGGACTCGAACTCAGAATTGGATTTACTGCCTATTCAAGATCCGGATTTACTACCAAATCGGGTCAACGAGTTAAGTCCGGATAAATCAACCACACAACCGAATCACGGACAGAACCGAGAAACGGATACAGCGCAAAACGACGGAAAACAGCAAACCCAGAGGGGCTCGGCCAAAACCGAGCCGCCTCAAGGTGGCTCGGCCAAAGCCGAGCCACCCTGAGGTGGCTCGGTGGCCGGCTGCACTGTGCCCAAGGCACAGTGAGGGTAGCCTATAAATAGGCCCCCTTTTGTTCATTTTCAAAGGTTGGACTTTTGAGAGCCGAAACTCTGCCGGATTGAAGATCGAGCTTAGAGTTTTGAAGACTTGAAGACTTGGACATCCAGATCTGATCCTCGGCGAGCATCCACGTCACAAAAGGCAGGAGTTCGAGAGAGGGGAAGAACAGATCTGAGATCTACACGAGATCACACTCCGGATCTAAGCTTGGTCTTAGATCCCGAGATCCGAGCGATTATTTCCTTAGTGAACTAATCCCTCCCGGCTATTATTCCCTTCGTGGAATAATACCCGTCAAATCGTGTAGATCCGACCGGATCTAGATCGCGCGGTGGTCCACGGATTAACCCCGGCGTTGGCAAAAAACCCACAAAGCGAGCGACCGCAAACAGTTTCCCGCGAACAATCTGGCGACCACAGTGGGAGCCGCCGATCTTGCTGCCGAGATCGGAGCGTCGCAGCCGCGGATCTCGATCCCGGTCGTGGAGGAGGTCGAATACGAGTTCGACCAACAGAAGTTCGAGGAATACTTGTCGTCCTCGTCCGGATCAACCTCCCCACGCAAGTCCAAGAAGTCCAAGTTCTCCTCCAGGAGGAAAACTCGTTGGTATGAAGACGTTGAAAACACCAACGAAGATCTCGCCCCGTTTGATGCCAAAGTTGCATCGGGTGAGATTCCTAGGCGTGGTGACTCTCTCGAAAAGAGCCCGCCAAAGGCAACGTCAACGCCTTGCGAAACAATTCGCAAAGGCCATAGAGTCAGTTGACGGGATCCGCTACAACGTGGATCTGAAGAATAGGAGAGGCAAACATCCTCAACAACTGAATAATGACGGTTCCTCCAAGGCGCCGACGAACGAATGGATCCGGGTCAAACGGAACCGATCAACGCTGGAGGAACGCATTCGCAAGCGCCGCGCACTATCAGCGCAGGCGCGGGCTCAAGCTCGCAAAGCTTGGAGACCAAAGTCTGAAACGGCGATTCAGACGAAGGAGCAACAACTACAGCCTCCGAAAGTTCAATCTCCGGCGAATCAATCCAGACCGTCGATGATTTCCACAACTGCTCCGGGAGATCCCGCAGGACCATCCCAGAAAAGAAAGTCAGTCTTGGAGCACCTCGGTCCATTTCCCGAGGAGCGAAGCAAAGCTCCAATCCAAGGACGTTTGGGCCCACTAAGAAAGCCCCGAGCTACTCAACGCGCTGGGAGTCGCCGCAACCCTCAACACGACAAGGAGCTCAAGGCGGCTGCGCGGACTAATTTGCGCATCGAAGTCCAAGAGCCCGCCGAGAACTCACGTCCAAAAAGGCATGTCTCGAGGCGCGTGACTCTTGAAAGCCCAAAGAAGGCAGTTCACCCTCAGAAGGAAACATTATCGTCTGATGACGATAACGTTATACTTGAGAAGTCGTGCCAACATACGATAGGTTACTCTAACCTTCAAACCGACGAGTTATACTATCGTGCTGGGGGTACGAGCAGAGCCAGAAAGAGAAGTCCTCGAGAATTAGAGACTCAATGCCTCTGTTCCAAACTCATTCGGGCGGTACTGTCTGAGTGCAACTGCATCAAGGCAGTCACCGAGAGAGTTTCGGTGTTCGAAAGGCTTAGTATCGAAGCGCCAAAACCAAGGCATAGGCGTTTCCGACAAAGAAGAACGATGGTTGAAGATGGAGAATTTCCGAGGGTCACTACCAATATGACCAGCAAAAGGGCATCGATAAGGAATAATCCCGAGTCAATTCCGGAAGTACCCTGGTATCTAACTCGTCTGCAGTCTGGAGCCATTACACGAGCGTCTGCAGTCTGGAGCAATCGCACGAGGAACTTATGGTAGGGTTCGGACAAGAATACCTTCAGAAGGTGAAGAGTCAGATACCTGCTCCGCAGTCGCATCAGATAATACAGTGTCCAGCGAAGGACAACCCCGCGAGTCATTCATGATAAGCGCGGAACAAGTGGCCAAGATGCTCGAAGATGCCATGGCCAAACAACAGAAAAGCTTCAGGTTCGAGATGCAGATGGCCATGCAGACTATGAGAGAGATGCATGACCAACAAATCCAAGCATTGACGAACCAGCAAGGCGAGCCAAGTCGTCATAACCAGGTTAATCTGGAAGATGAGGACACAAATGCGAATGAGACGCATAATGCCAATAATCCTCCCGTCAATGCAGGGGGTGGTAACGAGAATGCTAGCGAAAACACAGGTGAAAACTTGAAGATCAAGAACCTCGAGAGCAAAATCAATACATTGATTTCCGCTCAAGAGACGAAGAAAACAGGCATTCCTTGTCCATACCCAAGAGAATGGGAATCGATCCCATATCCGGCGAAGTTCAATCTAATTAACTTCACGCCGTTTGATGGGAAGGGTTCGCCCACTCAGCATGTGATTTATTTCAAATCACACCTGGGGGTAATCTCTGGCAATGAGCCTCTCATGGTGCAGTCATTCGTCGGCACTCTTCGCGGAGCCGCCTTCGATTGGTATCGCCGCCTCAAGCCAGGAAGCGTAAATAGCTGGGACGATATGGAGACCATGTTCCTCGCCAATTTCTTCGACGATGACACCGAGATATCTATCGGATCATTGCTCGATGAGAAGCAGAAAGACGGGGAGTTAGTCGACACCTTCGTCAAAAGGTTCCGGAACAAGGTGATGAATTGCCGGGACCCGATCACCGAGGAATTCATTCTCCAGACTTGCCACAACAACCTTGCACTGGACATGTTGGAAGCAATGGGAACAGCACCGTCTGACACTTAGAAATACTTGAAGGTGCGCGGTGAACAAGCCGAACGCTTCCTTTGTAGGAAGAAGGCCGAGAGGAACCGACCAACGGTTAATCCGCTCAACTCAAACTTCGCCTCTCGTGGTAAGGGCAAGGCACCTGCAGCTGCTGATGGTGCTAATCAAACGTCACAACAGCAATCCCGAAGGCAGCAAAAGACTTCGGGTCCGAGACTCCAAAAAGAGTACTCTTTCAAGGACGAAGACGTTCCAGCCATCTTCGAATCCCTCCTTGAAGGTAACAAGATCAAGCTACCACCTATCACAAATCAGGAGGAAGCTGACAACACTACGGACCCAAAGTACTGTGCATACCACAGGAGGGTCGTTCATCCCACCAAGGATTGCTTTGCTCTCAAGAATAGCATTCAGACCTTGGTTGAAGCCGGCGTCATAACGCTAAGGTAAGCCAAATAAGAACGGCAAAACTCCAAAGAGTATACGAGTATAAACTGTTTCTCAATCCTCCGACCGGTATAAGAGGTTAAACTACTCCCTGAGTATATGAGTCTAAATTGTTTCCTTTCTTTCACGGGAAGTTCCTGGAGAATACCATGCTTGATATTCTTAAGGATAACCCGGACACCCAACTGAGTACAATACCATACCCAGTTTTGCAAAGGAAGCTGGGGGTGGATGATTCATGTAACGGGAAGTTCCCAAAAGAAATCCATATAGTGTCTTCTTAGGGATAATCCGGTCACCACAGCAAGAGGATGAATAAGAAACTCCTATTCAAATTCTCACCGCGTCTGTGCACTCAACACTCTCCCCCTCTCGATTCCCCCAATGAACGAGAGGTCCACAAATCGAGCGATCAAACCTTCCTACAGTTAGGATCGTCTCAAATCTCCCGATTGGTCAAACCTTCCTACAGTTAGGACCACAGTCAAAATCTCCTCTCGATTCCTCCAATGAACGAGTGGTCCACTTTTAAATCGAGTGATCAAACCTTCCTACAGTTAGGGTCATCTCAAACTCATTTGGCCAAACCTTCCTACAGTTAGGGTCAAAACCATAATTCACTCTCGATAAACGAGAAATTCATCTTTAGTTCGGTAATCAAACCTTCCAACAGTTAGGGTTATCTGAATCTTTTCGATTCTGGGGGTGGAGATCCCACCTCGAGTCTCCTTTCCAGCCGAAGATGGAATATAAAATTCTTCTTCTTTAGTGTCGGGAGATAGAATATAAAATTCTTCCTCTCCCATTTTGGGTTCGTCTTTGCCCTAAGAGAAGACACCACTTTTTTTTTAACTCCCAAAATCTGTGCCTCACAGGTACATGGAATTTTATCCCGAATCCTAAGTAGGGATAAGTCAACGTCTAACACGCGTTGTCGGTTTAGTCTTTCACCGATTGAAGAAGACACTAGAATTTTAGTCTAGGAAGTTTATCCCGAATCCTAAGCAGGGATAAGTCTGCGCCTAACACGCGCTGCCGGTTTAGTCTTTTTCCGTAGAAAAAGACACCAGAGTTCGATTCTGGGGTATTCTATCCTGAAACCTAAGCAAGGATAAGTCTGCGCTTAACCCGCGCTGCCGGTTAGTTCTTAACCGTTAAAAAGAACACCTGTTCACATATTCGACATTATGGCAGGTTGTTATTAATAACACCAAAATCCATGCCTTACACGCATGGGGAATTTCATCCTGAATCCTAAGAAATGATATGCCGTTGCCTAACACGCGTCGCCGGTTTAGTCTTTCTCCGAAGAAAAAGACACCAGAGTTCGATTCTGGTGAATTTTATCCCGAAGCCTAAGTAGGGATAAGTCAGCGTCTAAAACACGTTGCCGGGTAGCATGTTCCCGTAGCAATGGCAAAGTCTACGTATTCGAAGTCGTAGCATCAAGTCTAAGGGAGTTCATTCCTTTAGCACAACGTCACATGCGGAACGGATTTAGGCAATTCGCATGCTAGCCCGACTCAAACGGTAGTCGGTAAAGGCTAATCAAATCCGTTGAAGGCTGGGGATTAGCCAAAAATCCTAAAGTCAACGCCTAACACGCGTCGCCGGGTAGTCTATTCCCGTGAGAAAGACGAAGTCTACGTATTCAATATCGTAGCACTAAGAGCGTTAACTCTCTTAGCACAACGTCACATGCAGAACGGATTTAATAATCCGCATGCTAGCCCGACTCAAACGGTAGTCGGTAAAGGCGCATCAAACCCGTTGATGGCTGAGGATTTGCCAAAAATTCTATAACTGCGAGTCATTGACGCATCAACTCCACTAGTTGGTCTCGTGACTTGAGCACCCAACGACGTTCAAAACCCTAAGGTCAACGCCGGACAACGCGTAACCCTAGGTCAACGCCAGTCGACGCGTTGCAATCAAACAGTCAACGTACGACGTTCGAAACCCTAGGGTTAACGCCGGACAACGCGTAATCCTAGGTCAATGCCAGTCAACGCGTTGCAATCAAACAGTCAACGTACGATGTTCGAAACCCTAGGGTTAACGCCGGACAACGCGTAACCCTAGGCCAACGCCAGTCAACGCGTTGCAATCAAACAGTCAACGTACGACATTCGAAACCCTAGAGTTAACACCGGACAACGCGTAATCCTAGGTCAATGCCAGTCAACGCGTTGCAATCAAAAAGTCAACGTACGACGTTCAAAACCCTAGGGTCAACACCGGTCAACGCGTAACCCTAGGTCAACGCCGATCAATGCGTTGCAATGAAAGAATCAATACTCCAAAAAGTATACGAGTATAAACTGCTTCTTAATACTCCAATAAGGTATATGAGTATAAACTATTCCCTATTTTTGGATGAGAAGTTCCTGGAGAATATTTTTATAACTATTCTTAAGGATAACTCAACAACACTACGCCGGACAACGCGTCGCAAATAAATACTCAACGCCGACATTCGAGGGTCAGTTTTGTGTTGAACCAACAAACACGAGCTAAAAGTCAAAAATCGAGAATCAACTTCAAATTCAAAATTCCGATAGACGGTCAGACAATAAATGCAGCACCGGAATCCTTACAGACGTTCGACAAAGCACCGAACAGCCTGAAGGGTTGAAGGAATCAAGAATAGAAGCCACTCCAAACATCCCGAAGCATGGGACAATCATATCCAAAGTATTCCAGACTCTTCTATAAAAGAACGAGGCTGAAATACTTTGGAGAGGGTATCTGTAGGCGTATAAAACTGCCTATAGGTCCCTTAACACAGCTTGACAACGCCGTTTCGACGAACCGACCATCAGGCGACGTATGCAGACGCAATTGTTAGTCCACAACACCGAAGCCAAGCGATACGCGACGAAGCGGATTAACGAGGCTACGAAGCTAATGAACCGCACGCAAACAACGGAATAAATCCACTCGCATGCGGAATCAAGCCAAGGATTCGAAGAGTCAACGAGTCATCCAACCAAAGGCAGACTCGGACAAATCGCGATCGAATCAAGATCAGTTTCGGACTCGAACTCAGAATCGGATTTACTGCCTATTCAAGATCCGGATTTACTGCCAAATCGGGTCAACGAGTTAAGTCCGGATAAATCAACCACACAACCGAATCACGGCGGAACCAAAAAATGGATACAACTACAAAACGACGGAAAACCACACCTCAGGGTGGCTCGGCCAAGGTCGGCCACTTGTGCGCGGGCACAGTGAAGGTGGCCTATAAATAGGAGAGGTGGTTCATTTGTTCAAAGGTTGGATTTTTTGGAGGCGAAGCCCTGCTGGATTGAAGACTCAGATCTAAAAAAGATTCAAACTTTAGGACTTCGAGGACTTGTCCGGATCTAAGCTTGGTCTTAGATCCCGAGATCCGAGCTATTATTTCCTTAGTGAACTAATCCCTCCCGGCTATTATTCCCTTTGTGGAATAATACCCGTCAAATCGTGTAGATCCGACCGGATCTAGATCGCGCGGTGGTCCACGGATTAACCCCGGCGTTGGCAAAGAACCCACAAAAGCGAGTGACCGCAAAACAGGAGCTCGCGATTTGTTCACAAGGAGAAAGTTGTAATTTTTTTTTATTTTTCTTTGATTTCGTTGTAACCGGATCTAAAAAAGACCGGATCTTTTGTAACCACAAAAAGTTGTTATTTTGAGATCACAATGACATCAATGAAGAAAACGATTTTCCCCGCGAACAGTACTGTTTTAAAAAAGGGGGCATTCAAATGCAAGGTGAAATTATAGGACATTTAAGTACAACTTCGCCTTTATCTTTATATATTTTGCTGAAATATTCAACGACAGTGCACTTTTAAGAGAAATAATTGTAGGCTGTCTAAAAAAATACTGCAGATAGCTTATCCCCATCAAACACTGATGATGAAAGTTACAATTTGACGGTTTCCAGAAGACTATAATTTGAAGACTTTCACGTAGATCGATGAAGGTTACAATCTGACAACCTTCACAACAACCAATGAAAGCTCTAATTCAACAACTTTCACAATTAACATCGCGATTTACAATCTGATGACTCTCATATTTTCAAGGAGCTAAGACAAAGGTTACAAGATGAAGATTTTTGTAACGCTCTAGCAAAAGAGACTACAAATTGACGGTCTCTTCAAATCAAAACGCAGATATCTCTCAAATCGTAAGTGTAGGCTGTCTAAAAATCACAATAGATAGTTTATCCTCCATCAAACACCGATGATGGAAGTTACAATCTGACGACTTCCAGAAGGCTACAATTTGAAGACTTTCACGTAGATCACTGAAGGTTACAATCTGACGACCTTCACGACAACCGATGAGAGCTCTAGTTCAACAGTATTCACAATCAACATCGGGAGTTACAATCTGACAACTCTCATATTCTCAAGGAGCCAAGACGAAGATTACAAGACAATGATCTTTGCAACGCTATGACAAAAGAGATTACTTTGTGATAATCTCTTCAAGACAAGACGCGGAGGTCCTCCCCGTGTGCCAACATCAAAACGCCGGGGTCGAACCCGCGTTACAACATCAAAACACGAGGGTCGAACCCACATTACAACATCAAAACGCCAGTGTCGAACCCGTGTTACAACATCAAAACGCCAGTGTCGAACCCGCGTTACAACATTAAAACGCTGGGGTCGAACCCGCGTTACAACATCAAAACGCGAGGGTCGAACCCACGTTACAACATCAAAACGCTGGAGTCGGACCCGCGTTACAACAAGCGAAACGTGAGCGACCCTCGCGTTCTGGATGTTCAGTCAACACCCAACCTCGCGTCTCAATCCTAAGACGCGAGGTTAGGATCCTGAACGCCAACGTGGGCGTTTGACTCATTCAAATATGAGTCAAACGGTTTCAGAACCGTTTTTCCCACGATCTGAGGAAATCACGCCCACTTAAGAGCGGATTTGGAGGGCAGTTACACCCCCTTAATCCCCTATAAAAGCGGGTAAATTCAACTGAGTTAAGGGTTCGATTTTTCTTGTCTGGAATCGACCATTGAAGGCTGGATTTTTGGAGCTGAGAATTGGCAGCAACAGGGGAGATCATTGGGCGAACTTCAGAAGAGATCGGCATCATCCTTCAAGGAAGATCATCTTCAACGTTCGGCAACAGGAGCTTCCTCATCCTTGGCTATTAACCGATTATCGGTTTAAATCAACTCTTTTTCAAGAGTTAAAACTCGTTCAGAGTTATCAACTCGTTCAGAGTTCTGAAACTTTCCACGCAAGTTCTCCACAACGTCAAATCGTGAGGAGAAGACATCGTTCCAGTGAATCAATACGTGCGGATCGTCAACGGAGAGCAAACTCGACGCAAGCATTCGAGGGAGGCACTCCATCGCCACCGTGAAGAACCTAGTTTTAAACAAAGGAGAGAATCAAATTTCGTTCTCCTCTCTTTTGTAATCAAATTGTAATCAGAATCAAAGGAATACAAGCATACAAAAAATGGCGACTCTGCTGGGGAATAGCTTCTCTGACGAAGAAGTGGTGGTGCAATCCGATGTTCATCTTACTGGAACAACCGTCGAAACTCTCGTGGTAGAGTTTGATCAAGCCAAGTTCGAGGAGGCCCTCTCTTTTGGATCCCTTAGCCCCAAGGCTATGCGCAAGATCCACAAAGTCTCCCAAGATAATAAATCTCCAACTGTTGCTGGAATGCCAAAGAAAGTCCTTTCTTTTGGCCATAATTTGTCGAACAGCCCCTCTGCTTCAGGAGCAAGCTTAGCCTCAGCCGAACTCATTCAACGAGTTGAAAACTCCACACCCGCGTCAACACGGCGTGTCATGGGAGGTAAAAGGCCTACGGCGGAGATAGATCCAATCAACACTGATGATGCCCCTGCAAAAGCCTTGAAACAGGCCAAGAAGAACGCTGCTCGTCGAAGAAGAAGGTCTCAGCGACGAGCACAACTTCGAGTAAATCGATCCTCCAACCAACGCGAGATTCGCGTTCGTGAGCCTGAATGCGACCCTGAGCTCCGCGTTTATGAGCCCAAACATGAGCTTCGCGAGAACCAGACTGAACGCGGCCCTCAATGGCGCGTTTTACAGCCAAAACGCGAACCTCGAGCCTTCGTTGAACGCGAACTTCAACTTCGCGTTTTCAAGTCAAAACGGGGGGTATTCCATCCCCCCCGGACCCCCTGGCCAGGGGCGCGCCGCCCCCTGGACCCCCGGCTCGCTGACCGGGCAGCGAGACCCCCGAATACTCTGTGTGGCGCGACTAGATTGAGGGGTGGGTATAAGAAGTTCATGGATTCAAGGCATCTCAACCAGATCCATGTTCACCAAGAGCCAGTCCTGTCCAATCATGGACTGGGGGGTCTAATTCAAACCTCACGGTCAGTAAGTAATTCTCCTCGAATCTTTACAACAGATTTGAGAGAGTTCATATCGAGAGAAAGACCGATACAACAAGAGTTCATATCGAGAGAAAGACCGATACAACAAGTCATTCGTTCATTCCAATGTGAACGACTGATTCCTATGGTCCTCTCGGAATGTCAATGCTGCTCATATGCGGCCCAACTATTGGTGTTCAACCAATTTACGAACGTTGTTTTGCCTAACCAACGACGATGTTCTCACAGGAAGAAATCTCCAGAGACCGAGTATCCTGGGGTCACTATCAATGTGATCGGTAGGGGCAAAGCCTCGGGTCCTAGTTCCGATGACTCTGAGACAAGTCATTCACCGACCGTCAGAGAAATCGCTAACGAGTTTGAAGGAATCTACCAACGCACTCGGACGCGAACAGGAGCCATTCCCCCTATAAACTATCGGAGGTTAGCCAAAGGAATTAATTCCGATGATGAACACTCAGCCATTGCAGAGTCTCAATCATCAAGCTCTTTTGTTAAACATGAGAGCTCCGCTTATATGATGGGAAACCATGAAGATCTCGCAAAGAGACTTGATGAGCAAGAGGCCATGCTCAAATCTCAGAAGGAGGCCATCAATGAACTCTTGGCCCTGTTGACTCAACTTGTCGCAGACAAGGCCAAATCTCAGAAGACAGATTCGCCACTCAGGCAAGAATCTTCCCGAAGGGAAAGAACGTCTTCGTCCCGACCTCACACAAGCAAAGGGAAGGGAAAAATGGTTGATGACACGGCTTCTGACCAAGAAGCCCACAACCTGGAATCTTCCTCTGATGAAGGAAGAGAGACGGAGTATGAGCAAAATCCTCAGTCGGCTAAAATCGAGGAATTGGAAGCCCGCCTCAATGTCATTGCTACAGAAGCGAGCTCCAAGATGAGGGAGTTGTCAGGTCCTACCCTACCGAATGGGACGCAGCCCCTTATCCTCCAAAATTTGAAGTCCCGACGCTACAAACTTTTGACGACACGGGATCACCGAATCAACATATCTATCATTTCAAGTCACAGACTGGGAATGTGATATCAAACGACGTCGTACTGGCTCGATTGTTCATAGGCACCCTCAAGGGGGTTGCCTTTGAATGGTTCAGGAAACTTCCTGCGGGATGTATCCAAGAGTGGACAGATCTAGAGAGACTCTTCCTGTCAAGATTCTTTGAAGAGGATACAGAAGTCTTCATCCATATCCTTCTCGTCACTAAGCAGAAGAAGAGGGAGTCCGTCAAAGCCTTCATCAAGAGGTTCCGAACCATGGCTCTCCGGTGTTCGTCAGGTATGACACAATCTACCTTAGTAGAGACCTGTCGACACAACCTGCAGACCAACATCCTAGCTCGAATAGGGGTTGCAGAATGCCGTTCCTGGAGACAACTGATCTCTCAAGGCGAACAGGCTCAAAAGATTATTGTCAGGATCAAAGCTGAAGAACAAAGTGGGCAAGATCAGCCCGAGCAATCGGACAAAGCCCAATCTTCTCCTGAGCAATCGGACCAAGCTCATTCTTCCCAGTCAGAACCAGAAGATACTACGACCACTGAAGCTAATCCTCTTCAGTAGGATGCCGGGTCTCCAATAACTATCACGTTAACAACTACCTCTGATAGTCTCCAAATTCCCCCACCAATCCTCTTCAAGTAGGATGGTGGGTCCACCAAAACTATCACGTTAACAGTTACCTCTGATAGTCTAGTTTCTCCAAATTCCCCCACCAATCCTCTTCAAATATGATGGCGGGTCTATCAAAACTATCACGTTAATGATTACCTCTGATAGTCTATTCCCTCCAAATTCTCTTGTTAATCCTCTTCAAGTAGGAGGCGGGTCTACAAAAACTATCACATTAACAGTTACCTCTGATAGTCAAACTCATCAGATAATGGCCTACCAGGTGATGTGCCTCTATTTCGACTTCATGGATAGTGCCTCACTAGGCGATGTGCCTTGTCTACCTCTTTTTCTTCCCCTGCTAAGTCTTAATCAAGACTGGGGGTTGGTTACTTGAAATCCATTGGATTAAGAGTAACGAATCTTTCACATCGTCGAGTTAACATTACACTTCTGATGATCATCATCCCCACAGAGTATGCATTCAACTCGCATTACTCCCAATTTGTCACATTAACAACATACACCTCTGACAATCAACTTATCAATCCTTACCAATAGGATGATAGGTCCTCAAAATTGCTCAAATCGCAATCTTCCCCAGCAAGACACTAAGTCTTCAAAATCAAATTCAAATCACAGGTATCAAAACTCATTGTTCCTGATGATAAACTCACCTAGCAAGTCTCCCCAGCGAGACGCTAATTCCCAAAACCTTGTGCAAATCACAAGTACACATTCTCTTGTCACGTTAACAAGTTAACATCAAACCTCTGACAAAATTCACTTATCAATCCTCATCAATAGGATGATAAGTCCACAAAGTTGCTCCAATCGCAACACATTCCTGTCACGTTAACAATATACCTCTGACAAATTCACTTATCAATCATCGTCAATAGGATGATAAGTCCACAAAGTTGCTCCAATCGCAACACACATCCTGTCACGTTAACACTAAACCTCTGACAAATCCACTTATCAATCCTCGTCAATAGGATGATAAGTCCACAAAGTTGTTCTAATCGCAACACACATTCTGTCATGTTAACACTAAAACTCTGACAAATTCACTTATCAATCATTTCCAATAGGATGATAAGTCCACAAAGTTGCTCCAATCGCAACAAGTCAAACCCCCCAATGAACTTGTTAATCCTTTTTCAACAAGAATAGCAAGTTTTCATTATGAAATCCTCAGCGGATTAAAGATTTTCTAGAGTTATCCTAGTGATAATAAAGAAAATTTCTGAATTTCACTCTAAGTGGAAATTCATGCCAAGTTAATATTACACCTCTGGTGTTTTTAATTTTCTTTCAGTGTTTCAAGTAAAAATATAACACAGGAAGAAATTGTGACAAAGCCTACGTATTCAACATCGTAGCGCCAAAATCCATGCCTCACATGCATGGGGAATTTTATCGTATTCAACATCGTAGCGCCAAAATCCATGCCTCACATGCATGGGGAATTTTATCCCGAATCCTAAGTAGGGATAAGTCAACGCCTAACACGCGTTGCCGGTTAGTCTTTCACCGTAAAAAGGACAAAAGTCTACGTATTCAACATCGTAGCGGGTCGTTATTAATAACGTCAAAATCCATGTCTTACACGCATGGGGAACTTTATCCCAAATCCTAAGTAGGGATAAGCCTACGCCTAACACGCGTTGCCGGTTAGTCTTTTTCCGTAAAAATAACAAAGTCTATGTATTCAAAATCATAGCATCAAGTCTAAGAGGGTTCATTCTCTTAGCACAACGTTACATGTGGAACGGACTTAGACAATCCATATGCTAGCCCGACTCAAACGGTAGTCGGTAAAGGCTTATCAAATCCGTTGATGGCTGAGGGTTTGCCAAAAATCCTATGCATGTTTAAAGGCCCATCAGCTTAATGGACGTGAGCCGAGACTTGAAACAGATAAGCTAAAGACAAGTTTCAAAAACTTAGTCAAAAATGCACGAAAACCATTTCCATGTCTCAAGTCAAAACGCCGAGGTCAGATCCGCGTTGCAAAAATCATGACGCCGAGGTCACACCCGGGTTCTAACTTTAAAAACGCCAAGGTCAGACCCGCGTTTCAAAAATCATGACGCCGAGGTCACACCCGGGTTTCAAATCCAAAACGTCGAAGTCAGCCTCGCGTCTCAAATTCAAAACGCAGGGGTCCACCCCCGCATTCCAGAAGCAGGATTATGACGCATACCTTCACAAAGGTCCTACGTGGCAAATCCCTTCAACCAAGATGCCTTCGAAGCGAGTACAGAGAACGACTCCTTTACGACAAGAAATCAACAGCTCCAGGATCAGAGTGAGATCCAAAGTATTCCGAAAATTCGTCCCAGTCAACCGCGAACTTTCAAAAACTTTGGAGGGGGTTCTGTAGGCTGTCTAAAAATCACAATACCCTATCAAACACCGATGATGGAAGTTACAATCTGACGACTTCCAGAAGGCTACAATTTGAAGACTTTCACGTAGATCGCTGAAGGTTACAATCTGACGACCTTCACGACAACCGATGAGAGCTCTAGTTCAACAGTATTCACAATCAACATCGGGAGTTACAATCTGACGACTCTCATATTCTCAAGGAGCCAAGACGAAGATTACAAGACAATGATCTTTGCAACGCTATGACAAAAGAGATTACTTTGTGATAATCTCTTCAAGACAAGACGCGGAGGTCCTCCCCGTGTGCCAACATCAAAACGCCGGGGTCGAACCCGCGTTACAACATCAAAACGCGAGGGTCGAACCCACGTTACAACATCAAAACGCCAGTGTCGAACCCGCGTTACAACATCAAAACGCCAGTGTCGAACCCGCGTTACAACATTAAAACGCTGGGGTCGAACCCGCGTTACAACATCAAAACACGAGGGTCGAACCCACGTTACAACATCAAAACGCTGGAGTCGGACCCGCGTTACAACAAGTGAAACGTGAGCGACCCTCGCGTTCTGGATGTTCAGTCAACACCCAACCTCGCGTCTCAATCCTAAGACGCGAGGTTAGGATCCTGAACGCCAACGTGGACGTTTGACTCATTCAAATATGAGTCGAACGGTTTCAGAACCGTTTTTACCACAATCTGAGGAAATCACGCCCACTTAGGAACGGATTTGGAGGGCAGTTACACCCCCTTAATCCCCTATAAAAGCGGGTAAACTCAACTGAGTTAAGGGTTTGATTTTTCTGGGCTGGAATCGACCATTGAAGGCTGGCTTTTTGGAGCTGAGAATTGGCAGCAACAGGGGAGATTATTGGGCGAACTTCAGAAGAGATCGACATCATCCTTCAAGGAAGATCATCTTCAACGTTCGGCAACAGGAGCTTCCTCATCCTTGGCTATTAACCGATTGTCGGTTTAAATCAACTCTTTTTCAAGAGTTAAAACTCGTTTAGAGTTATCAACTCGTTTAGAGTTCTAAAACTTGCCACGCAAGTTCTCCACAACGTCAAATCGTGAGGAGAAGACATCGTTCCAGTGAATCAAGACGTGCGGATCGTCAACGGAGAGCAAACTCGACGCAAGCATTAGAGGGAGGCACTCCATCGCCACCGTGAAGAACCCAGTTTTAAACAAAGAGGAAGAACCAATTTCGTTCTCCTCTCTTTTGTAATCAAATTGTAATCAGAATCAAAGGAATACACGTCAATTTTCTTTGTTCTTTTCTTTGCAATTTTCCCT
>NC_033803.1:67261026-67264004 GCF_001876935.1 Asparagus officinalis | reverse complement strand
GACAGGAGAAAACTGAACCCTATTGGGTAGGTTTGATTGGCTCCGTCTCGTCGAGATAGTCGATTTTCATATATAATTCATCCTCTGACTTACGGTTTGAAAGTTATAACATGTTCTTCGCAGCAAGTTATGTTTTGAAGTCTGTCTGCAAGACTGGACTTCGCCTGAACATTGGACTTAGCCTGAAGCTCACCAAGCCCGCCTGAGGCTTGCCTATGCATTCCAGAGTCCAAACACGGAGTTCATCTCTGCGACAAAATGCAGAGTTCGTAGACTCAAAACGTAGAGTTCATGCAGAGCTCAACTCTGCGTCCTAGGTCCAGAACGCAGAGTTCACCTCTGCGTTTCAGATTCAAAACACAGCACGGCCTCTGCGTTCCATATTCAAAACGTAGCGCGGCCTCTGCGTTCTCAGTTCCAAGCGTGGGACGACCTTTGCATTCTTACCCGCCAATAGAGATCCCAACCCTACGTCGCGAACCCAGGACGCAGAATTCATGTTCGGAACGCTAGTTTTGGCGTTTGACTCGCTCAAACATGAGCTGAACGGTTCTAAAACCGTTTTCACGATTTGAGGGGATCATGCCCCCCCACTTAGGAGCAGATTAAGGAGCGGTTACACCCCTTAATCCCCTATAAATACCAGAAACTCAATTGAGTTCAGGGATCGGCTTTTTGTACTAAAAAGATCGCAAAAGGAGAGATCAGCAATCTCTTGAGCAGATCATCTTGGAGCATCCTCGGCAACAGAAAGTTCTTGGAGCTTTCATCCTTGGCTTATTAACCGATTTTCGGTTTAAATCAACTTTTTTTTCAAGAGTTTAAACTCGCTCTGAGTTATCAACTCGTCAAGAGTTTCAAACTTGCCAAGTAAGTTCTTCTCAACGTCAATCAAGAGGAATCAATCACGTTCTACAAAGCGAGGTAGTCGGATCGTCAACGAGAAGCAAACTCGACACGAACGTCGAGGGAGATATATCATCACTACCGTGAAGAACCCATGTTAAACAAAGGGAAAGATCTCCGTCGACCCTTCTCTCTTTTGTAATTCGAGAAGCCGACTGAGGGAATTGTAATTTCTTGTTCTAAGTTTGTTAGAGAGAGATTGCAAAGAGAGAATTGTAATTAATTCTTTTTCTGAGTCTGTTAGAGAGAATAATACAAAATTTGATTTTCCATTTTCTTCTTCAAATTTTCCCACCAAACAATGATGTAGCACCAACTCCTTGGTGTCACTCAGTTAAAGCATGCACCAGTGTTTTCATTTGCATTAGAAAGGCTAACTAGACGGATCAGCGCAGATTTGCACATAAACAGATAAGAACAAGGAGTTGATAGCTAAGGTTTCAAGCCTTTTCTTTTTTTTAATGGGTAAGGACATGTTTGGCTATTATCTGTTTATGATTCTTTATAAGTTAATTTCTATTTATTTTTACTTATTTTATGAAGAGGCAAAACAGTCTTTTTTACATTAATAAGTAAATCTACTTAAAAATAAGTTGGAGAGTCCCAACTTACTTTTTTCCATACTTATATGCTAAAAATAAGTAATAAGTAAACACTCATCAAACATGATCTTGACATCTTATCTTATAAGTAAAAAAATACTTATAAGTGAAAATAAGTATGCCGTCAAACATCCTCTAACTACAGCACATCTTGCTCAAAGAACTTATAAATTTAAGAAAATCATTATAGAATACACATGAAGAGGAAGTGGGAAAAAGAGATAGAAGTACAAAATAAAAGGAAGGATATGAAAAAAAAAACTAGTTAAATTTCTAAATTCACCCGCTCTAATGTAAAGTGATGTTGTCATAGCAACGAGAAAGAAGATGATTGTACAATCATATGACATAGTGTATCATCATACATCGTGAGAAGAGACATGACATCAAATGGATGACCATTCTGCGACAAAGAGATGATCTCTCGGCATAATGTAGTTGGATTTATCACATTTTAGTCACCGCAAATGAATCCTATTGAAGCCTGGTGGGGTAGAGAATCATGATCTAAGCTAGGTTAGAGTTATCATGCTCAAACAAAACTTTAGCCACTATTAGACTGTTTTGTCATCAAACGCGTTAGGAGGGATTTGACTGGGATACAACCTTAGCCCCAAATGACATGTTCGTAAGAGCAGACTAGCCGCCCAGTGGAACCCCACTACCAAGAGACCATAATATTGATCCCTTTCCTGTCCGCTTAGCATTCCCACCTCAATAACAATCTGTATATTTAAGGAAATGTTATATTATTATTCAAGTTCTGCTATTTGGATCTTGTCATAACATGCCCTTAAATATGCATGGAAATCTAATGATAATTATCCTGTTACTATTTGAGAATACCATCACAACTGAATAAAAAGGTTTTCTCCTAAAACCCACTTTAAATATAGATAATTATAGAGAAACCACATTTCAATTTCAATTTATACATAAACTATCTTTAAGGTAGTTTTTTATTGCAATCAATTACCTCCTACTCAAATTTTCACTAAAAATAAAATAAAAACCAAGTTCAAAAAAAATCAAGTTCAAGTTGTATCATAGAAAGATCTGATCATTACAAAAATAAGTCATGCGCCTCCAATGTGAATTTTTAAAGAGAATTTTGGGGTTTTAAAGAAAATTTTAACTTGAAAGTAAACCCAATTCAAAGATTATATACAAATGAAAATAGAAAATAATTTCTGTATGCTTATCCTATTTTTAAGGTGGTTTATAGGGAGGGCAAAAAAAAATAATCCGTGGAATAAATCCAGACCTCATTTTCCCCCGGCGAATGTAAATTCCGGGAGTAAAAATTTTGAGATTTTTTTACGGAATGGCGATCCGTCCCTCACCGAAGTGGGGTCAGAGGTCCTACCCATCACTCTTCCACATTTTCAGAAAATACCCAAAATACCCTCTCCTTGGATCCAGTCGTACGGAGGAGGCCCACGGATCTACACGCCCACACTCAACGGCCCT
>NC_033803.1:67239447-67260802 GCF_001876935.1 Asparagus officinalis | reverse complement strand
CGCCACCAGTCTTCAGCTTAGGTTCTCGCGCCCCCCCACCCCACCCTTGTGTTTGTGATTCTGTTTATTTTGGTAAATCCAGGGTTTGTGTTGCAAAAAAAAAAAAAAAAAAAGATTACCTTTCTTATGATGCGAAATTGTTCAAGAATTTGATGACGTGGTGATGTATTGTATCAAGAATTTGATTTGAGTTCTGTTCGTTGGTTTTTATCAGTTTGTGTGCTTTTTTTTTTCTTTTGAACTAAAAAATATTTTGTAACTGCTTTCTCCCAAAACTTTTTACCCTTTAATACAAGAACTGCAACAAAGAAAAAGGGAAGGAAATGGGAAAAAAGAAAAGAAAAGAAAAACCACTGTCGTGTCATTAATTTGTTAAATATTTAACTGTAGGCTCACAAAATGATCACATTGGACACATACACATAGTTTAAGAGGAAAAATAGTCAAATTGATATAGGGGAAACTTGAAAGTTCCGGTTCTTTATTTTGTTATATCTCTCTACTTCAAATTGTTGCTACGTTATTGTTATGTTCTTTGATCTGATTCAATTGAGAGCTTGTAATTGTGTCGAGTCTTTTGCGTACTTTATGAACTGCCATCGGAGAGTTTGTGCTTCTACAAGATCATATTGAGTTTAGTTGCAGATAATTAATATAAACTGGTGGCATTTTTGTTCCTATAAGCCCATACAACTCAATTTTTAGTCATTTTCCTTATAAGCAACTTAAGAGCTTTCTACAACCCTTTTGCTTCGTTATTCTAAACTTACCCAATTTGGAAGTAGAATACATTATCTGGACATATGCCGTCAATGTGTATGCCATGGACAGACACCTTCCAGGGTTCGCTGTAGTATTTGTTGAAGTTCGTTGACTAGTATTCACACATGGTTTCATATTTATATTGCGCATGCTAATTTCTTTTAAACGTCAAAATCGTAGCTGAGCTGCTTGCTGTGTGGGTTTGGGAACTAAGTTTATTATGTTTTACCACCAAACTGTTGATTATTCGCTACCTGTTGGTTTTTGTTTTTTATAGATAATTTCGGTTTCGAACATGTTGTTTACCGTTATGTCACTATTGTAGAGTAAAGCATTGTTGATGGAAGAATACATCTCTTTATAAGGTCGGTGAGCTTAATATGACTTGAGTACTCCGAGTTTATGTTGTTCAATACTTGTCTAATGCACATATTGTTGTGTCTTGGATTAATCTCACAGATTCTGTTAGTTACATATTTCAAATTCTGCAGCTGCGTCGTACAAAAGAAAAATTCTCATGATTGAAAATTTAGAGTAGTTAGTACCCTCGTGGTTTACAAGATTTATTTGTGAGAATGACATAAATTGTCTGGCCTTGGATGAATATTCATAGTTTGTTATTTTTATGATTTTCCCCCTTTCATAATGAACACTGGGTTTTGTTTGGTAACATTAGCTTAAATTTTCATTGCCAGTTTTTTTTTCTTTAAATTATCTGTCCAGTTTCCTAACTTGTATTGTTAGTGGTTTATGGGTAATACTTGATCGTATGTGTATCAAATTATTTATGTTTGCTTTTTTATTAACAAATGATCGGAAAAGGGTCGCTGAGTAAAAGATGCATGATGCAGAGAGATACCCGCAAATGATGGTACGAGCTTATTTGGTGTGATTTAAAATGGAAGTCATCTTTATTCAGTCTGTGTTGCGAAAATGATTTAGAAAAGTAACAACAATTTCACAAATTTAGTCTTTTAACGTGGTTTTTGACAAATTGCAAATCGTCATGGTCGGAAGGTGCTTGTTCGTCGTGGCAATCGGATGTACAATTATGTCGGGGTCAGTGCTGAAGAAACAATTTGTAGAACACTGATCTGACAATGTAATGAATCTCCGGCAGCAGGTAAACTTATTATGGTCATGGTTGGGGTGTGTAAATTTGAAGCGATGATACTTTGCATATGAACTAAATGTAGATTTTCTCCTGTCAGTTGAACTGGCAACATGGAGTAAAGGGCTCAAGTCTTTTTATAGTTTGATCACGCCAGTTTGAGCTTCAGATTGGGTTGAGCGCTTGAGTTTGTCTAGCATGTATTCTGTTGCATGCTAAATTCTCTATAGTTCCAAGCAACATCTTTCAATCTACTGAGAGCTTTTTCTAAGTTTTGAAGTATATTGATTTTCGATATTTGTAACTCTTGAGCGCTTATTATTTCTTGTGATAATTCATTTCAACATCTTGTCCACTTCTTCTAAGGATGCAGGCAGGGTAACAGAGACAGATAGCATAAAGCAGTCTAAGCATCAATTGGAGAAGGCAGGATTGCGCTTAAATACCCTATAGTCCCCCCTCCGTTTTTCACTTGTTTTTAGTGGCACTTATACACCCGAAAGTTTTTAGTATATACCCTCACTTTTCTTGGTAGCAGCTAAATGCCTTAAAAGTTCTTAAAATTAGCATTTATATACCCTAAAATTGGAAAAAATGGCACTTAAATGACCTAAAGTTGTTAAAATTTGCACTTACTCACCCTCAAGTTTGCTAACTGAGGGTATTTAAGTGCTAGTTCTAAAAACTTTAGGGTATCTAGGAGCTTCCAAAAAAATTGACGGCATATAAATGCAAGATTTAAAAACTTTAGGGGGTATAAGTGCCGTCAAAAATACGTGAGGGTATATAAGTGCAAAGTAGGAAAAACTAGAGGGTATTTAAGTGTAATTAAGCCATCACAGAAACTAACCAGTAGACAGTGTGTACTTCACGTTCCAATCTAATGCAATGATAGCTGATTCTAGAAAAAAATGGATTCGCCCATGCTCCACCACTAAAAAATAGTGGACAGACCACTACATTATCACAATTGTTAATTATCTAATGGATTTCATGACGTGCTTTTTAAGTGCAAATTAGGAATGAGTGTAACTCATGGGTGTATGATAAGTGCTAGATTTAGAATGAATCTTAATCAACATCTAGATGATCAACGATTGTGATAAAAAGTAGTGGTTTGTCCAAAGTTTTTTGGTAATGAAGAGGATCCAAATTCTAGAAAAATGGGATCAAAGCCTTTGTTGTTATTGTTGTTGTAGTTCGAGTTCAATCAAAACAATAGCCGTCTCTCTTTGTAAATATATACAACGTGTTATTGACGAGACACACATTTTTAGTATTTTGAATGTGACTATAAGCAGAGGCAAATCAATATTCAAACCTTTTTTTTTGTTGGGGTGGGGTGTGTGTGTTTGGGGGCGGGGGGCGCGGGGCGGGGGGGGGTTGGTAGTTTGGGCGGAGGTACATCCCTAAAATTTTGAAAAATAGCCCTCAGATCTTATAATTTACACCTCACAGTTCGAAAATATTTGTACCCCCATCTTTTTACTTATATGACCACTAAACAAACATGTAGCACATTTGAATCTTAACATTATATTTTAATTTTTGGAAAATAAATACTTGATGTTTATCCTTCTAAGAAATTGTTCCTGGATCCGCCATTAACTATAACTCTAGAATCAATGACTTAAGTCGCTTTATAATTATTAGCCCGTTGCGACCTTGTCTCCGTTAAACATCATGTAAAACTTAAACAGTTAGAAGAAAAATTCAATTGATAAATGTCCTACAACATTCAATCAAAAAAAAAAAAAAAGGGTCCTACAACATTTACGAACTAAACATGTATTTCTTTCAAATACTTTAATCTACTATGGTTTTGCTATTTTAATCTACTACTAGTATTTTATCCGTGCTAAGCATGGTCTTATCACAATTTCCCGATATTACATCCATGTTCTGATCTTTTGTTTGCCAAAAGACTATCCAAACTACACTGACATATCTCCTTGTTCGAGACCCGAAATTACCTCCATACACTTAATAAGGTTCTAAGCACCAACTATAGACAAAGATTATTTCAAAATAATTGATAATAATGAGAATGTCAGCTGGAAGTTAACATCAACTATCACAATTTTTGAATATCAAACGAATAACCGAAATAGGACATCAACTGCATAAAAATATTACTTGTACGTAAGTAAGTAACTGAAAGTGTTTAATTTTCAAAGATAATATTTATAACTTGGGCGACACAAATCTAATTAAAAAAGTTCTCTAACATTTAACAACTCAAAACATGCAATAAGTAAATGTAGGAAGAAATGCTCCTTTGATTTTTCAATTATTTTTTCTACCCTTAACCTTCTTCTTCAAAGTTGCAAGTTCTTGATTCATGAATGCAAGATGTATAAAACATGTAATAAGCAAATGAAACATAGCGGTTCTATTTTTATTATATAATATGTAGAGACTTGATATTTTAATGCCCAACCTGATTGTAACCTTGTTTTTGTCAGTGGTTGGAGATCGGGGTTTAAATACAAAAGTAGTATTCAGTACAACAATAGGTGATGTTATCAAAAACCTTGTTTTTTCCTTTGTTATCAGATGATGTAATGGATGTGGATAACTCTTGATTGAATTCATCAGATTGATTGATGTTGTTATCAAATTGATCCAATTCGATTGATTTCTCCTCCTTTGATAATATTAATAAGTAAATTTTAGAATAGCAGAAACATGATATAATTTTTTAAATAGATCACTACCTGTTTAAATTTTATCAGATATTTAAAGTCAAATTAATGACCAGATATTTAAAAAACCTGACAGGGGCTAAACAAATATGTAATAAAATATAAACACCCTGATCGAATTAAAAACAAATGATCATATATATCATCATCATCATCAAATATTTAAATATTAATGCACATGAATGAAAAAATATACCTAAAAGCTAAACTCATTAATTTGATTAAAAAATAGATCATCATCTGATATTTAACAATTATTTAGGCATTAATGATCAGATACGATAAACATTAAAATACCTCGAAGATAAATACAAATTTCAAAATAGATTAAAAGCTAAAAAAACCTAATCAAATTAAAAATATATGGTTCAATCGATGTTAATGGGTTTATTCTTGGAAGTTCGATGCTTCTCTCTTGCATATGGTTGTAATTTTTGGCCAGGAACGCAGTAATGTTGGATTGTTTAAATATCTGTCCCTTAATTTTTTTTTTAAAATTTGTCCATTAAATAATTGAATCACCTGGCTTCTGATTAGGTTAGTCTTCTATACTTTGCAGCTTGTATGTGTATTGGTGTGTAGCTTAGCTAAAGAGGGGTTAAATCTTCAACATTATAAACTGCTTGAGGTTATTCGCAATTGTACATGTGAAAGTAGAGTTATAACGTGAAGAAAGAACCTGAAGAGTTATATATCGCCGATTGCTGCTAAAGTTAACTAGTAGAAAAACACGTAACCTAGACGGAAAAAACCATCTAGGTTGCTTAGATTTTCGTCTAGATTGATCAGATGGAAATCCGTTTAGAAAAGTCTGTCTAGGATATTTCCGTCTAGTTTAAAGCAAACTAGACGAAAATCCATCTAAGTTGCTCAAACTAGACGGAAAGCAACCTAGACAGATTATGGAAATCCGTCTAGGTTGCATTGCACGGGCTTGAAACCAGTTTGAATTATAAATGTTCCCGTACACGGTTCCGTGGGTCTCAACATCAGAACGAACGAAGTAAACAGGTTATCCACTCCACCGCCCAAATTACAAAATGGTTTTTCTTACACATCTACTCCTCGAATCGAACCTATTTGCATGTTTACTCTTCAAATCTGAAAATTTGCTAAATTTAACCCTTTATTCTTTGATATTGCATTAAAATATTAGTCTCATTTAACACCATTAATTTTGAAATGAGTAAGAGCGAAATGACAAAAATGTGTCCTCTCCCGACAAAAAGCTCTTCTGTTCAAATAGCCCATAAATATGCAAAATTAATAGAGGTATATAGGCAAAGAGAGATGTTGTAAATAACAAATAAGATTTCGGGGGTAAGTCCCTATCTACATATTTAGGGGGTACCAAATTTGTATATTTTATTTATCCTTAGTGACAGTTTAGTATATATATTTTTTCCGACGATATATTGGTATATTATTTTTTCTCCGGCGACATATTGGTACATTATCTTTTCTTCGGTGATAAATGAGCCTCAAATTTGGCCGGACCCAAATTTCTAGCGAAATTTTTCATGTGACGCCTCACATGATGCGGATGTGGCTGCCAGCGTGGCTCCCAGCGGCAAGCAATTACAACTAATCCCATCCAAAATCATCCATTTCTCCATCACTCTCTCCATAAACCCAATAGTTTCATCTATCTTCCCACATTTCCTCAATCTCTACATTAATGAGCTACAAGTCACAACAACTCTATCCTCATTCCCGTAGTTGCATAAAGCTCCGACTAACACGAAGCAATTGAGCCTCTTAGGCACCGCTCCTTTCGCTAAGAAACCCATCAAAATCTCACACATTTCTAAAGCTCTCCTTTCGCTACAAATCCCATTGATCAAAATCTCGCAAGTCGCCACCGAAAACGATTCGAGCTACCAATGAGGATGTTAAAAGTGTACACATTGGGCTTGACCCGATCTTGGATCATGGCGTGATACCATTGTAGAGGTTGTTGGTGTTAGTTGTGTTTGGTGAAGGCGGAGATGAGGAGGTTGTAGAGGGAGGGGGCGTGTCTTAGGTTGAAGAGGTTGAAGGTCTGGGCGGCGTCAGAGAGGCGAGAGGAGCGAAGGAGGGAGGCGAGAGGGAGAGAGTTTGTTGTGCGCAGCGGAAATTTTGGCAGAGTTTCTGGTGCACAATAAGAGAGAAAGATCAATAATAAGAATTCTCGTCTCACCAAGGAGACAAGAATCTGAAGCGGATATCTCAACCAAGTGAGATATCGACTCTTCCTCTCATCAGTTCTAGGACTGACCTGTCGAGGGATCCTACAAGCTATTACAATGACCACAAACTCAAACAATCAATTTTACGTGGTTCGGCAAACTGCCTACGTCCACGGGGCAAGGAGGGGGGAGATCTACTATTAGAGAGGAGAGAATACAACTAGGTTTACAACTCTCACAATTTAAACCCTCAAATTAACTCTCCAATCTCTCACAAAAGACTCTCTCAACAGGATGTACACAACCCAAAAATAGGCCTCTGCCTTTTCTTTGCACAGCCGTAACTGAGTTTTCTCCAAAGCCAGCGTGTCCTTTGCACCAGCCCTTCTTTGCTTCGGTTTGCGCGCCGGTTTTCCCAAGCCCTTAGCTCTGCAGCCGCCAAAGTTCTCAGCACCCCTCACCTTTTGCACCTGCACCTCCAAGCACCTTGCACGAAAACTTAGGGGTGAACTAGGGGACTATTTATAGGGAGTTATGTACCGGGTGGGCCTTGAGTTTGTCCGCTGAACAAAACCAAAAAACATCAACTTTTATCTCTTCACACGTTTTGTGGCCCCCACACTTTGTTCTTCATGCGGATTCCCTCAATTGCTTCTGTGCATTCACGTGGGTCTGGCCCACCTCTCACTTCAAAACGCATCCATTCACAATTCTCCACCTCGGTGAAGTTTTCCCAAAACTGAGCCGACACCGACCAAACCAAATGTCTCACTTGTTGTGTCCAGTACACCGTGAAATAATTCACGACAACATACTCAATCCATAACAAGTCGAGAACCCAAATGAGAATGCAAACACTCTCCAAATGTCAGTATCAACTCACCAAATTGATCTCACCCCCATCAAAATCCAACCCGGCTGCATCATAAAGACTGCCTACGTATCCTCTTGCCCAAGGAATCAAGCCGAACGTAGTTCACCCAAATGGCCTCCAAAGGCCTCAATCCACTAGAAGAGTTCGCAACCCTTCTCCAATATCATCAACCCTGTGGCTGATAGCACCTCCAATGGCCTCAAACACCTCCACCTGAGGCGAACCAATGGCCGTATCCAAACTATGTCTGTCAGCTGCACTCGAATCAAAACCCAACTCATCATCTGCCGAATCCAAATGACTTCCACGCTGTGTCACCTCAGCTGGAATCCCAACCAATGCAGAATGATCTGGAGTAATCTTTACTCGAAGCCTCATCCAAAGTGACACCATCAGACCTATCTTCCAATGGAGTTTTACCTCCAATCACAGCAGTTGACAACTCTTTAATAGGATGACCCAAATATGTCGAAGCCTCAGTCCAGAAACTCTTCTGCAAACCATTGCTCGACCACAAACACCATTCCTCCTCCAGCAAGACACGGTTCTTCGAATTATTCACCCTATCTAGCTGCCCCAAGATTTCCTTTCCAACGAAGTGTCTCGAAATGCCGTGAGCTCGGCTCCAATACAGAAATAGGTCCATCTTGTACCTCACACCAGAATGGAGTACCTTCACCTTTCTGTCTATTACACACTTCTTCAATCTGTTAGAGACTTCTAGGACTTTCTCCAATGGGGATTTGGTTGCAACCCAAACATGCCTAGAACAGTCACCAACAAAGGAAACCAAACGCCTATTACCTCCCAATGATGCCCCCTTGGAAGGCCCCCAAACATCCACGTGAACTCCTCCAGAACGACCCTTAGCACGGTGAATAGAGGTGCCACACTTCACCTCGGTCTTCTTGCTCACATCAACATGTTCACTGGACTTTAAACTGCAGGTCTTTGCACCCTCTTTCAATCTATGCGAGGAATCAATACTGGAATGGCCAAGCCCCAAATGTCGCAGTCTAGTCGAATCAACAGAAGTCGCGTCAGCCCCCCCCCTGCCACTATACCTCCAGTCAAGTAATACAAGTTATTTCTCCTGACGCCCTTCATCAAAATACGAGAGTCTCTCGCAATCTCGAGAACCATGTCCTCAACACGAACCTTCAGACCCTCTCCAACCAGAGCTCCAATCGAGATCAAGTTCTTCCTCAAAGAAGGAACATATCTCACATCGTTTAACTCTCTAACAGTCCCGTCAAACACATTTATGCGAATTCTTCCTATCCCAAGGATCTGGCATGCACGGTTATCAGCCATGTACACCACACCACTATGCACCAGCTTCTCAAAACTGGAGAACCATTCCCTTCTAGGGCACACATGATAGGTCGCACCACTATCCAACATCCATTCAGATTCCTCCGAATAGCTATCTGTAGGACTGATAGAAAGCGAATAAATAGAAGAGTCAGAATTATTACCATCCGATACGATATTTGCTTCTGATGATGGCTGCTTCCCTTTCCCCTTCTGCTTATTCTTCATCCATTCGTCGAGCTTTGGGCAGTCTTTCTTCCAATGACCAGTCTCCTTGCACCAAGCACACTGATCTTTTCCTACTCTAGACTGTGACTTCTAATTCTTTCGGTTTGGACCCTTCCCTCTTGCGACCAACGCCTCCGCTACCGGCTTAACTGAAGCCTCATTATCCTTCTTTCGAAGCTGATAATTCACAAGTGCAGCGGTGACCTCACTATACGAAAGTGATGCCTTCCCATTAATCAGAGTAAGAACGAAGGTCTCATATTCCTCGTCGGGCAAGGAACTCAACAACAGCAACGCCTTGTCCTCATCTTCAATCTTGACATCCACATTCGCCAAATCCGCAAGAAGCTTTGTGTAGTGGTTCATGTGATCTCTAATGGAGGTTCCCTTCTTCAACTGGAAACGATAAAGTCTCCTCTTCAAATGCAAGCGATTTTCCACACTCTTGGTCAAATACTTGCTTTCGAGAATCTCCCAAATCTTCTTCGCAGAAGTCTCATTCATCACATCATATTTTAGATCTTGAGTCAAACAAGACCTAATCACACCACACGCCGTTCGATTCATCTTCTTCCAAACCTTCTCTTCAATCTCATCTGGCTTGCCATCTAACTCCAATGTATCCTCCAAATTCTGCGCGTTCAGCGCATCCAAAACCTCGCATCTCCATAATCCAAAGTTGTTTGTGACCACCCTCGACACCCGAAGCACCTTCTTTCCCCGACATCTTACGCACCAACGAACGAAGAATAGATCCAAAACTAAAAGATAGAGTCTTTACCAAAAGATCCCACCTTTATCACCAACGAAGTCCTAAACGGGCCTCCAAATTGATCTACTCCTCCAACCAAACCCTATGCTCATTTAATGAGATTTGGAGCAAATGTTTGTTGTGCGCAGCGGAAATTTCGGCAGAGTTTCTGGTGCACAATAAGAAAGAAAGATCGATAATAATTCCCGTCTCACCAAGGAGACAAGAATCTGAAGCGGATATCTCAACCAAGTGAGATATCGGCTCTTCCTCTCATCAGTTCTAGGACTGACCTGTCGAGGGATCCTACAAGCTATTACAATGGCCACAAACTCAAACAATCAATTTTACGTGGTTCGGCAAACTGCCTACGTCCACGGGGCAAGGAGGGGGGAGATCTACTATTAGAGAGGAGAGAATACAACTAGGTTTACAACTCTCACAATTTAAACCCTCAAATTAACTCTCCAATCTCTCACAAAAGACTCTCTCAACAGGATGTACACAACCCAAAAATAGGCCTCTGCCTTTTCTTTGCACAGCCGTAACTGAGTTTTCTCCAAAGCCAGCGTGTCCTTTGCACCAGCCCTTCTTTGCTTCGGTTTGCGCGCCGGTTTTCCCAAGCCCTTAGCTCTGCAGCCGCCAAAGTTCTCAGCACCCCTCACCTTTTGCACCTGCACCTCCAAGCACCTTGCACGAAAACCTAGGGGGGAACTAGGGGACTATTTATAGGGAGTTATGTACCGGGTGGGCCTTGAGTTTGTCCGCTGAACAAAACCAAAAAACATCAACTTTTATCTCTTCACACATTTTGTGGCCCCCACACTTTGTTCTTCATGCGGATTCCCTCAATTGCTTCTGTGCATTCACGTGGGTCTGGCCCACCTCCCACTTCAAAACGCATCCATTCACAGAGTTGAGGGAGGATTTGAAGAGGTTGAAGGTCTGGGCGGCCTCAGAGAGGTGAGAGGAGCAAAGGAGGGAGGAGAGGGAGAGGTGGCGGAGGGGAGGAAGGAGATTGAGGGGTTAAGGTTTGGGATTGGAGCTGATTTATGACGCTGGAAGCCACGCTCGCAGCCACGTTCGCACCATGTAAGGCGTCACGTGAGAAATTTCGCTAGAAACTTGGGTCCGGCCAAATTTCATGCCCATTTGTCATTGGAGAAAAAAATAATATACTAATATGTCGCTGGAAAAAAACATATACTAAACTATCACCAAGGGTAAATAAAATATACCAATTTGGTATTTTTGCCCGTATTTAGGAGTTAAGTATCGGGGAAAAAAACGCAAATAGCAATAAGATTTAGGAGCTAAATTTGTAATTAAGGATTCACCCTCTAAATCTGCCTATTTGCTAATTTATCCCTTCAAATTCAAATGGTGTTTAGAGAAAAAGGTATAAAAATTCAATATGGGAGATTATCGGATTAAATCCTATTTGCATATTACCCCCTCCAGACCTTATTTGCGAAGGATTTTTGTAAGATACATATTTCAATCTTGTTGGCATATTTACTTCTGACAAGTGCATGTTCAGTGGCGGAGCCTGGATTTTAATCCTATGGTGTCCTATAGATGCATCGGTAATGGTGGAAAATACATCTCTCTCAACATAAGCCACCAAACTATCATTAAGCTGAAAAAATTCGAACCCACGCGCATGTTGGGTTCCTTGTGAGATTCGAACCAACGCGCATGCTGGGTTCCTTGAGACCCTTTTCCGCTAAACCATCTATACTTTTGTTATTTTTGTATGTGCTCTATGGTAGATATTCAGTTTTTACTGGTGTCCTGGGAACCCAAAGGCACCCGTTCAGCTCCGCCCCTGTGCATGTTGCTAATTTATTTTTATGAATCATAGCGGTATTAAACGAGATGGGTATAAAATTCCAATATGAGAGGATATAGGAAGGCATATAGGTAAAAAGACCATTAGAAAACCACTCTTGATCGTTGATACTAGTATCAGTGTCCCTGTAAAATTCCACCTATACATCTCCATATAATTGACAAAATAGAATTTAGAAAGATTTAACTACAAGTTTAACAGATATCAATGGCTAAAAGTTCTAAAACCAGCATGTGACGGTCATGTCACATGAGAAAATTAAGTAATTTTTTTTTTATATTTACATAATAGAAGATATTAACGTACCCGTGTTAAATGACTTGATATCACAAATGCTGTGAAAAACAATCAAGGGTATATAAGTGCAAATCCGGTGAAACTATAAGGTATCTAGCCGTAAGAATCCAGCCTACCCGCTTCTTATACCGCCTTTTCGTCTCATCTCGTTCCCTCCCCCTAATTTCATCTCCCTTGACTCCCAAAAATCAAGGAAAAAAATAAAAATAAAAATCTCAGCTTTGGCAAACAAAATGGTGAACGCAACGGAGCTCTGGCGAACCCTCGACCACTCGATCGTTCACTACACCGGCCTATCTCCGGCGACTTTCTTCACGAATCTGGCGCTGGCGGCCCGGCGTTCTACCACGTGGTCTCCGGCTGGATGAAGCCGCCGCCGCCGCCGCCGGCGCACGGAGCAGGGATGCGGAGTTCGAGGCGGTGCGAGCCTCTGCCGCCGCCGGTGCAGTCCGGGGAGGTCACCGAGGAGGAGCTTAGGGCTTATGATGGCTCTGATCCCAAGAAGCCTCTGCTTATGGCGATCAAGGGTCAGATCTATGACGTCACGCAGAGCAGGTATGGTTCTGTTGTGTTTCGGCTAGGGTTTTGGGTTTTGGGTTTTGGATTGACGATCTTTAAAGTTTTAGCTGATTTGGTTGATTTTTTTTTTCCTCGCTGGAGTTGGAATTATTAATGATAGTTTTAAGTAGTTTAGTTTAGGAGTATTATAGTTTTTATTTATTTTTTGATATAATATAATTAGATCGTTGGAGTACGTGCATTGGCGAGGATAAATTTGTTTCACAAGGGATTAGCAATGGTAACTTTTTATTTAATTTTCATGGTTTTAAATTGACACACATTGCTTTCAAATTCTTGCATTTATAAGTAATTGGAAAATTGCATCTTTGTTATTACAACTAGTAATAAGAAGTAATATATTCCAGATACAACTATTTGGGTATCTGAATGACGGAATCTAACTTGCATGATCCGTTCATTAGATTGATAGATTCGGGTTGAGTTTGGATTTGAAAATATTTGATTAGAAGGGGTTTTGGGGCATTTAAGCTATATTAGCTTTTTGCGGCTTTCATTTTTATGATAAAAGTTTCATAAAATTGCATGGGTAAAATGGTCATATGCTTGGTAAGTGTAACTTTATTTAAGCGAGCTTATAAGCTAGTTTTTTAAAAGTCGGGAATCCTTACTTTTAAATGAGACTTTACTAGCTTGTTGGGATATTACCAAACAGGTAATAACCCAAGTTAAGTAAGGCCGCGTTTGTTTGGGATGTTGACGAACAGGGTGTTTGGAGCAGTGGTTTTTGGTTGAAAGGGTTTTTAACCTTGCCTTTTCATATATACTTGGCTTGGTAGCATTTCAAGTAAAGCTACCTTGCTAAGTCCATTTAAATAAGTTAGGATTCACTAGCTTTTGAAAAACTAGTTTATGAAGTCACTAAACAAGCCATGCTTGAGTGCAATTTTTGTAATTTTTTTATCATAAAAACTAAAAGCCATTGAACCCTAGAATAGCTTAAAAGCTTCTAAAGAGCCCCTAAAACAAACATCCTCCTAATCAAATTTCTACAAACCCATATTTAACTAGGATGCATTCCTCCAATTAACCCTTTTCGCTGCTCACAAGAATTTAAGAGTAATGCGTCCTGGTTGAAGTATAATATCCAAAATCATGTAAATTAAGTAAAAGTTATCTTTGCTGATGAATCAAATAAAATATACTTTTGTCTGACTCATTTGATCGTACATTGATGATAGATCAGAGAAGAAAGTTCTTTCTTCGATTTTGGAGAAGATTGGAGAGCTTCGACGTCACAGTAAGGTTTGATCAGTGTAGTAAGCTGAGGAGTCGAACCAGGGTTTGATTAGTGTCTAACTAGGGCTTGATCAGCCTCGAACTAGGCTTTGATTAATGTTGAACCAGAGAGATGGGGTTGATGTCAAACTAAAGAGGGGCTAGAGAGCGGGGATGAAGTCGGCAAATTGGGTATGAGCAAGGCCTTCCTCTCGCTCTTCCCTCGTTTTCTCTTGGGTTTGGGAGATAAAATGAAAAGAAATGCATTATGTTTGTTTTCTCTAGGATTTTTTATTTT
The DNA here is from genome assembly GCF_001876935.1 of Asparagus officinalis. Taxonomy (NCBI): domain Eukaryota; kingdom Viridiplantae; phylum Streptophyta; class Magnoliopsida; order Asparagales; family Asparagaceae; genus Asparagus; species Asparagus officinalis. Next base: position 67,246,645 of record NC_033803.1, on the reverse strand, counting down.
GATTTTCTTCCCCAATTTCTTTCAAACCAAACAAGAGAAACTAATTTTCGCACACGCTTTCTTTATTTTTCTCACCCTCCCCCTCAAACCAAACACAGTGAGAAATATTTATGATTTTCGTTCCAACTTTACGATTTTCTTGCTAACTAAACAAGAAAAGTAATTTTATTTTCTTCTCTTTTTTCTTTTCCTTACATTTTCCGTTCTCTTTCCTTCTCTTTTCTCGTCCTTTCCTTCAAACGAAACACATCTTTCATCCTTTCACTGTCATCAAAACAAGATTTTCAAATGGAAAGTTATGAGAAAGTATTTTGTCTTCAGTAGTTTCCATTTACTTTCTGGTCTCAAAACATGCCATGTATTTTCTTCATTCCAGAATATTAACTTGTTTTAAGATGGTAGTTTGGAAAAAAGTTGAAAGCATAAGTTGGCTTTAAGCAATTTTTCTGTTTGATAGTTTAGTAATTTGTTTCTTCACCTTTTCATTTATGGCTTAGATGTTTTGCTTATATCCGTCGTTATCTTCTGAAGTTTCTGAAGTTGTTTGGTTGGTATGTGAGTCAGATTAGGTTCCTTTATGGTTAAAGTTCATGTCATTTATCTCCCCTTGTTATGAGCTTCAAATGTTTTTCCATTTTTTCAATCTTGTTGACTTTTATAATCTGTTTTTTTAGTTTGCCCCCGTATTGACTATGGTAGATGGGGTGTTTCGTTTTAAAAATCAACTTAAGTTGCATTGTCTTTCTTTCTAAATATTTTATATGATTTCCTGGTATATGATTCAAATGTATTTCCATCTTTTAATCTCATGTATGTGGGAATCGAAACAACTTAGCTTTTTTGGTTCTATACTCTTGATTTTAACTGCTTGTTTTTGGGTCTCAAATCCAAACTTTTGAGATGATATGATGTCCTTTGTAGTATTTATGGGCATGATTCTAAGGTTGAGTTCTATCTATTTTGTTATTACCGTCAAATTTTTTTTTTGGTCAATATTACCGTCATATTTGTTTTAGCATAATGTGTAAAGTACGTCTTAGCACCACCTCATTAGACAGATATCATGTTCATTATCTTATTACCTATTGATTATCACGTCCTACTTTATGGGGACCGAGTTACCATGTTGAAAGCTTTCCCTATTTCATCCGTATTCTAGCATTACATTTTTAATTACCTAAGAATAAAGCAAGCAGTTTGGGTTAAGAATTGGACATGATTAGGTTTTGGCTGGTTCTCTTCAGAATTTGTGTCCAACCTTGTAAAAGCTAAAAAAGTAAAAAAAGGGAGAAAGAATGGATTGCTGCTTCAGTTTGGATGAATGTGAGGTGTGGACAAAAGTGAGATGAGGGGCGGGTAAGTTGATCAGCTTATAGTTAACTGTGGTAAAAGATGGGGGTTGTTAAAAGGAAGAGTTTGAGATTTCTGTGGTAAAGGTTGCATTTAGCTAATTAATGGCATAGGAATAATAGAGACTGTAGTAACAGAAAGATCAAGGTGAAGATGGTAGAAAAAATCGGATGACAGTGGAGCAAGTAATGCTGTAAGGCTAGGTTGCATAAGTATGGGTACGGGCACAGGAATGGGAAACGGCAAATTTGTAATAGATAGCGTACGGAGACATGACTGAATATGCGCGCGTGCGGGGGCGGATGCGCATCACATTTGTCTTCCACAAAAGACAAAAACCTAAATTCTGACTTATCCAAAGCTGCCATGTGCTACCCATGTGTTGTTGTCATCTCCACCAAGAAAAGACAAAAGCTAATGAAGCTGGAACCGGCTATCATGGTCAAACATCCTCAGTTTATCCTCATGGTATAGTGATGTCATGTTCCATTATAACAATAAAAAAAAGAAAAAAAGAAAATGAGCGTGAAATTGCTCACCTCCTTGCTCTATCCTCAAACAGCCGAAGAAGCCTAGTGAAGTCATCTGTGCCCATGCTGTTGGGGTATGTAACCATGCCAGAATGTGCCCGACACGGGTACCACCCCCTTGTAGCTGTGTCAGGGTATCATAGCTGTAACATAGCTGAAAGAGTTCTTTACCACAAAAAGACTCCAATAGGCAACTGGATAAAGTTCGGTTCTTCAGGGAGAGCTGGTGTTTATGGTTTGGATAGGAAATTTACATAGGGGAGGTACCTGAAAATATCATAATTTGATCATTACAATGACACGAGAATTAGTGCAATTGCTGAAAACTCTAGCTTAGTGTAGAAAATTTGAACCGTGAATGGAGCTCAGGGGACAATCCATTACCTGCCTATATACCTGTGGGCTTATGCGCTCAGCTGATCTTCATGCACACATTATTCTGTGGCATGGACGTACATGTACTGCTGTTTGCACTGTTTTGAACATATTATTTACGTGTTTGTTCAGGCAGGGAACAGTGCTAATTGAGTTGTTCAGAAGTACATAGGAATGATGTATCTTCACATACGTGCGTGCCTTCTCTATGAAATAATCAGTTTGCACAACCACTTTGCATATTGCATGTATGCCTCTGATGGGTGGTATGCACCAGGTTCAGGTGGTAACGGTCAGAGAGAAGGGGATGTAGGGAGGTTTTGGCAAGTAAATCAGACTAGTTGTCTGAAGCCACACACATTTTTTACTTCTTGAAACCATAGTGATGGGCTATATATAGGGCAGCTAATCATGTGCATGCATCTCTATATATTTCTTCAGTGAAACAATGCGTCCATACCTCCATCATTGTTGCATTTTTTGTTTCTGGCATCCTTACCAAAGAGCTGGTGAATCTTTGGATCTTTGGTATTTAGCTGACCTGACAATTATTTGGAGAATTGTCAGGAAATGGAAGATATTTTGTTCAACTCCTTTTTGTACTTATCACAGTAGAACCTGAGTGAATGTAGTAACCCATAAATTGTATCTTTGGCTATGATGATTTTAAGTGCGATGCTCATTGCAATGAGACTGAAATTCTTAAGACTCTCTTTGATGTTTTAATTTTAATCCTGGTTATCTTTGTAGGATGTTTTATGGGCCTGGGGGTCCGTATGCATTATTTGCTGGTAAAGATGCTAGTAGGGCATTAGCCAAGATGTCATTCGAGGAGAAAGATTTGACTGGAGATATTTCTGGCCTTGGACCCTTCGAGCTTGAAGCCCTCCATGACTGGGAATATAAGTTCATGAGCAAATATGTTAAAGTGGGAACGGTCAAAAAAACCGTGCCCGTTACAGATGGCAGTACTTCTGAAACAGCTGAAGCATCCACTCAGACAACCGAAAGAGGCACCGCAGAAGGCCAAGCTGAGCACGGTGAAGCGAAGGAATCTGAATCGAAGGAAAGTGCAGCGGAGGAAACCAGGGAATAAGTGTCGAGAGCTCCAGTGCACCGAACCTGTTCTCTATGTACTCAAAATATGTAACACGTAAAAGGGTTCTTGTTGTAATGATGATATGTGCCTTATGTAGCGAGGTAATAAGTTGGGTGTTGAGAGTTTTGCCTCTGTATCTTTTGGTGCTTTCGACATATCTGAGATAGCCACTGAGAGTAAAAATGTTATACTTCAGATGTTGCTTTCAGGTGATGCGTCACATTTTCACTTTCAGATGTTGTAATTTGTTCTGTGGCTGTGCCTGTTTAAGTAAAATTGTTGCCAGGAACCTTGAAAGGGTTAGTTGCGCATAGACTCCTTGTAGTATATCTGTTTTAAACTTACTACCTTATAGTTTTGCTGTCGCAGATAGACCTCTTATGGTAAATATTTTTTGTGTAAAATTTTACTAGGGGTAAAACAGTAATAAATTTTTTTGGACAAACTTTATTTTTTTTTAAATTTCTTCTTTAAAACTATACATAACTGATGATCGTGAGGCAATTTTCAACTACTGAGGATATTAAAGACAGGCTTCATTTGTTACATCTACATTTTTGGTAACCGAAAAAGATATCTGCGCTCAATCAAGAAACTGATAGTCAGAGAGCCTCTTCACATTTTCTCTCATGCTGGCCATCTGCAATTTAAAATAAATAAATAAAAAAACAAAGGTTTAGATATTGATAAAATTGTCAAATCTGCTGTTGAAGAAGGGAACCATGACCTTTTCTTTTATTCTTTTTTTCTCATAAAAAATAATATAAATTGTTTTTCCATATCCTAAGACACGGACTTAGTCAATAAGTCGGTTCAAAATAATTAATATCTTTAGACTTCTCAATGAGATGTCAACGGCCAAGAGCCTCACCATTGTCTTCGGTCAAATGGCCAGCAGCACATTGAAGAAGTTCACACTTTTCATAAGAAAACTTTTTCAAATAAAAGAAAAATGTCACAAGATAGCGCAGCAAAAGTCCCCTGGTTCCAGCTTTGAGGATTCAACGCTGAGGAAGCCTAGAGTTGATTAAAACGGCAATAGCACTTCATATACAATATAGATTTTATTTTTAAAAAATTTCGCCTTTTTTAGTTGTTTTTGTTAGATCTACATCAAAACTTGAGATCTAAAACCATATAGCCATGATTAATTCAAAGAGATTAAGTATTTGGGGGGAAATGAAGGTTGAGAGACATGTAGTTTTGAGGAGAATTGGTGGCGAGAGGTCCGAAGTCCGATGACATTACTGTTTGACAGATATTCAGTTCTATACTGTGGGTTGCTTCAAGAAGTGAATCGCGGCGGAACCTCAAGATGATAATGCCTTGAACAACTGCGCGGGTGTTTCCAGGAGAGAGAGCGAAAACTCAACAAACCGATCAAGAACCAGTGATGTCAAGAATCCACGAAAAACAGAAATGCTTATTCCGGTATGATATATGATTTCTCCGAAGAACATGACGGAAGAGTAGTGGAATGTTAGAAGATGATCCAATGCAACTTCTGCTCAGCGCCATGTGAAAAGTGCATAACTCTCAACAGTGGATTGATGCCAGGAATGAAATATATCTATGGCAACAAGTAAGTTGAACTGTGTGCCATTGCAGAAGGTGCAAAACGCAATGTTGTAAGAGCGATTTTTTTTTTAAAACGAAGCGGATGCAAATGTAATGTGAGGGATATAAGGCACGTCGGTGCTGGCGCTAAAGGCTATAGCTCAGAAAGGAAGCCATTGATTATACAGAGATTTCTCTGCCGGTTTGCATCGAAAGACTGCTTTCAGAATAATCATGGACACTTGGTTGCCTCTTATGATCTTGAGTTAGCATCAGATGGATGTTAAGACAGCCATGTTCTCCAACTGGCGACATGATGAATGATCTAGTATGTAACCAGAAAACTTTGTGTCGGGACCCAAAGAATGATGTCTGCAATAAGAAATCCATCTATGGACTCAAGCAAGCTCCTCGTCAATGGTATCATAGATTTCAACAAATAGTTATCTCGTTCGGGTTTTGAGATGAACATGTTGATGACTGGTGTATATCGACAAGTTCAGTGGGAGTAGTATATTTTTCGTGTTCTGTATGGTGAACATCTTGGCGTTGCCACTAGTATATAGCATGCTCTCACACCACAAGAGATTTCTATCAAAGAATTTTGAATGAAAGATCTTGCGGAACGCCTGCTTTTATGATAGGGGATCCAGAGTGAGGCATCGAGATCGCGCTCGGGGTATTCTTGGATTATCACAAAAAGAGCTATATCGATAAGTAGCTTAAATGTTTGGCAGGTGCAAGATTGCAGACCAGGTGCACCCCTGTCGCTAAAGGAGACAAGTTCAGTCCAATCAGTGCCCTAAAAGGTGAACCTGAAATCAGGAAATGCAGAAGATTCCTTATGCTCGCCTGTAGGAAGTCTAATGATGCTCTAGGTATGTACGCGTCCGGATATCGTACATTGTTGGGATGTTAGGCAGATACTTAAGCCACCCTGGTATGGTCATTGGATAGCAGCTCAAAGGTTATGAGGTATCTTCAGAAAAACAAAGATTACTGCTCACATACAGAAATCAGAGAAATGTAGAGCGTCATTGGAGTATTCAGACTTGATTTGCCTGGATGCCAAGATAGCAGAAAGTGCTACATCAGGCTACATTTACTATGCTTGTAGCAGGAGGAGCTATATATGCGAAAAAGTTGTCAAACAAACACTAGTAGCTTCCTCCACGCATATGGCCAGCCAAATGTAGCTTGCCTATGAGGCATCAAATCAGAATATGGCCGCTGCCGCAAATTTTGTCACGGGACTGCGCATTTGGAAAATGTGAAGCCACTAAGCGCTAATGTGTGACATAAATCTGCGTTAATGTATTCCAATAACAACAGGAGCCCTCAACTAAGTCAAAACATATTGACATGAAGTCCTGGTTGTGAAAGAAAGTACAGAGTGGACAGATATCCATAGAGCACATTGGACAAACATCCCATGTTAGCTGATCCTCTTACTAAAAGGGTTACCACCTAAGGTCTTTCAGGAGATACGTGCTCATATGGGGGTGTGGTATTATTTGAGCGGATATTATGTTTTAGTGGGGAGTTTGTATTATGTGCGTGCTTATGTTGTTTAGTATTGTCTGATCAGGAATAAAGTTTCAGTTAAAGACACTCTGATTACATATGTTTGGTTTTGACCTCACTAATGAGGACAGGTTGAAAAATAGACATGTACTGATCACACTTGCCATGTAATTTGCATGCTGCACATCCATGATTGATCTATGTCATTTGCATTGTATTGGATATGTGCACCATTGAATGGGTCAGTCACGATAAATGTGACGATGGCCGCTTTGATCCGTATATTGCATATAGTCAATGGACGAGATGTTTCGGAAATACCATTTCGAGTGATAGCCAATTTTTGAGCTGCATAAGGTTTATACACAGTAAGGAATCATATGGTGCCCAAGTGGGAGATTGTTGGGGCATTAATCTTAATAAATCTCATGTGGGGACATATGATTAAACAACTGGGTATTGCTATCTTTTCAGGAGTAACCACTAAAGTGATCAATTAAGTTGGGTTATGTATTAAATGATTCATGGGGGTCATATGTGCCAGATACCAGGTTGTAATGAATTTATGAGGCTAAATTACAAAAGTACAATATCTATAAATAACGGGTTATGGTCCCTAACTAGGGTTACATTCTTCTAATTCTCTTCACCGCATCTAATGAGAGAAATTCGGGATTAGAGGAACCCTAAGGTTAGGAAATCATCAAAAACCCAAATCAGATTCATCAGGATTCAGGTATAAGCTTCCGCTCTTTTGATTTTG
>NC_033803.1:67200358-67235358 GCF_001876935.1 Asparagus officinalis | reverse complement strand
TCTTATATCATGTACGTGACAATTAGGAGAGATGGTTGAATAAGATTGGGGAAGATACGATGAGTATTGTGATTATGAACACTAAAATTTGAGGAGAGAGAAAGAAAACTCAAGAAAGAAAAGATGGGAGTTTAAATGAGAAATATGAGGAATCTAGAGTTGAATCCACTAGCTAATTTCAATTATAAATAATAAACTATTCTTTTTATATCATATTTTATTTTAGATTTATTAAGCATAGACTATCAAACCACTCAAGAAAAGTATAACCTATCAAATTATCATTTAAGCAAAATTAATATTCATGAAAAGAACAACAACTAATAGTAATTCTAGAATTTATAAGCATAACCTATCAAACTACTCAAGATAAGCATAGATTATCAAATTCTTCTTTTACTAATTAGTTCTCTAGTAGATTATCCTACCTATGATCAATTAAATTGCAGGAAAAGAATTCACAAATAAAAAAAATTAGACTAGCTTCATACAATTCTAGGCTACCTACAAGAAATTAGTTTCACATCTTTAAGGAAGAAAAACAATAAAAGAAAAGAAAGAAAAACCAATTACAAAGAAAAGAAATTATGAAAATAAATCTAACTAATTGTAAAAGAAAATAAAAAGAAATCTAAACTATGAAAGAAAATAAATCTAAGCTATAAAGGGCAAAATAAAATAAAAACAAGAAAATAAATCTACTCTACAATACATGAATATAAATCTAAACTATTAAAAAGAAAAAAAATAATTACAAGAAAATAAAAGACAAACCTTCAACTTAATATTCATCTTCATCATCATCATCAAACAAAGAGAAAAAAATATAAAGAGGAAAATAATTTTATTAATTGTAACAAAAGTTACAAAGTGGAATGTCTTCTCAATCAAGAGTACCCCTCCTCTCTCCAAAAATGAGTTAAAAAATTTTTCACACTCTAATCCATCATTATCTATCCCTATTTATAACATACAACAGTGAATAAGAGCCGTTGGATCAAAACTTAAGCCCTAAGATACTTACATGAACAAATGAAGAAGTTTGGTGAAAAAGGAAACAAATCATGCAAATCTGGACAGCTTGGTAACGTATGGTGTTTTGGCCATATCTCTCTGGTATCAACTCAGATTTGACTGAATAAATATTCTATGGAAAGCTGAGAACGAGATCTACATCCTTTATATTTATGATATCTCTGAAATCAGAATATATCATGAGCAAATATTCATACAAAGAAGCACAATCTGCGCTGGAATTGTCATCCGTATTTCTTCTCTTCTATTGGGCTTGGGCTTTGGCTTTTGGCATTGGATCTTGGTCTCTTGCTTGTATCCCTCATTAATTCATGGGCTTTATTGAGAGATAAGATTTGATTTATTCTTTATTGACCTACAATTAAAGATAAAAATAATTATTAGTAGTGTATTTATTCATGAAAAATAGATAATGATGGTATACAATTATAATAAAAATATGATTATCAAATACCCCCAAACCTAAAATTTTACTAGTCCTCTAGCAAATAAAAAAATAAAAAATTCTAACTCACTTTCGCAAGAATTACGGTTGTATTTAGCACATACAACAAGCATTTAAACCCCTAGGTTATCCCTATTATAGTCTCGTGAGAGTTAGCAGTGAATATACCCACAAAATTCGGTCAACTTGTCAATTTAAAGAAGTTAGTCAATAACTAATTTTACTTGATATATTTAGATAATCTAATTGAAGCTAGTTATTACTCAAAAAATGCTTTTATAAATAACTCTAAGGTCAATTTCCAAAAAAAATTTTCATCATAGCAATATAAAACCAAGTCAAACTTAGAAATTTAAAATAAAAGTTTTCAGAAGAACATGCTAACTCTTTGTTTTGAATAATTTTCAAGTCTCTTAATCAAAAATTATTTTTCATGACTTATATATAAGTATATATATATATATATATATTATATTAATATATATATATATATAATATATATATAATATATTATATATACTATATATATTATAGTATATATATATATAAAACATTGTTAGTATTTTTTTCCTCTTTACTCTTTACTCCTGGGTGATATTTTATCGGACTTTTTACAGTGGACAGATTTAGCGAGTTTTTGCGGCATTTAAGTATGAAGATACTCCTTCAGGCTTAATTACTCGATTAACTTAAGCTTTTGAATATATTATATTATATATATATATATTATATATATATATATATATATGTGTGCTGTGTGCTCGGAGTCGTAGCTGTGCTGATTGTGGTGTTAGAATTTGTGTAGTGGTGTAATTTGAAAAATGTATAAATCAAGACAACCTGAAAAATTATTTTCAACTCTAAGCTAAGAATGTAAAAATTTTATTATTTTAATTACAAGTCTAAGTTAAGGCTTAAGTAAAGCATGCTACTTTAAAAATCATTTCTTAAGAAATTTCTATATAGTTATCCTAAAATATAAACTTGAATAAATAACTAACTAGGGATTAGAAAATTTAAAATTTATCAAATAGATCAATTATTAATTAACTTTATTAACTTAGCAAGTGACTTTTTTTGACGAAGAAAAAGAAAGAAAACTATACAAAAAGGTAAAAATTAACTACTTCCACCCCCATACCTAAATTTTGCATTGTCCTCAATGCAAACTCTATGATGCATAAAGTAAAACAGATAAGAGTTTAAAAACTTACAGTTATTCGACTGACCTAGATGATAAAGAATCTGCAATTATCTTTGGTGTGAGGAGGATGAAATCAAAATTTTATTTTATTTTGTTTTGTTTTTTATGAAGAGGAAAAACAACAAGAGATTCTTAAGTGAGAGAAGAATAATTTTTTTATTATTATGATACAAAACAAACAAAGAATGTAGAAAGAAGGGTTTAACATGAAGAGCTCATATTCTATATGATACAAAACAAACAAAGAATGTAGAAAGAAGGGTTTAACATGAAGAGCTCATATTCTACATCGAATCCTACCTTATTGCTAACAAAGAATGTAGAAAGAAGGGTTTAACATGAAGAGCTCATATTCTACATCGAATCCTACCTTATTGCTAAAAATTCTCCCCCAGATTTTAAATAATCTCAAAATGATATAATCAATAATGTGCTTAAATTCCGAATATTCCAAAGTAGTTAATGATTTTTGCAGCAATGTGAGGTAGGTATTAATGGTGTCATGCATTTTGAATTTGATCTTAGATTCTTGGTTTGTGAACATTTGACCTCTAACAACAAATTGTTCTTTGATAACTTCCTTAATTCTAAGATTCCTGAATAATGTGCGAAAATTTGGTTGTTGTTTATTTTCTAAGAATCTAAGTTCATCAAGAAAGAGTTCTTCAAAAGTTGTGTTACAAGAGCATGCATTTAACATAGTTTCCATGTTCTAAAAAATCTGATCTACTTTTTCTAATAACTCCATCTCCTCACAAAAGAAATTCCTCAAAACTCAGATTTGACTCATCTTCTTTTTCTATTCTTTACTTAATGTAGTTTACTTCCATGGGTTGATCATATGGATCACTAGGCTACCTTCCTACGTTAAAAATATTAAGGTCAACAGTCATATTCCCAAAAGATAGTTTTACTTGACCCGTTCTACAATTGATTAAAGCATTGGAGGTTGCTAAGAAAGATCTTCCTAGAATGACTGAGATTTGACTTTTGAGATTGGAGACAGGCTGCGTTTCTAAGACAATAAAATCAACAGGAAAAATAAATTCTCCCACTTTGATCAGAACATCATCTACCTCTCCCTTAGGAATTTTCACTGACCTATCAACTAATTGTATGGTACATCTTGTTGGTTTAAGTTCTCCTACACCTAGCTATTGGTAGGCTGAATACGGAAGGAGGTTTACGCTGGCTCCCAAGTTTAGAAGTGCCTTATCAATGTGAGTATTTCCTATAACGCATGGAATTGTGGGACAACCAGGGTCCTTAAATTTTAACGGCATGGGTTTTGAAACAAGTTCACTGAGGTTGGCAGCTAAAAAGACTTTCTTTGAGACATTTGTGGTTCTTTTCTTAGTGCACAAGTCTTTCAAGAACTTTGCATAAGAGGGGATTTGTTCAATCACGTCTAAAAGAGGGATGTTGATCTTGACCTGTTTAAATGTTTCTAGGATTTTCTCAACCTGTGATGAGTTCTTCCTAGGTTTGAGCTTGTCTAGAAATGGGGCAACGTGTTTATACCTGTCTAGATTAGGCTCAATCTCGTGTTTAGTTTCTTGGTCATCAAGAGGAGTCACATCATCAGAAGGAGTATGTTGGATGGGAGAAGGGGTTTGATCTGGTAGCACTCTAACTTGGTTATCTATCTGTTTTCTTGACCGTAAGGAATGAATTGCATTCACTTGAGCTTCGTAGGATGAACTAGATCCTGTGTCCTTAGGATTGACCACGGGTTGACTCAGAAAATTTTCTTTCTCTCTTCCACTCACGGCATTAGCTAGTTGACCAAGTTAGGTTTCTAATCGAGCTATGACTTGAGTGTTGGAGTTGAAAATTTGTCCAGTTGATTGCATGAAGGAATTCAAAGTGTTGGATGTTTGAGTCAACATATTCGTGGTTTGTGTAGAGGCCTTAATTATGGTTTCTAACCCCTTTTCTAAGACATTGAGACGTCTATCATGATCTGAATTGGGAGGAATATGAGTTGTAGCTTGATGATGAGGAGGCTGATTTTAAAATGGTAGATTGGGTTGGAAATTTGGTGGAGAACTGAAAGGAACTATGTTTCCTCTAGGAAAGTGTTAGTTTGAAGTGTAATTGAAATTTTGATTTTCGGAGAGATTTCCTTGATTCCATACAAAATTAGGGTGATTTCTCCAACCCAGATTGTAGGTTAGAGAGAATGGATTATTCACAAGACGCTGGAATGCAGCGTTAACCTGTGTAAGTAGTTGATTATTTCCTAAGAGAGGACATTCTTCTAAGACATAAGATGGCGAAAGACAATTATGACAACCTGAGATAGAAACTTGATTGATTTGAGTTAGGGCTCTTTCTTTGACTTCTAGGGCTTCTAACCTATGCATGATTGTAGCCATCTTAGCTTCAGATATAATGTTTGACTTTAAGGAAAGACCACTTGTAGGCTGTCTAAAAATCACAATAGATAGCTGATCCCCATCAAACACCGATGATGGAAGTTAGAATCTGACGACTTCCAGAAGGCTACAATTTGAAGACTTTTACGTGGATCGATGAAGGTTACAATCTGACGACCTTCACAACAATTGATGGAAGCTCTAATCAAACAGCCTTCATAATCAACATCGGGAGTTACAATCTGACGACTCTTACATATCAGAGAGCTAAAGCAAAGATTACAAAATGATGATCTTTGCAACGCTTCGACAGAAAGAGATTACAAATCGACGGTCTCTTCAAATCAAGTTGCGGAAGTCCTCCCCGCACACCAGTATCAAGACGCATCGCGTTCATAGCCACGAACGCAGCTCAACGCAGCTCCAAGTGCTGCCCAACGCACCTCTATACCGCTACCCAACGCACCTCTATACCGCTGCCCAACGCAGCTCTATACCGCTGCCCAACGCAGCTCTATACCGCTGCTCAACGCAGCTCTAACCGCTGCCCAACGCAGCTCTATACCGCTACCCAACGTAGCTCTATACCGCTGCTCAACGCAGCTCCAACCGCTGCCCAACGCAGCTCTATACCGCTGCTCAACGCAGCTCCAACGATCGTCAACGAGAAGCAAACTCGACGCGGGCATTCGAGGGAGGCATCTCATCGCTACCATGAAGAACCCAGAATTAAACAAAGGGGAGAATCCAGATCATTCTCCTCTCTTTTGTAATCAGGAAATCCAATTGTAATTAAGATTAAAGGAATACAGATCAATTTTACTTCATTTCTTTTTACTTTAAATTTTCCACAAACAAAAGATGGCGACTCCGCTGGGGACGAGCTTCTCTGATGAAGAAGTGGTGGTGCAATCCGATGTTCATCTCACTGGAAAGACAGTTGAAACTCTCATCGTAGAGTTCGATCAAGCCAAGTACGAGGAAATCCTCTCCTCCGGATCCCTTAGCCCCAAGGCTATGCGCAAGGTCCGCAAGATCTCCAAGAAGACTAAAACTCCACTCTCTACCGAACCGCCAAAGGAAGTCCTCTCCTTTGGATTAGATGGCTTGGACAGCCCCTCCTTTGAAGGAGTGGGCTCAGCCTTGAAGAAACTCGTCAATCGAGTCGAGGAATCTATACCCTCGCCAAATCAATGGGTGGTGGGTCACAAGAGGCCTATTGAGGTAACAAACCTGATCAACACAGATGGTGACGTCGCTACAAAGGCCTTGAAGCAGGATAAGAAGAACGCCGCTCAACGGAGGAGGAGATCCCTACGACGAGCTTATCTCCGAGAATGCCGATCCTCAAGTCAACACGAGCTTCGTGTTTGTGAGCCTAAACGCGACCCTGTTTCTGTTTCAGAACGCAAGCCTCGCGTCTATGAGCCAACACATAGGCTCTGTGTGAATAAGATTGAACGCAGCCCTAAATGGCGCGTTATACAATCGAAACGCAAAGCTCAGGCATACATTACTGAGTCAGAACGCAACCCTCAAGGGAGCATTACAAAACAAAAACGCAGGTCTCCAGACCGCATTAACCATCCTGAACGCAATCCTCAGCAAAGCATTCCAGAATCCAAATGCGGACATCAGACATGCGTTCGGGTAAGGAAACCCAATATAGAACCTGTTGTATACCGTGGAGCGAGACCCCCGAATACTCTGCGTAGCGCGACTAGATTGAGGGGCGGATATCAAAAGTCCATGGATTCAAGGCATCTCAACCAGATCCATGTTCACCAAGAGCCAGTCTTGTCCAATCATGGACTGGGGGTTCCAATTCAAACCTCACGATCAGTGAGTAACTCTCCTCGAATCTTTACAACAGATTTGAAAGAGTTCATATTGAGAGAAAGACCGATGCAACAAGTCATTCGTTCATTCCAATGTGAACGACTGATTCCTACGGTCATCTCAGGATGTCAATGCTGCTCATATACGGTCAAACTGTTGGTGCTCGACCAATTTACGAACGTTGCTTTACCCAACCAATGACAACGTTCTCACAACGTTGCTTTGCCTAACCAACGACGACGTTCGCACAGGAGGAAGTCCCTAGAGACTGAGTATCCTGGAGTCACTATCAATGTGATCGGCAGAGGAAAAGCCTCAGGTCCTAGTTCCGATGACTCTGAGATAAGTCGTTCACCGACCGTCAGAGAAATCGCTAACGAGTTTGAAGGGATCTACCGACGCACTCGGACGCGAACAAGAGCCATCCCCCCTGTCAACTATCAGAGGTTAGCTAGAGAAACCAATTCTGATGATGAACACTCAGCCATTGCGGAGTCTCAATCATCAAGCTCTTTTATTGGGTATGAGAGCTTCACCCACATGGCAGAACATTCTGAAGATCTTTCAAAGAGGGTTGCTGAGCAAGACGCCATGCTCAAATCACAGCAGAAGACCCTCAATGAACTCCTAGATCTGTTGACTCAAATCGTCGTAAACAAGGCCAAATCTCAGAAGACATATTCGCCACCTAGGCAAGAATCCTCCCGGAGAGGAAAAACATCTTCATCCCGACCTCACACAAGCAAAGGGAAGGGAAAAGTGGTTGATGACACGGCTTCTGACCAAGAAGCTCACAACCTAGAATCTTCCTCTGATGAAGGAAGAGAGACGGAGAACGAGCATAATCTCCAGTCTACTAAAATAGAAGAATTGGAAGCCCGCCTCAATGTCATTGCCAACAGAAGCGAGCTCCAAGACGAGGGAGTTATCAGACCCTATCCTGCCGAATGGGATGCAACCCCTTATTCTCCAAAATTCGAGGTCCCGACGCTACAAACCTTTGACGGCACGGGATCACCGAACCAACATATCTATCATTTTAAGTCACAGACTGGGAATGTGATATCAAATGACGCCATACTGGCTCGATTATTCATTGGCACCCTCAAGGGAGTTGCATTTGAATGGTTCAGAAAACTTCCTGTGGGATGTATCCAAAAGTGGACAGATCTAGAGAGACTCTTCTTGTCAAGATTCTTTGAAGAGGATACAGAAGTCTCCATCCATACCCTTCTCGCCACTAAACAGAAGAAGAGGGAGTCCGTCAAAGCCTTCGTCAAGAGGTTCTGAACCATGGCTCTTCGGTGTTCGTCAGGTATGACACAATCTACCTTAGTAGAGGCCTGTCGACACAACTTGCAGACCGACCTTCTAGCACAAATGAGGGTTGCAGAATGCCGTTCTTGGAGACAACTAATCTCTCAAGGCGAACAGGCTCAAAAGATTATTGCCAGGATCAAAGCTGAAGAACCAAGTAGGCAGGATCAACCTGAGCAATCGGACCAAGCCCAACCTTTACCTAAGCAATCGGACCAAGCTCACTCTTCCCAGTCAGAACCGGAAGATGCTACGGCCACTGAAGCTAATCCTCCTCTTCAGTAGGATGGCAGGTTCAACAACTATCACGTTAATGATCACCTCTGATAGTCCATTTTCTCCAAATTACCCCACCAATCCTCCTCAATAGGATGGCGGGTCTACCAAAACTATCACGTTAACCGTCACCTCTGATAGTCCTATTTTCTCCAAATTCCCCCACCAATCCTCTTCAAGTAGGATGGATGGTCCACCAAAACTATCATGTTAACCGTCACCTCTGATAGTCCTTTTCCTTCAAATTCCCCCACCAATCCTCTTCAAGTAGGATGGCGAGTCCACCAAAACTATCACGTTAACAGTTACCTCTGATAGTCCATTTTCTCCAAATTCCCCCACCAATCCTCCTCAATAGGATGGCGGGTCTACCAAAACTATCACGTTAACAGTTACCTCCTGATAGTCCTTTTCCTCCAAATTCCCCCACCAATCCTCTTCAAGTAGGATGGCGGATCTACGGGTTGGTTACTTGGAATCCATTGGATTAAGAGTAATAAATCTTTCACATCGTCAAGTTAACATTATACTTCTGACGATCATCATCCCCACAGAGTATGCATTCAACTCGCATTACTCCTAATTTGTCACGTTAACAATATACACCTCTGACAATCAACTTATCAATCCTTGTCAATAGGATGATAGGTCCCCGAAATTGCTCAAATCGCAATCTTCCCCAGTAAGACACTAAGTCTTCAAAATCTTGTTCAAATCACAGGTATCAGAACTCATCGTTCCTGATGATAAACTCACCTAGCAAGTTTCCCCAGCGAGAGGCTAATTCCTAAAATCTTGTGAAAGTCACAAGTACACATCCTCTTGTCATGTTAACATCATACCTCTGACAATCCACTTATCAATCCTCGTCAATAGGATGATAAGTCCACAAAGTTGCTCCAATCGCAACACAAATCCTGTCACGTTAATATCACACCTCTGACAATCGATTCACTTATCAATCCTCTTCAATAGGATGATAAGCCCACAAAGTTGCTCCAATCGCAACACATCCTCTTGTCATGTTAACACCATACCTCTGACAATCCACTTATCAATTCTCGTCAATAGGATGATAAGTCCACAAAGTTGCTCCAATCGCAACACATCATCTTGTCACGTTAAAAAATTAACTTATCGACTCTTGTCAATAGAGCGATAGGTCCTCAAAGTTGCTCCGATCGCAACACTTTTCACTTATCGACTCTCGTCAATGGAGCGATAGGTCCATAAAAATACTGTTAGGTTAACATCACACCTCTAACAGTAAAACCCCCCAATGAACTTGTTAATCATTTTTCAACAAGAATAACAAGTTTTCATTATAAAATCCCCAGTGGATTAGATATTTTCTGAAATTATCCCAGTGATAATAAAAAAGTTTCTGAATTTCACTCTAAGTGAAAATTCACGCCAAGTTAATACTACACCTCTGGCACTTCTAATTTTCTTTCAGTGTTTCAAGTGAAAATATAACACAGGAAGAAACAGTGGTAAAGTCTACGTATTCAACATCGGAGCACAAAAAATCCATGTCTTTCAC
Organism: Asparagus officinalis; assembly: GCF_001876935.1. Lineage (NCBI taxonomy): Eukaryota > Viridiplantae > Streptophyta > Magnoliopsida > Asparagales > Asparagaceae > Asparagus > Asparagus officinalis. The sequence continues at coordinate 67,225,321 of NC_033803.1, read as the reverse complement.
GCATGGGGAACTTTATCCCAAATCCTAAGTAGGGATAAGCCTACGCCTAATACGCGTTGCCGGTTAGTCTTTTCCCGTGAAAATGACAAAGTCTATGTATTCAAAATCATAGCATCAAGTCTAAGAGGATTCATTCTCTTAACACAACGTTACATGTGGAACGGACTTAGACAATCCACATGCTAGCCCGACTCAAACTGTAGTCGGTAAAGGCTTATCAAATCCGTTGTTGGCTGAGGGTTTGCCAAAAATCCTATGAATATCTGCGGGCCCATCAGCTGAATGGATGTGAGCCGTGGCGTGGCGTTTGAGAGTTTCTGCTCGTGAGTAGCTTATATCGTCGCAACAGTTTCTATTCGAAGCTCATCCTCTCATAGGTCCTGCGTGTCAAATCCCTTCAACCAAGCTGCCTTCGAAGCGAGTGCAGAGAACAACTCCTTTGTGACAAGGAATCAACAGCTCCAAGATCAGAGTTAAGATCCAAAGTATTTCGAAAATTCATCCCAGTCAACCGCGAACTTTTGAAAACTTTAGAGGGGGTTCTGTAGGCTGTCTAAAAATCACAATAGATAGCTGATCCCCATCAAACACCGATGATGGAAGTTACAATCTGACGACTTCCAGAAGGCTACAATTTAAAGACTTTTACGTGGATCGATGAAAGTTACAATCTGACGACCTTCACAACAATTGATGGAAGCTCTAATCAAACAGCCTTCATAATCAACATCGGGAGTTACAATCTGACGACTCTTACATATCAGAGATCTAAAGCAAAGATTATAAAATGACGATCTTTGCAACGATTCGACAGAAAGAGACTACAAATCGACGGTCTCTTCAAATCAAGTTGCGGAAGTCCTCCCCGCACACCAGTATCAAGACGCATCGCGTTCATAGCCACGAACGCAGCTCAACGCAGCTCTAACCACTGCTTAACGCAGCTCCAAGCGCTGCCCAACGCAGCTCTATACCGCTACCCAACGCAGCTCTATACCGCTGCCCAACACAGCTCTATACCGCTGCCCAACGCAGCTCTATACCGCTGCTCAACGCAGCTCCAACCGCTGCCCAACGTAGCTCTATACCGCTGCCCAACGCAGCTCTGTACCGCTGCTCAACGCAGCTCCAACCGCTGCCCAACGCAGCTCTATACCGCTGCTCAACGCAGCTCCAACCGCTGCCCAACGCAGCTCCAAGCGCTGCCAGACGCAACTCTATACCGCTACCAAAGCCAAACGCAGCTTCCAAGCCGCCAAACGCAGCTTCCAACAAGATGCCAACGCAGTTTCCAGCCGCTGCGTCCGAGCTTTTAGACACTGCGTTCAAGCTTCCAAACACTGCGTTTGAATGCAGAATTCGCATCAGAACATGGATTTTGCGTTTGGCTCGTTCAAACACGAGCTGAACGGTTCCAAAACCGTTTCCCATGATCTGAGGGGATCATAACTCCACTCATGAGTGATTTAAGGGACGGTTACATCCCATTAGCCTCACTTAGGAGCGAATTAAGGAGGTGGTTACACCCCTTAATCCCCTATAAATAACTGAAAATCAATTCAGTTCGGGGTTCGGTCGGTGGGAACTTCTTGGCTCGTCAACAGGATCCTTAGAGCATTTCTGGAGCTTGGGAGATCTGCAACAAGATCTTCTTCATCCTTGGCTTGAGAACCGATTCTCGGTTCAAATAAACTCTTTTTCAAGAGTTTCTAACTCATTCAGAGTTATCAACTCGTCGAGAGTTTTAAACTTGCCACGCAAGTTCTCCACAACGTCAAATCGTGAGGAGAAGATCATGTTCCAGTGAAACAAGACGTCGGATCGTCAACGAGAAGCAAACTCGACGCGAGCATTCGAGGGAGGCATCTCATCGCCACCGTGAAGAACCCAGAATTAAACAAAAGGGAGAATCCAGATCATTCTCCTCTTTTTTGTAATCAGGAAATCCAATTGTAACTGAGATTAAAGGAATACAAATCAATTTTCTTTCATTTCTTTTACTACAAATTTTCCACCAAACACCACTGGACTTGGGCTGGGGAACTAATGAAACTCGATCATCACAGTGTTCCTACTGCATGGTTTTCTCGGATAGTCTCTCTAAAAATTCCCAAGCTTCACGACATTCTTCTTCATGAAATCTCCTTGGCAAATAGATTCTAAGGAAGTTTTTGAAGAAAAGTCTAATACTTCATAGATGATTTGGCACAATCGCTATTTCTCTAGACCGTGATGAGAGTATCGGGTAAGAAGATCCTTAAACCTATCAAAATACTTCCAGAAGGGCTCTTCTGGGATAATTTTAAAGTTCATGATGTTGTTTCTTAGCTTAAGCGTTTTGTGGATAGGGAAAAATTTCTTTAGAAAAACAGTGATGAATTCATCCTAAGTTGAAATGGAGTTTGTGGGTAAGCTATACAGACATTTCTTGGCCTTGTCCTTAAGGGCAAATGGAATAAATCAGAGTTTGATCGCGTGTTCGGATAGTTCTCTAATTTTGATCAGAAGACACATTTCTTCAAATTCGGAGATAAATATATAAACGTCTTCAATTCTATTTCCTAGGAATTTTGGAAGCATGTTTATGTACTGCGGTCTAAGCTCAAAATTAGTTCCATTTAATTACTTCGGGGAGTCTAATGCAAGAAGGGATTGCATTCCTAGTGGAATAGCACATATCTTGAAGAACAGGTGGATTAACCATTACTACAGTTGGTTCAACACGAATTAAGTGATTGGTATTATCCCTAACCCACATTCGCATACACCAAAAAGTTTTTTTTAAGAAAAATAAAAGTTAGTGTTTTTTAGATAATGAGAGGAAAAAGGAGAAAAAGAAAAGCTTAACTAAAACAAACAAAAAATAATTACTTTGCAATCACTCTAAATTCTAGGGTTAAGCCTAACTCAGCTAGACCAATTCCTAACTAAAACTCCTTAAATGAAACGATCAAAATTTTACTCGGTTAGTTAGCCAAGTAAGGATAGTACTGGAGAGAGTTCAAAGATCAATTAAGTACATCGTTCCATGTGGAGCACCTTACACAACCCCTAAACCTTACCTTAGACACCACTAATCCAAGAAAACTTGAACCGTTCGCTTAGGTATTTCTTGTTCCTTATTGAGCTCGAGTTCTTAGGAGCTAACGTCTAATGAGTTGTAAAAGGTTTGGATTTGTGTAGCGAGGAATTAGTGATTTGTGGGCTAAAGAAATGGTGATAAAATCCCTCACCTTATCTTGATTAGGGGGTATTGTCCTTAAAAATATTTTCAAGTGTGTGCCAAATCAAGATGCTCAAATCACTTTGGTGAATTCCTACTAACTATATGCAATGCAACCTTATAAATTAAAAACGACTACAAAGGATGATAAATTTTTTATATATTTATGGTCAACGAAAAAGAAAATCTTTTTTTATCTTTAAATCATCGATCTCCAATCCGTGCTCTTCAAGCTCCAAGCGGTTCATTCACAAGAAAACACACAAGTTAAAGAACCAAAATAATTAAAATCCTACTTGAGCACCTTCGCCGGCAACGACGCTAAAAACTTGATGGGGGTCTAAATGATGTCCAAAAGTTACAAAAACACAACCAATCAAGTTATAGTATAAAAGTTATCGATCCCCACAAGGAAGGTGTTGTAAGAGATAATTAAAATCGGTTCTTATGTCGTGTGAGTGACAATTAGGAGTGATGGTTGAATATGATTGGGGAAGATATAATGAGTGTTGTGATTATGAACGATGAAATTTGAGGAGAGAGAAAGAAAACTCAAGAAAGTAAAGATGGAAGTTTAAATGAGAAATATGAGGAATCTAGAGTTGAATCCACTAGCTAACTTCAATTATAAATTAGAAACTATTCTCTTTATATCATATTTTACTTTAGATTTATTAAGCATAAACTATCAAATCACTCAAGGAAAGTATAACCTATCAAATTATCATCTAAGTAAAATTAATATTCATAAAAAGAACAACAACTAGATAGTAATTCTAGAATTTATAAGCATAACCTATCAAACCACTCAAGATAAAAATAGATTATCAAATTCTTCTTTTACCAATTAGTTCTCTAGTTGATTATCTTACCCATGATCAATTAAACTGCAAGAGAATAATTCACAAATATAAAAGAAATTAGACTAGCTTCATACAATTCTAGGGTTCATACAAGAATTAGTTCCACATCTTTAAGGAAGAAAAACAATAAAAGAAAAGAAAGGAAACTAATTACAAAGAAAAGAAATTATGAAAATAAATCTAACTAATTATAAAAGAAAAGAAAAAGAAATCTAAACTATGCAAGAAAATAAATCTAAGCTACAAAGGGCAAAATAAAATAAAAATAAGAAAATAAATCTACTCTACAATACATGAATATAAATCTAAACTACTAAAAAGAAAAGAAATAATTACAAGAAAATAAAAAGAGAAAATAAAAGACAAAGCTTCAAATTGATATTCATCTCCATCATCATCATCAAACAAAGAGAAGAAAATATGAAGAGGAATTTTTTTATTAATTGTAACAAAATTTACAAAGTGGAAGGTCTTCTCAATTAAGAGTAACCATTCTCTCTCCAAAAAGGAGTTATAAAATTTTTCACACCCTAATCCCTCACTATCTACCCCTATTTATAGCATACAATAGTGAATGAGAGTCGTTGGATCAAAACTTAAGCCTTAAGATAATTACAGGAACAAATGAAGAAGTTTAGTGAAAAGGAAACAAATCATGCAAATCTGGACAGTTTGGTAACATCTGGTGTTTTGGCCATATCTCTCTGGTATCAACTCGGATTTGACTTAATAAATATTCTATAGAAAGGTGAGAATGAGACCTACATCTTTGTATTTATGATATCTCTGAAATCAGAACATATCATGAGCAAATATTCATACAAAGAAGCATAATCTACGTTGGAATTGTCATCCACATTTCTTCTCTTCTATTGGGCTTGGGCTTTGGATTTTGACTTTGGATCTTGGTCTCTTGCTTGTATCCCTCATTAATTCATGAGCTTTGTTGAGGGATAAGATTTGTTTTATTTTTCATTAACCTATAATTAAAGATAAAAATAATTATTAGTGGTGTATTTATTCATGAAAAATAGATAATGATGGTATAAAATTATAATAAAATATGATTATCAGTGTAACTAGGTTAGTTACACCTATCTTTAAAAATACATGTTTGACCATCGGTATTAATGATCAATACTATTCATTGCATGTCACCCAATAAACATGGATAAAAAATCATGTGGTTTGGAAAGTTCTATCCTATTATTTAAGCAACTCAAAATAATAGGCATTTTAGACCGTTACAGACTGTTCATTTCTAGGTCATTAGATGTATAAACTAAATTAGTTATACCCTGTGTTTATTAGAGAACCTACCCTTATATATATATATATATATATATATATATCATATATATATATAATATATATATATTATTATATTATTATATATATATATATATAAATATATATATATATATATATAATATATAATATATATTATTATATATATATATATATATATGCTATATAATATATGATGTATATATATATATATATACTATATATAAATATGTTTTATATCATAATATTATCATATATGTATACATATATGTATACATATACTGTATACATATAGGTATACATATATTGATAATATATGATATATATATATCTATATATATATATGTATATATATATATTATATATATATATATATAATATTATATATGATATATATATATATATATATATATATTATTTTATATATATATATATACTATATATATATTATATATATATATATATATATATTATATATATATATATATTTATCTATATATATATATACATATCATATATATACTATATATATCTACTATATACTATAACTATACATAATATTATATATATATATATATATATATATATATACAATATATACTATATATCTATAGTATATATCATATATACATATATATATATATATATATATATATATATATATATATATATATATATATCATATATATATATGTGTGTGCGTGTGTGACTTGTGTGTGTGTGTCTATATATATATATATATAATATATATATATATAATTATATATATAATATATATAATATAATATATATACTATATATATATATATTGAGTATTAATGTGTATCATTGTCATTAGGCAGGGATTTCCTCCTTGACGCCTCTAAAATCAACATAATCTGAGTCGGGGCCGATATTATGAATGATCCACTCCGTTGAACTTGATCTACATATTCTAAAACCCCAACACACCAGTTTGGGGTGAATCCGTCGTCGTTTGACCCCTTCAATCCACTCGTATCAATTTTAACGCGTCTTTGAATGAATTAGAACTTTTCACAATGGCTCGATGGAGCTCAAACGACGACGGATTCACCCCAAACTTGGTCGTGTGGTTTATCGGTTTTAGAATATGTAGTAGCAAGTTCAACGCCGGAACGGGATCATCATAATGCGGCTCAATCATGTGATTTTAAGATGGTCAAGGAGAAAATCCACTCCATATTGACAAAGGATCATACCCATTATTTATATATATTATATATATATATATATAATATATATATAGTATATAATATATATATCACACTATTATATATATATATATACTATATGTATATAAACACACACACTAGGTGTATATATATATATATATATATGTATATAAACACACACACACCCACACTAGTGTGCGCTCCGTGCGAAGCACGACCTTCCCTTTTTTTATCGCTACAGTAATCCCAACACACACACTAGTGTGCGCCCGTGCGAAGCATGACCTTCCCTTTTTTATCGCTACAATAATCATGTTTTTAATTTCTACATTATTTTTAAATACTACGAAAATATTTCTTAAATGATAAAGTATCCCATCTCTGCTACAGTATCACGCCTATGCTATAATAATATTTCTTTAAAAAAGTCTGTAGTAATAATGCTGTAGTAAATTACTGTATCATTTACTGTAGCATGAATAGTGATTCTCTGGTCCTCTCATTATTATAGAGGAATAGATATATGTATAAAGAAACAGTTAGGACTCATATGGAGACTATGAATAAAAGAAATAGATGGTTAAATTCTCTATGAAGTTTTAACAATTGGCGGCAAGGTTGAAATCTTGATTCATAGAAATGAATGGCAACACCCACTAAAACTGAGTGTAAAATATTATACACTGCTTGAATCACATAGAGAAACAAGGGAAATCAAGTAAAAAATGTAGAATACTCTCAAAGTTGACATGAGGAGGTTATACTCAAACATATAGATATGCTATATATATAGATCCATATTCAGTTGGAAAAAAATAGAAAATAAGATTAGTTGATTATTAACCAAAACAAAATTCATAGCTTTAGTTGTACCTTACATAAATTGAACATAAACACATTTAATATATAGCAACAAGGTGGCAATGACAACATACATTGCAACCGAGAGCATAGTATATTAGTCACAAGCAAACACAATGGAAAGAAAAACAATGGTATAGAAAGCTTGAATCTCAAAATTGAACAATAACGTTATCTTCAAAAATATGCTAATGATGAACTACTACAATAATAATATAGTTGTTGGACTATTAAGGGGCTGTTTGGTTCGTTTTCATAAAATAATGGAAATGGATTCCAAGACCAATAATCATTTCTAAAAAAATTTGTGGATCTCAAAGGAATCCATAACTTGTGTTTGGTATGGAATGATGAAGTGAAGAATAGGAAAGCATATCAAAAACTCATGTTTGTTTCATTGCCAAATAATTAGGGAGTTGTGAGAGTAAATGATGAGTTGTCAATGAGTTATCAGATTTCTAGCCCATTTCCGAGCTTAAAAAGAGGATTTGAGATTTCCATAAAGTAGGCTGTCATGTCAGCTTTTAAGAAAGATGTTCTTAAAAAAAGTTAAACCAAATAGCAGTCTCCTATAATGTCAAAAAATCTACTTTAATTTATGTTTCAAAACTGCAAGATTCCTAAAATTTTAGGCAAACCAAACATCCCATATCCTAAAAAATTCACAATGCATCTTCCAATAATGGTTTGAACCCAATGGAGCCCACTATAGCCAGCAGCCTTATCAATCCATTCTTTCATATCAACTGTTTCCTTCATTGGATGATGGCAGTAGCTAACACTCTACTAACATCACCAATAATTCAACACAATTTTAGTATAAGGGAATTGTATAAGACTAGCTTTATCCATTAGCTTTTTTACTTCTTGGATTTGCTTTGATATTCAGGTTAGTGTTTGATACACACCAAGTCTATCTTTGTCTTCATGTATATCACATACTAATACGAATCGTTAAAAAAAAAAAAATCAAAAGTTACTTATTGGATTTGCTTTGATATTCGGGTTAGTGTGTGATGCACACTAAGTCTATCTTTGTCTTGATGTATATCACATGCCAACACGAATGGTTAAAAAAAAAAAATCAAAAGTTAAAAAAGTTGGAGCTCAAAACCCTCGTCCCACTGAAATTTATTCCAGCTTTTTTTCCACAACACTTCACTGTACCAGTTATCTACTCTGATAAGACCATGTAAAAATATTCTCCTTTCACGAGGCAAACTCTAGGATCAACCAAGCCAATAACTAAGGACAATGGCAACTATATATACTAAAATAAATGCACAAATACTCCAAGAACCTTCGTAAGTAGGGGTGCATTTCAGTCTGGATATGGCTCGGATATGATACTTAACATAGCTGTAATACATTTAACAATCATGGACACGGATACAGATATATCTCGGTAAGAAAAATTCATATCCATATCCGCTAAAATTAGATACGGATACAAATATGCACACGGATATATAAGCGGATATACATGCGGATACAAAACGGAAATGACAAAACTAGATAGTATTGAAAAAAAATGTAGTTCTTATGAGATGAGAGTTCATTAATACGTTCGTTACATTTAAAAAGCTAAGATAGATATCTTGATCATCAAAATGAACTTCAAATTTTCTAATTTAAGGATTAAAACTTTTGCAACAATATGATCAATATATATTCGAATATGAATCTGGATATTTACTACATAGCCACATCCGTAACCATACCCTATCGGTTATAAATTTTAGTAGCCGTATCTGTAATGGATATGAATACAAATATCTTCTCGGATACGAATATTTTAAGGCATCCCTATTCATAATAGCCAAATGGTGATAAATGGAGAATCAGCAGCCTACGTGCAAGTCAACACCCATATAAACTAGGACAATGGCCTCCCCTCCCAACTTCCCTCATTGAATTAAGAAAGCCATCACAAGAGCACCCCAAAAATTTCCAGCTAACCACAGAGGAAATACAATAAATTGAGGTAGTTTAAAAAGCAATAGAGGATACTGGAACATGCTAATGATCAAGAAATTGGACCCGTATTAATAGGCTCCTCCCCTCTTTTCTCTTCTGCCTTAATCTCATTTTTTCTTCCACACATTCTTACCATGAAATTTCAAAAGCTACAGCTACCAACTTTGTTCTTCTTTCTCCTGGTATTGCTGCTGGCGGGGCAAATTCCTAGTTTCAGCCACGGCCGAAGAATCGCTGAGAGAAAGTGTAAGGGCGGGCCTTCCTTGTTCACGGGATACTCCTCAAAGATACCTTCATTACATAAACAAGATGGAGATGATCTTGATCCATTATATGGGGTGTCGAAGAGATTTGTGCCGCAGGGTCCAAATCCCTTACATAATTGATCAGGTTCTTGCTTCGTAGTTTGCAATATTTCATACAATTTATATTAATATGGAACAAAATGTACACTTTAGTTTTTTTTTTTTTTTCAAAGGAATTAGATGTGGAAGTGTTTGTTTGATTAGATGTAGAGAGAATTTTGATTGATTGTAATTCCAAGGTGTCAAATGTAACTTTGACTTGGTCTTGTGTGACCAAATCAACGTTTCTCAGTTGAGAAAAACGTGGAAAACGTGGGAATTGGGGTTTGTTTGAGATAAAAATCTCTCAGAGACAGTTTTGAGGGGGTGGAGATGATGGGGTTTTAGCCTACATATATAGTAGTGTGTGCTACTTGGTCTTTCATTTCTTCTTTGTTTTTTCAAACACTGGCATCAGAGCTCTGTGTCGATCGGCCATCTCGAGCTCTACGTTGATCGTCGACGACGACTGCTACGATCGCTCGACGGCTGCTACGATCGACGACGACTGCTTCGTTTGATGGCTGTTTCGCTCGACTGCAACGACGACGACTCTGCCTCGATCGACGACCCTGCTGCGATCGACAGCGATGACGACTCTGCTGCGACTTTGACGACTCTGCTGCTGTCTAACCTCCTCCATTTCTTCATCGATCTCACAGTTTGGCGCCTACGAGCTTTGATCGATCCGCCAGCTTGGCCGCTGAGTTAGGGTTTCAAGAGAGGGTTTTGGGGAGATCGATCATATCTGGGTTGATTTGATTTTGAGAAAGAGAGGAGTTTTTTGGGGTGAAGTGTTGGTAGGTCCATAAAGAGATAATTAATAGCATTCAGGGGCAAGTCATAGCCATTTCTAGTTTAAAAAAATTTACTTTACCCCCTTACACAATTCAGAATTCGCTTTCAATCAGTTGTAGTTGTCCGAACAATTCTTCGTAAATCCTATCCGGTGCAACTCAACGACAACAGCAGATCACCTCCGAATCCAGTCAGAGCCGACTTCGACAACTACTTATCCATTCAACACCACTAGGTGACGATCTCGCTCGAATTGGAGTTTCCTTTCTCAACTTGATACAGTGAGGTTCTTTTAATTTATTATTATTATTATTTATCTAACTTTATTTTATTTTTAGTATAAATGTCTATATACCAATCTTATACATATTTCAAAATTAGATTTCAGTTTTAGTTCTTTACCGAATGGCTAGTAAACTCGTTCTATCAGAACTAGGAAAATTTAACATATTTAATGATAGTAATTATGATATGTGGCATAGAAAAATAGGATATACTTTTATTTATGACAATATCGATGATATAATCAAAACCACTGCTCCAACTCTTACTAATAAATCAACACCTGAAGAAAAGAAATGGTTTGAATAATGAAAGTCGAAAAAAGGCAAAATGCCTTATGCTCATGTTCATGGAAGATAACTTAATCAAAGTTTTTGAAACTTATAAAACTTTCATGGACATGTGGAATGCTATAAAAGAGAAATACGACACCGCCTCTGAAGTTGACATTCAACTCCTCTTGCATAAATATAATTCTTGTCGTATGCAAGAGGGAGACAATATCGTAGAGCATATAAATAAGATGATTGTCATGGCTAAGGACTTATCCATTGCTAGGACCGAAATCCCGAAAAGAATGTAAGTGGCAACCATTTTGAATAGTCTACCCTATTTCCTTGCTGTGGCTGCCACCACATATTTTGAATAGTCTACCCTATTTCCTTGCTGTGGCTGCCACCACATTGAGAATGAACCCTACCATTAAATCCGTCACTGATCTTCCTATTCACCTAGCAATAGAACATGACTTAATAGCTAGTAGAAAAGAACCAGAACTGAATATGGTGCAGCAAGAGCTGAATTATGTCTGCCAGAGGCATAGTACTGAAAGCTATAAAAACCCTGGTCCTAGTAAACCACAACCGCGAGGACTGAAATCGCTGCAGTTCAAGAGAAAGAAAATACCCCGTAGAGCCTACTACAATTGTGGAAAGTTCGGACATTTCAAGCCTAATTGTCGACAAGGTGAAAAACAGAAGAATAAGGGAGGCTATAAGCATCTAGAACAAGGGGTACTAGCAAAAGAGAATTCATAGGTGTGACGGAATGTAATGCTGTGATGACGGATATCAGCGGTTGGTGGATCGACTCTAGTGCGACTAAACATATTGCAAAGAATAAGAATAGAGTCACAGAATTCATTGAGCTAAAGAAATGAGAACATATAATCTACATGGAAAATAATACCTATCTCGATATAGAAGGTATTGGTTCGTATAGATTGGATCTTGGGGACAGTATTCTTGTCCTCAAAGATGTGTTCTATGCATCAGGAATTTGGCACAATCGGATCTTTGTTCCCAGCTTGATGAAGAAAGGACTGGAAGTTAGGTTCTATAATAACCGGGTTTCTATAGGCAAAAATAATAAAGTATATGCTATGGGAAAATATGTGTCTGAGCATGAATTGTGCATTCTTCTAGTAATTTGTAATAATTCTGATAATAAAATTTCAAATTTGAACTACTTGTCATGTTATATTTCAGAGTCTGAATTGTGGCATTCTAGACTAGGACATGCTAGTATTTCAAAAATAAAAGAAATTATCAGAATGAACTTACTTTCTGCACTATCTAATGTTCAATTATCACTATGTGAATATTGTTTAACTGGTAAAATGACTAGAAAATATTTTATTGGTGACAAAAAGCTAATAAACTTTTAGGGTTGATACATTCGGATATTTGTGGTCCCCTAAGTGTCAAAACTCATAGTAATAAAGAATATTTTATTACTTTTATAGATGATTATTCTAAGTTTGCATATATCTATCTTATATCTAGAAAATTAGAAGCTCTTGACTGCTTTAAAAGATATAAGATAGAAGTTGAAAACCAACTTGGAATGAAAATCAAAATTTTGAGAATTGATAGAGGTGGGGAATATAACTCTAATGAATTTGAGAGTTATTGTATTCAGCATGGAATTAAAAGGCATACAACAATACCGTATACACCACAACAGAATGATGTTGCTGAAATAAAAAACAGAACATTACTGAATGTAGTTAGATGCATATTGTCTCATTCTGGTCTCTCCAAAAACTTTTGGGGAGAAACATTGTTAACTGCAAACTATATTTTAAATAGAATTCCCACCAAATCAGTTGTATCTACACCTTATGAATTATGGAATGTAAGAAAACCTAATCCGAGTCATCTCAGAAAGTGGGGATCTATAGCCCATGTTCTCATTCCGTATCAACATAGAGATAAATTGGAATTTAAAATAGTAAAGTGTAGATTCATAGGATATTCAGAAAAGTCAAAAGGTTATAATTTCTATATAAAGAAAAGGGGTCATTGAAAGCAGAGATGCTACATTTTTAGAGAACCTAGAGGAAGAGGATCAAGTTCGAGAGGAAACAAAACCTCTAACTGTAATAGATGATGATTATTACGGTGTTGTTCCCACTAGTGACCCTGATATTGTGAATGAACCTAACCTTGAAAATGATGAAATACCTATGAAAAATAATGTACATCATCAATCGGTTATAGGCAATATAAAAGACCAAGAACACAACCTTCATGGATGGATGATTACTACTTGTATTCATGTGAGCCATCCTGTTTCTCGGTAGATACAAATATAGAAGAACAAGATCCTTAATCTTCTCTGATGCGATGAAATCACATGAATCATCTTTATGGCTAGAATCCATAAGTGAAGAACTTGATTCTATAGAAAAGAATAAGGCATGAGAGTTATGTGATCTACCGAAAAATAGAAAAGCCATGGGATGCAAATGAATGCTTAAGAAGAAATATCATGTTGATGGATCTATTGATAAATTCAAAGCATGGTTAGTTGCCAAGGGTTACGACCAGAAGACAGGAATAGATTTTTAGGAGACGTGTTCTCCCAATTTGCATAAATTAGAATAGTTTTGGTGATTGTTACATATCTTGATTTGGAGTTATTCCAAATGGATGTTAAAACTGCATTTCTTAACGAAGAGTTGAAGGAAACGATATATATGCAACAACCTGAAGGTTTTCAAGTGAAAGGATAGGAACATAAAGTTTACAAATTAATAAAATCTCTATACGGTTTAAAACAGTCTTCTAGACAATGATATCTTAAATTTCATGATGTAGTCACTAAGCTTGGTTTTATTCAAAAAAAATAAGATAATTATGTATATGTCTTAAAAAGTGGGAGAAAATTTATTATATTATCCTTATATGTGGATAATATATTGATTGCTGGAAATGACATAGAAATGTTGAATAAAATCAAGGCAGATCTTAGCGAAAAGTTTGAGATGAAAGACATGGAAGATGCATCATATATTCTTGGAATTCAAATAATACGAGATAGAAAGTCTAGAATGCTAAGTTTAAAGTAAGAAAATAATTTAAGATCAGTTCTTAAAAGGTTTGGAATGGAGAATTTCAATCCGGCGCCATCTCTATTGGTCATGAGAAAGAGATTATGTAAAGAGCAAAGCCCTGGAGAGGGACAAAAGCCATTAGATGTTCCTTATGCTCAAGCAATTGAAAGCTTAATGTATGCAATGCTGTGCACCAGACCTGATATAGCTTATGTTGTAAGTCTAGTCAGTCGATATCAAAGTAATCCAGGACCAGCACATTAGAAACTGTTAAAAGGATTATGAAGTATATCAGAGGTACATTGACTCATAGATTAGTTTATTAAGCCGATTCACTTGATCTCCTCGGTTATTCCGATGCTGATTTTTAAGGTGATAAAGATGATGAAAAATCCACTTCAGGATATTTATTCATCTTTGGAGGAGCTGTTTCTTGGAGTAGCAAGAAACAAGGGCGTGTTGCTAGATATACGCAAGAAACTGAATATATAACTTGCAGTATGACATCTACACATGTTGTCTGGATAAGACGATTTTTGATTGATCTAGATCTCAATTTGTTAGAAGGGCCTATTGGTATTTATTGTGAAATCAAGCAGCAATTAGCTTAATCAATAGTGGAGCGAATAGCTCTAAAGGAAAACACATTGAGATCCAGTATCGCTATATTCGAGATATTGTAGAAAAGGGATAAGTCAAAGTGACTTATATCCCTACTACATATATGATTATTGATCCTTTGATAAAAGGAATACCAGCGGAATCTTTTATTAAACATGTAAGTTTGATGGGACTGGGGAATAAAAAAGTCCAAGTAAAATTTCATGAATAATAAAATAAGAGTTACTCTCTATGAATAGTGGGAGTAATGGTAAAGAGAAACATCTGATCTCACGGATAGTGGGAGGCATGTCACTTGGTTGATTTGGTCAAGTGGGAGACGTAACTTTGGCTTGCTCTTGTGTGACCAAATCAACGTTTCTCAGTTGAGAAAAACATGGAAAACATGGGAAATGAGGTTTGTTGAGAGAAAAATCTCTCAGAGACGGTTTTGAGGGGGGTGGAGATGATGAGTTTTTGGCCTACATATATAGTAGTCTGTTCTACTTGCAGAATACAACAGAGAATCAAACCCCCTTACCCATTACTGGAGCCCCCTCAAAGAAACCCATCTCTTTCATTTCTTCTTTGTTTTTTCAAACATATATAAGGAGGTCCAGATGATTTATCAATAGAAACATACCATGTACTGTGTTTGCAAATGTTGTGATTCCCGTGAAGCACCTAAAGACAAAAATACCGCATATTACATAAAAGTTAGCTTTTTAGAGAATTAAGAATAATCTATTTTGGTTCGGCTAGTTTATAATTACAAACTAAAAACAGTTTATTGGTGCAGAGCAAACCTCCTCAAATTTTCACTTTATTTGTTCTTACTATGGGATACATCCCTCTAAGTTTGGTTATTGCAGATAGACCCTCTAAGTGAATAATTTTTTTGACTCTTTTACCCTCAGGGGGTCTATGTGTCTAAAAAAAACCAATTCTCTATTAAAATAGTCAAAATATTCGACTCAAGGGTTCTATCCGCAACAAATAAAACTAGATGATGGTAAGTTCAAAACACTGACACTACATGATCATGTCGCAATTAACTGTATTGAGAACTGGGGAAATACAAAGATGAGCAAACTCTAGACGAATTGGTTCCACGACACCCCGTTCTCTTCACAGATCAATTTGTTTTAGTTTCAACATAACAAACAACACACTTGTCCTTTCATCATGCAGTTAACTCTTGATATTTTCCGAGGACGTTGCCACATTATCGATAAAGCAAGGATTTAAAACTTATGAAACGCTAGAAAGAAGATTATACCAAGTCACACATACACGTCACTAAATTTAAACTCGAAGTGCACAACAATATTTGGGAGAAATACCTTGTTGTTGGAACTACTTGTAACTGCACAGGTACCTTGTTAAAAACTCAGTACTGCTAACATATAATTTAAGTTTTAAAAGAAAACTAATTTACATAGAACACAGGCAAAGTGATGTGCACGAGATATCTCGAAGCTCAACTGGTAGAAAGGTGACATGCAAACAATTGTATAATTAGATGGTCAGGGTCAAATGCATGCGTCTGATATCTGAAAACATGCGCGCGATTTTGATTAGAAGAAATGGTAAAATGAACATACTTCTGTTTCTGCAAATGTTTTGAGGGAGAGGAAAAAGGGACGCGATTAATACTTTATACTTAATTAAAAATAAAAAGGGAAAGGGAAAAGACTAGACTACGAAGTTTCCAGATAGGCAAGAGTACAAAATCATCTTGCAGTGCAATTGGAAAAAGAGCTGCAATCAAACCAACAATACAAAAGAGCTCTGCATTTTATTTTTATACGAGATAATTCAATAATTCACTAGGAATACAGTTCGTGTGCCTGTGGGATCATCTGCTATCTCAAAATTATGACCAATGTGTTAAGATGAGTAGTTGATCTGTAAAGAACAATGTAAACTACAAATTTGAAAAGGCAGCTATAAGTTAACAAGTGAGCACACAGCCAAATTATTACAGTAATTCTCATAGGCAGACATATTTTGAGTGGAAAATCATTACAGTGATTTTGTTGGATGATGATAAGCTTTGTGTATTTCATCTCCTTCTGAAGGCACCGAAAAGAACAGCAAGGTATATGCAGAAGTCGTAAAAAATATCTAGGTATGCACAACATGATAACAGAAGTAGCCAGCAGATTGTTCATATGTTCACTGCAAAATTGGTTTAGTACTAAAGTTTACAAATGAAATTTATATAATATTTGCATCTGTTGCTATTTTGTTGGCCCAAATTCTGGCCCGTTACCAAAAGGCCCAGCTCCCCATCTTACTTGCCCTAGCCCATCTCTTTGATCCTCTTTCTCCTTGTTGCTTAACCCTAGGTTGGCTGCCCCCTTTATAAAACCTGAAGTGGTTGTTCTCAAGGAGACAGAAGAAAAACAGTGGCTTTGTGCTCTGAGAGCTTTGTGCGATCCTCTCCCCTTCTGTGAGCTTTTCCCGTCCATCGCTTTGTGGCTTTGTGCTCTGAGAGCTTTGTGCGATCCTCTCCCCTTCTGTGAGCTTTTCCCGTCCATCGCTTTGTGCGATCCCTTCACCCTTTGTGAGTGATCAAGGAGAAGAAGTGTGGCGAGCTCCCCTCTTGTCCTGGTGGTGCACAAGAGAGAAATGAGGACTGAAGATTCAGACTTTTGAGCCAAACAGCGACGACATCGAAACTCTACAGTGGTATCAGACGACTCGTCGTCACCGATCAAAAACGTCGATCGTTGCCGCAGGGCCTCATTGAGTCATCATCGTTCAAGCCGCTGGACCACCGCCGAACTGCCAAAATCAGATCGCCGCTGGACCGCCGTTGGACTGCCGCCGGAGACTGCCAAGCAAGTGGGTAAGGTCGAAACACTCTCCTTGGGTTTCGCTCAGGTATATTGACGAAAAACCCTACAGTATTCAGTGGTTGTGGTTATCAATATTTTCTTTTCACTGCGTTTAAATCTCTGGTTTTATTTCGCTGCGTTTAACTAATGAAGTTGAAATTTGTTAGTGCTTGTGCGAAAGAATGAAGGGTTTGAACCCGAGCTTCGTGCTCATCATTATTCTCATTTTGTTCGTGCTAGTTGCTTCGCACACTTTGAGCCTGATAAATTTTAAAAATTTTCCAGCTATATTTTGCATTTTATGTTTTTGAAAAATCTTTCAGTTATTGTTTGTGCTCGTGTGAAAGAACAAAGAGAATGAAATAAGAACTTTGTGTTCATCGTTCTTCTCATTTGTTCGTGCTAGTTGCTTCACACGTTTCGAGCCGGATAATTACCAAAATCAGATTTGTTCGTACTAGTTGTTGTTTGTTTTTCTGTGTGAAGAATGTCTGCTACTAATCAATATGGTATGGTTCAATATGGTATGGTTTCGTTCAACGGAAAATCTGATTTTAGCATTTGGAAACAAAAAATAAAATACATTTTAATTCAATAGAAGTCATTTAGGGCTGTTGGTCAGACTTATTTGACTTCTGACACTGAAGAAAAAAGGGCTAAAATGAACGAAAATGCTTGTTCCACAAATTATTTGAATTTATCTGACTCTGTGCTTAGAAAAGTTAGAATTTTAGAATCTGCTAAAACCCTTTGGGATAAACTTGAAGAACTCTATACTAAACCTCTTTGCCCAGTAAAATATTTTTACTTGAAATTTTTTTCAAATTTAGGTTGGATATGTCTAAAGACATTGAGGAGAATGTAGATGTTTTCACAAAACTTATTTCAGATATTAAATTAACTGGTGATAAACATATAGACGACTATACTCTTATTGCCCTTCTAAATGCTATTCCTGACTCATTTAGTGATGTGAAATCTGCTATTAAATATGATAGAGATGAGGTTACCCTTGACATTGTGGTCAATAGTCTTAAGAGTAAGGAATTAGATTTAAAACATTCTGGGGAAAATAAAAATTCTGGTGAGGTTATGCATATGAGAGGTAGGCCTCAGAATAGGTCTAATAACCAAAAGAATGCTAGTAATGGGGAATCAAGTAAGAAAAAATTTGAAAATGGAAGGGGTAGATCTAAGTCAAGATTTAAAGTTAAAAAAATGCTATAATTGTCATAAAACTGGTCACTTTATTAAATATTGTCCTAAGCCTAAGAAAAAACAGCAAAATGTTCATACTAATATGGCTGTCTGTGAGGGCAAAATGGGTAAAATTTTCATGATTAATAATCTTTGTGATTATGCATATTTGAACTCTGTGTTATCTAATTCTTTGTGTAAATCAGATTGGTTAGTAGACTCTGGTTGTACTTTTCATATGACTCCTTTTAAAACATTGTTTTCAAACTACAAGAAAATAGAGAATGACTTTGTGTCAATGACAAATGAAAAAAATGTAATGTTTTAGGAACTGATGATGTATGCCTTAGGTTTTCTTCTGGTTCTGTGTTTACTTTGAAGGATGTTAGGCATGTTCTTGATTTACGTTATAACTTGATTTCTTGTGCATCTCTAGAAAATGATGGTTTGGAGGGAAAATAGGGTAAAGGGGTTATGAAAATTCTGAAAGGGTCTCTTGTTATTTTTACTGCTGAAAAACAAAATAACTTGTATGTTTATCATGCTGAACCTGTGCTTGATTCTATTAACTATGTGATAGGTGATAAATTTGTTTTATGGCATAATAGATTAGGTCACATGAGTAATAAAAGATTAGAAATTTTTCATAAAGGATGTCACTTTGGTAGTGATAAAATATCCCTCATCCCTTTCTGTGAATCTTGTGTGCTAGGAAAACAACATAGGGTTAGTTTTTCTATTTCTTCTTTTCCTAATCAGTCTAAGTGCACTGATGTACTTGAATATTTGCATGCTGATGTGTGGGGTCCCTCTAGTGTGCCTACGCATGGAGGGAACCAATATTTTATTTCCATAATTGATGATTATTCTAGGAAAGTTTGGGTTTTACTCATGAGACAAAAATCTAAAGTTTTTGATAAATTTAAAAACTGGAAAATTATGATTGAAAACCAAACGCGAAAGAAAATTAAAACTCTTAGGACAAACAATGGTCTTGAGTTTTGTAACAAACAATTGAATGATTTGTGTACTACTTGGGCCCTACACACCCGAGCAAAATGGGGTTGCTGAAAGGATGAATGGAACTCTCTTAGAGAGGGTGAAGGCTATGTTGGTCACATCTGGGCTCTCTAAGAAGTTCCGAGGAGAAGTTGTTTGTACTGTGGCCTATTTAATTAACAGGTCTCCTTCTATTCCCTTAGGAGGGAAATATCCTGAACTTGTGTTCACGGGCAAACCTCTTGATTTAAATAATTTGAGAATTTTTGGATGTGCTAGCTATGTGCATCAAAGGATTGATAAGTTAGAATCTAAATCTAAAAAATATGTTTTAATTGGAATAGAAACCCTAATCTTATTATGAGATCTCTTGGGCTTATATAGGCCCCTACACAACTTACAAATAAGTCCCTAACTAATACTAATATGTCAACACTCCTCCTCAAGATGGGCGAAAGATATCTACTAAGCCCATCTTGTCACATCCTCTAATCATATCTACTAAGCTAAGTCCTTTAGTCAGACAATCTGCTGCCTGGTCCTTAGTCGAAACATGACTTAGCTCCAGTAGTCCACTATCCAACTTCTCTTTTATGAAGAACCTATCGATCTCGATGTGTTTGGTTCTATCATGCTGCACTGGGTTGTTGGCGATACTGATGGCTGACTTGTTATCACACCACAACTTCATCTTAGCTCCTTGATCCAGCTTCCGCTCCACCAGCATACTCTTCAACCATAGCAACTCAGCAACTCCTAAGGCCATAGCTCTATACTCTGCCTCAGCTGTCAATCTCGCCACCACCGACTGCTTCTTGCTCTTCCACGAGACTAAGTTGCCTCCTATAAAGATGCAGTATCCTGAGGTGGACCTCTTGTCATCAGCACAACTAGCCTAATCAGAATCACAATAACCCTCAATGCTGATGTGTTCATTCTTCCTGAAGATTAGCCCTTTTCTGGGGGCATTCTTCAAATACCTTAGAATCTGGTACACTGCGTCCATATGACCCTTCCTTGGATCATGTATGTAGCGACTCACCACGCTCACTGCAAAAGATATATCGGGATGTGTGTGACACAGATAGATCAACCTGCCCACCAGCCTTTGGTATCTGTCACGATCAACTGGTTCTCCAGCTTCAGCACCCAGCTTAAACTTCTGGTCAATCGGTGTAGTTGCAGGTTTGCACCCTAACATTCCTGTCTCTTTGAGAAGATCCAGTGCATACTTTCTCTGGGATAGGACGATCCCCTCCGCTCCTCGAGCTATCTCTATTCCAAGAAAGTATCGAAGTAAGCCAAGATCTTTCACCTCGAATTCCTTACCCAGTCTCACTTTGAGTTGGGCAATCTCCTTCTCATCATCCCCTATAATAATCATATTATCCACATATACTGCAAGCAAGGTGATGTGACCTCCACTTCTTCGAAAGAACACGGTATGGTCGGCGCTGATCTGCTGGTACCCCCATTGACATCATAGCCCTCCTGAATCTGTCAAACCAAGCACGAGGAGACTGCTTTAGCCCATAGAGAGACTTCTTCAATCTGCAGACCTTTCCCACTGTCTGATCTGTACCGAATCCTGGTGGTATCTCTATGTATACCTCCTCCACTAGATCTCCATGAAGAAATGCGTTCTTCACATCTAGTTGGTGTAGCTTCCATTCACCATTTACTGCCAGAGAGATTAAGGTCCGAACAGTGCCCATCTTTGCCACCGGTGCAAAAGTCTCATCATAATCGATGCCATATGTCTGACTATACCCTTTTGCCACCAGACGAGCCTTGTAGCGTTCAACTTGTCCATCTAGATTCTGCTTCACAGTGAAGACCCACTTACATCTAACTGCTCTCTTTCCTTCTGGTAGTTTTACTAGCTCCCAAGTGCGGTTCTTCTCAAGAGCCCCTAGCTCCTCGTGCATAGCCGCTTTCCACTTTGGGTCCTTCTTAGCAGCATGCCAATTGTTAGGTATAGTAACAGAGTCCAATGATGCAATGAATGCTCCATGTGCAGGGTGGATATTAGAATATGATACAAACTGGACAAGATCCCAACCATATCTATCGGGAGGATGTCCCGCATTGCTGCGAGTAGTCCTCCGTACTGACATTAGTGTGGGAGGAGTAAGGAGAGGAATGATATCACCTTGAGAGGAATCTGATGGTGGTGTAGGTGTCTCAGGAGTCGGGACAGGCGTTGATAAGGGACTTGGCACTAGTGGCACTGTAGGTACTGTTTCTGCAATTTGCTTCCCCTTCCTACTATAGGTAAGTAGCTCCCCCTGAGCCGTGGGCCTAACACCTCTTGTCTCCTTATCCTCTTCTTCTTTATTCTCCTGCTCCTCCTCAACCAATTCTCCTTCCCAAGGAATCGTTAGAGAAATCGATTTCTCCATATTATCCTGCCTCTCACCATTCTCCCCTTCTCGCCTCATACTTCCAGTATTGGGCGAGTCACCAACGGATGAGGGTACCTTCTGTGTGTAATATGGCTCAAATTCACGAAAGTACACATCCATACTTACGAACAGCCTTTTTTCCATCGGGCTCCAGCAAACATATCCCTTTTGAGTAGCAGAATATCCCACAAAAATGCACTTCACCGCTCTAGGGGCAAGCTTCCCGACTGATGGTCTGTTATCCTTCACAAAGCACACACAACCAAATACTTTCAGTGGAAGAATCCCACCATTATCTCCTTTCAACGTCTCACACGGAGACTTCTAATCTAGTACTCTCGAGGGCATTCTGTTGATCAGCGCCGCTGCAGTCAACACTGCTTGCCCCCATAATGTTTCTGGAACATTCATGGAGATCATCATACTTCTAGCAACCTCTAAAAGATGTCTGTTCTTCCTTTCTGCTACCCCATTCTGAGCTGGTGTGTATGGACACGTAGTCTGGTGTTGTATTCCCTGAGATGACAAGTATTCTCCAAACACTCTGTTGGTGTACTTTGTCCCATTATCAGATCTCAATACCTTCACCACTGCTCCATATTGAGTCTGAACATTCCTATGAAAGTTTTGAAAGAAGCCAAACACTTCACTCTTATTCTTCATCAGGTATAACCAAGTAACACGAGAGAAGCAATCAATGAAGGTAACAAAATACTTGTATCCATTCATAGAACTTGTGGAACACGGCCCCCACACATCTAAATGTATCATATCAAATGCATGAGAACTCCTATGATCAGAACTAACATAAGAGCTTCTAGTAAGCTTTCCTAACTTACATGAATCACACACAAGTTTCTCTTTATTTACTTTCTCATATAAAGATGGATACAACCTACTTAAAACACCGAAAGAAGTATGTCCCAAGCGTTTGTGATGAAGCATCAACACACTCTCAGCACTCATCTTAGATCCTACTCCTTCTCTCTCTACCATTAACACCAAAGCTGAATCTAGCCCTTCACGATCCAGATACCATAGTCCATTACGCCACGTGCCAGTCCCAAGTCTCCGTCCTGTCCCCTTCTCCTGAAATATCACCTTGGGAATATCAAAAGAAACAATACATTTTAGTTGGAG
Organism: Asparagus officinalis; assembly: GCF_001876935.1. NCBI lineage: Eukaryota > Viridiplantae > Streptophyta > Magnoliopsida > Asparagales > Asparagaceae > Asparagus > Asparagus officinalis. Next base: position 67,201,972 of record NC_033803.1, on the reverse strand, counting down.
GATGATAGAACTAATGGATAAAAGATTGACTGGAAAGGAAGGAACATGCAAAACATTGGACAAAGTTACAGAACCAGTACAATCGACTGTACCCTTACCAACCACCGGTTGAAATAGTGTATGACGAGAACTCACTAGCGTTGCCCGTCACATGTCGAGATGCACCGGAGTCGACAATCCATTCTGATGGTCTATTGGGAGACATAGAAGCAAGAGCATGTATGTCATCAGTACCTTTGGTCGGATGAGCATAGGTAGCAGTGTTGCCTCTGGCGAAGAACGAAGTGGATGCCTCCTCAGTCCCACTCCTCAAGTCTCCATCCCCTGCTACTTGCTGTTTTTTCCTGAGTATCGTCAGGAGAGAACGATCCTCCTTTGTAAAGACCACCTCAGCTTCTTCTTCCTCTGCTACCGTCAGATTCGCCTGATTCCCTGCTCCTCTTCCACCTCGTCGACCCCCACGGCCACGACCACGACCACGACCTCCGAACTGTCCACGTCCACCCGAATCTCCTTCCTTGGGTGGCTCGGTGCAAGCATGCCTTAGATGACCCACCGCACCACCGTTGTAGCACTGTCGAGTCTCTCCCCTAGATCCAGTGTTGCTAGAGGCTGTCAGTGCTGACTTCACCACAGGAAGTCCACCTGTCCCCGCCTGCAGCCGAATACGAGTCTCCTCCTGGATCATAGCAGAGACAACCTCCTCAAGCTTGGGAATCTTCGGCTGAGCTAGCAGCAATGCGATTCGCTGAGCGAACTCTGATGTCAATCCCTTGAGAAACACCATTGTCCTCTCCTGTAGAAAGGCCTCCCGCTCTTTACATCCCGGGTCCTTACAGCTAGCTCGGGGGGGAAAATGATCATAATCCAGCCACAGGCGCTCCAACTCTGTAGCATATTCTTGTATAGTCCTCTCTCCCTGGACTGTGGTGTCGATCTCTCCTTTAATCTGGAATACCCTCAGGTTATTCCCCACTCCATCATATGTCCTCCTCAACTTCTCCCAGACATCCTTCACCTTCTCAATGCCATCCACTGTGGCGGCGATCGTCGGGACCAGCGAGTTGAGAAGCCAGATGTACACCAACATATGAGTGGACTTCCACTCATCTCTTCCCTCCGAGTCCTCCTCCGGTTCTGTCGCCTCTCCTGTCAAGTAACCCTCCAGGTTCCGTGACCAGCTTAGGTACGTACTAGGTCCATCCAGGTTCAGATCGATGGTCGGAAGCTCCAACTTCTTCGATGGTTTTGTCGCGCTCTCACCAGCCGACAACTTCATCAACTTCATCAAAGTTGACACCTCCGCAGGGTTCAACTTCTTGATGATCTCCTCCATCGATTAAGCTTCAGATCCAACACCTATTCACCTTTTTCTTCAAACCCTTGTTGTGCGAAGGGAAAATTTCGGCAGCACTTCTGCTGCACTACAAGAGTAAGATCTCCAACAAATTCTCATTTCTCAGAGGAAACTAGAATCAAAAAATAGTGATATATCTCATCGATGTGAGATATATACTCTTCCTGTCATCAGTTCGAGGACTGAGTCGAGGGAATCCATGTCAAACTCAAGGTTCGACAGGATGCAACCGGGGGGTTCGAGGTGGCAGCGGCTAG
>NC_033803.1:67176096-67200348 GCF_001876935.1 Asparagus officinalis | reverse complement strand
GGAAGGGGGGGTTTGGCGGCTAGGGTTTTTGTGCTCTGATACCAAATTGGAATAGAAACCCTAATCTTATTATGAGATCTCTTGGGCTTATATGGGCCCCTACACAACTTACAAATAAGTCCCTAACTAATACTAATATATCAACAGTTTTCTTAGGATACCCTGAAGGGGTAAAACGTTATAGGCTTTGGAAAAAGAGTGAACCGGGGTTTAAGGTAGTGATAAATAGAGATGTTGTTTTTAATGAAAATGAATTTCCTTGTTTTCCTTTATCTGTCCCTATTCCTGAAAATGATGCTCCAAATGAGGTGGAGCAAATACCTATTATTAATCAACCTGAATCACCTCCTGAAGAAAAATTAAATGATATAATTATTGAAAATCAAGATGAGATTATTTCTAATGAGGCGGAGCATGATATGCAGGAAATAGATAACATGCATGATTTGAATAATTATCAACTCACTAGGGATAGAAATAAAAGAACAATTAGGAAACCTGAAAGGTATAGAGATTACAATTTGACTGGTTATAATATGTCTGAGTTTGCCTTTAATGTGTTTGAATCCTTTGAGTGCAATGAACCTAAGACTTATAGAGAAGTATTAAGGTCAAAATATTCTGAAGAATGGATTAGTGCTATGAAGAGTGAGATGGAATCCCTAAGAATTAACCAAACATGGAAACTTGTTCCTAAACCTGCTAGTTGTTCTGTAGTAGACTGACAAGAATCTGAAAGTGTTAGGTTTAAGGCTAGGTTAGTAGCTAAGAGATTTACTCAAAAGGAGGGAATTGATTATGCTGAAATTTTTGCTCTTGTTGTCAAATTCACTACTATTAGAATTATACTTGCTTTAGTTGCTCATTTTAATTGGGAATTAAAACAAATGGATGTAACTACTGCTTTCTTGCATGGCGATCTTGATAAAAATATTTATATGCACCAACCTGAGGGCTTTGTGGACCCTAAATTGCCTGATCATGTGTGTTTGTTAAAAAAAAGCTTTGTTTGGTTTAAAACAACCACCTAGACAATGGAATATTAGATTTGATAAATGCATGCAATCTTTAAAGTTTAAAAGGAGTTCTACTGATCATTGCCTGTATTATAAGAATATATACTCAGTGCTTGTATTTCTTTTAATTTATGTGGATGACATGTTGATTGTTAGTCCTTGTTTGAAGTCTATTGAGCATGTTCAAAAATGTAAAATTTTGACATGAAAGACTTAGGTGATGCTAAAAGAATCCTAGGCATGAACATTATTAGGGATAAAAACAAATCTACTCTAGTTTTAAACCAAAGTTCATATGTCGAAAAACTTTTGAGTAAATTCGCTATGTCTGATACCAAATCTGTGAATGTGCCTATTGCTTCACATTTTGTATTAAGTAAGGATCAGTCCTCCAAGACTGAAACTGAAATAAATGATATGAAGAAGGTGCCATATTCGAATGCTATAGGATCGGTCATGTATCTCATGGTTAGTATTAGGCCTGATATTGCATATGCGGTTAGTTGCTTGAGTAGATATATGTCAAATCGTGGTATGCCTGATTGGAATGCCGTGAAATGACTTTTAAGATATTTAAAATCCTCTGTGGATATAGGATTAACCTTCTCGAAGTGTTCTGAATGTGTTAAACTAGTTGGCTATGTAGATTCCAATTATGCAAATGATAGAGATAATAGAAAATCTACCACTTCCTATGTGTTTACTTTGTGTGGCTCTTGCATAAGTTGAAAATCCCAACTACAACCCATTGTTGCTTTATCTACTACTAAATCTGAGTATGTTGCTGCCACTGAAGCATTTAAAGAAGCTATTTGGCTTAAGGGCCTTATATCTGAAATTGGTTTTCTTGATAAAAATGTGGTTGTATTTTCTGATAATCAATTTGCTATTCAACTTTACAAAAATCCTGTTTTTCATGATAGAACCAAACATGTTGATGTTAGATTTCATTACATTCGGGATATAGTTGAAAAGGGTATTGTCAAGTTAGAGAAAATTCCCTCGGAATTTAATCCGGCTGACATGGGTACTAAGTGTTTGCCTGCTGAAAAATTTATCTCGTGTCAAAGAATCTTGAATTTTGACTTTTGGTAATTTTTCTTTGCTTTGTGTGTTGCTTTTGTGGCTTATTAACTTGCTTTGTGCTTGTTAGTAGCTTTGTGATTTTCCCTTTGAACTCGATGACCGTTTGGTAGAGTTCAGTCCTTTGTGGACCTGACATGCTTGGTGATCTTGCCGCGATCTGTGTGATCTAGGTTTACTTTGTGTATTCTCTTTCATTGCTTGTATCTTTTTTGTGATCATACAGGTAATGGTTTGGCGATGATGAGCCCTGTAGTTTCGTGTTTTTCATCTGTGCACTACCTTGGGCCAAAGGTGGAGATTGTTGCTATTTTGTTGGTCCAAATTCTGGTCCGTTACCAAAAGGCTCAGTTCCCCATCTTACTTGCCCTAGCCCATCTCTTTGATCCTCTTTCTCCCTGCTGCTTAACCCTAGGTTGGTTGTCCCCTTTATAAAACCTGAAGTGGTTGTTCTCAAGGAGACAGAAGAAAAACAGTGGCTTTGTGCTCTGAGAGCTTTGTGCGATCCTCTCCCCTTCTGTGAGCTTTTCCCGTCCATCGCTTTGTGTGATCCCTTCACCCTTTGTGAGTGATCAAAGAGAAGAAGTGTGGCGAGTTCCCCTCTTGTCCTGATGGTGCACAAGAGAGAAACGATGACTGAAGATTCAGGCTTCTGAGCCAAACAGCGACGACATAACTCTACAGCATCTCTTGGAAATAGAGCGAAATGAGTGTTACTTATCAATCACATGTAGAAACTGATATCAAGATTGCACCTTTCCTTCACAACTCCATTTTCTGTTGCATCAATATCGGAATTCATTCCATCGATACCATCTAAAAGCTTCCTCTCAATTTCCCCATCCAAAACCAATGCCAATAACTGCATAATCAACCCAATAATCAACTCAAGAAGACCTAAAGGTGAGTTTTGAGGACAGAAATGAACTGAAGATCAAGCTTACCATTTCAGTATGAGTATGATTTGGAAGTGGGTAATAGAGAGAAAACTTCGCCATTTATGGTACAATGTAAACTTCTGCTGAACAAAATAATCAATCAAACTCAAGCAAACAATCCTCTGCAAAACGTTTTTCTGCTAGTAAAAAGGCACTTTGATAGCATCCAACACTCATGATACAAATAACATTCATAATTCAACAATATACACAACAAATACAATACTGATATTTCACTCTTCTTCATACCCTCACATCTCTCTTATTTCAATCCTTCTACACAACAAAGTTTCAAGAGATTCACTCTTATTGAGGTAAGTCCATCCTCCAAAAATTATATAATTAAACAAGCTACCATCAATTTCTAAACCCCAAATTGAGACATCCCTCATCAAACAACCTGCCATAATCTCCCCCCAACGCTAGAGAGCCCACCTCATCCTGGCGCCAAAACCACTCCTCGTACCTATACCACCTCATCAGCCCTTCATCACTTATCATCCTCTGACACGTAACGCATGATGTACTCATACAATAATGAAACTCATGCAACTTTCTCGCTTTCTCCAAAATCGCACAGTCCATTTCTTTTATTATTTGCTTCCTGCCAACAGTCGATAGGCTCTCCAGCAGAAAGCAATGCGAGACATTAAGGATCTCCAAGTGATCCATGCAGTCTAAGATAAATAGCAATGCTTCCTTTGTCAATATAGAGCATCGTAGACTTAGGGTTTTTAGATTGGGAAGGTAGGAAGCAATGGTTGAAGCAAAATGGACATCAAAGTTGCCCATGATCTTAAGAGAAGAGAAGTTTTTGCAGTTCCTGCTTATTTCCTCCATTATATAGGGAGGATGAGCAATGCTAGGCATTGTTAGGGATTCGAGCTCTTTCCATCTCCGGATTGCTAGGCTGATTCCAGTTTTTGTTATTCGGTTCCATGCTGGCATTACGAGCCGTTTGAGATGAGGGCACCTGTTATATAGAAAAGAGATAGATCAAGTTATGTCTAAAATCTACCAATTACACGAAGAGAGGGTAAACAATGGCATATAATTGAAGAAATTTGTATGCAGTAGCAAAACCAGCTTGTTATATGTAAGCATGTTTTATAACATAATCTAAAACAAAAGACTCGAAATGAGTAGGTGAGATAGCCTAATCAGAGGTCTTGAGTTTGCATCCTGCTATCTGCAGCAGACAGGCCAAAAGGATTAGTTAAAACTGAAGTAATTGAGATCCTGGTGAAATGAACAAACAATGTGGTCAATAGATGAGTTAATCCCAAGAAAAGAATCCTTATTCATGATAGGTGCAAGTTCATGAAAGGAGGGAAGCCGTGAGGGCTAGAACATGACAACTATCGACAAAGTTTCAGTTTCAATTGGCTGTGGAGGATTTTCCTTGGACTTCAAGAACACATTCATCTCGACATAGTCCAATCACACACTTCATTTTCGTTATAAATTTATAACAAGTATTAACAGATCTCGACCCCTATTTGCCACATGATCAAAAGACGCCAGCTATCAACCATGGACTAGACGAAGTTTCACCTTCACTTGGCTGAGGAGGATTTTTCCCGGGACCTCACACGTATATCTCAACATTGTACAGTTACACACTTCACTTTCACCATAAAAATGATAAAAACACATATTGACTCCTATTTGCAACAGGGATACAGCCAAATTTCACAAGTAGAATAGTAGTTGAAAATAATGAAATGACGACGTTTGGTAGGATTTTGAGAACCCTTCAGGGTGAATGCCAAGCTTGTAGGAACTTCACGGTGGATCTCTCTAAGGATAATAAATTTAATTTATTTTGATCTGCATACTTTAATTAGTCAATGAATGAGAAATCAATGTTATAAGAACTTTTCCATCATGGATCAAGTGGCATTATCTTTTATGGATAAAAACATTAACTTGATGCATCCATATAAGATTCTCAAAACACTTGTTCTCTTATCCTTAGACTAGTTAGATTCTGTAGATCAATATGAACCCAAGGGATCATGTTTATACTTTCATACATAAAAATATTAATGTAAGGTTGTCAAATGAAACAGATATTATGAAATAGGGAGGAGTGTTTCCAGCCCCTTCAATTTGCAATGAATTTCTTTTAGCATCCTTTTAAAATTTATAGTAAACCCTTACCTTTTGGAGTTCCTTTTAGCTTCCAGCGCACGCTTCTTTTCTATTAAATAACAGATCTCTATAGAGAGAATAGCAACTTTTACATTATGCGACTTTTCAGTAGTCTTCTGGATAGAACTAGACCAGCAGGGACTAAAGAAATTCCAGGTCAAAGAAGGGTAATGTCTGAAAAAGAAATTCATGTAGAAAGTGGACAAATTGGAGACAATTTGATATAAACAAAATTAATATAAATCAGTAATTTCCTACACAGTCATTCACGTGTCAACAAAATCAATTTTAAACCCCATTACACACTAAATTTAACGTCTTAGTCTCTGCTAGATTCTGATATGTCTTCCCCATAAAACGTATTTTGAGGATAGATCAAAACAACATCTAATCACGTATCCACCAAGTACCTGAGTCGACATGTATCACCTAAGTATCTGAGAAGAAGATATGAATCCAACTGTGTGTAACAACAGTTATAAGGTTATAGTCCATATAAATACAACTTGAAGTTTATACTGAACAATATTAAAGATCTTACTACTCACTAGGTTTATTAAAAAAGGGCTAATTGTGAATAGACCCCTGTACTATGGCATAGTAGCGAATAGACCCCCTATAGTTTTATTTGTGTGGATAGACCCATGTAGTATTTGCTCATGTGCAGATAGACCCCTAAATGAACTTTTTCTGACTGTTTAAGAGGGGGAAAAAGCAATGGCGATCTGTCCTCACCAATACAACAACTGGGGGTCCATCCGCCTCCTCAAAAAATTTTGACTGTTTTTAGCGTCAAAAAGAAAAAAAAAATTCACTTAGGGGGGCTATCCACACAAATAGAGCTACAGACGGTCTATTCACAACTGGGCAATTGTACAGGGGGTCTATCCGCAATTAACCCTAAAATACTTTCGTCCACCTAATTTTCTAACTGCTCTCAGAGAAATGAAATTAGGTCATTCCTAATAACCACCTTCAAATGGCACTGAAACTATGGAAAGACACAGGAGAAATAACCTTACATTACTATTTATGCAAGTGAACCAATACATGGTTTGAAAATTGGAAAAATAAAACTACTAATTAAAGAAAATTATATAACAGATTTGTAACAAGTCTTATTTGATAACAAGTTCAACAGATCTTCTCCGAACATATAGAGAAGGGGGAAAAATCAAAGTGAAATGAGGATAGGTTGACTGATTCGTCGAATGTAATTACCTCTCAGCAATGTAACTAAGGTGATCATCTTTCATGTACAGATTAAAGTGGAATATCAGGCAGGTGATATTTCCGTGACTTAGAGCCATTGCAATTCTCAGTAACTTACTAAGCTTCCTGTCGGACCTTTCATCCACCCATATAAATGGCGAAGCCCTAGTTTGTATGAAATTGGATTTGAGCAGGCCCAAGTCGAGGGTGTTCCAGAGCAATGGATCGGAACATGCTGACCGCCATAAACGGCAAACTTGAGAGACAGGCGCCAACTCAATCATGTTTAGCTCTTTAAAGATCTTCACAAGGACATCGGTCTCCATATCCTCCCACTTCTTAGCTATTGATGTAATTTCAGACATCCTGTATATGGACAACATCAATAAACCTCAGATCATATTCATCAAATCAATAGTATCAGAAGCTAAAACATGCTAGATGCATAGAACTGCTATGGCAGGGTAAAATTTTCTGAAGTGACCTGTGTTTTCAGCTTGTGACAGCAGTTTTACCATAGTATGTGAATAAACAGAATCCATAAAATTTTACAAGCTTAAATGTACATAAGAGAACAATTAAAATTGAATTCATTTTAAAAACATGTAGTGTAATACAATCCTTAGATCTATTATCACCATGGGAGTTGGCCACTATTTGCTAAGGGATCTGACATGACCCAACTAAGTATGCTGCCAGCACTAAGGTTAAATTCCAAAATAGTATCTAAAGAGCAATTTTTTAAAAAGTAGAAACGTAAGCGAAGTGTTGACCCTTTTATGTAGCGAGACATAAGCTTCAAGGCATCAGGCCTCATAAATAGATGTATTTTAATTATACAATTTATTAATATTATAAGAATATAATATAAAGTATAACAATTTACATGTAGTTATAATCCATGCTTTAGATAGTAAATAAGAATGAAATATGCTAAATATAGTCACAAATCATAGTAAACTAAGCCACATAAGTAATATATATTTTATTTATAGTCACATGGCCTAAAGTTATCAAACTAAAAAGCTGAGCTGAATTACTGCATTGATTCAAGGGTCTAGTTAAAATGAACAAGAAAGTAGATACAGCTCAGAAAAGAGAAAAATGATGGAATACTAATGACAAATATTAAACCCATCAAGAGATACAAAGAAAAGAGATCAACCTAAAACTCAAAATTGTTGGAGAACAAAAAAAAAGGTTGAATTACAATGGTTTATCCTTGTCGTCAGCTATGTGTGAGCTCTCACAGAAGACAAAAGCTCTCGGCTTGTTACTGTGGATCCCACAAGATAATGGCTAAGGTGGGTTCAGTTGTGTATATATAGAAGGCACAAAAATACATCCGACCTTTCACGTTATTCAACTTCAGACTTTCCATAGGAACCCACCAGATGCAAGACAAGAATTACCTACATTTTGAGAGTCTAGTGAGGCTGAACCAAAAAGGATCTTAGACAATAGATTCAAGCAAAACGGAAGGAAGATTGTGGTTTACGTTTTAAGTGGAGGGGTAAAGAAGAGATGGAAGCCACTTGGAAGGAATACTACTCCTCTCTGAAGAAGTACCATGTCTTTGTCCTTGAGGACAAGGTATGTGTAGAGGGGGGAAGTCAAGGACTCAGTGACAAGGGCATCTTAGCAATTGGCCTAGCTGTTGAAGGCCCACAAGGCTCATACTCAATCATGCAGTTGTCGTCAGATTGCAGATTCTCTGTGCAATGTCCAAGTGCGCAGAGAGGCGTGGTGGTGGTTACGGGAGAGATAGTAGTTGAGTGACAAATGTTATGGTTATTTATAGAGAATCATGTAATGAGAGAACATCTAGCTGGAGAATGTAATAGCTTTTTTTCAAGTAATGAGATAATAGACCGCAAGCACTATTGTAAATAACGGTCGATAGTGGTGCAAATAGTTATAATTTCATTGACTGAACTGAAGTCAACAATAGCGCTTGTGAGTGCTTTGGCGAGTGCAAAGCGTACGAAAGCGTGAAAAAGCCGTAAATATCTGTAAATAGTGCTCATTTATCTATGCTTGAGGACTTCTTTTTATGTCAAATTTCAAATAGTTAAATACAATTTTGTTGCTACTAATCAATGTTTCTCTATTGTTGAGAATTTTTCTATTAGAGACTTGAAAGTTGAAAGAATGGGAGAAATAACGATCTTTTTGATACACATGTACGGCTTGTAATTCTATATAGTACCTTTGTTAATATTATGTGATTGTTACACATCTATGTCATGCTCAGGATCTCTATAAATCATCAAATATGCATTCGTAGAATTTTTAGATTTTTTGGAATATTTATACATATTTAAATTGGACAGCTGTTTGACTCTGCGCCTTTTGCCACATAACCCCAAATAGCCTTAGCGGTGCCTCTTCGCTACGTGACGCTATCTGCTATCAGTAACCTTGACCGCAAGCAATTCAAAGATATTGCATATTCATTTCCAACATATTAATACTGTTGCCTACTATTTCTTCTAAATACAGAATTTTCCACAATTGAATTTCAGAAACATAGCATGACTCCAGGTAAATCAAAGTTTGCCAAAATGAACCTAATTCGCAGTAGCTAGGGATTGATCAAACAAAATTTCCCAATGGGCATGAGCTCACCTCCTGTGAATTATCATTATCATAACAGAATTATACCATCAGAGACCAGGTAGATTCAAAATTTTGTTTTCCTCCTAGTCTTCAACCCTAATTTCCCACAAATTGATGACTGAAAAAAAAAATCAAATCTTGAATTAAAAGTACATACCTTTTCTGCCCCTTCCTCCTCCTCTCCTCCAAAATTTCCAAATTTCCCTGAAAATTAGAATCAAAACCAGCTCATAGCACAAAATAAAGCATTTTGAGATCAAATTTCTTCTAGACTTCATCAAATTGTTTCCTTTCAGTTTCTCCTCTCACGTCCAAACAAAATCAACAAAAACGAGGCTCAGAGCCCCCGAATTAACCAAACCAAATAAAATTCCAGCAGAAAATTGAATAAAAGGACAAAAAAATAATTAATATTTAATAACAACTTGAAAAAAAAATTACCTTATTTCATCATCATCTTCATTTCTCGTCTGCTCTTCTGGCCGTTCCTTTAACACAGCGGAAAAACACGAACGATTGTACCGAAAAAGTGTGACTGGAAATGCTCAAATTACTAAAATAGCCTTGAAAGAAATGAATCTGTTTCCGACAGGAGTTGCATGGTTATTAGTGTAATTTACTAACTTTTTTAATTTTTTCCCTAACTATTTTTGAGTATGCAGTTTTAGTGCGAAATTAATATATAGCATTTATTAAGAAGAGCCTTGTTTTTTTAGGGAAAAATGTGTACAGGCCCTAAAAATAGAGACTTCATGTGACAAGGCCCCTCATAGTTTTCCCCGTGTGAATCAGTCCCTTGATGTGTGACACTTTGTACTGTAGCCCTTTTTTTATCAATTATTACATGCAAGCTAATCTAAAATCCCAAAATTATCCTTATCCTCTCTCCTCAATCTCTCAGATCCAGCAATCATATCATCTTTCTCTCTCATCTCCTCTCTCTCTCTCTCTCTCTCTCTCTCTCTAAAACTAAGAGCTTTCTCAAGCTCGTCAACCTGGCCCTCGCCCTCCTCGCCCTTGCCGCCTCCGCTCAGGCTCCCAAGGCTCCCCTCGAGTTCGCCGCCGCCTCCCCTCCCCTCCTCCACCCGTCCTCATCGTCGTAGATCGTCGCCGCTCCCCCGCCGTAGATCGTCGCCGTCGAGACGCACAGAGCATTAATCCATTAGCTAGAAGAAAAAAGAAAAAATGTTTGACCAGCTACAAATAAATGAACGATTTAATTTTAAAAAATAGTCAAAAGTTGTCCCCATTTTTCCACTTTCACGAGACATCCACGCCTTTTTGGAGGAAGCTGAATTTGCAATAAGCCTAATGTGCGCAGTCTTTTTATATTTTAATTTCGAACAAAATTTTAAAATAGATCATTTTTAAAACTTAATTAGCAAAATAGGCTAAAAAATATTTAATTACCAAAAATCGTTGTAAGCTGGGACGGTAGTTATAAATCGTTGTTATAAATGAGGATACAGTCATGTTTTTATAAATCGTTGTTAATTATATTTGATAATAGTTATACCTAATGATATGTTATTTCTAGATGCTATCGTGGTAGTTCTAGTAGCCCTCGAGTTAGTTCTAGCTTCTATTACCCTAGTTCTAGCTTGTATACAGCGAGTTCTAGCCCACACCTTGCTAGTTCTAAACCAAGTCCGCGTTTTTTACAAGCAACTTAATTCTAGCTTCTACGTTAGTTCTAGCATCTATTACCCTAGTTCTAGCTTGTATACAGCCAGTTCTAGCCCACACCTTGTTAGTTCTAAACCCAACAAGGGTTTTTTACATGCACACTTGTTAATTCTTTCTTCTACGTTAGTTCTAACTTCTATTACCCTAGTTCTAGCTTGTATACAGCCAGTTCTAGCCCATACATTGCTAGTTCTAAACCCAATAAGGATTTTTTACATGCACACTTATTAATTCTTGCTTCTACGTTAGTTCTAACTTCTATTACCCTAGTTCTAGCTTGTATACAGCCAGTTCTAGCCCATACATTGCTAGTTCTAAACCCAATAAGGATTTTTTACATGCACACTTATTAATTCTTGCTTCTACGTTAGTTCTAGCTTCTATTACCCTAGTTCTAGCTTGTATACAGCCAGTTCTAGCCCACACATTGATAGTACTCTAAACCCAACAAGGGTTTTTTACATGCACACTTGTTAATACTTGCTTCTACCTTAGTTCTAGCTTCTATTACCCTAGTTCTAGTTTGTATACAGCCAGTTCTAGCCCACACCTTGCTAGTTCTAAACCCAACAAGGATTTTTTACATGCACACTTGTTAATTCTTGCTTTTACGTTAGTTCTAGCTTTTATTACCCTAGTTTTAGCTTGTATACAACTAGTTCTAGCCCACACCTTGCTAGTTCTAAACCCAACAAGGTTTCTTTACATGCACACTTGTTAATTCTTACTTCTACGTTAGTTCTAGCTTCTATTACCCTAGTTCTAGCCCACACCTTGCTAGTTCTAAACCAAAGCCGCGTTTTTTACCTTCACACTTGTTAATTCATGCTTCTACGTTAGTTCTAGCTTCTATTACCCTAGTTCTAGCTTGTATACAGCTAGTTCTAGCCCACACAATGCTAGTTCTAAACCCAACTGTAAGGACCATGAATTTTGATACTAGTTAAAATTATTTTCTAGTATTTTAAAATATTTAATTATGATTTTTAAAAAAGTATTTATATTTTTCTCAAATTTCTATAATTTTCTATGATTTAAAGTCTAAGTTTTATATTTATTTAAATGATTTACATATTTATAAATTTATTTAGTGCAGAAATTTTTTTTAGAATTTATCCGTTGTGTTACCGATACTATTACGTATCATTTTGAATAATACGTGGTATTATTATTATTATTACATATATTTTCGTATAATACGTTGTATTATTAATTACATATTATTTGTATAATTTCTTATATTATTTCTACTGTTACGTATTATCGGTCGTATTAGTATAACTGGTACGTTGTACTGTGTATATAATTATCCCATAATTATATGATTTTAAATGTGAGTAAATATATTTTATTATTAATTATTTCCATTTAATTATACAATATGTGTATATTTCGACTGTTTCGTATCAACTGTTGTATTAGCACAACATGTACATTTTTATTTGTAGATAATTATTATGTAATTAGTTTAATTTTTAAATACCCGTAACTATTTTATTTTAATTATTTTTGTTATTTAAATACCAAACCCTAAGCTTCTGCTGCTCTCTCTCTCTCTCTCTCTCTCCTCTCTATAATGATATATATATTATATATATTATATATATATATATATATATATTATATATCTATATATATATATCATATATATAATATATATAATATATATATATATATTTTGTTTTTTTTCCTTGCTCTCCTCTTTCTCTACCTCCCCAAACCGTCCGCGCTACATCTCTCTCCTCCCTCTGCGTTCTCTCTCGCGACGAGTCCCCGCGCCTGAGACCCCGAGACTGCCCAAAGCCCACATCGTGCCGGGTGAGAACTCCGACCGCCCTTGCTCCGGCCCGACCGCGCACCCCCGAATCGCCCCCCCCCCCCCCCGCCTCCCTCGCCGTCACAGGTCACCTCCGGTGTCTCCGCACAAGCTGCAGCTTCGGAACGGAGCTCGCTGACTGACTCTCCGCGTATCCTGCCTTTACAGCAGCGCAGTCCCCACCGAGCTCCGCCCGTCTTGCCGCCAGCCTACTCACCGTCTCGCTCCCCTTAGTCCTCCTGTAAGCCCGCCATCAGCCGCCCACGTCGCCGTCCTCAGGCCGCAGAGACAGCCAGAACTCGCGACGAATCTCGAACTCCTCCCTGCCTGACCACCGACCCAGCCCTTCCACCTGCGTGCTTCACCCTGCTCGCGGCCGCGCAGATCCAGCCGCGCTCCGACCAGCCTCCAACCCCCTGCAGCCCCCTCCGCAGCCCAGATCTACGCCAGCGCCCGAGCTTCCTCCTATCCGGCCGACCGTCAGCCCCCCTTCCCGACCGATGCAAGGCAGCAGGCCCGACAGCCCTGTCGAGCCGCCCAACTCCGACGATCGCAGATCTGAGCTCCGTCCAACGCCGCTGCCTTCACCCTGATCGAGTCGCCGACGTCGCAGTCCAGATCCACCTCTAGCAGATCCATCATGACTCTACCGTTCAGATCCGTCGTACCGGGTCCGCATCGGCCCCACCGCTCGTCATCAGACCCCTTGGTCTCGCAGGCAAGATCCCGAACCTTGATTATTTCATTTTAATTCTTAGCTTTATCGTAAATTATTATGTGACTCGTCATTCAATTTCTAGATCTGTTATGAGTTAATTAATTAGATTAGTCTGTGATATATATTATTACCTGCATGGGATTGTTGACATGAATAACTGTGTGGAAGCTTGTTGTGTTATCACTTAGTTGTTACCCAATAGGAGAGACTGTACATGAAGACGACTTCTGTTAAAAGTATGATTTATAAGCGTGCTTCAAAGCATGGCTATACTCGCTCGACATCGATATCCTGATGTGAGGAGTCCCGAGTTCCCTCGATATCGATATCCCGGTATGAGGTTTCCTTGATTATTATTATTATTATAGCATTGACTAGACGATGCACTCTTGATCGGACGTGTAACGGGTCACGGTTATTTTCATAATTTTACAGAAGTCGTTCCACGGTAACTCTATGGCTAGTGCACAATATTTCATGTACAGTTGCGTAATTAATATGACAAACATGGGGTTATAAAGGGAAATTGGACGGAGAATATAGCATGTATATAAACGAGCACAATGCTTTCTTGTTATCGTGATATCGTGAGTGTTATGTACATGGGCCAGAGGGCCAATACTTGACTTGAAGGCGGCCCCCGGACGACTTTACGGGGACCCGATTATATATATTAAAATATTCTTCCCCAATTCAAATAACATGTAAAAACAAGAATAATATGCTTGCGTGCTTTATGGTGGACCTTGTTAGTTTTGTTGAGATGTAGATTAGTGTTGTTCTTTTCATACATAGATCGGGATTAACATTTAATTATCTGCAATTTGAGACATATGGTATATACATGAGGGTTTCCTTGTTTGGATTATTTCGCTCGACGTACTACGTCTCGAGTTGTAGATTTTTAAGTATTAATTTCATCTAGTGTATGACCTTGTTACTTGGATGATTAGTTTGATCGCTAGTTGCATGATCTCGTTACCTGATCAATTTTGGATGCTTTATGTTATCATGATTTAGTAGTGTTTTCATGTTGATTTGTGGATTTCAGTTGTACATTGTTTCTGTTATCGTATCGTTTTTCGCATTGGATTTTCGTTTGTTCAATTTTCTTTGTGGGGTCGGGTCTTGCCGTGTGCCATACACGCTGACGTACACCTGTTTTCTCTGGTGTACGTTAGACTTAGAGGAAGAACAGGTTCAGCAAGAGCCAGAGGATTCTCAGCAGGAGTGCCTAGCGGATGGAGCAGAAGAAGAAGCTAAAGCTTAGTTATTGGTCCTCAGTTTTCTTTTGTACTACCTTTTATTTCCATTTGATCAGTGTATTATTATATTCTCCAGTATTTCATTCAGATAGTTTTTGTATAAGGGCACGTTTGACCCGAATATTATGTCTCGGATGTTATTCATTGTGATATGTATTATTTTATTCTGTGTTGTTCATTATATTCTTGCTGATTGTGATCGGGGACCTGTGCCTTTGCATTGTTTTATTTTCAGACGCTTAGCGTATTGGATTGAGGAGAAATGAAAAAAAAATAGTGTATATTTCTTCTCAATCTAATACGTCGCGGGCTTGCTCGCGTCCCGATTCCCCGGTATTTTAGGAAGCGGTGCGTGACACCCAACAAGGGTTTTTTACATGCACACTTGTTAATTCTTACTTCTACGTTAGTTCTAGTTTCTATTATCATAGTTCTAGCTTGTATACAGGCAGTTCTAACCCATACCTTACTAGTTCTAAACCAAGCTCGTGTTTTTTACATGCACATTTATTAATTCTTGCTTCTACCTTAGTTCTAGCTTATATTATCCTAACTCTAGCTTGTATACAGCCAGTTCTAGAACACGGGCTGGGTTTAGAACTAGAATTAACAAGTGTGCATGTAAAAAACTCTTGTTGGGTTTAGAACTAGTAAGGTGTGGGCTAGAACTGGTTGTATATAAGCTAGAACTAGGGTAATAGAAGCTAGAACTAACGTAGAAGTAAAAATTAACAAGTGTGCATGTAAAGAACCCTTGTTGGGTTTAGAACTAGCAATGTGTGGGCTAGAACTGGCTGTATACAAGCTAGAACTAGGGTAATAAAATTTAGAACTAACGTAGAAGCAAGAATTAATAAGTGTGCATATAAAAAACCCTTGTTAGGTTTAGAACTAGCAATGTGTGGGCTAGAACTGGCTGTATACAAGCTAGAACTAGGGTAATAGAAGCTAGAACTAACGTAGAAGGAAGAATTAACAAGTGTGCATGTAAAGAACCCTTGTTGGGTTTAGAACTAA
Source organism: Asparagus officinalis (assembly GCF_001876935.1). Taxonomy (NCBI): domain Eukaryota; kingdom Viridiplantae; phylum Streptophyta; class Magnoliopsida; order Asparagales; family Asparagaceae; genus Asparagus; species Asparagus officinalis. Next base: position 67,184,824 of record NC_033803.1, on the reverse strand, counting down.
CAAGGTGTGGGCTAGAACTGGCTGTATACAAGGTAGAACTAGGGTAATAGAAGCTAGAACTAACGTAGAAGCAAGAATTAACAAGTGTGCATATAAAAAACCCTTATTGGGTTTAGAACTAGCAAGGTGTGGGCTAGAAGAGGCTGTATACAAGCTAGAACTAGGGTAATAGAAGCTAGAACTAACATAGAAGCAATAATTAACAAGTGTGCATGTAAAAAACACTTGTTGGGTTTAGAACTAGCAATGTGTGGGCTAGAACTGGTTGTATACAAGCTAGAACTAGGGTAATAGAAGCTAGAACTAACGTAGAAGCTAGAATTAACAAGTGTGCATGTAAAGAACCTTTGTTGGGTTTAGAACTAGCAAGGTGTGGACTAGAACTGGCTGTATACAAGCTAGAACTAGGATAATAGAAGCTAGAACTAACGTAAAAACAAGAATTAACAAGTGTGCATGTAAAAAACCCTTGTTGGGTTTAGAACTAGGAAGGTGTGGGCTAGAACTGGCTGTATACAAGCTAGAACTGGGGTAATAGAAGCTAGAACTAACGTAGAAACAAGAATTAACAAGTGTGCATGTAAAAAACCCTTGTTGGGTTTAGAACTAGCAATGTGTGGGCTAGAACTGGCTGTATATAAGCTAGAACTAGGGTAATAGAAGATAGAACTAACGTAGAAGCTAGAATTAACAAGTGTGCATGTAAAGAACCCTTGTTGGCTTTAGAACTAACAATGTGTGAGCTAGAACTGGCTGTATACAAGCTAGAACTAGGATAATAGAAGCTAGAACTAACGTAAAAACAAGAATTAACAAGTGTGCATGTAAAAAACCCTTGTTGGGTTTAGAACTAGCAAGGTGTGGGCTAGAACTGGCTGTATACAAGTTAGAACTAGGGTAATAGAAGTTAGAACTAACGTAGAAGCAAGAATTAACAAGTGTGCACGTAAAAAACCCTCATTGGGTTTAGAACTAGCAATGTGTGGGTTAGAACTGGCTGTATACAAGCTAGAACTAGGGTAATAGAAACTAGAACTAACGTAGAAGCTAGAATTAACAAGTGTGTATGTAAAGAACCCTTGTTGGGTTTAGAACTAGCAAGGTGTGGGCTAGAACTAACTGTACACAAGCTAGAACTAGGGTAATAGAAGCTAGAACTAACGTAGAAGTAAAATTTAACAAGTTTGCATGTAAAGAACCATTGTTGGGTTTAGAACTAGCAAGGTGTGGGCTAGAACTGGTTGTATACAAGCTAGAACTAGAGTAATAGAAGCTAGAACTAACGTAGAAGCAAGAATTAACAAGTGTGCATGTAAAAAACCCTTGTTGGGTTTAGAACTAGCAATGTGTGGGCTAGAACTGGCTGTATATAAGCTGCAACTAGGGTAATAGAAGCTAGAACTAACGTAGAAGCAAGAATTAACAAGTGTGCATGTAAAAACCCTTGTTGGGTTTAGAACTAGCAAGGTGTGGGCTATAACTGGCTGTATACAAGCTAGAACTAGGGTAATAGAAGATAGAACTAATGTAGAAGCAAGAATTAACAAGTGTGCATGTAAAAAACCCTTGTTGGGTTTAGAACTAACAAGATGTGGGCTAGAACTGGCTGTATACAAGCTAGAACTAGAGTAATAGAAGCTAGAACTAACGTAGAAGCTAGAATTAACAAGTTTGCTTGTAAAAAACGCGGGCTTGGTTTAGAACTAGCAAGGTGTAGGCTAGAACTGACTGTAATACAAGCTAGAATTAGGGTAATAGAAGCTAGAACTAAGTTGAGGGCTACTAGAACTACCACAATAGCATCTAGAAATAACATATCATTAGGTATAACTATTATCAAATATAATTAACAACGATTTATAAAAACATGACTACATCCTCATTTATAACAACGATTTATAACTACCGTCCCAGCTTACAACGATTTTTGGTAATTAAATATTTTTTCAGCCTATTTTGCTAATTAAGTTTTAAAAATGGTCTATTTTAAAAATTTGTTCGAAATTAAAATACAAAAAAACAACGCACATTAGGTTTATTACAAATTAAGCTTCCTCCAAAAAAGGCGTGGATGTCTCGTGAAAGTGGAAAAATAGGAACAACTTTTGACTATTTTTAAAATTAAATCGTTCATTTATTTGTAGCTGGTCAAACATTTTTTTTCTTTTTTTTCTTTTCTTTTTCTAGCTAATGGATTAATGCTCTGTGCGTCTCGACGGCGGCGATCTACGGTGGGGGAGCGACGGCGATCTACGGCGACGAGGACGGGTGGAGGAGGGGAGGGGAGGCGGCGGCGAACTCGAGGGTAGCCTTGGGGCCTGAGCGGAGGTGGCAACGGCGAGGAGGGCGAGGGCCAGGTTGACGAGCTTGAGAAAGCTCTTGGTTTTAGAGAGAGGAGAGAGAGAGAGAGAGAGAGAGAGAGAGAGAGAGAGAGAGAGAGAGAGAGAGGAGAGAGAGAGAGAGGAGGTGAGAGAGAGATGATATGATTGCTGGGTCTGAGAGATTAAGGAGAGAGGATAAGGATAATTTGGGGATTTTAGCTTAGCTGACATGTAATAATTGATAAAAAAATACTGTAGTACAAAGTGTCACACATCAAGGGGCTGATTCACATGGGAAAAACTATGAGGGGCCTCGTCACATGAAGTTTCTGCTTTTGGGGCATGTACACATTTTTTCCCTTTTTATCACTGTGTGCCATAATTTTAGAATTTTGAAAATGTCTTGACATTAAAAAAATTAATTATAAATGCCCTCACACTTCAAAAAATAAATAATAAAATATCCTCACACTTGAAAACAATTAAAGGGAATACCCTCACACTTTGAAAAAAAATCATAGAAATCCTCTTTAAATGAAAAAGAGATCAATGAAAGTACACTCAAAATAATATCTAGGGGCTTTTGTCTTTTACCCCAAAGTTTTACTCTAACTTATTTTTAAACCCATGTACTTATAAAATGCCTCTTAAATCCAAAAATACAAAAATCACTTATTTTTAAACTCAAGTCTTTATAATACGTATAAGTATACATTATATACATATTAAAAACTCAATATCTCTATATTACCCTCTTCTTCATTCTCTCTTCAACTCTCTGCTCTCTTCCAAACAACTTTTCACCATCCCATTAATCACCGATCTCCTACTATGCTCCCTAACTTACCCATTGAATCCCTTTCCTCCCCCTAATTGAGCTTTAAGTTCTTCCTCCTACCACTCCTCCACTTCCTCCACAAAAGACTTCACCATGAAGCTTGTACGCAACATCAAGTCCACTAGCTTTCCCTCCACTCTTTAGCCAACAAAGCTCAAACACTCTAAAGCTCGTCCTCGAATGCCGACTACTCCGACCAACTCTTCCCCATCCTCTATCTTGACTTTAACTGTTCAACGAGGTCCTCGCTTAAAGACCAGCTTCACCATATTTGCATACAGTCACAAGATTACTTTTATGTTGGACTGAATTAAACTTTGAGTTTAAGGCTTGGAATGCGAAAATGTATGGACAAAGTTTTTTGTATATTGTGTGTTTGATAAAATGCTTCAAAAAGATTTTTAGTTGATTTGTAATATTTAAAAGGATTATGTGTATTAAATAGAATTTATTTGATGCACATTACATGTTTGACTAAATACTTTAAGAAGTTTTTTGGTCGAGTTGTATCATTTATAAAGATTATATAGCAAGTCATCAATCGCCAATGGCGTTTATGAATGATATAGAACTCAAAACGAGTTATATGTTGTTTTGAAAGGGTTATAACCCTTTATGATACATTATAGCTCTTATGATGTATTGTAGCTCCATGTATGAGAAGTATAGCTCTTTAATGAAAAACATAGCTCTTTATGGACAAAATATTAGCTTTTTATGAGAAACGTTTAGTTGTTTATGTGAAAAATAAAGAGCTATACTTTCCAAAAATCGAAAAAAAAAACTAATTTGATTTATTTCGCTAAGTTTCAAAATTTTTAGAGGGCATAAAGAGCTATACTTTATTAGTAAAGAGCTATACTAGGTCATAAAAAGCTATACTTTTGTATAAAGAGATATACTTTCATGATAAGGTGCTACATTTTACTATAAAGAACTATACTTTTTTAAAAACTGAAAAATTGAGAGTGGACCCCTCGTCGACATGAAGGATTGATCAAACAACACATTGTATACATCATAAAACGTTTACATTGCTCACAAAAAATCTGATTTGATTTATTCCGCTAAGTTTCAGACTATTCAGAGGCCATAAAGAGCTGCACTTTATCAGTAAAGAGCTATATTACGGTCATAAAGAGCTATACTTTGGCATAAAGAGCTATACTTTCATGATAATATGCTACACTTTAGTATAAAGAGCTATACTTTTTCAAAAACTGGAAAATTAAGAGTGGACACCTCGTCAACATGAATAATTGATTAAACAATAAATTGTATACATCATCACACGTTTACATTTCTCAGAAAAAACTGATTTGATTTATTCCACTAATTTTCAAAATCTTCAGAGGCCATAAAGAGCTACACTTCATCAGTAAAGAGCTATACTACTGTCATAAAGAGCTATACTTTGGCATAAAGAGCTATACTTTCATGATAAGGTGCTACACTTTAGTATAAAAAGCTATAATTTTCCAAAAACTAAAAAATTGAGAGTGGAGCTCTTGTCGACATGAATAATTGATCAAACAACACATTGTATATATCATCACACGTTTACATTTTTCAGAAAAAACTGGTTTGATTTGGCGAAGAGGTGGTCAAAGACAGTGGTTCGCCAGAGCATTTGGGGCTCTGTGGAGAGAAAAGACGTCACTGCATCCAAGTCTTTAGCTTGAACATCTCTGAAGAATTCGTGCTTGTCACTTGACCGAGTGTATGTTAGGACGCATGATAAATTCGAAGGGTATTTTACGTTGGGAGAGTCTAAGGAGTGGGTGAGATGAGAGTTTGAAAGAATTCATGTTGGTCGCTCCTAGATTTTGATTTTGTGAAACGAATGAATGAAAAAAGGAGAGAGATGGATTTATTTGGGAAAGAAGGTTAATTTTGAAACTTTGTATTTATTGGGAAATATAGTATAAGGATTGAGGGTATTGTACAGATTGGGTTTAAAAATACATGGTTTGGGGTATATTGGGTTTATAAGTGTTCACAAAAGTTGTTGGGTTTTTAAATAAATTGGGGTAAAACTTTGGGTTAAAAGACAAAAGTCCATAATATCTATTTATTTCTTTGACTATTTGATTATAACTCTCACCCCATGCTTTGAATCAAGCATGCTTCGTGTGCATCAAAGTACTAGATATAATTTTGATGGTAATTATTAGAAGAGTTTGATGGAAAGGATTGATGGTTGATATGGTACATCCGAATAAAGTAAAATGGATTATTGTTGATTTATCATCACGGGTCTACTTTTGGCATCTTTTGTTAGGAGGTGGTAGTTAACTTGTCAATATTTTATTTCTAACAAAAACTTATCAATTTTGTCAACATAAACATTGATTGTGCAAGTTGAAATGAATTGACGAGAGAGGATTATTAATTGCTTAATATTAATTAAAAGGAAAATTTAAGATAATATCCTTTAAATTTCCGTTGTTTTTCTTTTATGGATAAACTATCATAAATTTTGTTCACTCAGAGAAGCTACATTTAACGCTTATTAAGTACTTATCCTTTTCCGTGATAAACATGCAAGTATTAAACTCTTACTAGTTATTACACGTTCTTTATTATCCCCCAAATTTGTAGAAAATTACCATGAAAAGTTAAGAAAATGAAACGTTAACTTTCTGAAATTTTCAATCTCTCTCAATCTAGTATGAAATTCAAATGAAATTATCAAGAAATTGAAATGGCAATATAATATGATAGTGGGAGACCCTAGTGATGCGGAGCGCAAAAGATAGGAATTGATACAACAAAGGACAATTTTCAAAAAACGATCAAGTTTAGTATTTAATTGTTAAAATAGACCCTCTTTTTTATTTATTTAGTAATTTCGACCCATTTTGGCTAAGTCAGACAAAGCTAGGTCGTTTTTGAAAATTTTCAAATTTAATAACTTCTTAGGATTGCCAATCCCAGGTGGTTAACAACGTTATTAAAAATTAAGTTAAAGTATCTGTTGATGTTAATAATCACACAGATAATATAATGAGGGTGTGGTAGATTAGAGGTCACTAACTTCTCCGAATATCTAGTTTTGAGTTGAGTAGCTTCTGCCTGCACAAATAGCAACTCATAATAGGACGAGGACTAGTTCCCCCATTGTTCCTCCGACGATCAAGTCAGTGATGGATTTGAATGGGAAAGTGATGAACTATGTGAGTTCTAAAGTGTAGTGAAGAAGAATTCTGATAAATTGCTTGTTTACCCTGATATTTGGAATAATACCCCTATTTATAGTGGTGATAAAATGGTAAAATGGTAATTTCTACCGAGTATGGGATGACGGTTACATTAGCACCTGCTTTACAGGTGTCGGTCAATGAGTGGATGAGAGGTCACCTTAGTATTTAATGTGAAGTGATTGGGAGCATGGTGGTGCCGACGTAGTTCGATATGTCATGAAGACTATCGGGGCTAGAGGAATGATGTCCTCTGCCAAGTGTACGTGGTAAAAGTTGGGTCTCGATGCGAGATTTGTCTTAATAAGAATGACTTATTATAAATCAATAAAATCCAAGATTTACAACAGAAGCCGAGAGAAGACTCTCCTTGTTTAACGTGGGTTCTTTGGTAGCGATAGGACGCCTCCCTCGATGCTTATGTCGATTTTTCTTCCCTTCAACGATCCGATCGAAGTCACGGTTGAGCTTTAGTACGCAGTAGAAGCTCCGGGGTGATTAAGTTCGATAAATACCCGAGCTTGATGATTATCAAAGCCGAATGCTTGGCGAAGGCTAATATGCAAGAGTTTGCAAAGAGCCAAGAGTCTCAAATCTGAGAGTTCAGATTGAGTCTACTTAGGCAAGCCAATGAGAGAGCTTCTAGTTGAAGAGCCTTGGAGACGCCAAGCCCTCTTGAAAGATTGCTAGTAACAAGATTACAAGCCTGCCCCTTCGGATCTTTGATCTCCTAGATATCAGCCTCCTTTATGTTGGCCAAAGGTGGCTATAAATAGGCAAGGGATGACATGAGTCATCCCTTGATTTGTGGGATGTGACCACTAATAGGAGTAAGGAGTAGCATACTCCCCATATAGATATGGGATATGATCACTATAGGGGTGATGGGAGCCATGCCTCATTACCTAGGACGTGAGAAGTGGGTAGGCCCACTCCCACAAGCAAGTAGCCACTTGTACTGTTCAGACGAGGCTGACAAGCTTGTAGGCGAGCTTGACAGCTGGTTGAACGTTCAAGCAAGCTTGCATGCGAGCTTGGAGAACAGGCAGGGTCGGATGGCGGGCCCCTCGAGCATGTGAGCTGGCGTTGGTTAGCAAACTGGGCTCGTGCAAGCGAACTCACTGCAGGCGAGCTTGACTCATGCCGGCGAGCAAAGCATTCAAGCGAGGTCGAGCTCGAGCTGGCGAACTCGATAATCAGGCGAGCTTGACTCATGCTGGTGAGTTAAACAAACAGGCGAGATTGACAAGGTTTGTCACGCGTAGGCGAGCCAAACAAACAGGCGAGCTCAAACTTTGCTTGGCCTCTTAAATGCAGGTGAGCTTTGCTTGCAAGCGAGCAAAGCGTGTTGGCGAGCTTTGGCTTGACCTCTTGCTTGCTTTGAGCACGCAGGCGAGCTCTAACGGGCGAGGTTCGAACTCTCTTGTGTTAAAGGTAATTTTTATTGCCTATACCAAGCATTTAATGTAATGCCGACTCGCTGTCAGTGGGGGAGGCTCAAGATTGAAGTCATTCTTTGGCTTATAGCGAGGGGTGTCGAGAAGGAACGCCTTTCAAGTCGACCCTGTAACGAGTTGTCTTCGACAAGAGGACCAACAAGTACCGCCTTTCGAGTTGATCTAAGGAGATGTCGACTCGGCGAGTGGGCTAAGTCTGTATTCTTGGTGGTCCTGACTGTCACTTTGATTTGAGCATTGCATGTAGGGGGATACCTGTCTGTTGCTGGCAAAGAGTCATATTTTGGCGACTAAAAACACCATAACAGTTGAAATGACCGTGAATTTTCAATACTAGTTAAGTTTTTTGGTATTTTAAAATATTTAATTGTTATTTTTAAAAGAGTATTTGTATTTCTCGATTTTTTAGAATTTTCTACGATTTAAAGTCCAAGTTTTATATTTATTTAAATAATTTTGATATTTATAAATTAACTTAGTACAGTAAAAATTTCTGGAATTAATCCGTTGTGTTATCGATACTATTACGTATCATTTTGAATAATGGGTTGTATTATTTTTACTATTACGTATTATTTCGTATAATACGTTGTATTATTATTAGCATATTATCTGTTGTACTAGTATAACTGGTACGTTTTATTGTATAGATAATTTCCCATAATTGTTTGATTTTAAATATAAGTAATTATATTTTTATTAATTATTTTCGTTTAATTATACAATTAGTTGTATTATTTCTACTATTGCGTATTATCTATCGTATTAGTATAACTGGTACACTTTATTTTGTAGAATATTTTTCCATTACTATTTGATTTAAAATTTAAGTAATTATATTTTTATTAATTATTTTTGTTAAATACCCTAACCCTAACCCTAACCCTAAACCTTTTTATACCCGACCCTCTC
>NC_033803.1:67142058-67175773 GCF_001876935.1 Asparagus officinalis | reverse complement strand
CAGCCCCGATAGTCTCCAGCAGCCCTCCTCCACTCGCCGCCGTTCGCCGCAGACTCGCACGTCAACATCGATTCGTTCGACGTACCCAAGGCGAGACCCCTTCCGATCTTATGCTCATTGTCTACGTTTAATTCATCCCGTATTTTAATTATATTAGATGATGCATATAGCTTATGAATAATGCTTATGTGGTTAGTTGATTGAATCAGCTAGATTTATTTACTGCTTCTTGTTGTATTTTGAGAACAAATAGTAGTTCATGACTTTGTGGCTTTGTGCATCATGAAGCTGACTTAGTGACATGTGTGAGTGCGTTGACTGAATTAGGAGGTGGACCAGAGATCTATTGTAGGTCATGTTGTTGACTTAGAAAAACAAGAAGAGTGGGGATGAGGAAGTCCTTATTCATATGATCGGATATAGCTGTTGATGTATCTTTGAGGCTCGCCCCAGGATCCAGTGTAGCTTGGGATTGGTTTGTTAGGTCAAAGTGAAGCCAGTGTAGTCACTTTGGTCCGTGAATTTAACATTCACCCGAGGTTAGCTTGAGTTCGAACCAGGTTGAAATTGGATTGCGTGTAGCTCTCTGACCGATCCGGTGTAGCGGCGTATTGGGTGCACGTAAGGAATTTATGAACAGTTAGTTATCTGAGAATATGAACATTGACTATGTGTGAGAGATGGACTAGTGACCTGTTATTGAATGGTTAGTTGTATGACCTAGATTACCGGTCGATTATTATTTTTTTGTTCTTCTGATCTCTATCATAGTGGTGGATTGCATTTAAATTATTAGAATTTCAATGCCATGATTCTTTTATTATTATTCTTATTGCATTTAAATTATTAGAATTTCAATGCCATGATTCTTTTATTATTATTCTTGCATTGGTCATTCGACCGTTTTATTTTCTTCCATGTGGGATCTTGCCATGATTCTTTTATTATTATTCTTGCATTGGTCATTCGACCGTTTTATTTTCTTCCATGTGGGATCTGGCCGTGTGCCATGCACGCTGACATACACTTGTTTTCTCTGGTGTACATCAGATTTAGGGGACGGATAGGTTCAGTATGATGATACAGTAGAGCCGGTGTATGCCCAACCGGAGTGTCTTCCAGATGGAGTAGAAGGACAAACTGAAGCATAGGCGTTTTGTTCTGTAGTAGTTGATGAACATTAGAACTCTTTTACCGTACTTATCTTTAGTTGATGATGGATTTAGTATTTTTAGTAGTACTTTCTTTTATTATGGACTATGTATTTTTATATTCCTAGTTGGACCGTTCTTCTTTTATTATGGACTATGTATTTTTATATTCCTAGTTGGACCGTTTTTGTAATAAGGGTATGTTTGACCCATATTTTTATGTCTAGGATTTTATATTCCTAGTTGGACCGTTTTTGTAATAAGGGTATGTTTGACCCATATTTTTATGTCTAGGATGATTTACTTTTGATGATATATCTATTTCTTATTCTGGGTTGTTATTATATTCTTGCTATTATGATCGGGGACCTGTGACTGATATTCTTGTGCTTGACGCTTAGCGTATTAGATTGAGAAGAAAATAAAAAGAAAAAAAATTAGTGTATATTTCTCCTCAATCTAATACGTCGCGGGCTTGTTCACGTTCCGATTCCCGAGTATTTAGGGAAGCGGGGCGTGACAACAGTTTGCCCCTTTCGCTTGGAGCCGGCTTAGGCCGGGTCCGAGTGAAATGAGAGCAGCTCTGAACGGACGTGGGTGTGCATTAAATGAGAGAACTAAAAAGTCTTTTCAGATTTCACGTGACTGACGTTACCACACATTCCTTTTGATCGCCACAACTTGGCTTTTCATGCTGGATTGTGGGTTGTACGAGGTTAGTGGGTTGCGCCTCGATCCTTGAGGTGCCGCTTCGGATTTTGAGAATTAATCTTGCCCGTTAGCCAAAACTTGATGCGACTGTTCAGATTCCGGTAGCTGCGGATTCAGCTGCATATATAAAGCTAGGGCTTGGGAAATGGCGGATTCAGCTGCATATATATAAAGTCAGGGCTGCAGATTAGGCTGCATATATACAAAGCTTGCACAAGATAGACCGTGTCTGAAAGTCCATGAACCACCATCTAAGAGTAAGGAAAATATATATATAACAAAAATTGCAAGCGAAACTTCTACTGCCATTCCTTACTATCAAAAAAGATGCCTGACGCTCACCTTTATACCGTTCAATAACTTCAGAGCTATGATACTCTTTCAAAGACCCTACATCACCCTGCATGACAAAATTACTTGTTGCGAAAGATGCTACAGCATTTCAAACTCTCAAGAATGCAACCAGGTAGGAAAGTCTTATCGAAATCGCCTCGCATAAGTGACTGAAAGCACAGAAAAAGTACTAGTCTTTTTTTAAGAAAACATATTTGATTTTTTTGCTGAACAAATTATGATACCTTAGGATATGCGGTTAGAACATGCTTGACCATTTCCTGAACTTCAGCGACAAAATCAGGTAAAGAGATATTAGGATTATGTCTTTGATTCTTTGTATAACTTCATGAGAATTAGATAGGGTTAGAGATCTATCATGAGTAGTGAAGAAATGGTAAAAAAGTTTAGGAAATTACACGTAAGAAACTGTTTGGAAGCTTGTCGGTTGACCACGAGATCAGCTGCGGTCGATCGCCAACGTGCACAATACAAGGTGCATTTTTTGGATTTCTGTCCGGTCGATCGTGACGTCAAGTACGACCATGGACCCTATAAATCGATTTTATGAGTTTTTGTCATTCTGTCCGGTCGACCGCGGAGTCAAGTACGGTTGACCGCGACTCGGGTCTGAGCCTGGGCTTTATTTTCTGACCCGTTTTGTTTTGTGTTGATGTATAACCCTAAACCTAATTAATTAGGGTTAAGTAAGGACGATTTGAGCAAGCTTTTGAGAGAGGATTGTGCATCAATTGTGGGAGGATTTGTGAGAGATCTACAGAGCTTTGTTCTAGGGTTTATTGGTGAGATTTGTAATCCTATTTGTATTCTCTTGATTTTTAATAGTAAGAACTCCCTCCTCCTTGCCACGTGGACGTAGGTAATTTACCGAACCACATAAAATTCATTTGTCTTGCTGAGGTGATTGTGTTTTACTGGTGTGGTTATGATTTATCTCGTTCTTGTTCGTGCACTTTCGTGTGATTCGAGTTCCGCTACGCACAACAAGTGGTATCAGAGCTTCAGGTTTTGCTTGGGGCTTGTTCGAAGGATTCACTAAAGGATTCTTATTTGGAGAGTTAGATCTATAACATGGGAGAAGCAATCATATCAGGTTCGTCTCTTATGAAGTCGATACAGAGTCTGAGCATTAATAATACAAAGATTGATGTTCGGAAGTTCGATTGTAATATCAATTTCGGTTTGCGGATGTGTCAGGTGATGGATATGTTGGATGCACATAATTTGGAGGAGACTCTTGAGTTACAAGAGGAACCAACTGACATGGAGGATAAGGTTTGGAAGAAGATGAACAGTAGGGCTTGTGGAGTTATTCAGTCATGCTTGATGCCAGATCTTATTTATGATGTGATGAGCGAGACGTCGGCAAAGAGATTATAGGAAACGCTCAATAAAAATTATCTTACGAAGAGCATTGAGAATCGGCTTCACTTGAAGAAGAGGTTTTACCAGTTCAAGATGAAGATGGGAGTTTCCATTAGGGAGCATGTCAACAACTTCACGAAGTTACTTTCAGATATGGCCAATGTGGACACCATGGCTGAGGATAAAGACAAAGCGATGCTACTTTTATGTTTGTTGTTGGAGGATGATTATGGTACGTTTGTTCTCACTATAATCAATGGAAGAACTACTGTTAGCTATAAGGAGGTGACCTCAGCATTGGTAAATTATGAGATGAGGAAGAGTGATGGCGAACCCTCCGAGAAGGCATCAGGAGATGCATTAGTAGTTCGAGGTCGTAGTCCAAACTGCCGCCAAGTCAACCGCTCAAAATCAAAGAATAGAGGTGGCTATAAGAGTGTTAGTAGAAATCAATATCGTTTTTGTAAAGAAGAGGGACATTGGAAGACCGACTGCCTAAAGTTGAAGGACAAAGCCGGGAAGAACAAGAGGAAAGTTGTACAAGCTTCAGAAGTAAATGTTATAAAAGTTATCGGCGAACATTCAGATTCAGATTCTTCAGGCTATTCGTATCCTGCACTACCGTCGGTTTGCTATGCCGACTCTACAGAGTGGATGTTGGATGCGGGAGCCACGTATCACATTTGCACTAGGAGGGATTGGCTCTCCATCTTTGAGGAGCTGGAAAGAGGGGATATCGTGCTTATGGGTAATGATCATATATGTCCTATTGGTGGTATTGGTTCAGTCCAAATCAAGATGCATGACAGAGTGGTTAGGGAGTTGAGAGAAGTGAGGTTCGTACCACAGTTGACGAAGAACATTATTTTTCTTGGTACTTTGAAGGCAGCAGGTTATCGGGTGACCTTAGAGGATACTACAGTGAAGGTCACGAAGGGTTCTATGGTGGTGATGCGAGGTATCAGGGAAAATAACATATACTACTTGAAGGGCAATACAGTTACAGGGGGTTTGGCAGCTTCTATCACTACATAGGAGGACACTACCAGCTTATGGCACATGTGTTTAAGACACACTGGTGATATATCCCTGCAGACATTGGCAAAACAGGGGCTATTGATGTTTGGGTTAGAAATTAATGTTTTCATTGTCATCGAATCTATTATAACTTTAACCATTATAATAAACTCAAATAAATAAAAAGTTGATCTTTTTATAAGATCTTCTTACACAATGAAAATATAAAGATTATAATTCCTTGAAATAACATACAACAACAGTTTATCTCTTGTTGTTTGCGTATGATCTTTGCTTGTGTCGGGGACGCGTTAGTCTGTGGACCATCGCGGATCAGATCCGGTTGATAAAAGATTGATTAAAGCTCTTACTTCACAAAGGAAGTAATCGCTAAAGTGATAATCTCGACCAAACGAGATTACGACTCTTCTCGAGATCAAAACAAAGTTTGATCCGGAGGAATGGGGAACAAGACTTCAGATCTCTCGAAATCCACTCTTTATGCACAGGAAATCACCAAGATCTAGCTAACCCTCTCTGGAATTCATGGCTCTTGGCTCTGCAATTCGGCAGCACCTCGCGCTCTTTGATTATCTCTCGTCCTTTGTAAAAGAAGGTCCTAGGCTCGTATTTATAGGCTTTTGTTGCAGTGTTTTCTGATAAGAACTAATGATTTGATGTTATGTGCAATCAATAACCGTTTAACCGCATTTAGGGATAGCTTCAAAGCTGTTGGGGAGGCTCTGGAAAGAAAGAATTCCGAAAAACTATCGAAAACGTGTTTTCAGCGCTTCTGGGCGCGAGCCACCAACTGGTGGCTAGCGGCCGTGCGAGTCACCACTTGGTGGGTCGTACCCATGCGAGCCCTTGGCTTTGGTCCTCTTGATGCGATTTGACCACCAGAGACTTTTTCGGTTTGTTTGGTTTGAGCTTGTTTCGTCCTTTACACGTATTCCGTCATTTTGTTGACTTGTACGCTTCACCGATTCGCTTCATGCGTTTCGTTAACTTGGCAGTGACCGGTGAGCACACGGGCCACTTGGTTTGCCATTCTGGTGGCCAATGAGCGTGCGTGCAACTTGGTGGTGGCCGATGAGCACGCGGGCCACTTGGAGCTAGCTGATGAGTGCGCGGGCCACATGAAGGTGGCCGGTGAGCGCCTGGACGCACTTGGTTTGCTGTTCTGGTGGCCGATGAGCGTGCGGGCCACTTGGTGGTGGCCGATGAGTGTGCGAGACACTTGGCGGTGACCGGTGAGCACGCGGGCCACTTGGTTTGCCATTCTGGTGGCCGATGAGTGTGCATGCCACTTGACGGTGGCCGGTGAGCACGCGGACCACTTGATTTGCCATTCTGGTGGCCGATGAGCATGTGGGCCACTTGGTAGTGGTCGGTGAGCATGCGGGCCACTTGACGGTGACCGGTGAGTACGCGGACCACTTGGTTTGCCATTCTGGTGGTTGATGAGCGTGCGGGCTACTTGGCGGTGGCCGGTGAGCACGCGGGCCACTTGGTTTGCCCTTCTGGTGACCGATGAGCGTGTGGGCCACTTGGCAGTGGCCGGTGAGCATACGGGCCACTTGGCGGTGGCCATTCCGGTAGTTTGTTGTTACATCGTCAATGGTTCGCCGATTCGCTTCATGCATTTATCGGTGTCAGATAATCTTCATTGACTCGGATAATGACGTTCGTGTTCGTGCACTTTCGTGTGATTCGATTTTTGCTGCGCACAACAATTAGTAGATTAGATCTCATCATGATTAGGAGTTTGAATCCTATTCTAATTAGGAAGTTAGGCTAGAGATAGGGTTTTGACTACATATATTCTTCTATTATTGGAGGAAAAACCAAGTAGATAAGAGAGAATCAATATTCTTGTAATCTAATGTTAGCAGAGGGCGTAGCCTGATTCAAGAATATTGTGCGAGAGGTGAGGGTTTCATAGTCATTGTCCGTGCAAAAGATTACATCTTTGGGAGAGGGTTTCACAGTCTTTGTCCGTTCAAATGATTATAAGGAGAGGGCTTTAGATAGAATATGAGAGTTGATTATGTATGTAAGATTGAGAGATTGAGAGACGAGAGTTGAGTGGTTCCTCTTGTAGTTCTCCCTGATATATAGTCGATTTCTTGTATTGTTGCCCCGTGGACATAGGTTGAAGTTGGTCGACCGAACCACGTAAATCTCGATATTCTTTCTTCTTGTTGCGGTTGTTTTCTGTCTTGTTGATTGTGGTTGGCTTCCAAGTTGCACAGATCGTAGTAGGCGGGGAGACTAAAATTCCCCAACAAGAAAAATATCTACAACAAACAGAAAATCAGACAAAAGGGACCAATTAATTTAAACTAATAATTAGATTAAATAAAGATCCATAAGGTCTGCTATCTTCCAGGTCTCGATGTCAAATTTCCTTAAAGGTAGGGCAGTAGCAGTTTCTCCAAAAACAATTTCAAAAAATGGATCACTTTTACAGAAATCCGGAAACAACATTTTTTAATAACTTTTTTGGGGTTCCAAACAAAACATATTAATTAGGGCTTTTTTCTTTGCACATAAGTAATTATGAAATAGCTAAAATAAAGAAAGAAGTGGTTACTTCTGCTACTTCTGAGTAAAAAAAAATGTTTATTTCTTTAAAAAACCTAGTTCCAATACTTTCTTAAACCTACTTTCAATACTTCCTCAAACATTGATATGACTCCTATTTGTCATCTCTACTTCTTAAATATTTTTTAGCCGCCGGGAAGTAGGCGGAATGGGTATTAATTAGGAAATACATAAACTACCATTTCAACTACTTCAAAAAATATGTGAAATAAACAAAAAAGTATCACTTCCATTACTTCCTACTTCATAAATTTAGAAGTTACTTCTTTAATCTATTTTTTATTTTCAATACTTCTATCAAACCATACGGGCCCTTAATAGAAATGACGTTTATTTAACCGAACATGGAAGAAAGAATTAAAGTTGCAATTACGCGGTTTTGGAGGTAAAAGCGCAAACATAATATATTTTTAAAGTTATGTCTGTAAAGAACCTCAAGTAATCAGTGACTTATAGAAGACCAAGAAGACCTTTGGTAAAATAATTAACCCCCCCAAAAAAAAATAGGACATTGGTGAAAAAATTGAAAACAAATTGAAGATTCATTTGATTTAGATTGTTCTTATGCAAATGGCAAAAGCATTTTTCTCTCCTCCTTTATTTTTTTTTCTTTATTCTTGCGTCCTCCAAAGTCAGAAGCAGATGCATCCGTTTTCTCCCTGGGTTTCGTCGAAACAGCCCAAAGTCTCGGGGGGTTCTATGAAATTTACCCTAAATATTTAGCATTTGGAGTCCGGATCCAAATGCAGCGTCCGTGCCTCGACTAGAAATGGAGGAGCCCGTCGGCAAAGGAACAACAGCAGCAAAGAGGTAAACCCAGCTTCCATCCCCAGTTAATTTGCTTGTACTCAAAATCCTCATAACTTATTCCTCAACTCAATTCTTCTTCCAGGACTGCAGTAGTAACAGGAGCAAACAAAGGGATCGGGTTGGAGATTTGCAGGCAGCTATCGTCTCGAGGGGTCCTGGTCGTGTTGACAGCTAGAGACGAGAGGAGGGGCACTGTAGCCGTTGAGGAGCTCAGAAGCTCAGGACTCTCTGATGTCTTGTTTCATCAGCTTGATGTAGCCGACCCTTCTAGTGTTTCCTCCCTGGCAAATTTCGTCAAGACCCAATTTGGGAAGCTTGATATTTTGGTAGCTTGTTGTTTGGATTTTTGTTTTTTTAATTTTAAATTTTAAGGATTGGAGTTTGATCTCATCTGCAGAACTGATTTCAAGGCATCCATTCTTGCAGGTGAATAACGCAGGGGCTGGTGGGCTGGAAATAGATCCTCAGGACGTGATTGCTCTCAGCCAGGTGACTGTAAGTGGTAACTCAATGTTACAGTTACCTCAGAGATATGTGTCTATTTTGATTTGTGTGTATGTATTTTTGTAATATAGTCTTATTGCTGTTATATATTATGAGTATGTCACAAAAGAGTGATATCCTTTTCTTGGGTTTAGTTTCAGATAATCTTCTTAACTTTGAGGGTCTTACGGATAATCCCTAACTATTATGATTCCCCAAAGCCTCCTGAGGGGTTTTTCGCATAACCCCTTGAAATTCTTTCTATTCCACCAAATCCCTTGAATATTTTTCACTTTAACCACCCCAAAGCGATGTCTTCGAATATAACATGTTGATTGCCGAACAAATAAGTCGAAAATATGCCTCAGCCGTTACAAAATCAGTGGAAATGATAAAAAAAGGTACAAGGCTGATTTTTTGAGGACTGATGGGTATTTTTCATCTTTTTTTGTCACGCCAAGCCGCATGACACGTTAGTCTTGACAGTGTTACTTTAGGGGGCTAAAGTGCAAAATCTTTAAGGAGTTTGTGGAATAAAAGAAGTTTAGGCGGGTTATGTGCAGAGCCCTTCAAAGTTCAAGAGCGTTCTTGTGAAATTAAAATAGTTAAGGGGGATTATCTGCAAAAAACGCCCCAAGTTAATGGGAATTGTCTGCAAAACCCCCAAAATTAAGGGAGTTTTCAGAAATAAACTTTTTTCACATGACATGAAACAGGATGAGGAAGATGGCTTACCTAGGTTGATGAAGCTAAGAGAATTAGGGCAAGAGACAAATGAGAAGGCAGTGGGATGCATAAATGTAAACTATTATGGCGTCAGACGAGTAACTAAAGCTCTCATGCCCCTTCTTCAGCTAGCACAATCACCTAATATAGTGAATGTTTCCTCTAGACATGGACAGCTGAAAGTAAGAATGAAACTAGCTGTTTCTTTTTTCTTTTACTTGTTTTTTTTTATTTTTTTGGTGAGACTATCTACTTTGATGTATTGGCAGTTGTTATTTACCTAGTGTTAGTGTGACTCAAGTCTGGACTTAAATCAAGAATTTTTTCTATTAGATAGACTTGAATAAGAGGATTCCATTTGATTAGGAATTAAGTTGGTCATCAATGGAATCCTTTTGTGCATACTGCATAGGACTTGTAGGTTAGTGATAAGGAAAGCCACAAGTGAACTCATATTAGGACTTTAACTGCAGCAAGAATAGAAATCATTATGGGCTTGGACTATTATCGGGCTTTAAAACATGTGGATTTATATTTCCACTAAAACTGTTATTCTATAGGCAGCAAGGAACTCTTATTCCGTAGGCAGCAAGGAGTTGAGATCTTCAAGCCTATATATATACAGTCCTTCAAGCCAATTATCATCATCAATCTACAAACGTTCTCTTTTGAAGCCTATTTGATATTTTCTCTTCATCTTCATGGATGTTTGTAAGAAGAAGGTCCTACATCCCTAGCAATAGAAATTATTTTTTCTATCCACTAATCTTTATGGATACAGTTCGTATCCTACTTTTGTAAACATACTTTTGTTTTTAATGAACAGGGTATATCCCTTGTTTTTTCTCTCAAAAAAAAAAAGAATTTATGACAATTCAACCGAAACATATTCTTAGATATGAACCTGCTCGGTTTTGAACTTTGATCTTACTTACATGTAATTTTCAGCATTGAGGAGTCCTCAGTAACTAATAAGCATGTACATGGACTAAATATGACATGACAAAACAATGCCAAAAAAAAAGGTACCTATGCTTCATAGCTTAATAGACTTGTTAAGTTTGTGGTTACTGATGCCAGACATGTATATTGGAATTAAATGTAATTGGTGATTTCATGGTGAAAAATCAAAAATGTTACTTGTTAAGCCATAGATGTGGTTTCACTTTTGTTTACTGATCTATTGATTTTGCAGAACATCCCGGGTGAAATCATCAGAAAACAAATGGGTACCGTGGATGAACAAACAGAAGAGAGATTGGACGAACTGCTAAAATCCTTTCTAAAAGATTTCAACGAACAGAAGCTGGAAGAAAACGGCTGGCCAACGAGTGCATCTGCGTACAAAGTTTCTAAAGTAACTGTGAGCACATATACAAGGATTCTCGCGGAGAAATTTCCCAAAATCCGCATTAATTGCGTCCACCCTGGATTCGTGAAGACAGATATAAATTTTAACACCGGGAATTTGACTGTTGAAGAAGGAGCTAAAGGCCCTGTGATGTTAGCTCTGTTGCCTGATGGTAGCCCAACTGGCCTTTTCTACGATCAATCAAATCCATCAACATTTGAGTAAGTATGTAAACTATGTGTGCGCTATCGAACAATGTAATTATACATAGTCAACCAAGCATAATGTTTGTTATCTAGCATTGGACAGCAACTGGAATCAATGTCTACAATGAGCGTGACTGTAACCTTAAGCTGCTAAATGATTTATCAGAGGTTTGGTTCTTGCTTGATTTCATTTTTTGTTGTCTTTTTCAGTCAGAGTTCTGATGATGATATTAGTGCATGCTTTATTTTGAGTAAAATTTATGCTAAATAGTGTGTTTGTTTCTGAGTTCCTTTATTTTTGGATCATAGATTCAGGCCCTCAGGATTCTCGAAGCGCGTAATATGGACGAAACAACGATAACAACACCTTCTTCTGTTTCTTTAAAATTGAGGTCTTTAAGTAGAAGTATGTCATATCAATATTTGATACTATACAGGAAATACAGAGGTATTTTATTTGTATGGTTGTGAATAGATCATGTACGAGAGAGCCCTATTTAAAGACACAATATATACAACCAAGAAGGAAGAAATACACAAAAGGGAATACCGAAAAGAAATCTGAAGAATACAGCAGCAATTGCTTTGAAGTACGAAGGTCATGAAGTAAACTGTATTTACCTTGCAAATCAAATATGATGACAGCGTCAATTATTTATCCTTGTTACTCCTTATGTATAAATTTCTTTATGTGCAATGATATCATAATTTTAGGACTCATATTCTAGTCCTTATCAGAGAGCATCTTATGTTAGGAATTTTATAGAGATTGATCTACGAAATTAAACACAAGAAACAAATAATGGCACCAACAAGAATATCACATGCAAACAAACGCTAAGATTTAACATGGTTCGGCAAATTATGCATACTTCCACGGGGTAATTCAAATAGAAATATTTCACTATAAATTAAGAGTACATTTTCTCAAAACTATACCCAAACTTGAGAAAGAGAAAATACAGTGTTACATTTAGGGTCTTAACTTAAATCTTCAACACCCAAGGAGAAACTAACACCATATCCTATATGGCGTCGTCATTCTGAAGAAAACAATGCTCGTACAACCGAGCAATCCCAAAAACTAACTTTTTCTCTTCCTCTCTTTTTCTATGCCCTTCCTCAAAATCCGCTCACCCAAAAACAAAACTTGCTCTCAGTTTTCATTCCTGTAAATCAATTATAGGGTCTCATGAGCGGATTTGGATCCTCTCCACTACAAAAAAGTAGTGGAGGGACCACTACTTTTAATCTCAATCGTTGATTATTTAGTAGGCGGTTATGATACAATCTAAATCTGACACTTATCATACCCCCATGTATTGCACGCATTCCTAATTTGTACTAAAAAAATCACAACCATCAACTAGATAATCAATGGCTGTGATTATGTAGTGGTCCCTAATGAGCGCCTTTCCTTTTAATAAAGAAAACTTATTTAGGAGTACTCCTACTTCTAGTCAATTGATACTAGGCCCAAACGCATCCTATCTCAAATAGGATTTCTCTAAGTGGGCTTAACTTGTATGAGCCATAATTTGGGCTAGACCTACATAACAATCCCCCCTCCAACCCAATGAGAAGGGTATGTCAATCTGTGACTCCTCACAGAGAGTCCATGCCGGCCAATTGCTAACACAACTTGGTCTTTTCTCTAGGAACAGTCTTTGTCAAGAAATCTGCTAGATTCTCATTTGTGTGAATCTTTTGTAGGATCAGCCTGTCTTTCTCAATACTTCTCTACGCTAATGATATCTCACATTGATGTATTTTATTTTAGAGTGAAATGTAGGATTCTTGCTTGAATCTAGAGCACTCTGACTATCAATGTTAATCTGATAATTGTCATATTGCAAGCTTAACTCATGAGAAATTTTTTCAACCAAATTATCTTTTTACCTACTTCTACGGTTGTGATATACTCCACTTCTATTGTAGATAAAATAACATACTTTTGTAACTTAGACTGTCACGATACAGCTCCCCCTGCCGAGGTGAACAACTAACCTGTGGTAGACTTTTTGTGCTTGAGATCACTTGACATATTTGCATCTGTAAAACCTTGTAGTATTGGCTTAGAACCTACAAAACTCTAACACAATCTGGAATTGCCTTTCAAATATTTCAAGACCACTTTACACATTTTCAATGTACTTTTCCCTGGATTAGAACAAAATCTACTCACAACACTAATTATATGAGATATATTTGGTCAAGTCAAACCATGGCATGCACCAAACTTTTTATAGCTGAAGAGTAAAGAATATTCTTCATCTTACTCTTTTTCGCATCCGTCGTTGGGCTTACTTCTTACTAAGCCTCAAGTGACCTGCAAAAGGAGTACTAACTGTCTTGTCATCTTTTATATTAAATCTATCAAGCAACTATTCAATATATTTCTCCTGTGATAACCATAACTTTCCGCCTTTCCTGTAACAAGCAATCTTCATACTAAGAATTCACTATGACAAACCCAAATCCTTCATGTCAAAGGATTTAAATAACTCCTTCTTCAGTCTATTAATCAGCCGACCGTCCTCACCAATTTTCAGCATGTCGTTTATATAAAGCAAAAAAATAATGAAGCTAGAATATGAAAATCTCCTGAAATATACACAAAAATCTATAACTGTTCTTTGGTAGTCATGACCTAACATAAAAGGGTCAAATTTCTTGTACAACTGTCTGAGTGTCTGTTTCAAACCATAGAGGCTCTTCTTTAAGCTACAAACTATGTATTCTTTTCTCTTCACTTCAAACCCCTCTGACTGCTCTATGTATATCTTTTCCTCCAAAATGCTATAAAGAAACGCAATCTTGACATTAAGTTGCTCAATTTCAAGGTCTGAACTAGCTGCTAACCCTAAAATCACTCTAATGGACGTCATCTTTATAATCGGTGAGAAAATGTCATCAATATTAATGTCATCTTTCTGACTAAAGTCTTTCATCACTACTTTGACTTTATATTTCTGAATCTCCTTGTATCCATCCTTCTTCAACTTGAACACTCTTTTATTCTTTAAAGCTTTTTTGTCCTTGAACAACTCCACCAACTCATAAACATCATTCTTCTAGAGAGACCTTATTTCTTTTTTCATAGTCTAGAACCATATGTTCTTTATCTTTATGAAATATGTGTCTCCTAAAAATTTTTCAACTCCCCCTCTTTTGTCAGCAAAGAATACTTTGAGGAAGGATATCTCGAGGATAATCTATGCTTTCTAACTGATCTCCTAACCGATGGCTCTGCAGTCTCCTACTGTTGGTGATGCTCTTTATTGAGGAGTATTCTGCTCATGACCTGATTACTATCTCTCTGCTCTATTATATCATCAACATCATCATCCTGCACGTTCTCTATATTTGTAGGATGCAACTGTACTTGAGACGAAATTAGTGTCATATCTGGAATCTCACTAGCACTACTATTTAACTGCTTTTATCTCCTGAGATCTACAATAGTCTAGTCCCCGTGAAAGATCACATTTGTTCATCTAATAGTTGTTCTCTTTTCTTAATCCCTTAGTTTAAAACCAAACTCATCTTGCAAATACCTTGCACTCAAATACCTTTAGATGACAATAAGAAATATCCTTCATAAACCAAACCCTTTCTGGAATATCAGAACCCAAAAAATTTGAAGGAGACCTATTGATTATGTAGCATTCAGTGCGAATAGCTTCAGTTCAGAAGCTCTTTGATAACTTTGTCATCTTCAATATGCATCTGACTTCTTCCATGATGGTTATTTTAACTCTCTGCAACTCCATTTGTTGCAGTGTACCTGGCTCTATTCTAATACTGAATATCATGTATGGATCAATAGTCCCTAAACTTAAGGGAGGTGTACTCTCCTTTATTATCAGTGTGTAAACACTTCGACTTCTTGCTTGTTTGTCTCTCCTTCAGTACATGAAACTGTTGGAAGACTGAAAATACTTGATTCTTTATCCTCAATATGAAGACCCTCATCTTTCGAGATGCATCATAAATAAATTTTACAAAGTACTTGTAACATTTATTTGCCTCTCCTCTATTTAGACTTTGCTCTGCCTTTAAATGCACCATGACCTCTGGACCGGTCCCTATACCTGCTTCTGCCACTGTTCTCCGTGACAAGTACTTGTGAGTTATCTGTGCCGGTAGATTTCTTCTAAGTCTCGTCATTAAATAAATTACTAGTATCATATTCATCGATAACACACCATCTGAAGCCGCATTGTTGACCGTCACCTCTAATGTTTCCAGCTGTTTGGTAGATAATCTAACAACAATAGAGCTTGTAACTAATCATCAAGAGTCATATTTCATTACGGTCAACTAATTTATCAAACTCTTGAACTCATTCAAGTGCTATGTTGCTTCATTCCTTAAAATTTAAGTTCGCCAACCTCCTCATAATGAAAGCCTTGCTTCCCACCATCTTCTGCTCATAAAGATCTTCAAGCTTCTCCTATAGAGACTTCACATTAGTCTCACTCGTTATATGGTGAAACATACTAATGTCGATCCACATCCGAATACAACCAATCACATTTCTATGTTGTTTCTCTCACTCCTTATCAGACATCTTTTCTAGCTTGGCTTTATCTCCTTCAATAGGATCATGTAAATCCTTGCAATAGATAATATCTTCCATCTTTAACTTTCATACTCACCAATTGAAACCATCCAATTTTATCATTGAGATGAAACTCTCAATTTTTTCCATTCCAAGACACACCTTGAACCATGACTCTGATACCATTTGTTGGGATTTTTTTATAGAAATTAATCTGTGAAATTAAATACAAGAAATAAATAATGACACCAACAAAAATATCACATGCAAGCAAATAACGGGATTAAAGTGGTTCAACAAATCATGCCTATGTCTATGAGACTTTCACTATGAACTAAGAGTATAATTTCCCAAAGCTACACCTAAACTTGAGTATTAAATCACAAGAGAAAAATATAGTATCACCTCCATAATACAAAACCCCTAAAACCCATCTCAACTTAAATCTCCAACACCCATAGAGATCTATTTGTCCAGAAAGCAAAATAAAGAAACCACCAACTCCGTACTCTAGTGATACGAGTCGCCGTGCGATCACCTTTGCTCGCAGAATTAGCAAAGGTGGGTTAAGAAGAGGATGACAGAAACACAAGAATAATTCAGTATGTGACGAAGAAAAATATCCTCTCTAGATTATGAGTATGAAAAGATTATAATCAATCTCTCACAATCTTACTAGAATCGAGAACAAACTCTCAATTCTCTCTAAACCCTAATCTCTCTTGATTAGAATCTCTCTTTGATTACATCTGATTGATTAGAAACCCTAAACAACCCCTTTTATAGGTGTAACAACGTGGGTGGTAAAGTGGTAAATAACCAAGCCTAAATCCCACAGGAATTCGTGCAAACAGAAATCCAAACGAACCAGGAAACCGTCGATGAGTCGACTCATAAACATGCATGAGTCGACTCATGCCAAGTGAGTCGACTCATGATGAGGTGAGTCGACTCGTCAGAAACTTTCGATAAAACGGCTAGGTTTCGTGAGTCGACTCATGACAGGCATGAGTCGACTCAACCTAATTGTAGGCTGTCTAAAAATTACAATAGATAGCTTATCCCCCATCAAACACCGATGATGGAAGTTACAATCTGACGACTTCCAGAAGGCTACAATTTGAAGACTTTCACGTAGATCGCTGAAGGTTACAATCTGACGACCTTCATGACAACCGATGAGGGCTCTAGTTCAACAGCATTCACAATCAACATCGGGAGTTACAAACTGACGACTCTCATATTCTCAAGGAGCCAAGACGAAGATTACAAGACAATGATCTTTGCAACGCTATGACAAAAGAGATTACTTGTTGATAATCTCTCCAAAGCAAGATGCGGAACTCATCACCACGCTCTAAGACTAAAACGCGGAGGAGATTAGCACAAAAATATAACTTGGATCTTTAACTCAAGGCGATTAGACCTTAAATCAAAGAGCACCAAGCTCTGATACCAATTGTTAGACCCTAGAGGGGGGGTGATTAGGGTCTTATGCTAATCTAATCCGATTAAATGCCAATTAAAATTAATTAACAAGTTATCCTAGCAAGTATGAAATATCACAAGATATATGAGCTAGGATAAGCAATGTAAACAATGAGATATATCCTATATGATGAAATATATATATATGCAAGGATATATAAACTAACACAAGGGGTAAACAATGTGAACTAGATAGTGGATCATATAAATGATGAGCTAATGACAATGGCGACAAGAAATATAAACACAAGTATAAATAAACGCCAAAGCACACTCAAACACAAGATATGATCACGGAGTTCGGACCTTCCGTCCTACGTCTCCGCTCCCCACTCCCGGGGAGAAATCCACTATCACAACCGGGTTTTCTACGCTCACACGAATAACGTTTACAACCATACTATGTCGGTTTTTAACGCTCACCGAACAACGTTCACTCCTCACAATCGGTTTTCTAGTTCACCGAAAACTTCACAACACACTCGGTTTTCTAGCTCACCGAAAACCTTACAATCTCACAATGTAACAATACAACAAATGATTGTTCTCTAATATGGATGAGAACTCAATTAGGCTCAACTCAATGTTACTATCTCTCTCAACCCCAAATATATTATGAATGCAAATACAATAAGCTCAAGTGGGTGTGTGTAACAATGAGATTAATTAAATCTAAACTCAATATGAAACTAGCTTTAATAAGATGATAATCAAACAAATAAATATAAAGCTAGAAAAGAGTTTAGAAAACTTCTCAATAGATAACAAGAGATGGAGGAAGAATAGTTGATTGCTCAAACTCCAATAGATGATCTCCTCAAGCTCTTGTGGAATTTTCTTCACAAACAAACTCTTGAAACAAACTTAAAAACCCTTCAACAAACTTGTAAAACTCTTTTTAAAACTCTCTTAAACATCCATGAGAAACAATGAAAGTTGAGAGCTTTTTATAGCCTCTTAAACCAGCCACAAACTCCCAAAAACCGAAAATATCAAAAACTAGCCGTTACTAGCCGTTATAGGCTGAAAAGACCAAAATACCCCTAAATTTAGCATTTTTAAAATTTATGTATCTGGTTTTGTAAAATTAATTAAAAATATTAAATCAACTCCAAAAATTATAAAACTTTGAGAGAAGGTTCTATACATATATAAGAATATGTTAGAGAAAGAATTTCTGAAAAATAATTTCTCATTTGAGAGAAATAAATATTTGAACACAGATATAGAGTTTCGGAAAATCTGCTAACATACACGATTTTGTAAAATCAATTGGGCACAGTAAATCAACTCCAAAAATGATAAAATTTTGAAAAAAGTTTCTAAACATGTAGATAAACATTTAAAAGAAATAATTTCTTAAATATCACTTCCCATTTGTGAAAACTCATCTGTTTTGTAAAAACATGCACGAACATGCACGAACGAAAAACATGATTTTGTAAATTCAATTAAACGTAACAAATCAATTTCAAACTTGATGAAACTTTGGAAAATGTTTGCAAATATTATTTTGAACATGTTACAAAAAAGAATTTTCCAATTTACATTTCCCAATTGTGGAATCTCATTATTTTGCAAAATTACATAAGTATGGACTTGTAAAAGCTTGATCTTGACAAAATGAGTTTAAACAAAGTTTTGAAAACTTTCCAATAGATTTATAAACTTGATAAAAGATATAAAATAATGTCATTAAGTCTATAATCCAAAACGACGATAAACCAAACCAAACGTGTGTGTGTGTGATATTGAGCTTGAAGTATTAACACACATAATATAAGCCCTAAACTAATTTACCCAAGCAATCTTGATCTTCAATAAGCTTGACTTGGTACACTCTGCAGATGAAGCTTGAACTTGGATCTTTAATTTTGAATTGCAAAGCTTCACTCCACTATTCCGCCAACCTCCATTGGATATGATCGTTGAAGCTCTTTTCCATCCATCCTCCAACACGTTGTTTGCCTAGAATAAATACGAAAACACAAACACTAGACAAACAACATTAGAAGTAAATTGTTTGTTAAACATCATCAAAACAAGAAGGCCAACACGGAGGTCCTCCCCGTGTGTCAACAGTAAAACGCTGGAGTCGGACCCGCGTTATAACATTAAAACGCTGGGGTCGGACCCGTGTTTTTTTTTATGCCCAGCGGGTACCCAACTCCGCGTCTCCAGTCTAAAATGTGGAGTTAGGATCCTGAACGCCAACGTGGGCGTGACTCGTTCAAACACGAGCTGAACGGTTGTAGGAACCGTTTTTCCTCCATGATCTGAGGGATTTCTGCCCCACTTGGGAGCGGATTAAGGGGGGGTTACACCCCTCTCAATCCCATTATGGAGAGAATTAAGGGGACGGTTACACCCGTCAATTCCCTATAAATATGGGTAAACTCAATGGAGTTCAGGTTGGCTTTTTGGATCTGAGGTTTGGCAGCGAGGTTGGAGCAGAGGGGACTTGGCTCTCGGTTTGACAGCAACAGAAGAGATCCTTGGAGCATTTTCTAGAGCTTGGGAGATCTTCAACAAGAGCTTCTTCATCCTTGGCTTATCAACCGAACTTTCGGTTTAAATCAACTCTTTTTCAAGAGTTAAAACTCGTTCAGAGTTATCAACTCATCAAGAGTTTCAAACTTACCACGCAAGTTCTCCACAACGTCAAATCATGAGGAGAAGATATCGTTCCAGTGAATCAAGATGTGCGGATCGTCAACGGAGAGCAAACTCGACGTGAGCATTCGAGGGAGGCACTCCATCGTCATCGTGAAGAACCCAGATTTAAACAAAGGGGAGAATCCAGATCAATTCTCCTCTCTTTCGTAATCAGGAAATACAATTGTAATTGAGATCGAAGGAATACAAATCGATTTTCCTTTATTTCTTTTACTGCAAATTTTCCCACAAACACTAATGAGTCGACTCATGTACATGTATGAGTCGACTCATGGGCTGAAAATTGAATGCTTCGATTCTTTGATTCGCCGTCTCGTTCCACGCTTCAACCTGTGTTCCACTGTGTTGTTTTACCTCTCTATTCTTAAGTTACCATGAGAATCATCTATCCTCAAGCTCCCATAAAGATCGCTAAGTTCCGAAGAGAAGATACACCCATATCATAGGTCCCCTCTTTAGGAACTTAAACTCCCATTCAAGTTAGAACTTTAGCTAAGAAAACTCGCGAGCTCCTCCATCCTTTCTGTACCACCTGGCTTTGCTAGGAACCTGATATCGACGTACAACTGGAAATGACTCCTTCGTTCCTCACCTCATCGTAGTCGTCTTCTGCTCTAATATGCAATTCCTTTTCGATGGCTCGTCATGAAGTCTAATGTACAGCGAGGCGAACTTCTTGTTTGCATTCACTAGCCTCTTCGCTCGTGTCACCGCCGCTAAGTTTGCCTCCCTCGGAAGAAACGCCGAACGAAATATGAACTTTTCACCATCCTTGGTGAATGTGTACTTCTGAGCCTGCTTTTCATAGACCGCGTATCTATCCCACAAGTACGGATTGCCCAGTATAACCTGACAAACATCCAATAGAACAACGCCGCACGTGACCTCGTTAATATACGACTCGTGGAATGCAAATCTGACAATACATTGATCAACTACACTTAGTCCCGTCTCCTTCTGAATCCACCCTAATGGATAGGGTTTCTGATACTTGACTGTCTTCAGACCCAGCTTCTGAACCAAGGCCTTGGATATCAAATTCTTTTTACTGTCTGGATTAACAATGGCATCAACCAAACTGGTCTTCACTTATAACTTTAGCACAAAGAGCTGCTCTCGGGGGGTCTTCGTCCTCTTTCGTGGCCTATTTTTATGCCATAAGATTGAGACTACTGTTGGACTCTGTCATCCCAGGAATTTCCTTCAGACCCTGTGCTATCACGTATGCCTTCTTCTTCTCTTTTTCTTTAATCCTTTTGGCTTCAGATGAGGATACTTTTCCCAGCATCGATCAGCGATATGTCCTGTCTTCTTGCAGTGACTGTAAATCAGTTCTGTTCTCCCTGGATCACCCTTCTTCTCCTCCTTATGTTTGGAACCACTAGACTCACCTCACATCAGTTTTGCATCTCCTTTTGCCTCGTTGCTCTTCGTTTGCTTGCCCTCGATGGCAATACCTTTCACGCTTGTCTCTGCAATAGACTCGACCGTGAGTAGCTTTATCTCCTTCCGGATGTATTCGTTTAGACCTGCCATGTACTTCATAAAGATGGAGTATTCATCCGTCATGACGTTTAGAACCATCACCTGCTGCTGGAACTCCGTCGTGTACTCTTGAACGGTCTGATTGAATTTTTGGCGTAAGCCGTACTATTTGTACCAACGCTCCTTAAGGAACGCCACTGGATAGAACTGCTTTCTCAGTAACTCCTTAAACTTGTTTCACGACACCACCTTTTTCTCCTGCTTGTAGTAGGATTTCCACCACGTCAACGTGTACCTCAAAAGCTTCAAAGTCATGAACACAATCTTTTCCTTGGATGAATATCCATAGAGAGTGAAATACATCTCCACATGCTCGATCCAATCATTGAGCTTCTCCACATTGACACTCCCATCATAAACAGGAATCTTCAGATTGAAATCAATTTTTAAGTTATGGTAGTAATTCTTACCCCCTTGATGTGGAGCAGTCTTAACAATCTCGGCCTTCTCATCAGAACCAGTTTTCTCACCCTCTCCATCGGACTCTTCGAGCTTCTTCTTACCCTTCGAAGAAGATTCCTTATTTTTGTCCTTTCCATTGATGAGACCTACGAGCTGATTGAGTGTAGAACCAATCGTCTTGATCTGCTTCTCCATTGTATCAAGTCTTGCTGAATTATCCCCTTCAGGTCATCTTCTCCTTCCTTAATTTTTGGACTCCTTCCAATAAAATAAGGATTTTACCTAGCTTCTTGTATTACGATCAAGTCAGGACCATACACAGAATGCCCCCTTCACAGGATCTGATCGCTTTGATACTAACTTAATACGAGTCGTCGTGCGAGCACCTTTGATCGCGGAATTATCAAAGGTGGATTGAGAAGAGGATGAAAGAAACACAAGAATAATTCAATATGTGGCGAAGGAAAATACTCTCTCTAGATTATGAGTATGAAAAGATTATAATCCCCCTCTCACAATCTGAGAACAAACTCTTAATTCTCTCTAAACCCTAATCTCTCTTGATTAGAAACTCTCTTTGATTACATCTGATTGATTAGAAACCCTAAACAACCATTTTTATAGGTGTAACAACGTGGGTGGCAAAGTGGTAAATAATCAAGCCTAAACCCCACAGTAATTCGTGCAAACAGAAACCCAAACGAACCAGAAAACCGTCGATGTGTCGACTCATAAACATGCATGAGTCGACTCATGCCAAGTAAGTCGACTCATGATGAGGTGAGTCGACTCGTCAGAAACTTTGGATAAAACGACTCATGACAGGCACGAGAAAACGAGGCATGAGTCGACTCAACCTAATGAGTCGACTCATGTACATGTATGAGTCGACTCACGGGCTGAAAACTAGATGCTTCGATTCTTCGAATTCACCGTCTCGTTCCACGCTTCAACCTGCATTCCACTGTGTTGTTTTACCCCTCTATTCTCAAGTTACCATGAGAATCATCTATCCTCAAGCTCCCATGAGGATCGCTAAGTTCCGAAGAGAAGATACACCCATATCACCTAGACGGCATCGTCGTTCTGAAAAAAACAGCGTTTGAATCACTGTAATCCAACAACCGAATAATATGAAAATCACCTATTTCTCTTCCTCTCTTTTTCTCTATTCTACCTCAAATCCGCACCAAAAAAAAAAAAAAAACTTACTCTTCGTTTTTGTTCGTGTAAAACAATTAGATGGTCTCGTGAGTGTCTTTCCTTTTAATAGAGAAAAATTATTCCATAGTCCTCCTGCTCTTAGAGGGTGTTTGGGGCGGCTTCCTTTTTTGGTCAAACTAGATTTTAAGTCGGCCTTTTCATTTCTACATGTTTAATAAAATACAAAATAAGTTAGCTTATAAGTCACATTTTAAAAGCTGTCATACCTCAAATTTTGAAAAGCTAACTTATATGCTCACCTAAATAAGTTAGGTTTGACCAAACAAATTACTATACTACCCAAATAATTTTTATAATATTTTTATCAGAAACCAAAAGCCAGTAAGAGTTAGCACAACTTGTAAGCTTTTAAAAAATAAGCATTCCCAAACACCTTACTAATCAATTGACAACCGGGACAAACACATCCAATCTCAAATAAATCTGCAGCTAACTTGTGTGGGCCCTAATTTGGGCTGGATCCACACGACGTCTTAGTCCGCTACAATAATGGCCGAAGAAACCAAATCCACTACTTTTCAAGGAGGATGAATTCAGATATCTGTTAGCATCAAAGGAAAACAAACATAATTAAAATGACAACTTCGACGCTTGAGACGTGGACAAACATTTGACGGTGAAAATCTGGGACCCGTTGAATGTATCCTCACCTTCTATGTCTTTCCTTCAACAGAGTGAATTTCTCATTAGCGAGAAATTTTCAAAATAGACCTATCTATAATTTCATTCTCTAAAATCGACTCATTTCAAATTTATTTATAAAAATTAACCCAGTTTCGACACGTGCTGATAATTCCATTCTCCAAAATCGACTCATTTCAAATTTATTTATAAAAATCGACACAGTTTCGACGTATTAGCAACACGCTTTAGGGTTGAAACTGGGTCGATTTAATTTTTTTTTTAATTAGTCGTGTTGCCAACCCCGACTAATTAGATGCTAGTTTAATCACACGAGTTAGTAGTGGGGGCTGAAACTGCAGTTCAAAATAGTCACGGTTGCCAACCCCGACTATTTAAAAGATAAACTAAGGAGATTACTCATTAATTGGGGTTGACAGTCCTAACTAATTAGAAAGAAATCTTTTGATCTAATTAAAACTGACTCGATTTTAGGAAAAATATTTTAAAATAGATCATAAAAAGGGCCTGTTTAGAAAATTTCTCCTCCTAATTCTCTATACGTGAACTGTCCACCACCATTATCTGCAGAGCCTAGTTTTGGACTCGGCGACCATCATCACTTGAGCTAGAAATGGAGGAGCCCTTCAGCAAGGGATCAACAAAGAGGTAAATCCCAGTTCGTTTGTACTCAAAATTTCTCGTAATTAACTTATTCCTCGACTCAACTCTTCTTCCAGGACCGCAGTAGTAACAGGAGCAAACAAAGGGATCGGGTTGGAGATTTGCAGGCAGCTATCGTCTCGAGGGGTCCTGGTCGTGTTGACAGCCAGAGACGAGAGGAGGGGCACCGAAGCCGTTGAGGAGCTCAGAAGCTCCGGACTCTCTGACGTCTTGTTTCATCAGCTTGATGTGGCCGACCCTTCTAGTGTTTCCTCCCTGGCAAATTTCGTCAAGACCCAATTTGGGAAGCTTGATATTTTGGTAAAGTTTTTTTCCCCCCTCCCTTTTTATCTCTAGAATTGGATTTTCAATTGAATACTCTTGCAGGTGAATAATGCAGGGGTTAGTGGCCTAGAAGTAAATCCTCAGGAAGTTGCTTCGTTGGAAGAGGTGAAAATCTAATCAAGAGTGGTATAATAAGTGAATACCCGAGTGCTGTAGCAAATAGATCAATTGTAGAATTTTATAATTCTTCTAAGCATTTTGAGATTCTTACCAATGATAGTTCACTAAAACCCCAATAAGTGCGGGTGTTTTGACATTTAACCCTAAAAATTTTGAAAGTCTCACTAAACTCACTATAACTTTGGGAGTTTCAGAAGACCCTCAAAATTTGTTTTTTTTTTCTTTTTCTTTTACATTTAATCTCCGTAATGGTGTCAGCCATATTTTTGGGTTCCCAAACAGAGAATATCGTTTAAACATAAAAATTCATAATGTTTTAGAGGTTTTCTGAAATTTTACAGTTATAGGGGATTTAGTGAGAGTTTCAACATTTTTTAGGGTTAAGCGTTAAACACCCAAGCTTATTGGGTGTTAAGTGAAATTTACCCTTTTTTGGCCTAATACTGCTCTACTCTTATGTAAAATAACTGACTGGCTGGTTTTGCTTGCAAATATCTAGTTAAATACTAGGGTTAATTGCAGATTGACCTTTTGTGCTGTCGCCCAATTGCGGATGGACGCCCTGTATTTTTATTGCTACAGATAAACCCCTGGGCGAAATTCTTTTGACTCTTTTAACCTAAGAGAAGAAGATTTTTTTTCATTGGATAATGGACCTCCTGAGGATTTTTAAAAAAAAAGTCTCTCAGAGGGTCTATCTGCAACAATAGACGGCAATGGGTATATTCACAATTGGGTGATAGTCCAAGGGGTTTATATGCAATTAACCCTTATAAAAATATGTTGTTTTCAACCAAGCAAATGTGAACAGTAACTCAATGTTAAATGTATGATTATACAGTAAAACTCACCCGACGTATGTCTTGAACAGAAACAGAGATCAATATTATGTATTGTTGTAAGAGTGATTTCCCTTATTTTTCACATGAAACAGAAAGATAACCAATCAAGGGCAAATAAGATAGCAGAATTAGCACGAGAGACCCATGAGACGGCGTTAGAATGCTTGAACGCAAACTATTATGGTGTCAAGAGAGTAACTGAAGCACTCCTGCCCCTTCTCGAGCTAGCAGATTCACCAAATATTGTGATTGTTTCCTCTACCCTTGGGCAGCTTAAGGTAAGAACCTACTAGCTGTTAGATTCTTATGTCGTATCTTGATAGACTTGTCCTTAAGTTTATGCTTACCAATGCTAGATATGTCTCTAACAAGGGTAATGTTATATCTAATTTATGACCTGATCATGTAACTGAGCTTGATTGAAGGATTGGTTGTAGGGTATTTCTACAATAAACTGATCCTGTTTGTATAAGTAGGCCTTCATCTGTACCTACAAGGAAATTATAATAATGCATTAGTTTATCTCTTTTGTCATGGTATCGGAGCAAATTTTCTGAGCCTAGATGTTCATCCACTTCGATGCTTCAGAACTTTCTGTCTATGCAAGTACTTCGCGTTTTGGTGATTACTCCAGTATTATGATTTGAATTGTTCTTCCTATTTCCACTATTACATTTTCCATTTTGATTCTTGTCCTAATCTAAATATAATTAAGCCCTTTCTTTTACATATTCAGGGTTTTCTATCTAACACTTGAAGACTCCTGTGATTATCGAGTAAATCTTTGTTATACAGTTCCAATCCCCCCTTGTTGTGCGCAGCGGAAATTTCGGCAACACTTCTAGTGCACAATAAGAGAGTAAGATCACAACTAAATCTCTATTTCACAAAGGAAACAAGAATCGACAATGATATATCTCAACAAAGTGTGATATACACTCTTCCTTTCATTAGTTCTAGGACGGACTTATCGAGGGAACCTAAGAAGCTATTATAAATCACAGCAAGACAACGAATTTTACATGGTTCGACAAGTTGCCTACGTCCACAGGGTAAAGAGGGAGGAGATCTACTATTAGAGAGAAAGAGAATACAAATAGGGTTTACAATCACATAAAGTCTCACAAATAAAACCCTCTAATAATCTCTCAATTTCTCTCTCAACAACAACCGAAAAGCATTGTATTTTTCCCCTCTGCACGCCGAAAAACTTTCCGCGTTCTCCCACCGTTTTGCCCGAAGCCCTAGGAAGTGATTGAAAGAGATATATATAGCACAGAGTCGGGTTGGCCAGGAAACGAAAAAACTGCTCACACGATTTATCTCCTCACACTTGATCTTCGGCACTGTCTCAATATTGCTTTAGTGACATGCTTTATCTCCTCACAAACCTAACATGAACGTGTGTGTGGCCCCCACGTCCCACATTCATAATTCTCCATCTCGACAAAGTTTTTTTCAAAATTGAGCCGACACCAAAGCAACCAAATGTTCCACTTGTTGCGTCCAGTACGAAGTGGAATAAATCCACGACAATGGACTCAATCCACAACAAGTCAGGAACCCGAACGAGAGTCCAAACAATCTCCCCCATAAAAAACAAACAATCCAACCGGCTGCATCTAAAGACTGCCTATGTATCCTCTTGTCCATGGTATCAAGCCGAACGTAGTTCACCCAAATGGCCTTCAAAGGCTAAATACCGAAGAATGTTCAAAAGCTCCAAACAATGACCAAACTTAATACCTGAAATAACTTTGGTAAACATATCCATAGGGTTGTCATTTGTGTGGATCTTCTCTAATATAACATCTTCATCATACAAGACATCACGAACGAAGTGGAATCTGACATCAATGTGCTTCGTGCGTGCATGATAGACCTAGTTTTTTGCCAAATAGATAGCCGACATGCTATCACAATACACCAGAATGGTCTCCTATGCAATCCTCAAGTCTTTCAACAATCCACGCAACCACAAAGCCTCCTTCACAGCTTCAGTCACTGCCATATACTCCGCATTTATAGTAGAAAGAGTCACTGTAGACTGAAGTGTACATCTCCAACATACCGGTACTCTTGCCAATGTAAAAACATATCCTGAAGTAGACCAGCGTTTGTCAAGATCCTCCGCATAATCTGAATCCACGTAACCAATACAATCCTGCCATGTCTTCACATTCTTCTGAAATACCAAACTAACATCCACGGTACCTTTGATATATCATAGAATCCACTTCACGGCCTCCCAATGACTCTTCCCTGGGTCGTGCATGTACTTGGATACCATGCTCACGGTCTGTGATAAGTCTGGCCTCGTACACACCATAGCATACATCAAGCTACCCACCGTACTAACATATAGAACATTCAACATGTAATCTCTGTCCTCAACTAAAATAGGTGATATCAAAGCTGAAAGCTTGAAGTGGGGAGACAATGGAGTACTCACTGTCTTTGCATTTCCATCAAAGCTGAATTTCTTTAACATCTTCTGCAGATAACTCCTCTGTGTAAGCTTCAATCTCCCCTTCGCCTTGTCTTTCTCGATCTCCATACCTAATATCTTCTTCACCTCTCCAAGATCCTTCATCTCAAACTCAGATGACAGCTCTTTTTTTAACTTTCGAATAGCCGAAGAATTCCTGGAGGCAATAAGCATATCATTAACATATAGTAACAAATAGATGTACTCACCATCCTGTAGTTTGTGCATGTAAACACATGAGTCATATGGGCTCCTCGTATACCCTCGGCCAATTATAAAGTCGTCGAATCTCTTGTACCATTATCGCGGCGATTGCTTCAATCCGTAAAGAGACTTCTTCAGCTTGCACACCAATTCTTCCTTTCCTGCAGCTTTGAACCCTATAGGTTGTGTCATGTAGATCTTCTCTTCTAAATCTCCATATAGAAAGGTTATCTTAACATCTATTTGGACCAAATCTGAATCCAGCTATGCTATCAATGCCAATAGAATCCTAATCGACGGATGCTTTACAACAGGTGAGAATACATTATTGTAATCAACACCCTCAAGCTGTGCATAACTCTTGGCAACCAATCTGGCTTTGTACCGAATGTCCCCAATAGAAGATTCATCTTTCTTTGCATACACCCACTTGCATCCAATAGCCTTCTTACCATTCGGTAGCTTTACAAGTTCACAAGTGTCGATCTTCTAAAGAGAGGTATCTCCTCCTCTATAGCTTCCCTCTACCTGATCGAATCAGAGCTAGACTCTGCCTCCTTGAATATAGAAGGAACCAAATCATCAACAACCTCAATTGATAAGGCATATGTAGCCATAACATTATTATATCTAGCTGGCCGACGAATCACTCTTTTGGGTCTGTTTGCTGCAATGAACTTCTGAACATGACTCAGCTCCTGAGTCTCACCATTCACTGTATCTTCTAAATGCCCGACTATCATCTTATCTCCTTCCAGTATCACCTCTGTAGGAGTCTTAATGGTTACAATGCTATCTAGTGTGGGTGGAGTCACATCATCCTCCACCTGCTGCGATATTCCTCTTGTCTGGTCTCCCTTCACCTGCTGAGGGACTTTGAGGCCTCATCATGTACGCCTCGTCGAATGTAACATCTCTGCTAATAACTATTTTCTTGTCTTGTGGATCCCATAATTTAAAACCTTTTACTCCTCTAAAACCCACAAATACTGCTTTCTTTACCATCGGATTCAATTTACCATCACCGATATGGTAATAAGCTGGACACCCAAATATCCGAAGCAACTTATAATCACTAGCTACCGAACCAGACCAATGCTCTATTAGAGTCTTCCCCTGTATCGCAGTGCACGACAACCTATTCACGAGCTGGCTCACATAAACCAATGCCTCGGTCTAAAAGGATCTTGACAATCCACTTTGTATCATCATACATTGCATCTTCTCCAGCAAGGTACAAGTCAACCTCTCAGCCACCCCGTTTTGTTACGGTGTCTCACGTACTGTGAAGTGTCATCTAATACCGTGATCCCGATAAAACTGCAGAAACGGGTCACTCTTATACTCTCCTTCATTGTCCGAACAAAGAGTCTTTACCTTTCTACTTGTCTGCAGCTCTATTTTCTTCTTCCACTCCACAAAAATATGCAGGACCTCATGTTTATGCTTCATAGGGTATACCCAATTTCTCCTGAAATAATCGTCAATAAAAATGATAAAATAGTTGGCCCCACCAAGTGATATGTGCTTGGAAGGGTCCTAAATATCTGTGTGAGTGTAGTCCAATATACATTGAATATTGTGAATAATAGTATCAAACTTCACTCTCGTCTTCTTCCCAAGTACACAATGCTCACACAGCTCCATCTTGCAGGTCTTCGCACCTTTCAATAGCCCATGTTTCGCTATGTTTATAAGGACTTATCACTAGTGTGTTCTAAACGTATGTGCCATAAACTGGTAGTGTCCTCTGTAATGATAGAAGCTGTCAGATCCCCTGTAACTATCTTACCCTTCAAGTAGTATAGGTTGTTTTTCCTGACACTACGCATCATCACCATGGACCCCTTCGTGATCTTCAGAATTGCATTTTCCAAGATCACCCGATAGCCAGTTGTCTCCAAAGTTTCAAGTGAAATAATGTTATTCGTCAATTGCGGTACGAACCTCACTTCCTTCAGCTCTTAAGTCACCCCGTCACACATACGGATCCGAGCTGTACCAATACCATCAATATGGCATATATGATCATTACCCATAAGCACGACATCCATCTTTCTAACTCCTCAAAGCTGAAAAACCAATCCCTCCTAGGATAAATATGGTATGTAGCATCAGAATTCATCACCCACTCCGTAGATTCAGCGTAACAAACTGACGGTAATACTGAGCATGAAAAGCCCAAAGAATTCGTATCTGAATTGTCGTCACTAGCCTTGACAACATTCAGTTCTGAAGCTTGTACAGCTTTTCCTTTATTCTTCCCGGCTTTATCTTTTAACTTTGAGCACTCGTTCTTCTAATATCCTTCTTCATTACAAAAACAACAATGGTTCCTACAAATACTCTTATGGTCACCTCTATTCTTTAATTTTGAGCGGTTAAACAGGTGGCAGTTTAGATCACGGCCTCGAACTGCTAATGCATCACATGATGCCTTCTCGGAGGGTTCACCATCACTCTTCCTCAACTCATAATTTATCAACGCTGAAGTCACCTCCTTATAACTAACAATAGTTTTTCCATTGACCATAGTGAGAACAAACATATCATAATCATCCTCCGGCAACGAACACAAAAGTAGCATCGTCTTGTCTTCATCCTTAACCATGATGTTCACATTGGTCATATCTGAAAGTAGCTTTGTGAAGTTGTTTACATGCTCCCTAATGGAAACTATCCTCTTTATCTTGAATTGGTAAAACCTCTTCTTCAAGTGAAGTCGATTCTCAATGCTCTTAGTGAGATACTTCTCATTGAGCGTTTCCCACAATCTCTTCGTCAACGTCTCGTTCATAACATCATACATAAGATCCGACGTCAAGCATGACCGAATAACTCCACAAGCCTTACTGTTCATCTTCTTCCAAACCTTATCCTCCATGTCTTCGGGTTTCTATTGCACTTAAGTGTCTCCTCCAAATTCTGTGCATTCAATGCATTCATTACGTGACACCTCTACAATCCAAAATTAATCTTACCGTCAAACTTTGGAACATCAATCTTTGTATTATTGATGCTCAGACTCTGTATCACCTTCGCAAGAGACGAACCTGATGTGCTTGATTCACCCATGTTGTCGATCTAACTCTTTAAATAGGAATCCTTCAGGGAATCCTTCAAACAAGCTCCAAGCCTAACCTGTAGCTCTAATACCACTTGTTGTGGCTAGCGAAAATTTCGGAAGTACTTCTGGTGCACAACAAGAGAGTAAGATTACAACTAAATCTTTATTTCACAAAGAAAACAAGAATCCATAGTGATATATCTCAACATAGTGGGATATACACTCTTCCTCTCATCAGTTATAGGACTGACTTGTCGAGGAAACCTAAGAAGCTATTACAAATCAAAATAAAATAACGAATTTTACGTGGTTCGGCAACTTGCCTACATCCACGGGGCAAGGAGGGAGGAGATCTACTATTAGAGAGAAAGAGAATACAAATAGGGTTTACAATCACACAAAGTCTCACAAATAAAACCCTCTAACAATCTCTCAATTTCTCTCTCAACAACAGCCGAAAAACATTGTTGTGTTCCCCCTCTGCGCGTCGAAAAACTTTCTGCGTTCTCCCCCTGTTTTGCATGAAGCCCTAAGAAGTGATTGAATGAGATATATAGCATAGAGTCGGGTGGGCCAGGAAACGAAAAAACTGCTCACGAGATTTATCTCCTCACACGTGATCTTCGGTACTGTCTCAAGATTACTTTGGTAACATGCTTTATCTCCTCACAAACCTAACCTGAACGTGTGTGTGGCCCCCACGCCCCACATTCACACCCCCACCCCCTTTCTCGGTGACAGGCTGCTTCTGGCTGTTTTTGGTCCACAACTAATTATCTCAACAATCTGAGCAAGTCCTTAATTTTGACTGCATCATACTAAGGCTAGACTTCAGAAAACCCCCCTTAACTTTGGATGATTATCAGATTGTGATGCATGTCTAGATACAACTCTAGCCTACATGGGTGCGTTCGAGACTAGAAGGGTCAAACTCGACAAAGTCAAACTTGTCCAAATCATGTGAAAGACTAGTCGATTTGAAGCTCTCAAAAGATTGTCAAGATCAATGGGTTTGCTGCAGGCAACCACTGTTATCCGTCAGATTCGCAAAGTTCCATTGTTTTGGGCTTCAAAATCGGCATCAAAATCATTGTCAAAAAATTTCCCCTTTTTAGGCAGGTTTTGAATGTCCAGTACGAATGAGCAAAGGGCAGGGGTGGTAAAT
This sequence comes from Asparagus officinalis, assembly GCF_001876935.1. Taxonomy (NCBI): domain Eukaryota; kingdom Viridiplantae; phylum Streptophyta; class Magnoliopsida; order Asparagales; family Asparagaceae; genus Asparagus; species Asparagus officinalis. The sequence continues at coordinate 67,143,578 of NC_033803.1, read as the reverse complement.
CATACCCATATCTGAGGAAATATCCGTAACCGTATCCGAATACATATTAGTAATACTGTTATGATAGTTTTAATTCTTAGATTACGGATTATGGATTTGAGGTTAATTTTAATGATTAAGATGTATAATCTTAGCTTTTTAGATATAATGAACATATTAATGAACTCTTTTGTATCACATAAACTATATTTTTTCAATACTATTTTAGTTTTCTCATATCCATTTTGTATTTCCACGCATTTCCACTTATATATCCGCATCTATATTCGTATCTGTATCCAATTTTAGCGGATATGGATATGAATTTTCCTTATCGAAGATTATCTGCATCTGTATCTGTATAGTATCTGTATATGAAATTTCAGCCCAAAACGCAAGGTTCATCGTTACGTTCTAAATCCAAATACAGAGTTCATTGCTGCGTTTTCAGCCCAATACACAGAGCCCAACTCTGCATTCCAGGATCAAGACGCAGAGTTCATTCCAGAAAGCGAATTTCGCGTTTGACTGGTTCAAACAGAACCTGAACAGTTTCAGAATCGTTTTTTCACTTAATGGGGGCAGTTACACCTCATAAACCCTCATTAAGGAGAGATTTAAGGGGATAGTTACACCTCATAAACCCCCATTAAGAAACGGATTAAAGGGTGATTACACCCAAATCTCTCTATAAATATCAGCAAACTCAATTGAGTTCGGAATCAATCTTTTGGGAGATCGGCACAAGGCTTCTTGGCAGAAGAAAGATTTCGGCAATCTTCTGACCCTCGGAGTTGTTCTTGGAGCTTTCATCAACCTTGGCTTACAAATCGATTTTCAGTTAAATCAATCAACTCTTTCATAGAGTTATAGCTCGCACTGAGTTATTAAACTCGTTAAGAGTTATTTTTAAACTTGTCACGTAAGTTCGTCCAAGACTTTGAGTCAAGAGACGAAAACAACGTTCCACGAGGTGAAGTATTCGGATCGTCAATAGAAAAAAAACTCGACGCAAGCATTCGACGGAGACATTCCATCGACACCAAGAAGAACCCAGGTTAAACAAAAGGAAAGGTCTCCGTCGATCTTTCTCTCTTTTATAAATCGGGAATCCGATCGAGAAGATTTGTAATTTTTTTTCTAAGTCTGCTAGAGAGAAATTATATTGAGAGAATTGTAATTAATTTTTTTCTAAGTCTGTTAGAAAGAATACTACAAATTCGTTTTCTCAATTTTCTTCTTCAATTTTCCCAACCAAACAAGGTTGTATCCGGACTGAATGCATCCTAGCAAACGACATCCTTTTCAGTTGAAATTTGTAAGGAGGATCACAAACCCTAGTAGAAGGTTATATTCTAGTGTTTGACATTTTTTCTATTTTTGGTAAAATATATTATTTTTTACCTTTTTTACTTACGAGTCTACAAAAGACTCTTTTCTTGATGTATTAAAATAGCTTTTGATGAATAAAATCCTAGTTTATTAGTTGTGACTGCTCTGTCTGGTGTTTCTTTATTTTGAGTCTATAAACGACTCTTTTT
>NC_033803.1:67116128-67142048 GCF_001876935.1 Asparagus officinalis | reverse complement strand
CCCCCCCCCCCCCCCTCAACTTTCAAAAGTTTAGAAAACCCCCTCTTTAGTGTAGGAGTTATAAGAAAACCTCCTTTAACTAGAAGATTTTTTTAAAAAAACACCCATAAAAGCATTAACCCTAATATTCACTAGCAAAAATATCCCCATGAGTAATTTACCCACCCATGTGAAAATTGAGGTTAAAGCTTCATATTAGTTTTGTTTGTGCAAGTCTAATTTACATGGAGAATACATATTACCTGGACTAAAAATTGAACACCTATATAATGGCACCCTGACTGCTGCGATGGTGGGGATAGATAGAATTCCCATGTTATAAATATGTATCTTCAGCCGCTTATCATTTTATGTATCGAGAGGAGAGAATATAGGGATGATAGGAAGTGACATTAGGTTTGGGGGATTGATGGCAATCCTTTATTGATTAGTAGTGGAACTGGCATGGTTGTACTCTGAGGACTTAGGAGTGGCGACCTGGTTAATTACTGTAGCCCCATGATTGTTTCTCTGGTTATTTTTGTTCTTTTATCATCAATTTGTGGTTTGTTTTTCCACTACGTTACTAGCAACTAGGTGCTTTTCACGTTATTTCTTATTTACAGAATATCTGTAACCGTATCCGTTAGGATATAGATATGGTTACTCAGATCTATAGCTGATAGGATATGGGTACAAATATGATTTTTTAGTGAAATATCCGAATCCTTATCTAAAATATATGAATACACATTAGTAAATACCATTACGTTAGTTTTAATTCTTAGATTATGTATGAGGTTAATTTTGATGATTAACGTGTCTAATATTAGCTTGTTAGATAAAAATGAACATATTAATGAACTCTTTTGTATCATATGAACTATATTTTCTCAATTCTATCTAGTTTCTCATATCCGTTTTGTATCTACATGCATATCTGCTTATATATATATATATCCTTATCCGATTTTAGCGGATATGAATATGAATGTTCCTTACCGAGATATGTCAGTATTTGTATCTATATCTGAGACGCGTAAGCGGATATAAATATGGTAAGTATCATATTCGAGTCGTATCCGGACCGAATGCACCCCTAGCAAAGGGCATCCTTTTCGGCTGAAATTTGTAAGGAAGATCACAAACCCTAATAGAAGGTTATTTTCTAGTGTTTGGCATTTTTCTATTTTTTGTGAAATATGTTTTTCTTTATTACTTTTCTTTTAGTTCTGAGTCTATAAAAGACTCTTTTCTTGATGTAAGAAGATAGATTTTGATGAATAAAATCCTAGTTTATTGATTGCGGTTGCTTTATCTGGTTTTTCTTTATTTTGTCTATAAAAGACTCTTTTTTACATCATGTTAGAAGAAAACCCCTTGACTTGAGGATTTTTTTTTCTCCAGAAAAACGCCCACAAAAGCATTAGTCGTAATTTTCACTAGCAAAAATATCCCTTTGTGTAATTTACCCACCCATGTGAAAATTGAGGTTAATGCTTTTATGGGTTTTTCCCTGATGATCTTCCAGAGCTAAGGGGTTTTTCTGACCCTCATATTAGTTTTGTTTGTGTAAGTCTGATTTGCATGGAGGATACATATCACTGCGACAGAAAATTGAACGCCTACATAATAGCACCCCTACTGATGGGGTCGTGGAGACGGACAAAATTGCTATGCTATATGTTGGGCGCAGAGTCACGCCCACCGCTGCGGAAGCGATATTGCTTTCGCGACGGTGGACGTGACTCTGCGCCCAACAATTAGTATCAGAGATGTTATTCAGATTGGGAGTGGTGTAGCTTCTGATTTGAGGTGGTGCTCGGTAATTTTTCTGAGAGAAGCGATTTATTAGTACAAGCGGAGAATGACGTCAACAAGTAAAACAGTTAAAATGGGAAAATACGAGATTGAAAAATTCAATGGGAAGAATAATTTTTCTTATTGGAGGATGCAGATGAAGAACTCTTTGATTTCGCAGAAATTGCACAAAGCTTTGGCGGGAAAAGAGAAGAAGCACAAGGATATGTCGGATGAGGATTGGGAAGAGCTGGATCTGGAAGCACGGGCGTCGATTATCCTTTGCCTTGAAAGGGATGTAGCTTTCTTGGTAGATGGAGAGGAAACGGCTGCGGGCGTATGGTCGAAGTTAGAAAGCACCTTCATGACGAAGAGTCTAACGAACCGGATCTATTTAAAATCTAAATTGTATACTTGCAAGATGAAGAAGGGCTCATCAATCCGGGAATACATCAACAAGTTTGATAGGATTATATCGGACTTGAAGGACATCGATGTGATTGTAAAAGACGAGGATCAGGCTCTTCTACTACTTCTATCTCTGCCGAAGTCTTATGAGAACCTGGTGCAAATACTGATGCTTGTGGGAGACAATTTGACGATGGATGAGACTAGAACGGCGCTTCTAGCGAATGACCTTCGGAAGATTGCAACCAGTGACATGACTACTGGTGGTAACAAAGAACAAGCGCAGTGATTGTTTGCTAGAGGAAGGAGCAATGAGCGAGGAAAAGGCAAGGGAGGAAAGTCTAGATCTAAATCGAGACCTCTTGCGGGAAGAACGTGCTTTAAATACGGTGAAGTTGGGCATTTCAAGGTCGACTGTCCTAATAAGAGAGTTGGTGGGAAAAAGAACAACAAGATCGAGAGAAGAGAAGGCAAGGAAGAGGCGAGTTACGCCTCGGAGGAAGGGAGCGATAAAGAATGCTATGTTGTTACGGATAGCGAAAATATCTCCGGTAAGTGGATACTTGATTCGGGTTGCTCTTACCACATGTGCCTAAACAGGAAGTGGTTTACTACCTATAGAAGCATTGATGGTGGAACCGTACTATTAGGGAATAACCATGCTTGTAAAACGGTGGGGCTCGGTGATATGAAAATCAAGATGCATGTTGGAGTGGTCAGAACCCTAACGGACGTGCGACACGTTCCAGACTTGCGGAAGAATCTTATCTCAGTGGGTGCATTGGACTCCGATGGCTGCAAGATTGTTACAGAAAACGGAGTGAAGAAGGTTGTTCGAGGTTCCCTAACAGTGATGAAGGGTGTTCGTCACGGTAATCTATATACTCTTTCGGGTATGACGGTGACAGGAGATGCAGCGATTGGAACTGAAGGAAGTGGTGGAGACCCATGTGAGCACACACGGTTATGGCATAGGCGGTTTGGGCACATGTCAGAGAAGGGTCTAGATCTGCTTGGTAAGGAGGGCTTGCTGAAGAATCTGAAGAAACCTTGCATGGATTTTTGTGAGGATTATGTGTATGGAAAGGCGCACAGGGTCCAATTCTTGAAAAGCAATCATAAGAGCAGAGATATACTAGATTATGTGCACACGGATGTTTGGGGTCCGGCTCAGACAACTTCCAAGGGTGGTTCCAGGTATTTTGTCTCGTTCATAGACGATTATTCTAGGTATGCTTGGATTTATTTTCTAAAGCATAAGAATGAGGTATTCGAGACATTCAAGAAGTGGAAAGCAATGGTTGAGAATAGGACATGCAAGAAATTGAAGACACTGAGATCTGACAATGGTACAGAGTATACAGATGGTGCTTTCAAGGAGTTCTGTGATCAGGAGGGCATTGTTCGACACTGGATAGTTAGGTCAACACCACAGCAGAATGGGGTCGCGGAGAGACTGAACCGAACATTGCGGGAGAAGGTAATGAGTATGCGATCTTATGCTAAATTGGGCAACGAATGGTGGGCAGAAGCGGTGGTTACAGCATGTTATATTGTGAACTGTTCTCCACATTCGACATTGGATGGTGATACACCCTATAGGGTGTGGTCAGGGGAGCATGCAGATTATGAGAAACTCAGAATTTTCGGATGTACCGCCTATTATCACGTCAATGAGGGAAAGCTTGACGCGAGGGCCAAGAAGGCGATATTCTTAGGGTATGCAAAGGGCGTAAAAGGCTACCGCCTCTGGTGTACAGAAGATTCGAAGTTCGTGATCAGCAGGGACGTTACCTTTGATGAAAAATCCATGATTGCTAGGGCGCCCAAGGATGATGGTGTTGGGACTGTTGGGACTTTAAAGTCCCAGGTTATTGAGATAGAACTTAAAGACCAACCAGGTTCGCTTGAGCAAGAGGAGGTTCAGCAGGAGAATACACAGGCACTGCAACAACAGCAGCTCGAGGATACTTTGGCTTCCACTAGGCCAAAGCGAGCATACAAGCAGGTACAGAAGCTGGGGGTTGATCAACCCCTGAAGCACTATGGGCAGGTTAATTTGGTTGAATACGCACTCTCGGTGAAGGAAGATGAGCCGGTCTCTTTCAAGGAAGCTATTCGGGATAAATAGAGTGAGAGTTGGTTGGCTGCGATGGAGGAGGAGATGGAATCTCTTCGGAAGAACCAAACATGAGAGGTGGTCCCATTGCCCGTAGGAAGAAAAGCTATTGGTTGTAAGTGGGTGTATAAGAGAAAGGAAGATCCTTCAGAGCTCGGTGGAACGAGGTACAAGGCGAGGCTAGTGGCTAAGGGGTTTGCACAAAGAGAGGGTGTGGATTACAATGAGATATTTTCTCCGGTGGTGAAACACACTTCTATTCGGGTACTATTGAGTATTGTTGCTCATGGTGATCTTGAGCTGGAACAACTCGATGTTAAAACGGCCTTCTTGCACGGAGACTTGGATGAAGAGATCTACATGCATCAACCTGAGGGCTACAAGGTTGAGGATAAGGAGCATCATGTATGTCGCTTGAGAAAGTCACTCTATGGACTAGAGCAATCTCCTCGGCAGTGGTACAAGCGATTTGACTCCTTCATGCTAAAGCATGGGTTTTTCCGAAGCGACTATGATTGTTGTGTTTACATTCGGAAGCTTCGTGGAGGTGATTATATTTATCTTCTTTTGTATGTGGATGACATGCTTATTGCTTCAAGAAGCAAGGTGGAGATAGATAGGTTAAAATCTTAACTTGGTAAAGAGTTCGAGATGAAGGACATGGGCGCTGCTAGAAAAATACTAGGTATGGAGATTAGAAGAGAGCGAGTGAATCTGCGATTGTTCTTGAGTCAGAAGGGCTATATAGAGCGGGTGATCGCGAGGTTCGGGATGCAAAGTGCTAAGTCGGTGGCGACTCCATTGGCTCCACACTTCAGGCTTTCAGGTAAACAATCTCCCACTACAGCGGAAGATAAGGCACACATGGAGTGTGTTCCTTATGCTAGTGCAGTTGGCAGTTTGATGTACGCCATGGTGTGTACACGTCCAGATATTTCACAAGCGGTTAGTGTGGTCAGCAGGTTCATGGCGAATCCGGGAAAGGCGCACTGGGAAGCGGTGAAATGGGTCCTGAGGTACTTGAAAGGTACCGCAGATACGGGTCTGTGTTTTGGTGGAGATACATGTCAGATTGATGGGTTTGTTGACTCTGATTATGCGGGTGATCTAGATAAACGGCGATCTACTACTGGTTATGTATTCAGGATACATGGAGCTCCAGTTAGTTGGCGATCGATGTTACAGGCTACAGTGACACTTTCTACTACAGAGGCCGAGTATATGGCAATGGCGGAGGGAGTGAAGGAAGCATTGTGGTTGTGGGGTCTTCTAGACGATTTAGGGATTGAGCAGGATAATGTGAACTTGTGGTGCGACAGTCAGAGTGCGATTCACTTGGCGAAGAATCAAGTTCATCATGCTCGTACCAAGCATATCGATGTCGGGTATCATTTCGTGCGAGACGTCATAGAGGAAGGTGATATTTCTCTCATGAATGTGCATACGAATGAGAATCCCGCTGACATGTTAACCAAGATGGTCACAGGTAGTAAGTTCCAGCATTGCTTGGACTTGCTTCATATCAGCCCGTGTTGATATGCCCAAGAGGGCATGGCCCTTCGGGGCGGTGATGGGGTGAGGTGGAGACTATGATGGAGAACATATTCCTGAACTACGGTTAGCTTGATCCCGGTGAATGGTACGTAGGCAGCCGCGGTATAGTGGCGTAGCTGGTTTGCTCTGGTTTGGTGTTTCAGACCTCTCTGGTGATGTCCGCGGTATTTCTTCTAGTGTTCCTCCATAATTTGAGGTTTATCAAATAATGTACGAGGTGGAGAATTGTGAGTGGGGGCCACCCATGTTGGTGATTTTTTCTGCATGAGTGGATGAGCTTTTCCGCGTGAGATTTTGGGCCGCAAATCTCCTATAAATATCCATATGTCCCCTAGGGTTTAGATAGTGGGGTAAATTGCAGCGGGGAAAAACAGCAAAGAAAAAAAAACGCAGAGTTCCTGCGGTTGTTTTTGAGAGTTTTTTCAGATCTAAAAGAGAGATCTTGAGGAGAGAAAAAGAGGGATTTACAAAAGAGAGGTCAATTTCTTTTGGGTAAAAATTAGATCTTTTTTTTTTCTTTGAGACGAGCTTGTGGATTGTACAAGTCGTCGGTGTTCTCCTTATAGTGGAATCTCTCCTCATCCCCTCCCGTGGACGTAGGCAAGTTTGCCGAACCACGTAAATCTCGTGTATTTACTGTTTTCTGGGTGTTGGCTATTGCTTGTAGGTTCCCTCAATATTTGGTCTTAGAGCTGATGAGAGGAAGAGTGTATATTTCACTTTGATGAAATATATCACTTTCGATTCTTGTTTCCTTTGAGAAATAAGAATTTCACTATCTATTCTCGTTTCCTTTGAGAAACAAGAATATAGAGGTTGACTTGTGTTTTTGTGACAACAAAAGCCATGGCTCTCTCTCAGGCGATATCGCTTCTGCGGCGGTGGGCGTGACTCTGCGCCCAACACTATAAATATGTATCTTCAGCCGCTTATCATTTTAAATATCTAGAGGAGAGAAAGTAGGGATGACGGGGAAGTGACATTAGGTCTGGAAGATTGATTGCAATCCTTTATATTGATTAGTAGTGGAACGGGCATGGTTGTACGCTCTAGACAAAGGATTGGCGAAGCTGGTTAATCACTGTATCTGTGATTGTTTCTCTGGTTATTTTCACTCTTTTATCATCGATTTGTGGTTTGTTTTTCCGCTGCAACTAAGTGTTTTTCACGTTATTTCTTGTTTACAGAATATCCCGAGTGAAATCATCAGAAAACAAATGGGTACTGTCGATGAACAAACAGAAGAGAGGCTGGACGAACTGTTGCAGTCCTTCCTAAAAGATCTCAAGGAGCAAAAGCTCGAAGAAAATGGCTGGCCAACAAATTTATCAGCATACAAAGTTTCGAAAGCAGCTGTGAGCACCTACACGAGGGTCCTTGCAGCGAAACATCCCAAGTTCCGAATTAACTGCGTCTGTCCTGGATTTGTGAAGACAGATATAAACTTCAACAGTGGTATTCTGAGTGTCGAAGAAGGAGCGAAAGGCCCTGTGAAGTTGGCTTTGTTGCCTGCAGATGGGAGCCCCACTGGCCTTTTCTATCAGCAAACGAATTTATCAACATTTGAGTAAGTATGTAACTACTGAACTTTGTAATGCATATATGAAACCATGATATGTACTTGCTAAAGTTGGACAGAAACTACAGTAAATATCTACAATGAGTGTAACTCTTATGGGCGGAAACTGCAATCTTAAACAGCTGAATGATATACCAGATATTTGGTTATTCTTGCTTTGTTTCATTTTCTCGTCTTTGGTCAGACATCTGATGATGATATTTGCGCATGATTTCTTTTCAGTCCAAATTTGCTATTGCTTCGGACTCCTTATTTGTGCATGATAGACTTGATGTTCTCAAACCTTGTAGCATGAGACAAAACCGCCATGACGATATGTCAAGGATATTTTAGTTGGGAGAAAACCCTCGGTTGGGCGGGGGTACACTGCATGTAAATGGCAAACGACTAAATTTGGGAAATTTTTTTTTCTTGCAAAGATAATTTAGTTATTTGCCAGTCAGAGGTAGGGGGTCCGTGAGAAAAGTTTAAACTTCACAGTTGTTTGTAAGACGCCTGAAATTAATTTTAGGTTTTTTTTTTTTTTGCAAGATAAATTTGTAAAACCACCAAAGTTCAAGGGGTTTTGTGAAATAAAAATACCATATCAGTTAGCATGTAAGGAGCAGCGCAATAAATGAAGACTTTTGAGGTTTGAGATATGGACCAACCATTTCACGATCAAAAGTTTGGACTATTAAGATCTTTTTCCCCAGACAACAGCGAACCAGTTGGTTGGTTAGAATTTTTGAGAGCTTACAGAATTAACACTCCCAGTCCCAAATATTTGTCTCCTGTGAAGTGCAACGTAGCAGAGAATTACAGTGTCTGGGCTCTCTCCTAGACCTCACATTTAAATATGGACAAAATTAGAAAATAAATTAATCTCAAACCATAAACTATTATTAACAGTTAAAAAAATTAAATGCCTTACTCTTTTTTATATTTCACAATAATAATTCTAAAATTTGGGAATCAAATAGGAAGATAACGAATGAAGACATCTGACCTAACATGAATCTTGATGCATACATCATTACAGTTATTAGGTCAGTAGGCATTGCCTATTAATGCATTAGCTATTAGTGTAGTAGGCACTAAATGTTAGGACCGTGTCCGTACTATAAACCTTGTTTGATGGGTAACAAACCTTATTATTGGTCTAATATATGTTTTAGATATTGTATACAAGTTACAAGAAGTTAGAATCAAGTTCGATGAAAAGAGCAAGACGACAATTTAATCACAGCTAATTCTGAAAAAAATATCAAGGGTGGAAATCATGTTTGAGCATATGAGAGTGCCTGTATCGTTGTCATATCACTGTCACGAATCCACAAGAATAAACAGAACTCAATTCGGAGATGTATAGCTTGGGATATGAATGTTTTAATAAAATTACATCGAAACAGACAATAGCAGGTTCGAAACATATACCGAGACCGAAACTTGCACAAGCCATAACTTTTCACTCAGTTATCGGAATCACTATTATAATAACTTTTCGGAAAGATCATGATGTGATCTATAGAACATTGATGGCACTGTCAACCCTCGATGATGCAAATGTCCAGAGAGGTTCAAATCATTGATGGTGGGACATTAACCATCGATGGCAACAACTTCACATAGACGGTTAAGTTCGACCATCGATGGTTGAGTGGCAGATTTGTTATTTTTGATCAATTTTGGACTTAATCTTAGACGTTCATTGTCGAGGGCATATAAGCTCTTTCCTCATAATTTTCAAATAGATTCCTACCCCAATTGAGAGAGAAAAAGAAAGAGGAAGAGGGAGAGAGCTAGAACTGCAATTTGATGAAAGGATCTCACTCAGGCTTCTCAAAAAGCATCCTCGAGCCGTTCTGCATCATTCGATTGTCAACCTTCGAGGAGTGCTCCTCATGGACTTCATCATCGTCATTCTCCCAGATCTATACTTCGATCTTTTGGGGAATGATCAATAAAAACGGGTTGTAAATTCTTTCTATATTGCCCTTAGTTGTTAATTATCTTTTGCTTTAAGCTCATTTTTTTTATGGCGTACTCAAGCCGTGGTGAATTGAGGGTTTACAACGTACTCAAACCAGGATTGAATTAAAGAATTGGTCACTAACTAGGGCTAGAGAAGTGAAGAGTTTAGGTTAGATGATTAATTTGGGAGAAACAAGGGTCTTTGTCACGGCCCCAAAATGCACAGCTTATGAGATACATGACAATGGCAACACGTGCACAAAGCACATGCTAAGCCTACGATACACTTCCATAATACAATAAACTTCATTTAAAAAAATTATTGACAAATAGAAAAGTCTCAGAGCAAAACTATATTATAACAAGTTCACTCTAATGAGTTAAAAGACTCTTATTACATATGCATAGTAGCAAGACTTGTATAACTTTAACTTTCAGCATCAAACACCCTAAAAGATCATTCTCACGTTCCAAAGCTCACGATTAAGAAACACATAATATTTCGAATAAGAGGAATTTTTAAGAATAGATGTGATATTTCATAAAAGAATATTCGCAAATTATGAAACAATACGAATGAACACTAAATACTTTTAAAATTGTAATTATCTATCTAAATCTATACATGCGAAACTTCCTCAGTTGTCACACTAATGCTACAAAAATTATAGCCGAGTAGCATGAGAATGCATATCAAATCACTATAAGTCAATACGGGGACAGAATGTACCTAACAATACCATAGGTTGCCCGAAGGCCACTTCACTTTAACATTGATCGGTACATTCAATACCATATGGTAGGCTTAAACAAATCATTTCGCTCCATAGCAGGCTTTTGAGGATTTTTTTTTTAACATTTAAAATCGCTTTTCTTTTGCTCAAAGTAGCGCTCACAATTTCCACTTGTACGAAAATCAATATAAATGCTTAAACACTTTTGCAAACTTTTCTCATATCAATTTCATAAAATTTAGAATATTCATAAATTTAAACGAATAAATAATTTTTTTAAATAAAACTCTTCAAATAATGCATTTGAACAGTAAATTTGAAATGATATATTTTCAATAATCTCTTATACTCAATAATATTTATCTTGTAAAAGATATGTAGCTATCACATTCAAATTTGTTAACAATTACTATAAATGAATAGAATAACATGTCTAATCCCTAATTTGTCTACACAAAAATAAAATTATCATTTAAATAATATATAATAGAAAATAACTAATGAGAAGAAATCTACTCACAAAAATAAAATTATCATTTAAATAATATATAATAGAAAATAACTAATGAGAAGAAATCTACTCACCTCAAGAGATTTGATAACAAATTTAAATAATATATAATAGAAAATAACTAATGAGAAGAAATCTACTCACCTCAAGAGATTTGATAACAACTTGGAGAACCGTACACCTAGAACCTACTCCTCGATCAAACCTATAATCATATAAGATGCATAAAAACTAAAGATTCCATACTCAAACCATTTTGGATATAAAACTGATATTTCTAGTTTCTAGGGGGTTTTCTAAAATTTATTTCTATCCTTTTTAAACAGAACTTGGGCCTAACAGCAACCTAACAGCAACTTTTCTAGTTTAATGGGTCAAAATGACAATGTTTCCATTAATTAGGTTTTGTATAAAATCACCTTTTCAAAGATTTTGTACTGAAAGCTAATTTCTGTATTTCTAGGGGTCTGGCAATAATTTTCCTTTTCTTCTTCCTCTTATCTCTTCCATTTTGTTTACACCAGAACCCAATTGGATTTGTTGGGTTCGACAGCCATAATGATCACCACTGGTGAAACCCACGACCATTGATGGCTAGAGTTCATCAGATGTCGCTGGAGATGACACCGGTGGCCAGAAAAAGTTATTATTTTTAACCTATAAACTAACCCATAAAACATAAATACAAAGTTTTCACTAACCTTTGAAGCACAATCTACTTTCTCTTCCACTCTCTGTGATCTATAGATTCTTTCTTACTTGTTCTTTTCGTTTCTTTTTCTTTGTAGAATGGAGATCATTTGATTTGTGGTTTTTTTTTAAAGTTTCCATGGCTTTTAGATTTCTAAACTTCCATATTAATTATACTTACAACACACAATTACCCAATTACTACCTACAAATATGAAACCCTTTATGAACTAAAAAATGGTACTCTACAATTTTGGTCTTGTAAACCTACTGTATCAGGTGTGTGAGTCAGAGAACTTTCACATAGTGAGAAAGCCCATTCGCGAGAAGAAAAACTGGATGTAGGATTATTTATCTGAGCCACTGTAAAATCACGTGTGTTTTAATTGTGATTATTTATGTGATTATACATTGCTTATTGTTTTATTATTATTATTTATTTTTGTTGCATATCCTTTGATATCTCCAAAAATAGTATCCCCTTTAGGCTTGCATCTCAGAGCCAACACTAAAAGGTAGCAATGATTATATTTATAACAAACGATATGTACTTTGAGGTTCCTATGAGATTGTATGTCTTTATCCCATATTGCCATATACGTTTTTCTCTAGAGGATCCTCTCTATAGGTCTTTCCCCCAGCACTTGACAGTTGCACGTCTCCCTTGTTGAATAACTGATTCAAAATTAGTTATTAGGTTGTTTCCTATTTTTCAGGATAGTATGTTAGTAGTGGTTTAGTTGTTTACTTAGTCAATTGTCATGTGTTTTTTGAATTGTTTGTTGGATAGTATGTTAGTAGTGGTTTAGTTGTTTACTTAGTCAATTGTCATGTGTTTTTTGAATTGTTTGTTGCAGATTTTTAGGAATTTAAGTTGGTGTAAGGCTTATATATTTGGTCATTCTCTCTGTTAGCATGATATGAGTAAATGAAACGTTTTCTTTAATAAAACTTATATTCTTGTTTTCTTCTCTTTTTTTTCAACATGGTGTCAGAGCTCCAGTTTTCTTGGGCTTGTGAGGATTTAAAAAAAAACATAGAGTGATCAACCTTTATATTTTTAATGACATCCAACAATTTTTTGCTTTCATACCCCATCTCAATGGAGACAATTATCAATCTTGGGCTATCAAGATGAAACCTCATTTGAAAGTTTTGAGTTTATAGGAGGTTGTTGAGAGTGACTATGAGCTAACCCCTCTTCCATAAAATCCAACCCTAAACCAAATCAAGAAGCATGACGAAGAAAAAGCAAAGAAGCCAAAAGCCCTCTCTTGTATTCATTCGGCCGTGTCGGACGGAATCTTCACAAGTATAATGACTTGTGAATCACCTAAGGAGGCGTGGAAGATGCTAAAGGAAGAGTTCGAGGGTAACGATCAAACAAAATTGATGCAAGTTCTGAAACTCAAAAGGGAATTTGAGATGCAAAAGATGAAGAAAGGTGAGACCATCAAAGAGTATGTCAGTAAGCTTATGGCTATTGTCAATCAAATAGTATGCGTGGGAGATTGCTTGGTGAAATATTTTCAAATGAAAGAGTGGTTGATAAGATTTTAGTGACTGTTCCCGAAAGGTATGAGTCCAAAATTTCCTCACTTGAAGATTCTAAAAACCTATCCAAAATAACTCTAGTGGATTTAGTCAATACCCTCAGTGTCGTAGACCAAAGGAGATCAATGAGGGAGGAAGAAAATGGTGAAAATTTTGAAGAAGCCTTATTAGCCAAGACTTCATCTTCAAAAGGGAAAGGCAAAGGCGTCCAATGCAACCATTGTAAGAAACTTGACCATGAAGAGAAGGATTGTTGGCATAAAGGAAAACATTAATGTCACAAATGCAAGAGATTTGGTCATATCCAAAAATATTGTCGATATAATGGTGAAGAAGAAGCAAACATGACACAAGCAGTTGAAGAAAAAATTTTATTCTAGGAATCATGGTGAGATGTGCACCATGGAGAGATTGAGACAAATGCTCTATCAATATTTGTGGAGAGAGGTGCTCCTTTAAGAGAATGTTGGTGATTATGTGCATCAACAAGATAGAGATAAGAAGTGCATCACAAAGTGAAGAGAAGTGCTTTACAAGATTATGAAGAGAAGTGCTCTATGAAGATTCAAGAGGAATGACAAGAAATTTTGAATCAAGGGGGAATGTTGAATAACTGATTCAAAATTAGTTATTAGGTTGTTTCCTATTTTTCAGGATAGTATGTTAGTAGTGGTTTAGTTGTTTACTTAGTCAATTCTCATGTGCTTTTTGAATTGTTTGTTGCTGATTTCTAGGAGTTTAAGTTGGTGTAAGGCCTATATATTTGACCATTCTCTCTGTTAGCATGATATGAGTAAATGAAACATTTTCTTTAATAAAACTTATATTCTTGTTTTCTCCTCTCTCTTTTTCCCAACATCCCTCGCATCTTACTTCTCAGCAAAACTCATTCAACCTAGTGGCTTTCCTCGTGGTAATTTTTATTTCATTATCAAAGTGAACTTCCTCGTTATATATCAAGGGAGCTAAAGACCATTCTCCAGCGCAGAGTCTTATGTTTCAACACAGCATCCATCACCTGAACTAGAAACGGAGAAGCCCATCAGCCAGGGATCCACAAAGAGGTATAGTCACTTAACTGAGAATGTTGTATTCCTTAAGAATCAGGACTCTGTTTTAATTTATCCGTAGAGTTTATTCTCTATTATCTACTCTTGCAGGTGAAGGACGCTGGAATTGGCTGCAAGGAAGGAGATCCTCGGGACGTAACTGCTTCGATGAAAGAGGTAAATCTAACTGAGAATGGAACAGCATAATACACACACTTCAATCGTAAACATCTTGAGAAAGTGTTGTATGATAATCTGACTGTCGCAATGGTGAAAACAAACAATCACGCGAACATTTTATTTTATTTTATTTTTTCTGTTTCTTGTCTTGATGGGTTACAGTATAATGATATGGATCCACTCCAGTTGTAGGTGGTAGTTATAGTCAAAATCAGCCCTCAATCTGAGCCAAATAGTACCTTGGTTCTGTTGTTTGAATGCAAGCCGTAACCAACAAAACTAAGGATGACATATACACTAATGCACGCTTGTGTTTTTTTCCCCTAACGCACACAGATCAATATAAATGTATGTATCTGTACAAAACAGTGATTTCCCTCTCCTTTTTTTAAATGGATACACGAAGATGGCTTACCCAGGTCCAGGCAGATAGGAGATTTAGCACGAGAGACAATCGAGAAGGCAGTCGAATGCTTGAACGTAAACTGTTATGGCGTCAAGAAACTAACTGAAGCACTCATGCCCCTTCTCCACTTATCACAATCACCTAATATAGTGAACGTTTCCTCTACCTATATATGAACAGCTGAGAGTAAGAAGAATATTGGATATTAGTTTTAGATATAGTCGTCAAAGCTAGAGTTATCTATACATTTCTGTCCCGACCTGAATGTAGTTATAAACTAGGCATTGTGTTTTCGCGTTGCTTTTTTACTGGTCTGGTTCTTTTGCAGCATATCCCGGGTGAAATCATCCGAAAACAAATGGCTATTGTGGACGAACAAACAGAAGAGAGATTGGATCAACTACTACAGTCCTTCCTAAAAGATTTCAAGGAACGGAATCTTCAAGAAAATGGCTGGCCAAAAAATTTATCGGCATACACGGCTTCCAAAGTAGCTGTGAGCACATATACGAGGATTCTCGCAGAGAAATATCCGACATCCTGCATAAATTGTGTGCGTCCTGGCTTTGCCAAGACCGATATAAACTTTAACACCGGTATCGTGTCAGTTGAAGAAGGAGCTAAAGGCCCTGTGATGTTAGCTCTGTTGCCTGGTGGTATCCCAACTGGCCTTTTCTATGAGCAAACCAATCCATCAACATTTGAGTGAGCCTGTAACCTTAATGATGCTGAGGAAACTATGTATTCAATCAAATAAGAGATCTGCTTGCTAAACATTGGACAGCAACTGGCATAGATTTCTATAGATGAGTGCATCTCTTTATGGGTTTAAATGTAACCTTAACAGGTTGAAGATATACACAGATTGCCCCCCCCCCCCCACCACCTTGTCTTCAGTTGACTGCCCTGCAGCTGATGAATCTGACATTAATGTATGTTATATTTTCCGTTAATATTGCTATTACTTGCGACTCTTTTGACTTGTTGACAACTGAGGTGCATTTGGCAACTTCACACTAACTCGGTTAAGGCCTTAACCGAGGTAGGATTGAGCCGAAGTAGAGAAGCTCTAGAAGTAAGCAAGTTAAGAACCTCTTTTTTGAACTAAAAAAAAAACAAATCAATCCAACTTTGTACAAGTTTTTGTTGAATATATTACAAGCCCTTATCCAAGTGAGCGAGCGAGTTGCCAAACAATCCCTTGGATTCTCAAACCATATAACACGAGATATAACAATAATAATACTAACAAAATGGTCTTCTATCCTTTAATGATCATGACAAAGCTGAGGCTTATAAGTACTAGACCTGAAAGTATGCACATGCTTCAGATAAGCCTCATGTTGACAATCAAATACGTAGATTTGCTCCCAACTGCAGCCAAAATTGGCCCATGGCTGTTGATTATCCGATTATATCCCCATTTTTGGGGGGTGTGAAAGTTTTTGTTATGCTGTTCACTTTGATAAGTCTCTGAAACAAAGCAACAAGAATTCACTGAAAAGCCATGAATTTAGCGTGCTAAATACATCAAATGGTGTATCATACACAGGCTTCTAACGTAGATTTTTATCGACTCTATCAACAAGAACAAGTTACAATCACTGTCATAAAGCTCTGACACTATCATCTGTTCTTCAATCTCATTTTAGAAGAGTTTAGATCTTCGACTACTTTCTGAAGCATTTCAGGGAGCTTTCGTCTGAGCAGCAGCCTTTTAACCACATTTCAACGAGAATCAGAGAGCAAATGATTATCTGCCTCTAACTTTATCAGAACTACTCCTAGCAGCATTCCTCCGAGCACAGCACGCAACAAAGTATACCGCTGACTGCAAGAAGAAACAAGAAAAATGTTAGCAGTTATATTTGTTGAATATGACTTGCATTTAAACAATTAAAGTTAGAATACTAACTTGAATGAGATTGAAATTTGACTTTGACAGGAAAAAAAAGTTATAATTGGAATTAAATGTTGTAAATGGCACAAATTTGAAGGGGTTTCGTCGCACATTGATAGCGACATCAAGTAGCTCAATTGCTTGATTAAAAGCGACAGCAACCAGTCAACAAAAGCAACAGCAAAGATGGAAAGCAGCAGAAGCAAAAGCAAGTGGAAACAGCAACTAGCCAATTAAACCGGCCGGACAGACCAGCCAGACTGAGCGCCCAGTCAACCAACAGCATTTTTTGGGCAGCTGTCTGACAATTTCCTACATTGTTTTGGGCCTGTTTTGGACAAGATGAATCTTTTGTTGGACCAAAGACTTCTACCCTATATAAAGGGGTATTATCTCAGATCTAGGATTTGAGAGAATACTTGAGCCATAAGGAAGAGATTAAAGGCCATGCTGTTAGGTTCAAGAAGAAAAAGAAAAGGAAGATAAGGGAAATTACTCTTGTAAGGATTTACAAGAGGAAAGTTATATTCTTGTGATGATTTACAAGAAGCCAGATGAACTACTCTTGTGAGGTGACAGCAAAAGGAAAGTGATTATTGTAGTTTTCTTCTTCAAGTTAATAAAATATTTTCCCACTTCTCCCGTGGATATAGGCACATTGCTAACCCACATAAATCTTCTAGTGTTTTTTATGATTGTTACTTGTTCTTAATTATCTGGTCATAAGGTCAAGGTTATTCCACGAAACCCTAAAAGTTAAACTCTTCATTCGAAATCTAAAGGTACCTAGATTCCTTACATTGATTTCAATATCAAATGGAAAGAAGGTTATGATTTGAATGATTAAAATTAAATTGATTCATGAGAAGTAAATCCCATATGAGCTCAAAGTAAAGAGTAAAGGTCTACAAATAACTCACAAGAGATTCATTGTAAATCTAGAAGAAGAGGAAGAAACTTCAACAAAATTTACAATTTGAGGAGTTACTCTTGTGAGAGATCTCCAAGAGAAAAATATATATATATTGTAATCATTTTTAAATTTCAGGTAATAAAAATCCCCACCCCCCCCCCCCTCTCCTACGGACATGGGCAAATGGTGGAACCATATTAAAACTTATTGTTTGTGGGATTGTTTTCTTTGTTCATCATAATGGGTTTTTAGCTCTGTTTTAAAAAGCCTCCGCCCAGTCCGCCTAGGTGTACACCTAGGCCTAATCAGTACCTAGGCCGCCTAACTAGCATCTAGCGCCTGGACGGTACCTAGGCTGTCCACTTAGATTTTAGGAGTGCTTAGGGGAGCATTGTTTGCTTACGTGGACTGTACTCTTTAGGCCTTGATCGTGATTTTCTACGTTACGGCCTCCACGTCCTCCAACCTCCTTTAAACTCCTTTAACCTCCAAATATGAACATCTTCATTATCTCCACTGACCTTTAGCAAGACCTCCTCAATCAGTACTTACATTAAAGAAAGAAAGAAATCCGTCTAGACACTAGTCTGGCACCTAAGGTTTCTATAACATTGACATTTACTATCAATTATTGTAATTAAAAAATAAATAGGAAAACTTCTAGGCTCTAAGCATCAGGTCCAACACCTAGGCCTCCTAGCGCTTTCTATAACCTTATTAATTATTATTTTGGCTATTTAATATTTAAGTATGCATGGTTTATTGTGAATCTAAGATTGCTATTTTTTTGGCAAACTTATATAAATTTAATATATATATATATAATTATTATAATTAAATAATTTAAAAAATAGCCAAATGCCTAGGCGCCTCTTAGGCATACACATAGACGTCTATGCCTAGGCGCTGGCTCAAACGCCTAGCACCTTCTGTAACATTGGTTTTTAGATACTCTGATCAAATCCCAACAATTAGTAAACTCGATCATTGGTTTCAGAGCTAATGGTTGTTAGATATGGGACTCTCTTGCACGTATAAGGCTATGGGGTGCAATATAGCTTAATATTACATGGTTTTCCACTAGAAGAGTGAGAAAATGCATGAGAACAAAAATAACAGTCTATGAAGGGAAAATTTTTTTAAAGTGGTCACACCTCTACGGGGTCACTCCACTAGATCTCACATTTCAATATGGCCTGCAACTTGGGAGTCAAATTAATCAAAATTTTAAAAATTAGATATTTATTTCAGTTTTAATTTAAATTTCATTACCTTTACTAGTCCCTACATAAGTGACACTATGAGAGCGTGTGGTTGGTCGCAACAGGAGGGGTCGAAATTGCAGTTACATGCAACTAGATCATTTAAGTCTAGGTGTAACTATTTGTTTCCTTACAACTTGATGTTCCTGTTGCAACTACAATTGCAAATGCCACTCCACTTGCAACTTCCAACTTACGCAATTTTGAGCATAAGTCGCACTTGCAATCTACTTGCAACCAACCAAAATTAATTAAAAATGTTAAAATCTCAAACTCATAATTTGAACGTTCAAAAAATCTAAGATTATTATTTTTCAAAAAAAATATTTAAAAAATATATTGTTTTTTCATATAATTTACTTTTTATAAAATATAACTTTTTCATATAATTTACTTTTTATAAAATATAACTTTTCATAGAATATCTTATTTCAAAAAAAATACAATTTTTTAAATAACAATACTTTCAAAATTTTAATTTTTGGAAAACTATTATTTTTTTAAAACATTTATTTTTGAGAAAAATTATTTTCTTGAAAAATATTAGTTTTCAAAAAAACTATTACTTCATAGAAAGTTATTATCTTACGGAAAAATATTATTTCTTCAAAAATATTTTTTCAAAAACATAATTTTTAAAAAAAATATTAATATTCCTTTTTCAATAAAAATTTAAAAGAAAACTTTTTTTCTAAATAAAATGAATATTTTAAACATATAAAATTAACCAATAATTGTTTTAGCTTATTAAACGTAAAAAAAACAAGCTGCATACGAAAAGTATAAGCAGTACCAAACAATTGCAACTACAAGATGTAAAACTTTAAAATTGAACCAAACAATTGCAACTACAGTTATATGCAAAAGCAATTACGTGTCCCAATTGCATACAAGTGACAGTTGCATGCAAGTGACAGTTACATTGCAACTACAGTTGCAATCTACCAAAAACACCCTACACTAATCCCAAAATCTAATAAAATGCATGTCTCTCACATCCATTTACATCTCATTTTGAGCAAGAACCATTCAACAAGGGGCTTTCCTCATTGTACTTTTCTTTCCTTTGGCAAACTAAAATGTTCTCATCATATGTATATATAGTAGGGGAACTAACACCATCATTGATCCAAAACTTTAAACAATTAGATATTGATTTCAATTTTCGTAATTGAACCCATCGCCTCTTTTTGTCTTTACATAAGTGAGATTATACAAATCTCATCATTTAACTAATTGCCTGTCTCTCTCACAACTCATTTTCAGTAAGACCCATTCAAACAAGGGGCTTTCCTCACTATAGTTTTCTTTTCTTCCACAAACTAAATGTTTCCATTAAATATTAGGGGAACTACCACCATTTGGAGAAGATTTTAGCTTCAAGGCAGCATCCATTACTTGAACTAGAAATGGAAGAACCCATCAGCAAGAGATCCACAAACAGGTACAGTCACTGTTCATCCTCAATTTGCTAATACCCACAAACAGGTACAGTTCTGTTAACGTCTACCATTTATTTTGATTCCAGGATTGCAGTAGTAACAGGAGCAAACAAAGGAATGGCTTGCAGATTTGCAGGCAGCTATCATCTCAAGGAGTCCTGGTTATACTAACAGCTAGAGATGAAAGGAGGGGCACTGAAGCTGTTGAAAACCTCAAAAGCTCCGGATTTTCTGATGTTCTGTTCCATCAGCTTGATGTAGCTGACCCTTCTAGTGTTTCTTCTCTGGCAAATTTTGTCAAGACCCAATTTGGGAAGCTTGATATTTTGGTAATTTGTCTTAAATCAAGAACAACCTTTTATTGATTGGAAAAAAATTCATTTTATCCTGTTTATCTGTAGAATTAAATTTCAATTAGCTATTCTTGCAGGTGAATAATGCAGGGATTAATGGCCTAGAAGTAGATTATCAGAACATAATTGCTTCCATGAGAGAGGTAAATCTATTTGAGAACAGAGTAACTAACTGTTTCAGATGCCTAGGGACTATGGTGATAGTGTCTTTTTTGGTCCCGAAAGTTTTCATTCTTATGCCAAGGTAGTTAGCTAACTGTTTTCAATTGGATATGTCAAGTTAAATTAAAATGGGATGCTTTCGACCACATACTTACATACATCATAAGCTATGGGTCTTGTTGGGAACAGTGTTATCAATGGGTGAGGGTCAATGCGGGGCACAGTCCCTTTACGTACATGTGCAAGGTGCAACGCAATGCGCACGCCCAAGTGAAGCGAGGCGCACTCCATACACATAATTTTTTAACATAGACAATCAAGCACGAAAGAACGTGTTTATGAATTTTACATAAAATTGTGCCAAGGTAAATAATATCTAGTATCAAAACACAAAATAAGGTCTTAGCTCCATCCAACAATAGTAGCAACTAGCAAAGTTCATAATTTTTCCAAATCAAAAGTCAAATCAAGACTAATATCGAAGCAAAATCAAATAGTAAACAAAGTTAAATTAGGGTCCTCAAATGAGCTAGTAAATTGATCTAAAAGGTTTATTTTGCTACATAGGGCATAGTTTATTAATTATAAAGATCTGTTTGAAATGTTAAAGAACAAAAATATAGAAGGCTATGTCTTGCAGACACCCTTCGAAGGTGCTTGCAAGGCGCAAAAAGTGTTGCCGCATCAGATGCGGGGCAATTCACCACCGCCCCGCATCACATGAGGCACAGTGACGCGCACGCGATTGACACCACACTTGTTGGGATTTAGTCAGAGTATCAGAAACTCCTAGAAGAGAAACAAAGAAAACAAACAATCACACAGCATAAAGGTTTAATGTGAATAGAAATTTTGTTTATGTCCATGGGCGAGATGGGAGAAGTTTTTATTATGTGAAGAAAATTACAATATTTCTGTTCTCTTGGAGACCTCTCACTAGAATAAGTTCTCAATGATAACTTTTGTCGTTTTCTTTTAAGTTTTTTCCTCCGTGATCTTGTTCATAATATTTAGAGGGTGCTTGGCAGGAATACTTTTTAGAAGCTTATAAGCTATGATATCTTTTGGTGACTTTTGACTTTTTTCATAAAAGTTATAAAAATTGCATGGGTAAATTAATCATTTGCTTGGTTAAACACAGCTTTACCTAGATGAGCTTAAAAGCTGTTTTTGGAAAGTTTGGGAAACCCAGCTTTTTTAAATGAAACTTAAAAGTAAGCTTATTAAGGATGTTACCGAACTGTAGATATGGAAACCTTTTCCCTCCTATTTTTAGTTATTGTAGGATTTCAATATTCTTTTATTACAATTATTCTAATCGTTATATCCTCTTTCTGTCTTTCACTTGGAACTGATCCAACTCCGGTTGTAACTCAACTTTCCAGTCAAGGGAAACTTTCAATACAAGTCAACTTAGTGCTTTGGCTCCAATTGTTAGAATGAAAGCCATGATCAACATATCAAAGAATCACGCATAGAAAAATATTTTTTGTATTCTTTTCCCAACCACGCATGTGCGCGCATGATGTTTGCTGTTTTCTTGTCTACTGAGTCATATTATTATTAATATCATATGAATGCAGTACAAAACAATGATTTCCTTTTTGCAGAAACAGCAGAAACAGGAGGATGGCATACCCAGCTTCATGAAGATAAGAGAATTAGCACGAGAGACAAATGAGAAGGCAGTGGAATGCTTGAATGTAAACTATTATGGTGTCAAGAGTGTAACAAAAGCATTAATGCCCTTTCTCCAGCTAGCACAGCCCCCTAATATAGTGAATGTTTCCTCTACCTATGGACAGCTAAAAGTAAGAATATACAGCTAAATTTAAGAATATACAATTATACATAGTTGTTTGATTCCTTTTACAAGACTTCTTGTTAACTGCATATAATGGTTCTTTACTTGGTTTAAAAATGTTTACCGGCATTTTTACAATTCATTGCCATCTAGGATTATACAAAATGTTGGGGCGAAGTGTTATTCTCAGGTCAAACAGTAATACAACTTCACTAGAGGAACTCATTGCTTTAAAAAGCAGTATGGGCAACTGTCTAGGCGCCCGCCTAGGCCTCAGTACCTAGGCCATCAGCTTAATTCCGGAGAGCGCCTACGTAAATATGGGCTACTTTTGTGGATTCGCCATGCCAAAAAGTTTGTTGCGTACTTAAGTATAACAATGGATGAAGAGAACTGATCAGGTTAAAATGCATTTTGAATCTTAGACCAAAATCCTCTCTTGCGCTGCTAACAAACACCTATGTGCCACCTAGGCACTAGGTGCTATGCCCAGTACCTAGAAGTGCCTAATGCTTTCTAAAACATTGGAAAACTACATGTCAACTTCATTTTAGGTGTTATTTAGAAGTAATGTGATTAATTTATTCTTCTATTGATTCATCTATTGCCAATACAGTCCTTACAAATATCTTACATGTAGATGAACCCTACTCCACTTAAGGTATACTCTTCTAAGCTAGAGTTGGGTCTATATTTCTGTCCCAATCTAATTAGAATTATAAGCTTTATATTTAAGTGTTTTTCACATGCTGTTTATTGTTTGCAGTACATTCCCGGTGAAATCATCAGAAAACAAATGGGAAATGTGGATGAACAAACAGAAGAGAGATTGGATGAACTGTTACAATCCTTTCTACGAGATTTGAAGGAGAAAAGGCTGGAAGAAAATGGCTGGCCAACGATTTTATCTGCATACAAAGTTTCTAAAGTAGCTATGAGCACCTATTCAAGGCTTCTTGAAGAGAAGTATCCTACACACCGCATTAATTGTGTGTGCCCTGGCTCTGTCAAGACCGATATAACTTTTAACACTGGCATTTTGCCTGTTGAAGAAGGAGCTAAAGGCCTTCTGATGTTAGCTTTGTTGCCTGCAGATGGTAGCCCAACTGGCCTTTTCTATGAACAAACAAATCCATCAACTTTTGAGTAAGTCTATGACGTAAACGATGCTAAGGGAGCTATATTTTCAATCAAATATGATATTTGCTAGCATTAGCAACTAGAATAAATGTCTACAATGAATATAGACTGCAACCTTAAACAGCTGGATGACAGATCAGATGCCTGGCTCTTGCTTTCTTTATTTTACTGCTTTTAGTAAGAGTTTTGCAAGTGGTATCCTTAAAGGTATCTCTTGTCCTTCATGCAATTTGAGGTTTGACATGAGTTTATAGTTTATTCAGTCAAGAATTTGCTTTGATTGTGCTATTGTTCTATCTTTTTTATTGGATCATAGGCTCAGGATTCTCAAACCATGTAGCGTGAGACAAAAAAAACAATAATTACAAATGATCTAATTCTTCAATGATCATAACAGATGGATTTTTGTAAGGGCTGCAAAATATTCTGGGGAAAGGACTTACCAAAATGACAAACAGAACCACGTTAAAGATTGCAACCACTCTCCACTCTGTCTTCATATACTGTGCCACGCCAGCCCTAAGTAGAGTAAAAGAAAAATAACGTCAATTGATATGTAACCCGCAAAGGTAATGGCTTTCAACTGCGAAATTGAAAGACTTGCTTGCAAGAATCACAGTTGTAACACTTGCTGCTTCTAGCATTTTTGTAAAGCTTGCAGTCTCTGTTGCTGCTCAGAGGGTGAAAGCTCAAATCATAATAAGAAGCGTTTTTTGGAGGGTACCCACACCTGATGAAATTAAACAAATTTAAATAAGATTAACCCAAAATGCCAGTGATACAATATGAATAATTAGAACCTACCATTACTTTCAAGAAAACAAATGTACCTAAAAGATGATGTTCCTCGTGAAAAATATTTGACATAAATTGCACTAAAAATGCACTATTTTAGTAAAAGCACAACATATACCGCCAGATATTGGTATGCATTCTTGGACTAAGTATGAGAGGGATAGTTAATCGAGTGCCCTCAATAAAAAAAAAATAAGGTTGGTGTTACAAGCCCCATTAAGTCATTATTTTGTACCATATTTTGTCACTTGCTAATTGCATTCTCTCTAAATCATAGTCTATGAAAGATTCAAAGTAAAATCAGAAACCCCTCAGTGATGTCACTGGCTTGTTCCGTTCTGTTTTTTATTGATTTCTCCTGTACCTTGGAATTCATATGTTACAATAACTACAAAGTAAGATAGAAAGGGGATTAGTACAAGAAGATCTTAAACGGCTTATCCCGCTAGCACCTTGAGTCGAATCCCCTCTCCTGCACTCACCTGACCTTGTCGGGGGATCATGGTGGTTGGCAGGACCGGGGTTTTTCTTGGCTAGCTCACTCCCCCAGAGTGTTTGGCTTGGTTCGGGCCCCTGGGTCACCCAGATTTCCGAGGGATGGGACCCGGTAACAAGGTGAATGATGAGGACAATAATGGCAATTTTCTATATTTGTTATTTGACTTTCTTTTATTTTAGTTTTGAATAAGGAAGATTTGGCAAGTTCTTAATTTAGTTTTAATTGTGAGAGATTTGAGGGATTTTCTATTTTGATAGGATTTTAATTTTAAATTTTAAATTTTGAATTTTTGGGTCAAATTTGGTAGTAAAAAAAAAGATTTGAATCAATGAAAAATTTTGTTAACTCATTATTGGTGTGAAGCCTCGGGTGTGAAACCCTAGGGGACAATAATGACAATTTTCCATATTTGTTATTTAACTTTCTTTTATTTTAGTTTTGGATAAGGAAGATTTAGCAAGTTTGACCAGATCTTAATTTAGTTTTAATTGTGAGAGATTTGATGGATTTTCTATTTTGGTATGATTTTAATTTCGAATTTTGAATTTTGGGTCAATTTTGGTAGTAGAGTCAGGTGTGGCAAATTGAGTGATTTGAGGGATTTCAGAATCTGCAATTTTTTTTCTTTAAAAGATTGTTGTAATCAGATTTTTAAGGATGAAAGATTTGAATCAATGAAAAATTTTGTTAACTCATTATTGGTGTGAAGCCTCGGGTGTGAAACCCTAGGCTGACGGGTGTGAAACCCTAGACCGACTCCCCTGGCTCCTCTTCCACAAACAGTCGCCACCCTCCCCTATTTTTTCTTCGTTTTCCCAAACAACCACCCCCGCTCTTCACCTCCACTAGCATCCACTGTCGCCTCCTCCCCTGCTCCCTTCCATTTCGAGCAGCCCCGCCAATCACCCCCCACTTCGAATAATCCCGACGAACTTACTCCTGCTCTCCTCCACCTCGAGTAGCCACCCTTTCCTCCTCACAAACCGCTAGATCCACCTCAAACAGCCGTCGTTGTCGTCTCACCCGCGTCCACTCGTCGACCACGTTCTCTCGTCACCCAGGTCGTCAGTTTACATGTTGACCCGTCACCCTCGTCGTTGCTCAGATTCGCCACCGCCATCGTCGCTCGGTTCG
>NC_033803.1:66968584-67116118 GCF_001876935.1 Asparagus officinalis | reverse complement strand
TTCGCCGCCGTTGTCATCACTCAGTCGCCACTTTTATCATCGCTCAGTTCGTCGCAGCGTCGCTATCCAGTTCGACGTCGCTGCACCACCTCCGGAGGTCCCTCACGTCGAGCATGTTCAGGCCGACGAAAGTTTCGTTTTCTCTCTATTTTTCTGTTAATCTCATTTTATTAGTTAATTGTATGAGTATTCTATCTCTAAACTCTTATCATATATTCACTGCTTAGATTATATTTGTGAGTTGAGAGTAATTGAGCATGTGACTGTTAAAATTTGATATTGATTGTAGAACTTGTGCATGATAATGAATATTGCAATTAAATTGATTGAGATGAGAATTATTCATAATTATTGATGCAAACTTTGTTAAATCCATCTGTCATATTAGTTGTTTTGAATTTAATTCCTGTCAAAGATCATGAAATTTGGTGAAATGATGTGTTATTTAAATTAAATCGCTGATTTTGATAGACCCTCTGTCCTGTTTCATATCATTTTTGGTATCAGAGTATAGTTCTAGTTTAGGAACATTTTTATTTATTTCTAGATTAGTTTAATTGAGTCTTTTATTTGTTATTAAAAAATTATCATTCATCTCATTTAGCTGTTAGTGCATACCATTCATCTCATTTAGTTATTAGTACATGCCCACTCGCACAGGTCTACCCTATCGATTAGGAGAGTCTACTGAATCGTCTAGTGAGTCCAGCATGTCAGGCAGTACAGATTCCAAACTCCTTAAGAAATTCGATGAGCTAGTAGGACAACTAGGTGTCATAGCCCACGAATGTAGAGCTACCCGCGAGGCCCTGACAGACTTCCAAAACGTAGCCAATGATAGGCTCGCTAGGCTTGACGAAGCGCGCATTACTCTGCCTCCGCAAGGTCAAGGTTATGGACACATCGTTCATCGACCCCCACCTCAACCCGTGCCTGATCTAGATGCTCAATACCTGAGGAACATTAAGATCGAAGCACCAACCTTTGATAGTAAGCTCGATCCACAAGTTTTCTTGGATTGGTTAAAGAACATGGATCGCTATTTTGATGGGTACGCCCTGACGGAACCCCGAAAAGTCAAGTTTGCAGCAATGAAATTTATCGGACCAGCCTGCCAATATTGGTCCAAACTCGAAATGTTAAGATATATTAGAGGTGAGTTACCAATTTTAACTTGGCGAGAAATGACCGACGAGCTAAAAAGGAAATACCTCCCTTCAGTTAAAATTAATAAGCCGTCTATAATGGAATCAAAATATATTCTTGAGAAAACTGTTAAACAAGCCGTAGATTTGACAGAATCTAACTCCGACAAGAAAATCTGGGATAGTAAAATTGAAAAACTATGCACTTCCATTTCTTCTGAAACTACCCCTGCAATTGTGGAATTGACTGAAGTTTCATGCAATAACGACACTCCGATTATTTTCCAAACTACTCATTTGATCACGGAGTTCACTATGTTGTCTCTGAAGTTGTTCCTGAAATTAAAACTCCAACTCCTCCTGAACTCACTCCAGTGATTGAAAACGTTGTTGATGTTCCCCATGAAGTCCTCCCGGATAAACATGAATCTATACATGACACCCAACACGTTCACTCAGATATCTGTATGGAAGTTGAATCCCAAACTGAGCATAGTAAAATAACTCTCATATTAGATATCAAACCACCATACGTTGTCCCGACAGTCACTCACATATACACTAATCCATTTTGGAAATATATAGTGATTAGGGATACAAGTTTGCGCACGAATGTTTTCATTGATATTCGACCTAAGCTTGACATTTTAAATGAACCGCATACCTTGCAGAGTATTTCCTTTCTCCCTTATGTTAAGCGCACAAAAACACTCCTCTTTCCTGCATTTGTTTGCATGTTCCTCACTATCACTGTTAGAATAGGAAATTTGTTATGCATATTAATGAAGGAACGCCTAATTATTCCATTTGATAGAGGACGTCATGCATGTTAGACACTTCATTGAGTTTACATCTGCCATTAATCGCATTGTCGAGTCTGCATGTCATACATAGTCATTTGAGTTGATTTGCATCATTTTGTTTTGATTTGCATTGATCATATATTGGGAAATCAATGATCTAATTTGAATAAATACATTGTTAACTAAAATGTATGATATGAAGTCAGGACTTAATTTAAAACTATTAATGTTTGAGATTGTTTGGACTTGTTCAATACAGTTTCTTTTATAGTTGTTTGAGATTTGACATGATATTTATGAATTTTTTCAACTCTTGAAATAATTAATGGTAATATTTATATTATCGATTTGGTTATAGTTCTATTCTCAATATTGATTAATTAAGCAGTTCACAATGTTTATTGATAGTCTACTGATATAAGCCTGACCCTAACCTATTGTTTCTGAGAGTTCTTTCACTTTACCTCACTTCTATATATTCACTCATGAAGTAGTGAATTTTGATAATATTTTAGATGGTGAATTTACGTTGTAATCAAGCTAATGATTTGAGATGCACAAAAGTAACTGACGACAGATTAAGATGCAGCCAGAGTATATTGAAGAAGACAAATTTTTGCAACTAACTCGACGGAGTCGAGTTTTCTCCCACTCAGGGAGAATGATGAGGACAATAATGATAATTTGCCATATTTGTTATTTGACTTTCTTTTATTTTAGTTTTGAGTAAGGAAGATTTGACAAGTTTGACCAGATCTTAATTTAGTATTAATTGTGAGAGATTTGAAAGATTTTTTATTTTGGTAGGATTTTAAATTTGAATTTTGAATTTTGAATTTTGAATATTTGAGGCAAATTTGGTAGTAAAAAAAGAGATTTAAATCAATAAAAAAATTTGTTAACTCATTATTAGTGTGAAGCCTCTGGTGTGAAACCCTAGGCCGACGGGTGTGAAACTCTAGGTCGACTCCCCTGGCTCCTCTTCCACAAGCAGCTGCCACCCTCCCATGTTTCTTCTTCGTTTTTCCAAACAACCGTCCCCGCTCTTCTCCTCCTCCAACAGCCTCTACCGTCGCCTCCTCCCCTGCTCCCTTCTACTTCAAGCAGCCCAACCAATCACCCCCCACTTTGAACAGTCCCGACGAACTTACTCATGTTCTCCTCAACTACTCATGTTCTCCTCCACCTCGAGTAGCCACCCTTTCCTCCTTCACAAACCGCCAGATCCATCTCAAACAACCGTCGTTGTCGTCTCGCCCGCGTGCACTCATCAACCACATTCTCTCGTCACCCACGTCGCCAGTTTACACGTTGACCCGCGCCCTCGTCTTCACTCAAATTCATTGCTGTCGTCGTCACTCAGTTCGTCGCCATTGTCATCACTCAGTCGTCGTCATTGTCGTCGCTCAGTTCGTCGTCACGTCGTCATCCAGTTCGACGTCGTCGCACCACCTCCAGATATCCTGTTCAGGCCGACGAAGGTTTCATTTTCTCTCTATTTTTCTGTTAATCTCATTTTATTAGTTAATTGCATGAGTATTCCATCTCTAAACTCTTATCATATATTTACTGCTTAGATTATATTTGTGAGTTGAGAGTAATTGAGCATGTGACTGTAAAAATTTGATATTGATTGTAGAACCTATGCATGATAATGAATATTGCAATTAAATTGATTGAGATGGGAATTATTCATAATTATTGATGCAAACTTTGTTAAATCCATCTGTCACATTAGTTGTTTTGAATTTAATTCCTGCCAAAGATCATGAAATTTGGTGAAACGATGTGTTATTTGAATTAAATCGCTGATTCTTATAGACCCTCTGTCCCGTTTCACATCAATGAATCCCCTTCCCGTGGGAGAACTCAAACACGGGGCTCATCATGGGTAATGGAGTGTGCTAGCCAAGGTTCCC
Organism: Asparagus officinalis; assembly: GCF_001876935.1. NCBI lineage: Eukaryota > Viridiplantae > Streptophyta > Magnoliopsida > Asparagales > Asparagaceae > Asparagus > Asparagus officinalis. The sequence continues at coordinate 67,112,251 of NC_033803.1, read as the reverse complement.
TCGTCACCAAAAAAAGAGATTCTAGAGGTCGATTTTATGAATCCTCCTTCAATAACAAGTTTTTATATGTCTTCAGATTAGTTTTCTAAAGTTTTGCCCCTCTATTTGGGACCATTCTGTGATTTTTCATTTATTTATTTTTAGGTTTATTTTATTATTTTATTTTTATTATTTTATTTTGCGAATGCCCTTGATGGATACAAACTATGGAAATGACAAGTATATGAGCATAAATTGTATAATTGGACCCCCAAAGCTAGTAAAAGGACGGAAGAAAAAACTAAACTAGTTTGAATGGAAAAACACATTAAAAAAAAGGAAATGAACCTACTCTGATGGTGGCCTGCAGCAACCTGCTTCGATAGGATTCAGGTTTGCTGATTTATACTCCTTCAATGTCTGGAATGAATAGAAATTTGTTATAAGCAGAAACATCTGCGCCACAATTCAGATTTCGTACCTTATACTTCTTTGGTAAGTCGTCACAGTTCTTAGACTTCACAAGGCAACTCTTCAAGCGTCTCCAGTTTTTGGTATTATTGAGCTTGTATAAAATATCAAATCAAATGATCAGATCTGGTGTTTATAGCAATGATCTATGAACAGCTAAGAAAATGCAGGCAATCACAAGAAAGCTCACTTGCACCAAAAACCAAGAGTGATAATCTTGAAGCTGATACTCCTTGTACCTGAAAACATAGCACAGAAACAACTGTTTATTCGCCATTTTAGAAAAATTGGACTAGAAATTTTCATGACTAATCTTAATCAATGACATAGTGAGATTCTATCCTTAACAGTAGAACTCCTGAAATTATCACCATAGATTTCATGAGGGATAGACTCCAATATGAACCCATTCATATGGGGGAAAAAATCACAGAGAAAATGCAGGAATCATCATACAGCAAAATTTGGTAATAACTTTCATAAGTCATGATTTGCTTAAAGGTTACAATTAAGAATTTGTCAGAGCAACTGTGAAGCCTGAAGGTAAGTTAACCGAATCTAAATATTGCAAGAACACAATGTTTAGCCTAAACTGAGTAGATAGATGTAATCTTCATGTCTCGTAGTAATGAATAAAACAAATTGGTTTCACAAGCCAAATTTGAGTCTTACCTCTGCCCAGATACATGATGACCAGATCCATTATTAGTCACAATGAACCTACAAGAACAATATGGTCAAATGAGCTGTCAATAATAACAGAAAGTAAATGAATCCTGTGTTACGTTAAACTTGAGATAAATAATACACCGTTTACATTTCTTATAGTTGCACAATAGTTAGGCTATTCACGTGTGAGGATTGTCTACAAGAACCACTGAAGTTTGACAAAATAAACACTAGCAAAAAATGGACTAAGGTTGAATGCCAAACAAGCTTGATAAACTTATAAGCTATGATGCACGGATACGGATACGAGACAGGGATACGACACAGACACGGATACGGGATACGTCAAAATCCAAAAAAATAGGATACGGGGATACGACAAGGATTTTTTTAAATTATTATTATATATAGAAAATTTTATAAAATAAGAATGGAGGGTGGACTTGAGGAGTCAGAGAAAGGAGGAGTCGGTCGGCGGGATCGGGTCGGAACAGCAGAGCGGTCGGCGGGATCGGGTCGAAAAACCCGCAACTCGAAGGAATCGACCTTCGGCGAATCCGATCCGTGTCCGAGCTCTTTTGACCGTGACCGAGCTTAATTTGACCGTTGACCCGTGTCGGACACGGATTGATCGTGTCTGACACGTGTCGTGCACGTGTCGCGACGAATCCGTGTCCGATTCGAGTCGGACACGGATTCGTGGCCTCCGGGGACGAATCCGTGCTTCAGAGCTTATAAGTGCAGCATTATGACATGAGAAAAAAATGCTTATAAAAGAACAGGTATCTGACATTCTTAAACCAAAGTAATGTAACAGAAGAAATAAATTTTCAGCCAAGCTAAGCACTTAGCAGACAATAATTAGTTTCTGCAGTTTGCAATGTAAAGATGAAACAAGAGAGGTTGAAGTATCAAATAGAAATCTACATGGTAAGTTAAGAGACCACACAAGCAAAAAACTTATTATAAGAAGCAATACAGTGCACTGGGCATCTATCAAGTAAATGATTAATTTCTACATAAAAATCAATAATTAGCATGACTAAATTGAAAATGTAAACTTCTTAGATGGGAGAATAACCCCAAAAAGAATCTACTTGTCTTTCTATATCCCTTTGAATTAGAGGCATGTTATACATCAATAAATCATTGTGAAGGCAAAGCAAAACTGGATGCTTACATATGTATTTAATCTCACATGGCAACCAATATGTTGTGTATACTAGGAAATGCATCACTCTCAGACACCCAAATAGAGTAAGTATCTTCAATTTCCAATTCCCGTTCAACTAAGAAAATCTCCTTATGTCATTGCTTTCAGTAAATCCCTTTTACTGATGCTAAATATTATAATTTTCTCTATCAACTCGCAGCCATCTGTCAGATATCTAAAGGAGACAACTAAATTTGCATTTATGTGCAAGGGAACTTTGTGGCACCAATATTAACGTCCTAACCCTCACAAGGTCAGTTATAGCATTCAAATATCCATTATGATATCATCATCATATATGAAGTGTTTTAAGTGCACATCATATTGTAGGGTATGTTATCAACACTGTTCTGATAGCAAATACAACATATACCTAATAATTTGGAGCCAATTATACAAATGATAATAATTCATCGCATATGCTCTGTGATGTTACTATACCCTTATCTCATTTCATTCTAAATGATGTTCATTTGTCTGATTGCAATGAGCCTCATAGCTCCTCCAAATACTAATCATAATGTGATAACTCGTTAATTAATAATCTAATTTCCACTGCAGAATTTTCCCCCTCTCATACAAAAATATCTAGGTAATTTAATGTCACCCTTAGTCCTTCCCATGTAAATAAAATCCAATTTGCTTATCAGTTCCACCTTGTACAAAATCAGTTCTTTTTCCCCTCATAACCTTCATTAATATGCAACATTAACTGTAATAAGAACCATAAAGTTCTCCCATAAAAGCAAGCTAATTAAAGATTGCAACAGTACTAAGTAATTAAAAAAAGATTGGTATAGTACTAAAATGACTTTAGAATAATAGGATACTGTATGCATTCAATTGCTATAAACTTAAATGACTTAAGAATAATAGGATACTGTATGCATTCAATTGCTACAAACATTGGGACGTATCAAGAGACTTAACTATGAAGTCAGAATGGAAAACTTACGCCAGCACAGTAAAGACGAGTATTGCCACCAAAACCAAGAACAGCATAATCAGGTACTGAATCTCATGTCAAGGGAAATTTAAATTCAACAAACGGATAGATTTGTTGAACAATACGGATACATAGTAAACATGAATCAATTAAAAAAGGATACCATCCACAACAATACGGTGATATTCTTCAATGCGCCTAGGAACCCAATCAAGGATCTGAAAATTGCAACTAAGATTAACTGAAACAAGAACAACTACAAAGAAAATTGTATCTAATAAAAGTAATGGCGTAAATCTCACATTATAAGGATCAGTGCTCCAAGACCCATAACAGGAAGGGTTAAGGACTTCCGACATTCATCATGGTGTGTGCTCATCCACACACCAAAACAGATTACTGCAATTGCTAGAATCTGTTGCATCAAATACAGAGATGAATTCAAGACATGAATTACAAAAAGGCTTCAGCAATAACTAATAGAAGAGGTAAGTAGCACGCTCTTATTTATGCAAAAAAAAATAGAAGTAAAACTATAAACTATATAGTGACGTGTCGATGTAGTTTTCCATTTATTTATAGTGTGCTGATTAACAGAGGTATTATTGCTATTACTGGATATCTATATCAGAAGAAAAAACACATTGGAGTAGATTATGGGCTTCTCAGACAAAAGATGATAGAAGGAAGGATCCTCTAGGCTAGAGATGTTTCATTTGCGAATAAAATAGCTGCTTTGCTGACTAAGCCCCATGCACAATCACAGGTGCAGCTCATTCCTAACAAGTTCCGCATGCATTACATGTATGCTCCAGCAAGGGCTTATAGATAAGATGATAGACAGATTCATTGGTTATCTCGACAAGTTGTTCTCAATTTCCTGAATCTTCTAAAGAGACTACATATATTTATAAAGAACCACAAGTTTCTATCTTAGTATTATGCCATTTGTCACACCCCGGGCCCGCAGGCCCGTTGGCGCATGCAAGCCGTGGGACGCACCGTGTAACGCACTGTTTGGCTCAAACCATTGCCAAAATCGACTAGCAGATGTTACACTTGAGTCTTTAGCTTTCACTATATAAACACCTCAATTTCCCACTCTCCCACCGATGTGGGACTAAATTAGTGGGATGTCACATTTACCCCCACCTTACAAAAGCGACGTCCTCGTCACGGCATGACAATTAGCATATCCCAGTATCACCGCCAGGCGATGTGGACTCTAGAGGTGACTCCTACAGGCTCTAGAGGTGGCTCCCACCGTATCCACACGGTATGTGGACTCTAGAGGTGACTCCTACAGGCTCTAGAGGTGGCTCCCACCGTATCCACACGGTATATTACTTAGCCCCGCATAGCACTTAGCTCCATACTTCCGGCTGGCAACTGCTCTGATATCATTTGTCACACCCCGAGCCAGCAGGCCCGTTGGCGCGTGCAAACCATGGGACCCACCGAGTGTAACACACTGTTTGGCTCAAACCACTGCTAAAATCGACAAGCAGATGTTACACTTGAGTCTTTAGCTTTCACTATATAAACACCTCAATTTCCCACTCTCCCATCGATGTGGGACTAAATTAGTGGGATGTCACACCATTGGCCTGAGCAATTGATATATGTTGGAAGTAATGCTATCCGGTGATGCAAAAAAGATGAAATTGGTCAAAATTCACTTTACCCAAAATCTTAACTGATTGGCTTGTAAGCAAACTGATGGGAGTGGCGCAAGGGCTTTGATCTGGAGGCTAGAAATATTCGACGGCTTGGTGGAATGATGTTGTACTTCATGATGGACATTAATTGATATTAGTGTTCACATGTGAACAGTACTGGCACTACTGTTCACCAGCGAACAATAATGGGCGTCACTGTTCCCCTGAGATGACAGGTTTTAGGACTATTTGGTGGGTTTTTTTAATGATCTTTTGATGATAGGATAAATGGTTAAGATGCTTAAGGAGTGAATTTTAAATGAAGGATATTGTAATTGGAGGTCTAGTATAAAAGAAGGGCCTCACACCCAACGCCATCACACCCAGACACGTCTGATATGGGTGTATCTTCTCTTCGGAAAAGCGATCCTCATGGGAGCTTGAGGATAGGTGATTCTCATGATATCTTGAGAATAGTGGTGTGAAGCGACACGACGGAGCACAAGATGGAACGTGAAGCGAGTCGGAAGAACGAAAAATCAAATATTTCAGTTCTCAGCCTGATGAGTCGACTGACGGGTTGATGAGTCGACTGACGGTTGATGAGTCGACTGACAGGTTGATGAGTCGACTCAAGAAAACACCTCCAGATAGCAAAATGCTTCTGCTGAGTCGACTCATGAAAATCATGAGTCGACTCGTGCAGGCCAGCACAGTTTGTGCACATTTTGAGTCGACTATGAGTCGACTGGTGATCATGAGTCGACTCATCTCAGTCATGAGTCAACTCATAGAGGTTTCTTGGGCAGACTTTGTTTCTGTTTTGAAGGAATCCTAATTGGGTTTGGTTTTGGTTATTTACCAGATTACCACCATGTTGTAAACCCTATAAATAGGGACTGTTTAGGGTTCTAAACAGAAGGTGAGATGCCAAGATGTAGATCTAAAGGGTTTTAGGTCTAAGTGAGATCCTGATCAAAAGGATTGGAGTTTAGATTGTGATCATCTTAGAGATCTTAGATCAGAGAGAGATTCTAATCTCTGTATTAGGGTTTAGAGAGGATTGAGAGGTTGTTCTCGATTCTAGTGAGATTGTGAGGGAGAGATTGTAATCTTTTGTTCTTCATAATCTAGTAGAAGGTATTTTCCTTCGCCATACTGAATTGTCTTGAGTTTCTTTTCTTCTCAACCCATCTTTTGATAATTCCGCGACCAAATAGTACTCGCACGGCAACTCGTATCAACGTCACTTGTCAATGTCATAATTTTAGCACTTCACATGCTAACAAAGATATCACATCTCAAGAAATTTTCTTTTCATTAATCATAGTTTGGATCCTGATAGAGTATTACAGCTTTATTTATAGAGAAAAACTAAACCTAGAAGGCAAATCAAATCCTAACCAAATCCTTATAAAAAATAAACTAAGATCTCTAACAAAATAAATCTTAAGAGGTCCTAAAATCCTAAAGCAAATCCTATAGAGATGTAACCTAAAATTGGAGGTTACATTAAATATTACTAAAATAAAAATTGGAGATTACATTAAATATTACTTAAATAATAAAAAATACCAGCAAATTTACAAAATTCTTGATCAGCGGCCAACGATCGTCCTGCATCACAGTTTACTAGTGCTCTCCCTGTAAAAATAGGCCAGGTTTCACCAGATCACATGTATATTATTGTGTTTTCTTTGTGATTATCCTCTTCATGGTTGTTGATTCTAACTGCTTAGTTTTCTCGCTGATAATCATCTCCACTACATGTTTGTCTCCATTGCATGGATCTAACGCTAAAGCCTAAAACAGCTTGTCATTGATATCAACAGAAGGTTATTTAGATTTACTAGTGTCCATGCTAATTGGTTGGTTGGAAGAGATTGATAATTTTGAATGCAACATAAGTGGATGGGCGAATTTCCAAACAGGTTGGTCCCCTGTGTGCTACTGATGCTAGTGATTGTGATTTTAGTGTGTTCCTAGCTCTGTCATGTTTTAAATTAGAAAAGATAAGTGAAAGTAAATGTTCCTCCAAGGAACAATGTGACTGTTAGATATCATTGGTATGTAGGTTTAGGAGATATTATAAGATATTGTGAGAAGTGATTAGATATCATTTTATCTCATACCTATTTTATAATATCCTCCTAATCTCTTATAAGAAAGATTATGGTTGGATGAATAATAACTTTAGCTTTTCTATTTCTTTACATGGCACCTACTTGATCCTAGCAACTTCTTTCATCTTTCTAGATCTCTAGGGATGTCAAGGGCTTTTTGCATGGCCTTCATGCTCCCCTCGGTGGCTACGACAACATCGTCGACAGCTTCGATAATATGTTTTATTTCTACATCATTTGTTTACTAAATCGTTGTTGAAACACAATAAAAAAACCTACCTCTGAAAAGTCTTAACCTCAAAAGGGAAAATGGTGCCGCTTATCACAGTACTGTTCATCAATGAACAGTAACCCACGTGAACTATTCAAGGTGAACAATATTGCAATTTGTCATCCTCCAATGGTCGGATGCAAAAGTATGTAGTTGATTCTAACATTGCTTCTACTAGCTGACCTGCTTGGGGTTTCCCTCTACTGTCTGATCCGCCTAGGGTGGATGACCCGTCTAGGATTTCTTTCTACTAGCTGACCTGCCTAGAATTTATATTGGCTGACCCACCTAAGGTTTCTACTAGTTGACTACACTTTTTTAGTTGCTGACGTCTTCAAGTATTTCAAATAAAAATGACATTGTCAAAACTCTTGTAGCCATTTTTTTTGTAACATATGTAGTAATATATGCTCCAACTTGAAGAGGAGTGTTAGATGTTATTGGTATAGGCAAGGTTTTAAATGTCGGCCGACATGTCCGACATGCCGGTCGACATATCGGTTTGAGAGCTTCACCGACACGACATGGACGTTTTCAACTCATATGTCGGTTTTCAGGACCAAATTGAAAATATCAGGGTTATATCGGGCATATCGGCCTATTTTTAGCTTTGAAAATCGGCCGATATGGTACTTTTTTTAAGATCTGTTTTTTGTTATCGGGTTTGGGTTTAGTGATAAATACCCAAACCCGTTTGACCCGTTCTCAAGTTTAAGGGTTTCTTATGAACCCGATAGAAAGAATTTATGAACCCAAATCCATATATTATTTACTTTTTTATATGTTGTCTATAAAATTTATAAAGTATGCTTATATTGAATTTATGAATGCTTAGATTATATTTAGGACATTATATTATTCATATGCGCACTACCCGATATGGCAATCCGATATTTAGTCAATGTCCCCCGATATATCTCCGATTTCCGCTATCCGATATGGATTTCAGCCATCCGACATGAACCCGACATCCGACATTTAAAACCTTGGGTATAGGTTTAGAGATATTATGAGATATTGTTGAGGTATTGTAAGATATGATTAGGTATGATTTTATCTCATACCTATTTTGTAATATCCTCCTAATCTCTTATAAGAGAGATTATGGTTGGATAAATAATAACTTTGGCTTTTCTATTTCTCTACAGCAACCAAAGAAAAAGGCATATGCAAATAGAATTTGACATATTAGAGAAGGCATACATCATGCATAGAACTTCACCCCTCACAAAATACAAGCTACTAAAAATATTGAATCAATTTGTAATCAGTCTATAATCTATTTAATGGATGAACATGGTTGTAGCATTTTATTCAAAACTGAAACATATCTACCAGAAAACTCTATAAAATGTTGAGAAACAAGTCTCACACTCTCACTTCAACCGAGCCTATTTCAATGAAATTCACAAGTTGGCCATTGATCCCTATCGAGGTGAAGAATAGGAAAACTATATTTTACATGGAAAGAACCCATTAGAAATGTCAGCCAAAACTTAGCATTGGAAACCATATTGCAACTGGGATGATCTTAACATTATTTATTTTTCATTTTGTAGCTGACATGACGAGTATGATTGAACTACAGAGGATTTACCAAGGAAGGCATCGAATGATCATGTAAGTGATCAAGAGGTACTACAACTTTTCTATTACTTTAGCACTACTATAAATAAAAGAATGAGTCATTCCATTCTATTGTTTATAGTAGTGTCAAAATAATAGAAAAGTTGTAGTACACTTACTATGTACTCAACCGTCAATTTGTTTTGCTATTAGAAAGGTAAAATTTTATTGCTACTAATTGGCAAATGACTATTCATAAACTTGCACTTAGAATTAAAACTAGTTTGCGGTCCTTTTTTTTTTTTTTTTTTTTTTGCTACAGTAATCCCGCTTTTTTAATATGCCATGCTTTGAATTTTTGAAAGTGCTACAGTATCCCGCTCTGCTACAATACCTCTTAAAATGCTACAGTATACCCGTGTGCTACAATAATATTTTTAATTAATTGTTAGCTACAGTAATAATGCTACAGTAAATGCTACTGTAGCATTTACTGTAGCATGAACAGTGAATCTCTGATCCTCCTATTTGTATAAATGAATATATATATATATATATATATGGGAAAAGTGAATCTAAGGTGACACCCTAGGCTCCCACCTAAGGACGCGGCCTAGAATCACATTATTTCCTAAAAAAAAATTACGATCCGCTCCGTTAAACTTGATCTACACGGTCTTAAACCCAAACACACCAATTTTGGAGTGAACCCATCATGTTTTGACCATTCGTTGAGCCGTGCAAAAAGTTCTATTCTTTTGAAACCGTTAAAATTGCAGCGAGTGGATATAGGGCCTGTTTGGATTTATAAGGGGTGAAGGGAAGTTAAGGGAAACTGAGAGAAGGAAAGGGAAGGGAAGGGAGTTCCCTTCCCCTTGGTTACATCCCAATTTGGGGGGTAACAAATTTTATACTATTAGGGGGTGAACCAAGGGGAACTAGGGTGAATTAACTTCACCTCCTAAGTTTTCCCAAACAAGGTGAATGGAAGTGAATGGTTCCCCTAACTTCCCTTCACCCTCATTCCCCTCAATCCACCAAACAAGGTGAATGGAAGTGAATGGTTCCCCTAACTTCCCTTCACCCTCATTCCCCTCAATCCAAACGAGCCCATAGGGTCAAAACACGAAGGGTTCACCCTAAAATTTGTGTGTTTGGGTTTAAGAACGTGTAGATCAAGTTCAACGAAGCGGATCGCAAAAAAAATTAGAAAATGATGTGATTTTAGGACGCGTCCTTAGGTGGTTTATAACGGATTAAAAGAAACCCATGTAGAATTTGTAACAAAAATAGACAATCTAGAGGCAGAACCAAGATCAAACACTTCACATGCATTGAACAGAGGAAGAAAATTGACAGCATATGTTACTTCTACAAGCAAACTTAGCATAGAGGCCACATTGCAACCAGGCAATCGAACACTAACCAACAAAGAAAAGGTTTCCATATGATGGTAATTCATAACAAGCTAAAGACACCCATGTAGAGGTTTGGCACACAAGTAGACTTTTATAGTCAGAACCAAGATAAAACACTTCACATGCACTAAGGAATAAAATCGACAGAAAATGTAACTTCTAAAATGAAATTTAGCATGGCAAGGATATTGCAACTTAACAATCTAACAAACAAAAAAGGCTCCATAACATGGCAGCTCATAACAAATTAAAGAACCCCATATGCAATCTAAAATTTACCAACAAAGAAAAAGGGCTCTATATCATGGTAATTCACAGCAAACCAAAGAAACCCATGTAAAAAATTGTAATAAAAGTACACATTCTAGAGTCAGAACCAAGATCAAACACTTCATACGCATCACAACGGGGACAAAGTTGATCATGAAACTTTGAGAGGTTACTTGAAGCACTCACCATAGTAAGAAAATTTATCCACCTTATCACAAAAGTGCTAGTTCCTGTGCTCATCTTTGAGAGAGAAAGAGAGAGATCTGTGGACAGAGGGGGGGGGACAAAGTGGGCAGTTATCAAAGAGAGAGGATTTAGTTCAAATTTAAAAAGTGCCAACCAAAATCCAGATGTTACCCCTTTCGCTGGTGTTGTACAGTATCAGGCAGGGGTATTTTAGTCAACGAGGAATGAACAGAGATGTTTGTCTCTTGTACTCAAAAGCAGAAGAAGAGGGGGGCTTCACTGTGAAAGCCTCTGCTCCGCATGACACGAGGAACGTGGGTCCCAGTGTCAGTGAGAGGGTGGATTGATGGGTACAGGATGTGTTAAAATGAGAGTAGCGTTTGGGATACCTAATGCTGGCCGCTTTGGGAACTAGAGTTGTGGAAGCGAAGTTTAAAGACATGGGTGTTTGGGAATAAAGATCAAGACAAGTGGGTCTGAAAAAGTGTATTTATTATTTATTTATTTATTTATTTATTTGGAATAATTGAGTTATGTACGAATGGTTATTTATGATTAGGGTTTATTTTCTTTAAGCTCAGAGCTTTAACCTGATTTATTTTTAGTTTTTCCCACCTCTTTTTTGGGTTGGGGGATCACATAGTTATGTAGTGTATTTGACAGATCGACTTTAAAGACAAATATTATAGTTGATTAGGTTTACAGGTATAAGTAGAACTACTTGGAGTTAAAGGTAAATCAGGGTAAGCTTTGGATTTAAAGGCAAAAACCCTTATGATTCATGGAGTGCAGGCTAAATAGGTGCACATTATTTATAGTTGAAGATCATGCTCTGCATAGTTTTTCTTCGTTTGTTTTAAAAATTTTGATACAAAATTAGTACTATAATAATAAAGTAAACATCTAGTTGCATGTTTTTGCCATTTAGCAAATCCAAAGAGCTCTAATCAATATACTTATATTTATATAATAAAATAAAAAATCATGTTGTATGTTTTAGCCACTTGGCAAATTCTTAGAGCTTTGCTATGTAATAACTAATAATCTTTTTTTCACCATATGATTTTAATCTACTACCTTTGGCATCTTTGTCTGTCAATTCCCTATGAATCATTGATTTTGTTCTCTCTTTCCAAAAAAAAATTTTATCTTCAATCTTTCCACATATTCCAATATGCATGCAAGAATATTAAATTAAATCTCATGCATCTTGAAAATGTCTATTCTTTGTCATTCAATTCCCTATAAATTATTGATTTAATTCTCTCTTTCCAAAAAATATCTTTTTTTGTTTTCTCTTTTTTCCCAAAATTCTAATATACATACAAGAATATATTAATTTAATTAAATCTCGCCTTCACATAGGTAACAACTAGTATGATGACTATACTACTATAGTAAATTTATATCTATCTATATTAGCTATACTATTATATTAAAATTTTAGTGGGGGTACCAAAAAGTTTGAAGGATATTTTACATCCCAATAGAAATGTGAGGGGTGTATAGGTAATTTTTCCTTCTTTTTCTTTTCTTTTTCTAAAACATTCTAAGCTATAATATGAATATGCAAGTAGAACTTACTAATTAATTATCTTCACAACACATATGGTAAGAGATATAAATATAAACTATAGGGCTCCTATCTAATAAATTACTAGATATGAATGAGTAAAAATGCAATAATTAAAAATTCCATACTTTTTTATCTAATCTTATCTAAAGTCAAAATATATCCACATAATTGGGTTAAAAATAATTAAATATAATAATTTGATGATAAAATATGATACATACTCTTCTTATTCATATTATTTATAGTAATTTTAGGATGATATTTTAAAAATAATCCACCAAATTACGATGTACTCTATTTTTGTTCATTAAAATTATATTACTAGTCAAAATAAAATACACGTTGCACTGAATTTCAAATAAGCTAACATAAACAAACTCATCTCCAATGAAAAAAATTATAAAAATATATTAAACTTGATGAAACTTTAATGTAAGTGCCCCTTCTATATAAAATTTGGAAAGATTGAGTTTATGCGTCTACCACACATGTATTTGCATGTGCAATAATGCTAGTTACATTTAAAAAACTTAGTGAAGAAAAAGTTTGAAGGACATGAGAAACTATCCTTGATCTCAATAAACACATGATGACAATTTGGTCATCACATAAAATTTAAATTATAATTTCAAAGAAGATACTTTCTTCTTTTCATTTTCTTTTTCTAGAATAAACCAAAGCAAAACATGATATATAATTAAAGTCACAAATTAAATATCTACCACATTGTGTGTTATTTATCTATATACTAAGTTTTAGAGAGTTATACTGTAGATAAGCACTGTAGATCATACAATGGCTCGCAAAAACTGTAATAGAGGAGTAGAGTATTTAAAAAAAACAAAACCAAAGGTTAACTTACACAACTTTAAACCCAACCATAAATATACGCATTGATGAATGATACGTGGAATGAAATGAATGCACTGAAGCCAGAACTTCACACGTCCTCATATCTGTATAAAGCATGTTCTTAGCACGTGGACATTATTTGTATTTAATATTATATTATTTAAAAAATTATATATAAACATTTTACAAATTTATTTTATTACACTATGATTAAAAAATTTAACTTATACTATTATTAGTACTTAAACTATTATTAAGATAAATTTAATAGTTATTTAAATTTTCTTATTATTATGTTATTAAATAGTTTATTTAAGAGTATAATTATTAAATAATAATGTAATCGTTAGTTTAAGTAACACTATTGAAATACTTGAATTATTTATATCATTAAATATTTATGTTATGTACATATTTTATTACAATATCTATTAAATAATAGAAATAATTTTTAAACTAACACTATTGAAATAATTGAATTATTTATATCATTAAATATTTATGTTATGTACATATTTTATTACAATATCTATTAAATAATAGAAATAATTTTTTATATTATATGACTTTATGTTGTAAAGTATATTACCTTCTTCAATAATTGATATAATCTTAGTAATAAAAATTGGATGGTATAAACTAAAAATACTATTATTTAGGAAAAATTCTTTATATAAACATATTGGATCCTTTAAAATTATCACACATTAACTTGCCAACAAAAAGTGTATGTCTCATTAATTTTAAGGATCCAATATTTTTATATAAAGTAATTTTCCTAAATAAAAGTATTTTAATTCATAACATCCAATTTTTATTACTAAGACGGTATTATAATGTCAAAAAAGGTAATATTCCTTACAACATAAAGAATCAATCCCAATTTATACTATTATTAAAAATTATAATTATGTAAATTAATTTATTAAAAAGGTAATTTTTACTATTTTATTACAATCAATAATTCTTTATAATGAATTATAATATATTTATTAATTTTATTATCATTATAAATTATTAATATATTCCAGTAAATGACTAAATATTTTGGGGAAAAGAAGAGAAAAATATATGTCTCATAAATTTCAAGGGTCCAAATATTTTTATTAAATCAATTTTCCAAATAAAAATATTTTTGACTTATAAAGTCTAAATTTTTATTACTAAGACGATATTAATTTTTGAACAAGGTAATATTCTTTACAACATAAAGAAATAACCTTTATTTATACTATTATTGGTAATTATAATTATGCACAATAATATATTAAATAAATAATTTTTGCTATTTTATATAATTAATAATTATTTATAATAAATTATTATATATTTATGAATTTTGTAATTATTATAAATTATTAATATATTCTAGTGAATGACCAAATAATTTGAGAAATTGAAGAGGTGCATAGTTAATGAGAGTTTGTGAATCATTAGCTTTATAAATAGTTGTATAATTATGAGTTATAAAAAAATTGAGAGGGTAAAATAGAAAATCAAAAGTTTTGACATGGGTAATGTAATCGTAAGTTAAGTAATACTATTGAAATAATTAAATCATTTATATTATTAAATATTTATGTTATGTACATATTTTATTACAATATCTATCAAATAATGGCAATAATTTTTAATATTATATGACTTTATGTTGTAAAGTATATTACCTTGTTCAATAATTAATATCATCATATAATAAACATTAGATGGTATAAATTAATAATACTATTATTTAGGAAAAATATTTTATATAAACATATTGGATCCTTAAAATTTATGAGACATTTACTTGCCAACAAAAAGTCCATGTCTCATTAATCTTAAGGATCCAATATTTTTAAATAAAGTAATTTTCCTAAATAAAAATATTTTTAATTCATAACATCCAATTTTTATTACTAAGAAGATATTATAATGTCAAAAAAGGTAATATTCCTTACAACATAAAGAATCAATCCCTAATTATACTATTATTAATAATTATAATTATGCACAATAATATATTAAATAAATAATTTTTACTATTTTATTATAATTAAAAATTATTTATAATGAATTATCTTATATTTACGAATAATACATTAAATAAATATTTTTTACTATTTTATATAATTAATAGTTATTATAATAAATTATTATATATTTATGAATTTTTTTTATCATTATAAACTATTAATATATTCTAGTGAATAACCAAATAATTTGAGAAATTAAAGAGGTACATAGTTAATGAGAGGTTGTGGATCATTAGCTTTATAAAAAGTGGTATAATTATGAGTTATAAAAAAATTGAGATGGTAAAAAAGGAAATCAAAAGTTTTGACATGAGTATTCTCTTTTATAAGTAGTATAGATATAGATATAGACATGGTACCAAGCATAAATTTTATGATTGGTAGTGAGATGTCATATTCTCATCCACTCATTTTAATTCTCAACCACTCCCCTGTTAGACCCAAGAGGGGGGTGATTAGGGTCTTATGCTAATCTAATCCGATTTTATGCTAATTAAAACTAATTAATAAGTTATCCTAGCAAGTATGAAATACAACAAGTTATATGAGCTAGGATAAGCAATATGAACAGCAAGAAATATCCTAGCAAAGAGATATAAGCAATATATGATATATGTAAGGATATGAAACTAACACAAGGGGTAAAACAATATGAACTAGATAGTGGATCATATAAATAATGAGCTATGGACAATGGAGACAAGAAATATAAACATATGGTTAAGTGCGCTAAAGCAAACTCAAAACACACGATATGATCATGGAGTTCGGACCTTCCGTCCTACGTCTCCGCTCCCCACTCCCGGGGAGAAATCCACTATCACAACCCGGTTTGGAAGCCGGAACTTCTACACACTCTGTTTACAAGTTCACCGAAAACTCTCACACAACAAACACTATGCAATCACACTCTACACCCACACAAGTGTTGGACCTAACCGTGTCTCCCTCAAGTGCTCGGTTACAACCTCTCTCTAGGCTCGTCAACCAACGTCACTCCTCTTGGAACGATCCCCTACTATCACCACACACTCCTCTCGGTGTACAAGTGTATTACAAGGTGATCTCACAATTAGGCTCAATACAATAATTGTTTGTTCTCTACTATGGATGAGAACACAATAAAAGCTCACACTCAAAGTTACAACTCTCACAACCCCAAATATATTATGAATGCAAATACAATAAGCTCAAGTGGGTGTGTGTAACAATGAGATAAAATCAAATCTAAACTCAATATAAAACTAGCTTTAATAGAAATGATAATTAACAAATAATTAATAAATAAAAGCTAGAGTAGAGTTTAGGAAAACTTCTCTAGATGACAAGAGAGAGAGATGGATTGAATGCCCAAAATACAATTGATAATCTCCTCAAGCTCTTGTAAAACTTCCTTCGTAAACCAAACCCTTAAACAAGCTTAAACTATTTTTAAAACTCTTTAAAACATTCTCTTGTTAATCTATAAAAACTGAGGTAAGGGGGTATTTATATGAAACCCCAAAGGTAAGAGAAAGCCAAGAAAAAGACCAAAAAACCACTCTGCAATGGCTCTAAAAAATAACCGTTGGAACTGAGTTGACAGTGCGGCGGTCGACCGTTGCGGTCGACCGCGAGCAATGAAAAACAGTCAAAAGAAATCTGGACAAGCGACGGTCGACCACGGTGAAAGTTTCTGCGACTCGCTTATGTCGATCGCCGAGCCAATTCAAAAACAGTTCTTGAGTTCAGAAACTCTTGCCGGTCGACCGTGGGCGGTCGACGCGCGAGCCTGAACACTACAGAAAAACAGGTTTGAAAACAGATTTTTTGACTTTTGGAAAATTGTTAAAAATAACAAATGAAGTCCAAAAATTATAAAACTTTGGGAAATGTATATAAACATGTAAATGAACATGTTACAAAAAGAATTTTTCAAATTGCATTTCCCATTTGTGAAAAATAATCATTTTGCAAAAATGGTCCAAAACACGAAAATGTAAACATGTGAATTTTGACATTTTGGCTAAACCGTGTTTTGAAACTTTACACAATGATTATGTAGACTTAATAAAATATTTATATGAATATTGTTAAGTCCAAAAACTAAGAATACAATATTTTCATAAAATTGCATATTCTATGCAATGTTTTCAAAAACACAATAGTAAATATGAAATATGTGATTTCATATTATAAACATGAAAACCCAAAACCATGCATGTATATAAATATATATAACTATATATATACATAGAAACCAAATGCTTCACTCCACAATTCCGCCAACCTCCATTGGATATGATCGTTGAAGCTCTATTCCATCCATCCTCCAACTACGTTGTTTGTCTACAATACATAGGAAAACACAAATACTAGACAAACAACATTAGTGGTAAATTATTTGTTAAACATCATCAAAACAAGAAGGCTAACAATCTCCCCCTTTTTGATGATGACAAACAATTTACAAAAAGGAATATATGCATGAAGGAAATGAACATATACAAGATAATACACATGCATATAAACAAGGAATTGTATACTCACAATATTTCTCCCCATTTGACAACATCAAAAAAGGGGACAAAAAAATTAAGAGAGAGAAAGCTCCTCCTACAAATAAGCATGAGTGAGTCTAAAACAAGTATAGGGATTGCTCCCCCTATCAAAATACCTTAATGAATATATGCAATGAATGCTAAGGTATACATATGTGAGAAAGCATAAATTAAAAACATGCTAAACATAACTCACATACAAAAAAGATAATGAGAACACATATAAATATGTTAATATGAGAAAAGTGTCTCAAATGTACAAACATAAAAACAATGTATAAAATAGATTTATGAAATCACAAGAAAGAAGACATGAGAATCATGTAAAAAGTTTTCAAATGAAAGCAAATCACTTAAGTGAAATCATAAATCAAATGAAATCCATAAAAACATAAAACCAAACCATCATTGATTTTCAAAAATTAAGAGAGGCAACTATATCTAGCTCTTGAGCTAGTATCAACCCATATAAATATTTTTAACATCCGGTAAACAAGATTTGGGAATAAACACCCAATAAGCCCGGAGGGTTGTATAAACATAATCCTCTCATCAAAATCAAAACTAATAATCATGAAAACAAAAGAATTGATCAATTAAAAATTGTTTTCATATAAAAGATTTCAAATCATAATTTTCAAAACCAAGAAAAAGAAAAAGAAAAATACTAAAAATTCTTGGTTTAAAATCAACTTTGTTTTGGTGCCCAAGTATTCTTGGTAGCAAAAGATTTAGGGACATGACCCCTATCATTCAAGCTCAAAGCCCTAGGGTTATGAACCCTCTTGAACACATATGTGTTAGACCCTAGAGGGGAGGTGATTAGGGTCTTATGCTAATCTAATCCGATTTAATGCCAATTAAAACTTATTAACAAGTTATCCTAGTAAGTATGAAATACAACAATGTATATGAGCTAGGATAAGCAATATGAACAACAAGATATATCCTAACAAAGAGATATAGGCAATGTATGTGCAAGGATATATAAACTCAAGGGTAAACAATCTAAACTAGATAGTGGGCAATATAATCAACAAGCAATATACAAAGGTGATATAAGATATTAACATAAAAGTAAGTGCGCCAATGCAATCACAAACAACCAATATGATTACGGAGTTCGGTCCCCACGACCTACGTCTCCGCTCCTCACCTCGAGGAGATCTCCACTATCTCAACCGGGTTTTCTACGTTCACCCGAACAACGTTTACACCTCACAATACACTCACTATGCAATCACACCTCACACACTAAGTGTTGGTCCTAGCCCGTGTCCTCCTCCTCAAGTGCTCGGTTACAACCTCTCCCTAGGCACGTCAACCGACGCCACTCCTCTTGGATTCGACCCCGTCTCTCACCACACACTTCTCTCGGTGTACAAGTTTATTACAAGTAAATCCTCACAATTAAGCACAATATAAATCAATTTGATTATTCTCTAAACAAGGTGAGAACTCAATTAAGCACAACTCTTAGTCACAAACCCACAACCCCAAATTATACTATGAATGTAAATACACTAAGCTCAATAGGTTGTGTGTGAACAAAGAGTATCAATAAAACGATTAAACTAAACTCAATATAAATCTAGCTTATGGAAATTATAATCAAAATAATAAATTGCTAGATGAGTTTAGAAACACTTCTCTAAAGATGACAAGAGAGTAGGAGAAGAGTGAATGCTCAAACACCAAAGGATGATCTCCACTTGCTCTTGTGAAATTGAATTCACAAACTCAAACCCTCAATTGCTTAAAAGCTTCTTAAACCAAACTTAAACAAACACTAAATAAGTTTAAACCCTTTTTAAACTATTTTAAAACATTCTCTTAAATTTTTGAAATCTGAGATCAAAGGAGTTTTTATAGCCTCCCAAAGACCTCAGCCAAAACCCAAAACAAATGACAAAAAAGCCCAGCCAACGGTAACAAAAATAACCGTTGGAAAAGTCTGACAGAGCGACGGTCGACCGGAAATTCTCGCGGTCGACCGCGATCCAGGTTCCAAACGGCAAAAACGCACAGAGAGTTCGTCGGTCGACCGGCGGAAATATCGGTCGACCGCCGGTACTGTAGCAGATATATCCGATTTTATAAAATCGGTTAAAAATAGTAAAACAGCTCCAAAAATTATGAAATTTTGAGGGAAGGTTCTAAACATGTATAAAAACATTTTAGAGAAAGAATTTCTGAAAAAGAATTTTCCAGTTGAGAGAAATAAATATTTGAACACAGAAATACAGTTTCTGAAAATCTGCTGTGATACACGATTTTGTAAAATCAATTAGGCACAGTAAATCAACTCCAAAAATAGTAAAATTTTGAGAGAAGTTTCTAAACATATAGATAAACATGTCAAAGAAAGAATTTCTTGAATATCACTTCCCATTTATAAAAACTCATCTGTTTTGTAAAACATGCACGAACATGTGCACGAACAAAAACATGATTTTGTAAATTCCATTAAACATAACAAATCAATTCCAAACTTGATGAAACTTTACGAAATGTTTATAAACATGAAAACAAACATGTTAGAAAAAAGAATTTCTCAAATTGAATTTCCATTTGTGAAAACTCATGTATTCCGACATTCCGCCAACCTCCATTTGATATGATCGTTATGGCGCAATCCATCCAACCTCCAAGTAGTTGTTTGTCTACAATGAATAGATAACACAAGCACTAGACAAACAACATTAGTTGTAAATTGTTTGTTAAACATCATCAAAACAAGAAGGCCAACGATCTCCCCCTTTTTGATGATGACAAACAATTTACAAAAAGGATATATGCATGAAAGGGAATGAATATATAAATTATAATTCACATGCATATAAACAAGAAAGAATATACATATACTCATAATATTTCTCCCCATTTGACAACATCAAAAAAGGGGACAAAAAGAATAAGAGAGCGAAAGCTCCTCCTATCAATAAGCATAGGTGAGTATAAAAAGAATATATATAGGGATTGCTCCCCCTATCAAAAAGCCATATAGAATATATGCAATGAAGATCATGGCAAACATATGTGAGCAAGCATAGATGGAAAATATGTTAAACACAACTCACATACATAAAGATAATGAGAACACATATGAATATATCAATGTGAAAGAAGTGTCTCATTAGCACAAAAAATATAAAAACCATATAAAAGAATAGATTTATGAAATCAAAGAAGAGGAACATGAGAGTCATGTAGGCATCGAAAATTGCCTGTAGGTCTCCACAAACAGCTCAGTGTCAAAGAACGACGATGAACGTCACTATCCGATCCACAGGAGTTTAATTGACGTCGATGAACGAGTGAAGTGAATCGACGAACTACGTGAGCTGATTTCGAAGGCACGGGCTAATCGGGAACCCTGCGATGTTTACAAAAGGAACAGCGCCCTTCTTGCCTCGTATATCCTACGGGCAATCCAACCAATGGAGCTGATAGAACTCTTCGTCCGGCTTCCAACGCACTTCGAATCACTAAAATCCAAGTTCGGACGAAGAATTTACGGCAGAAGCAGACAAATGCACCTTAACGGAGCGTCTCGGAACTTCAGAGACACCCCAGAGGTGTCTCCAAAATTCCGAGACACCCCAGAGGTGTCTCCAGAATTCGGAGACACCCAATGTGGAGACACCCCAGAGGTGTCTCCAGAATGTGGAGACACCCCAGAGGTGTCTCCAGAATTCGGAGACACCCCAGAGGTGTCTCCAGAATGTGGAGACACCCCAGAGGTGTCTCCAGAATTCGGAGACACCCCAGAGGTGTCTCCAGAATTCGGAGACACCCCAGAGGTGTCTCCAAAATTCGGAGACACCCCAGAAGTGTCTCGGAATTGTGGAGACACCCTACACCCCCCTTGCCTATAAATAGGACCTTAGGCCTCACTTTTGGAGGATCTGGATTTTTGGAGAGCCTTGGCGAAGCCCTGCTGCAGTGAAGAGTGGTCGTGCGCTTCAACAAGGAGAGGAGAGGTCTTCATCAGAGCCTTCATCACCCGTTCCCCATTTGCCTTAGTATTACCCTTCGCCGGTAATCACTAAGAACAGCCGATATCTCGTTTTAGCCGAGATAGACGCTTAAAGCTTCTAGATCTCACGCGGATCGACGAAGCTCTGTCCGATTCTTTCGGAACAGATCTGATTGCCCGGTGGTCCACGGATATCAACGTCCCCGTCACAGGCCAAAGACCCACGCAAGCAAGAGACCGTAAAACAGGATCTTGCGTTTATTTTCGAAAAGTTGTAATTTTTATTTTTTTGTTATTTGAATTTCATTTGTAACGATTGAAGTTTAATGAAATCAATGATGAAGGCAACTTTTTTCGAAAACAAGCTGGCGACCACAGTGGGAGCCAACAGCATCGCTACCGACGCCGTCGTGACGCAACCGGCATTCAAGATCCGGGTGAATGAAGAGATCGAATGCGAGTTCGATCGGCAAAAGTTCGAAGAAGGCCTCTCTTCCTCCTCCTCCAGATCCGCCTCTCCGAACAGGCGCATAAAGGTAAATTCTTCCAGAAATGTTCGCAGGACCTTCGGCTTGAAGATCCAAGACCCCATTGCCTCCGCTGCCCTCGCACCACGTGACGTCCCCGCGTCGTTCAACGTGGTCGAGACCGCAGATCCGGACTTCGCCTCCGCCGAGGAGATGGCTACTGAAGACGCTCCAGCATTGTCAAAGAGAGCACGCCAAAGACGGCGTCAACGCCTTGCTCGTCAGCTGGCCAAGGCTTTGGAGCCGATGGATGGGATCCACTACAATGAAGATCTAAAATCCAGGCGACAACGAGAACAACAACGGCAAACAACCAACCCCTCCTCCAAAGCAGAAACGAACAAATGGGTTCGTGTCAAAAGAACCCGTTCTACTCTCGAGGAGCGAATCCAGAAGCGCCGCACCTTGCTGGCACATGCCCGAGCCCTGGTGCGAAAAGCATGAGAAATGCAAAAGGAAGAGGCAGTTAAGAGATCACCGAGATCCAAACGAGTTTGGGTGCCAAAGGCCAAATCAACGCCTAAGGCAAAAGCAGGTGACGTTGCTCTCCTGCCTTCGTCAACTTCAGATCCCGAACCTCCGATGAAGCCCCACCGTAGCGGAGATTTCCTCGAGTTTAGGAATCCTTTGAAGGATCATATCGGCGCTCTACCCGAGAATCGAGGAAAAGCGCTTGATAAGGAAAGCTGGAGATCATTGAAGGAGCTGTAAGCCAACATCCGGACTGGGGGTCGTACGCGACTTCCTAACAAACGGATTCCTGCAACGTCCCGCTTGGCAGTGCGTGCAAAAGATCAAGAGCCCGTTAAGGTTTCACCCTCACAAAGGTGTAACTCCAAACGTGCGACTCTTGCAGACGCCAACAAGGCAATGGTTACTCAGAGGAAAACGCGTCGGACAGACGAACGCGTTATACCTGAGAATCCATGTGAACAGCTGATAGGTTACTCCGACCGCAACGTCGATGAGTTGTACTATCAGGCTGGGGGTACGAATAAATCCCAAAAGAGAAACACCCGGGAAGCGGATTCTCACTGTCCGTGTACCGAATTTATCAGGGCAGTATTATCAACTTGTAGCTGCCCCAAGACCGCTCCGCAGAGGGTCTCGATATTCGAGAGAATCTCCGATGGAACGACAAAGCCCAAATCAAGGCGTTCCCACTGTTCGCAGGGAAATTCGTTGCTTTCTTCATTAATGATTCCATTGTACACTCTTGTAATAGTCTATCGATTACAAAGATCCGGTCTTTTATAGATCCGGTTACAACAAAAATCAAATTGAAAAGAAATGAAAATTACTACTTTGTTTCCTTGTTTGTCGAACGAATCGCGAGCTCCTGTTTTGCGGTCGCTCGCTTTGTGGGTTCCTTGCCTGCGCCGGGGTTGTTTGCCGTGGACCACCGCGCGATCTAGATCCGGTCGGATCTACGCAGTACAACGGGTATTATTTCACCAAGGAAATAATAGCCGGGGAGGATTGTTTCACCAAGGAAACAATCGTCCAAGTCTCGGGATCTAAGACCAAGCTTAGATCCGGAGTGTAGCAACGTAGATCTGAGATCCGATCCTCTCGAACACCTGCCTTATTTGCACCGAGCCACCTCAGGGTGGCTCGGCCTTGGCCGAGCCACCTTGAGGTGGCTCGGCTTTGGCCGAGCCCCCGCGGGCGGTGTTTTCCGATTTTTTCGAGTTGTGTCCGTTTTCCGGTTTTGTTCGTGATTCGGTTGATTGAGACTCTGATTTGTTGATCTGATTTGGCAGTGAGTCGGATTCCTGATTTGGCAGTAAATCCGCTTCTGAGTTCGAGTCCGAAACTGATCTTGATTCGATCGTGATTCGTCTGAGTCTGTTCTCGGTTGGATGACTCGTTGATTCTTTGACACTTGGCTTGATTCCGAACGCGTATGGATGCATTCCGTCGCTTGCGTGCGATTCGTCGAACTCGTCGCCTCGTTGGTTCGTCGGTTTATGCCAAACTGTGTTAAGGGACCTATAAGCAATTTTATATGCCTACACCCACCAAAGAGGATCGGTTGCTCGAGATGATGAACTCCCAGAAGTTACCATCAACATGGTCAACAAGGGAAAATTCCCAATCGTTTCAAGTGGTTCCGACCCTAATTTCTCTCTAGGAAGCAGGGTCAATTCGGGAATAGCTCAGCTTCAGCTAGAAGCCGTCGGATATAACAACGACCATGGAGTCCATGAGGGAGTCCATTCCTATGATGAACTCTCAGATTCTTATTCCGCTCTCGCCTCCGACGATACAACGTCTAGCGTAGGGCAAGCTCGAGAAGTGTTCATGGTCAACACCGAGCAGATAGCCAAAATCATTGAAGAGAAATCTTCCCAAGTTCGAAATGGAAATGGGCTATGACAAGGAATGAGAACAAATGCACAGACTCGAACAGAAATCCGAGCTTTGTCGAACGCAGGATAGTTGAAATCCAAGACGTCGCACCCAGAACGCCGCAGTTGACAAGCGATCCGGAGGTTGCGACTGAAATCGTCAATGGCCCGAACGCCGCGCCCAGATATGGGTGCCCCACAAAAAATAACAACGCTGGGGGTGGACCCACCAATGATGATAACACTGGGGGTGGCCGTATCATTCCTCTCGACAATTGTCCAAAACAGGATATAGATCAGGTCGAAAAGATGAAGGATCTCGAAAGAAAAATCGACGCCCTGATGTCTGCTCGAGAGGTGAAGAGGACCGGCATTCCGCATCCTTACCCAAGAGAGTGGGATTTGATCCCGTATCCGGCGAAGTTCAACCTGATCAACTTCACGCCGTTCGGCGGGAAGGGCTCGCCCACTCAGCATCTAATCTACTTCAAGTCCCACTTGGGGGTGATATCTGGCAACGAGCCTATGATGGTTCGGTCATTCGTTGGCACCCTTCGCGGGCCCGCCTTCAATTGGTACCGCCGTCTCAAGCCCAGAAGCATCAACAGCTGGGAGGACCTGGAAAGCATGTTCCTCGCCCATTTCTTCGATGATGACACCGAAGTGTCGGTCAGGACACTCTTCGATGAAAAACAAAGAGACGGAGAGTCGGTGGATACCTTCATCAAACGCTTCCGCAATCAGGCAATGAACTGCAAAGATCCCGTCACGGAGGAATTCATCTTGCAGACTTGTCATAAAAATTTGTCCATTAACATCTTGGATGTTATGGGAATGGAGCCGCTCAATACCTGGAAAGAGTTGAAGGTATGCGGAGAACAGGCCGAACGCTTCCTCAGAAGGAGGAAGGTCGAGAGAAACCAACCGATGGTTAACCCCTTGAATTCGAGTCTCGTACCTCATGATGAAGAGAAGGCTCCTACAACAGTTATTGAAGTTAATCAAACGCCACAACAGCCACTCTGAAGACAGCAGAAGACTTCGGATCGAGAGGCCCAGGAAGAGTACTCGTTCAAGGATGAAGACATTCCCGCCATCTTCGAGTCTCTTCTCGAAAACAACAAAATCAAGCTCCCGCCCATCATGAATCAGGAGGAAGCTGACGATTCTGTGGATCCGAAGTACTGCGCGTACCACAGGAGGATCCTCCATCCCACCAAGGCTTGCTTTACTTTAAAGAATAGTATCCAAACCTTGGTTGAAGCCGGCGTTATAACGCTAGGGTAAGCCAATTGAGAACGGCAGTCCTCCGACCGGTATAAGAGGTTAAACTGCTCCCTGGCACTCCGAAGAGTATATGAGTATAAACTGCTTCTCAATCCTCCGACCGGTATAAGAGGTTAAACTGCTCCCTGATACTCTAATACGTATATGAGTCTAAACTATTTCCTACCATTGACGGGAAGTTCCTGGAGGATATTACGCTAATATTCTTAAGGATAACCCGGTCAGACAACAAAGTCAAACCCAGTTCCAAGAGAGAAGCTGGGGGTGGATAATCCAATGCATCGGGAAGTTCCCGGAAGAATACCACATGGGTATTCTTAGGGATAACCCAATCATTGAAGAACTGATGAATAAGAAATTCACGTTCGAACTCTGAAGGTCAGAATGTCTCTTCTTATTCTTATCAAAAATCTCTAACTCTTATGAGTTATTTTTGTGAGATGAGATCTAATCCTCTGATAGGTTAATCTTTCCTCACCAAACCATCCGCTGATCAAATTAAACGACAGTGGATCCACCAACATTTCCATCTGCCAGTCATTGGCATTTCTCAGATTTAACATGCTAGGTCCTAAACGCCTAGCGTTAAAATCTCCCTTTGAGTGATAATACGAGTTGGCATTTCCTTTGCTACCCGTATTCCACTTTCTTTGCTTTCTGGTCAAACCTATAAAAGTTAGGGCTAAAGCCAAAATCCCCTCTCGATTCCTCCAATGAACGAGAGGTCCACTTTCAAATCGAGTGATCAAACCTTCCGACAGTTAGGGTCATCTCAACCTTCCAGTTGGTCAAACCTTCCTACAGTTAGGACCACAACCAAAATCCCCCTCTCGATTCCTCCAATGAACGAGAGGTCCACAAATCGAGTGATCAAACCTTCCTACAGTTAGGGTCATCTCAAACTCCTGCTTGGTCAAACCTTCCTACAGTTAGGACTAAAACCACAATTCACTCTCGATAAACGAGAAATTTATCTTTAATTCGGTAATCAAACCTTCCGACAGTTAGGGTTATCCGAATCTCTTCGATTCTCGGAGTGGAGATCCCACTCTTAGTTTTATCCTTCCAGATTCTGGGGGTGGAGATCCCACCTCGAGTTTCCTTTCCAGCTGAAGATAGAATATAAAATTCTTCCTCTTTAGCGCCGGGAGATAGAATATAAAATTCTTCCTCTCCCGTTTCCCTTTCCGGCCGAAGATAGAATATAAAATTCTTCCTCTTCAGCACCGGGAGATAGAATATAAAATTCTTCCTCTCCCGTTTCTCAGTCTGTCTTTGCTTTTAGAAAAGACACGATTCTCGACTTCCAATCCGGGCACTCGATGCACGAGGAATTTCATCCTGAAGCCTAAGTAGGGATAAGTCAACGCCTAACACGCGTTGCCGGGTAGTCTATTCCCGTGAGAAAGACGAAGCCTATGTATTCAAAATCATAGCACAAAGCCTCAGAGAGTTTACTCTATTAGCACAACGTTACATGCGGAACGGATTGAGACAATCCGCATGCTAGCCCGACTCAAACGGTACTCGGTAAAGGCTAATCAAATCCGTTGAAGGCTGGGGATTAGCCAAAAATCCTAAAGTCAACGCCTAACACGCGTTGCCGGGTAGTCTATTCCCGTGAGAAAGACGAAGTCTACGTATTCAATATCGTAGCACTAAAAGGGTTAGCTCTTTTAGCTTAAACGTCACATAGGAGCGGACTTAAACAATCCGCATGCTAGCCCGACTCAAACGGTAGTCGGTAAAGGCTTGTCAAACCCGTTGATGGCTGAGGATTTGCCAAAAAATCTATAAATGCGAGTCATTGACGCATCAACTCCACTAGTTGGTCTCGTGACTTGAGCACCCAACAAATTCAGGATAAAATCCGCACATGCAGATGAATCAGCTTTAACAGTTGGTCCTGCAGCCCCAACACTTGGGACCGCGATGCTCCAATATCTTAAGAGCTTAAACTGTGTATACTCCAGTAAACGTACGAGTGTAAACTGTGTTAAGGGCGATTCAAAGCCCAAAGGGTCAACGCCGGTCAACGCGTAACCCTAGGTCAACGCCAGTCAACGCGTTGCAACAAGAGTCAACGTTTGATGATTCAAAACCCTAAGGGTCAACGCCGGTCAACGCGTAACCCTAGGTCAACGCCAAGCAACGCGTTGCAAACGAAAGTCAACGTTCGACGATCCGAAACCCTAGGGTGGACGCCGGTCAACACATAACCCTAGGTCAACGCCGGTCAACACGTTGCGATAAAAAGCCAACACACGGGGATCCGAAACCCTAAGCCAGCACAATGTGGCGGAGGTAGTTCAAAGTCAACTCAATGACACGAGCCAAACTCAATTCATCAGCTGCACACTCGAGACTCCGACGACGGCCAAGCGATAAACACAGCGCTGGAAGAACTTCGGATATTCGTCAAAGCATCGAATAGACCGAAAATCGAAGGAGCCAAGAGTTGAAGCTAACCACAGGTCCTTACACCGACTGAAGGCCAGACCAATCACATCCAAAGTATTCCAGCCTCTTCTATAAAAGACAACGTTCGATGATCCAAAACCCTAAGGGTCAACGCCGGTCAACGCGTAACCCTAGGTCAACGCCAGTCAACGCGTTGCGACCAAAGTCAACGTTTGACGATTCGAAACCCTCGGGTAAACGCCGGTCAACGCGTAACCCTAGGTCAACGCTAATCAACGCGTTGCGACAAAAAGTCAACGCACGGCGATCTGAAACACTAAGTCAGCACGATGTGACAAAGATAGTCAGTTCAAAGTCAACCCAATGACACGAGCCAAACTCAACTCACTGGTGGTAAACTCGAGACTCCGACGACGGACAGGCGATAAACGCAGCGCCGGAAGAACTTCGGTTATTCGTCAAAACATCGAATAAACTGAAAATCGAAGGAGTCAAGAGTTGAAGCTAACTGCAGGTCCTTTACGCCGACTGAAGGCTGGATCAATCACATCCAAAGTATTCCAGCCTCCTCTATAAAAGAAATGAGTCTGGAACGCTTTGGAGGGGGTATCTGTAGGCATCGAAAATTACCTATAGGTCTCCACGAACGGTTCAGTGTTAAAGAGCGACGATGAACGTCACTATCCGATCCACAGGAGTTCAATTGTGAAGTGAATCGACGAACTACGTGAGCTGATTTCGAAGGCACGGGCTAATCGGGAACCCTGCGATGTTTACAAAAGGAACAGCGCCCTTCTTGCCTCGTATATCCTACGGGCAATCCAACCAATGGAGCTGATAGAACTCTTCGTCCGGCTTCCAACGCACTTCGAATCACTAAAATCCGAGTTCGGACGAAGAATTTACGGCGGAAGCAGACAAATGCACCTCAACGGAGCGTCTCGGAACTTCAGAGACACCCCAGAGGTGTCTCCAAAATTCCGAGACACCCCAGAGGTGTCTCCAGAATTCGGAGACACCCCAGAGGTGTCTCCAGAATGTGGAGACACCCCAGAGGTGTCTCCAAAATTCGGAGACACCCCAGAGGTGTCTCGGAATTGTGGAGACACCCTACACCCCCTTGCCTATAAATAGGACCCTTAGGCCTCACTTTTTGAGGATCTGGAATTTTGGAGAAGAAAGAGGCGAAGCCCTGCTGCAGTGAAGAGTAATCGATCGCTCCAAGGGGGATTCTTCATCAGATCTTCATCACCCGTCCGATCCTTAGTATTAGCCCTTGGCGTTAATACTAAGAAGAGCTAATATCTCGCTTTATCCGAGATATACGCTTCAAAGCTTCTAGATCCCCTCGCGGATCGACGAAGCTCTGTCCGATTTTTCTGGATCAGAAGTTTCTAGATCTCTCGCGGATCGACGAAGCTCTGTCCGATTTTTCTGGATCAGAAGTTCCTAGATCCCCTCGCGGATTGACGAAGCTCTGTCCGATTGATCCGGACCAGATCTGATTGCCAGGTAGTCCACGGATATCAACGTCCCCGTCACAGGCCAAAGACCCACGCAAGCAAGAGACCGCAAAACAGGATCTTGTGTTTATTTTCGAAAAGTTGTAATTTTTATTCTTTGTTATTTGAATTCATTTGTAACGATTGAAGTTTAATGAAATCAATGATGAAGGCAACTTTTTCCGAAAACACACCCCTGATATATTGACTGCTTGGTTACTTAACATCAACATAAAGTATATGAAATTTGATGTTAAGTATAATTGATATCATGTTTAGTGTAAATCGTTTGCTTTGAAGATTAATTCATATCATCATAATTTTAATTCACTTCATGTTATATTTAATCCATTTCCTATCAATTCCAGACTGTACTAGTTAACTCTATGTTACTTCTTGTTAATTTTAATTACAAACCTCTCATCAAAATCAAGACTAATAATTATGAAAACAAAAGATTTGATAAAAGAAAAATTGTTTTCATAACAAAAAGATTTTAAAACAATTTACAAAACCAAGAAAAAGAAAACTAAGAGCACTAAAGTTCTTGGTAAAAAATATCATTTTGGCACCCAAGCATTCTTGGTGCCGGATTGGTTAGGGACATGACCCCTATCATTCAAACTCAAAGCCCTAGGGTTATGAACCTTCTTGGGCACATATGGTGCACTAGCACGGTCAAAACAATATTCATTCAAATGACCCTTTTGATTGCAATTCGTGCAATGAAAAGAGTGAAAAGATTTGTGTTGACCAAGTGAGCGTGCACGGAAATCATTTGCAACTAAAGATTGTCTTTTAAATTTATTTTGCAAATGAGAAACCTTATTAAACAAAGGTGGTTTACTTGAAGAATTTGGCAAGTTTGAACATTTTTTCAAATCATAGCAAAACTTCGCCAAATGGCCAAATCTACCACAAACATCACATTTAAAAACATGTGTTCTACTAGAAACATTTGGCAAACTAGAATTCCTTTTCAAATCAAAGCAAAACTTTGCCAAATGGCCAAAACGACCACATAGAACACATTTATACACATTAGCATGCTTATGATGAGAAATAGATGCATGTGCATGTGTGTGTGCAAAATGTGATGATGAAGCTTGATGAGATGCACAAGAAGGATTAATATGAGCCTTAGAGGGTTTTTGTGCATCATAGCAAAATCTAGCAAGATGGCCTTTACGACCGCAATTTGTGCATTTGTAGACTTTGCTATACATGTGTGCATGATGAATAGGATGTTTAGATGTTTTAGCATGAGATTTAGCACACATGTCCATAAGCTTGTTATTATTGACAATGCATGATTTAAGAGTTGAATCTAAAGATGATATTCTATTTTTAATATTATTTAACTCATCATTAGGCACATATGCATTAGCATTAGAAGTAGAACATAAAGAATTAAACTCATTTCTAATGTTCTCTACTTCTAATAAGGCATTGTTCTTAGCATGAGATAAGCTAGAAATAGATGAGGTTAATTTTTCATTTTCTAAATTTAATAAGTCATTGTTTTCTTCATTGTTTTCTTTTAAAATAGCATTCTCTTTAACAACAATATCAAGTTTGGAAGCTAGCGACTCATGATCGGATTTTAAACTAATATGCTTGCTTTTAAGATCAATAAAATTGTTTTGCAATTTTGTATAGGCATGCAATAATCTATCATATGCACAAGCGAGTTCATTGATGGATATATCACTATCGGATTCCGAATCGCTTACCACACTAGGGCTATCGCCTAGTGGCCGTGTGCATGATGATGCTCCACACTTACTTGAAGAATAATCCTCCAAACTACGTTGGATTTCCTCCAAGTTGCCTTGATGTGCTTCTATGAATTTCCATAAATTGTAAGCACTATCAAAATGAACAGATGAGTCAAAGGCATTAAGCAAGTATTCTAACAAAAGCTTGTTCATATTAAACATTCTTTTATCATTGCTACTCCACTTGGATTTTTCCGAAGTGGGTATAATATAAGCATCTTCAATAATTTTCCATAAGTCGATATTTCTAGATACAATAAATAGTTTAAATCTAGAAGCCCATTGAGCATAGGGAAAATTAATGAATTTAGGAGCAATATTTGATTCATAGCCTAAACGAAATGCATTTATATTCATGATATATATATGAAAATATGCAAGCAAGACAAAAGTAATCATAACTAGATTACCACAAATAAGATAACTTGGATCTTTAACTCAAGGCGGTTAGACCTTAAATCGAAATTTTTATATTTTGGAGCAATATTTGGATTATAGCCTAAACGAAATGCATTTATATTCATGATATATATATGAAAATATGCAAGCAAGACAAATGTAATCATAACTAGATTAGCACAAATAAGATAACTTGGATCTTTAACTCAATGTGGTTAGACCTTAAATCAAAGAGCACCAAGCTCTGATACCAATTGTTAGACCCTAGAGGGGGGGTGATTAGGGTCTTATGCTAATCTAATCCGATTTTATGCCAATTAAAACTTAATTAATAAGTTATCCTAGCAAGTATGAAATACAACAATGTATATGAGCTAGGATAAGCAATATGAACAACAAGATATATCCTAACAAAGAGATATAGGCAATGTATGTGCAAGGATATATAAACTCAAGGGTAAACAATCTAAACTAGATAGTGGGCAATATAATCAACAAGCAATATACAAAGGCGATATAAGATATGAACATAAAAGTAAGTGCGCCAATGCAATCACAAACAAACAATATGATTACGGAGTTCGGTCCCCACGACCTACGTCTCCGCTCCTCACCTCGAGGAGATCTCCACTATCTCAACCGGGTTTTCTACGTTCACCCGAACAACGTTTACACCTCACAATACACTCACTATGCAATCACACCTCACACACTAAGTGTTGGTCCTAGCACGTGTCCTCCTCCTAATGTGCTCGGTTACAACCTCTCCCTAGGCACGTCAACCAACGCCACTCCTCTTGGATTCGACCCCGTCTCTCACCACACACTTCTCTCGGTGTACAAGTCTATTACAAGTAAATCCTCACAATTAAGCACAATATAAATCAATTTAATTGTTCTCTAAACAATGTGAGAACTCAATTAAGCACAACTCTCAGTCACAAACCCACAACCCCAAATTATACTATGAATGTAAATACACTAAGCTCAATAGGTTGTGTGTGAACAAAGACTATCAATAAAATGATTAAACTAAACTCAATATAAATCTAGCTTATGGAAATTATAATCAAAATAATAAATTGCTAGATGAGTTTAGAAACACTTCTCTAAAGATGATAAGAGAGTAGGAGAAGAGTGACTGCTCAAACACCAAAGGATGATCTCCACTTGCTCTTGTGAAATTAAATTCACAAACTCAAACCCTCAATTACTTAAAAGCTTCTTAAACCAAACTTAAACAAATACTAAACAAGTTTAAACCCTTGTTAAACTATTTTAAAACATTCTCTTAAATTATTAAAATCTGAGATCAAAGGAGTTTTTATAGCCTCCCAAAGACCTCAGCCAAAACCCAAAACAAATGACAAAAAAGCCCAGCCAACGGTAACAAAAATAGCCATTGGAAAAGTCTGACAGAGCGTCGGTCGACCGGAAATTCTCGCGGTCGACCACAATCCAGGTTCCAAACGGAGAAAACGTACAGAGAGTTCGTCGGTCGACCGGCGGAAATATCGGTCGACCGGCGGTACTGTAGCAGGTATATCCGATTTTATAAAATCGGTTAAAAATAGTAAAATAGCTCCAAAAATTATGAAATTTTGAGGGAAGGTTCTAAACATGTATAAAAACATGTTAGAGAAAGAATTTCTGAAAAAGAATTTTCCAGTTGAGATAAATAAATGTTTGAACACAGAAATACAGTTTCTGAAAATCTGCTGTGATACACGATTTTGTAAAATCAATTAGGCACAGTAAATCAACTCCAAAAATAGTAAAATTTTGAGAGAAGTTTCTAAACATATAGATAAACATGTCAAAGAAAGAATTTCTTGAATATCACTTCCCATTTATGAAAACTCATCGGTTTTGTAAAAACATGCACGAACATGCACGAATGAAAACATGATTTTGTAAATTCCATTAAACATAACAAATCAATTCCAAACTTGATGAAACTTTGCGAAATATTTGTAAACATGAAAACAAACATGTTAGAAAAAGAATTTCTCAAATTGAAATTTTTATTTGTGAAAACTTATGTATTTTGTAAAACTTATAAATACATGTGTACATAAACAACTTTACCATATGAAACCAAACATGTATATATATATATGAATATGTATTTGTTTCATATTTAAACTTAAAAGCCAAGAACCAAAACTTGTGTATATATATATAACTATATATAAGAACAAAATATGTGTGTGTATATATATGATTGAGCTTAAAGTATTAACACACATAATATAAAACCTAAACTAAATATACCCAAGCTTGATGAAGGTCTTCAATGAGCATGACTTGGTAAACTTTGCGGAAGAAGCTTGTAATTGGATCTTTAACTTGAATTGACGTTGCTTCACTCCATAATTCCGCCAACCTCCATTTGATATGATCGTTAAGGCTCGATTCCATCCATCCTCCAACAACGTTGTTTGTCTACAATACATAGAAATGTACAAACACTAGACAAACAACATTAGTAGTAAATTATTTGTAAATTATCATCAAAACAAGAAGGCCATCAATATGGTGCACTAATCTGGTCAAAATAATATTCATTCAAATGACCCTTCCGATTGTAATTTGTGGAAATGAAAGAGATCCATTTGTTTTTGTGGACCATTAGCTCGTGCACGGGAATCATTTGCAAACATAGATGATCTTTTAAGATTATTTTGCAAATGTGAAACATTATCAAAACAAAACTTTCCTAAGTGGCCATATCTACCACAAACATCACATTTAAACTTTTGTGGCTTAATAAAATTATTTGGCAAATGAGATTTCTTTTTCAAATCATAGCAAAATTTTGCCAAATGGTCAAAACGTCCACAAAGACCACATCTATACACATGACCATGCTTATGATGAACAATGGGTGCATGTGTGTGTACATGTGATGAAGAAGCTACATGAGATGCACAAGGAGCATTGACATTTTTATGTTTGTGTGCATCATAGCAAAATTTAACTAGATGACCTTTACGGTCGCAAATAGAGCACTTGTAAACTTTGCTATATATGTGTGAATGATGAGTGGATGATTTCTTAGACTTGGCACACATATCCATAAGCCTCTTATGATTATCAAAGCATATTTTTAAAGTTGAATCTAAATATGAAATGTATTTTTTCATAAGATTCAAGTCTTCATTTTTAGGCACATATGCACTTTTAGAAGTAGAACATAAATAGTTATTTATAAAAGAAGCAGTATCATTTTGTATGTTCTTTACTTCTAACATGGCATTATCTCTTTCAGGAATTAAACTAGCAACATTTGAAGTTAAAGAAACATGATCTAATTTTAATTTTTCATTGTTTTCTTTAAGGAACACATTTTCATTAGAAATAGTTTCAAACTTAGATGCTAACAACTCATGATCGGATTTCAAATCCTCATGCTTGATTTTTAAATCAATAAAATCATTTTGCAATTTCTTGTAGGTATACAATAATCTTTCACTAGCACAAGCAAGTTCATCATTAGGTAAATCATTAATAGATTTGAACTCGCAAACCTCACTAGGGCTATCGCCTAGTGCACGAGTGCATGAAGCTCTACATGAACTTGAAGCCGTATCCTCCAAAGCTTGTCGGATCGCCTCCAAGTCTCCTTGATGTGCTTCAATAAGTTTCCATAAGGTGTAAGCACTATCAAAATGAACAAACTTGTTAGACAAAGATGAATCAAATGCATTATGTAAGAATTCCAACAAGAGCTTGTTCATAATAAATAATCTTTTATCATTTTTATTCAACTTGGATTTCTCCAATGTGGGAACAATATAAGCACAATCAATGACTTCCCATAAATTAATATTTTTAGATTGAACAAATATTTTGAATCTAAAACACCATTGAGCATAGGGGAAAACATTAAATTTAGAAGTAATACTAGAATCATAGCCTAAACAAGATGCATCATTCATATCCATAATTAGAAGATGTATGCAAGCAAGATACAAATAAAATCAAAATAAGATTAGCACAAAAAGATAACTTGGATCTTTAACAATTGTTAGACCCTAGATGGGGGGTGATTAGGGTCTTATGCTAATCTAATCCGATTTTATGCTAATTAAAACTAATTAATAAGTTATCCTAGCAAGTATGAAATACAACACGTTATATGAGCTAGGATAAGCAATATGAACAACAAGAAATATCCTAGCAAAGAGATATAAGCAATATATGATATATGCAAGGATATGAAACTAACACAAGGGGTAAAACAATATGAACTAGATAGTGGATTATATAAATAATGAGCTATGGACAATGGCGACAAGAAATATAAACATAAGATTAAGTGCGCCAAAGCAAACTCAAAACACACGATATGATCACGGAGTTCGGACCTTCCGTCCTACGTCTCCGCTCCCCACTCCGGGGGAGAAATCCACTATCACAACCCGGTTTGGAAGCCAGAACTTCTACACTCTCGGTTTACAAGTTCACCGAAAACTCTCACACAATAAACACTATGCAATCACACTCTACACCCACACAAGTGTTGGACCTAGCCGTATCTCCCTTAAGTGCTCGGTTACAACCTCTCTCTAGGCTCGTCAACCGATGCCACTCCTCTTGGAACGATCCCCGACTCTCACCACACATCCCTCTCGGTGTATAAGTGTATTACAAGGTGATCTCACAATTAGGCTCAATACAATAATTGTTTGTTCTCTACTATGGATGAGAACATAATAAAAGCTCACACTCAAAGTTACAACTCTCACAACCCCAAATATATTATGAATACAAATAAAATAAGCTCAAGTGGGTGTGTGTAACAATGAGATAAAATCAAATCTAAACTCAATATAAAACTAGCTTTAATAGAAATGATAATTAACAAATAATTAATAAATAAAAGCTAGAGTAGAGTTTAGGAAACTTCTCTAGATGACAAGAGAGAGAGATGGATTGAATGCCCAAAATACAATTGATAATCTCCTCAAGCTCTTGTTAAACTTTCTTCATAAACCAAACCCTTAAACAAGCTTAAAACAAGCTTAAACTCTTTTTAAAACTCTTTAAAACATTCTCTTGATATTCTATAAAAACTGAGGTAAGGGGGTATTTATATGAAACCCTAAAGGTAAGAGAAAGCCAAGAAAAAGACCAAAAAACCACTCTGCAACGGCTCTAGAAAATAGCCGTTGGAACTGAGTTGACAGTGAGGCGGTCGACCACTATGGTCGACCATGGCGGTCGACCCGCCGAAATGTCTCTGCGACTCGCCTACGGTCGACCACCACGCGTTCGGACCCCACGGGACGCGATGCCAATAAAAATAGTTCTGAGTTTAGAACTCTTGGCGGTCGACCGTGGCGGTCGACCGCGAACTGACACTACAGAAAAACAGGTTTGAAAACAGATTTTTTGACATTTAGAAAATTGTTAAAAATAACAAATGAAGTCCAAAAATTATGAAACTTTGGGAAATGTATATGAACATGTTATAAAAAGAATTTTCCAAATTGCATTTCTCATTTGTGAAAAATCATCATTTTGCAAAAATGGTCCAAAACACGAAAATGTAAACATGTGAATTTTGACATTTTGGCTAAACCGTGTTTTGAAACTTTGCACAATGATTATGTAGACTTAATAAAATATGTATATGAATATTGTTAACCGTGTTTTGAAACTTTGCACAATGATTATGTAGACTTAATAAAATATGTATATGAATATTGTTAAGTCCAAACACTAAGAATACAATATTTTCATAAAATTGCATATTCTATGCAATGTTTTCAAAAACACAATAGTAAATATGAAATATGTGATTTCATATTATAAACATGAAAACCCAAAACCATGCATGTATATAAATATATATAACTATATATATGCATAGAAACCAAAACTTATGTGTGTGTATATATATATATATATATATATATATATATATATATATATACAAAGAAACCAATAAATGTGTGTGTATATTGAGCTTAACGTACTTAACACACATAATATAAGACCTATACTAATGTTACTCAAGCTAGATCTTGATCTTCAATAAGCTTGACTTGATATACTTACGGATGAAGCTTGAACTTGATCTTTAACTTTGAATTGCATAAGCTTCACCGACATTCCGCCAACCTCCTTTGGATATGATCGTTGAAGCTCTATTCCATCCATCCTCCAACACGTTGTTTGTCTAGAATAAATACTGGATATGATCGTTGAAGCTCTATTCCATCCATCCTCCAACACGTTGTTTGTCTAGAATAAATACGAAAATACAAACACTAGACAAATAACATTAGATGTAAATTGTTTGTTAAATCATCATCAAAACAAAAAGGCCAACATCCCCAACCCATATGAATGTGGGCCTCAATTTCAATGAGTGGAGGGGTGTAATAACCATGAATTTTTGCTACTAGTTAAAATAATTTTTTAGTATTTTAAAATATTTATTTATGATTTTTAAAAGAGTATTTATATTTTTCTCGAATTTCTACAATTTTCTATGATTTTAAAGTCTAAGTTTTATATTTTAAATGATTTAAATATTTATAAATTTATTTAGTGTAGTAAAATTTTTTAGAATTTATCTGTTGCGTTATCGATACTGTTACATGTTATTTTGAATAATAAGTTGTATTATTTTTATTATTACGTATATTTTCGTATAATTTGTTGCATTATTATTACGTATTATTTGTATAATTTATCGTATTATTTTTACTATTACATATTATCGGTCGTATTAGTATAACCGGTACGTTTTACTGTGTATATAATTATTCCATAATTATTTGATCTTAAATATAAGTAAATATATTTTTATTATTAATTATTCTCGTTTAATTGTACAATATGTGTATATTTTGACTATTTCGTATCAACTATTGTATTAGCACAACATGTACGTTTTTATTTATAGATAATTATTCTATAATTAGTTTAATTTTTAAGTACCCGTAATTATTTATTTTTAATTAATTTTCATTAAATATCTAAACCATAACCCTATATATTTATATTTTCTTTTTCTTTTTTTCGTTTTCCTTCTTCCTGTTCAACGCCCGCTCCCCCTTGATTCTCTCTCCTGCTCTCTCTCTCTCTCTCTCTCTCTCTTTCCCACTTGCCCCAACCCCCCACGCTTCGCCGCACCTCTTGACCACCACTCGCCCCTCCTGACCGCTCGAGCCCGACGCCCAGCTTACCACTGCCGACGAGCTCATCACCCCGCCCTCTATCCACCGCCCGTCGCTGAGTTGCCTGCCTCTTACCTGCCAGCCCAACCCTTAGCCCCTGGTCGCCACCTGTGCCCGCGCCCAGCTCCGTCTCACAGGTCCAACTTCGCTCCTCTGAATTCTAGCCTTAAAGCCTACGCCGCCCGCCCTCACTGCGCACGACGCCGTCGGTTTCCTCCCCTGCTTCTCAGATCCGGAGCCCGGCCCAAACCAGACTCAATCGCCCTTGCCGTGCAAAAGCACCTCCGTTTCTCCTTCCCCCTTCTTGACGAGATACACCGCCATGCATTGCCCACTCCCAACCTCGACACCTCGTTTCCCCGCCAGCCCCCTCTTCACTGCTCTCCGTCAGCATCTCCTCTCCTCTTCCATGCCTCCCGAAAGCACCGCTGACGGCCTGATCCCCAGCTCCCCAGGCCTCCCTCACCCTCCACCGTGTTGTTGCCTCTCTCCGACGCGGATCACTGCCACCGCCCATCAGTCTGACCCGCTGCCCCACGCTGCCTGCCCCGCTGTGTCGGCACAGCCCTCACCGGAGTTTCTTCCGACGCTTCGACGCCTCCTCCACGTCTGATCTAGACTCATGCCGTCGACGTCAACTCGTTCGACGTACCCGCAGGCAGATCCCGCTCTCCATGCTTTTGAAGTTGAATATTTACATTATTCATAATTATTTGCATAGTTAATTGTTGACATATTAATCTACATGGCGTTCGTTTTGGAGAGTTTAATATTGCATTTAAATAATACATATGTGATAAATTAGTACTGTTTCGGAATTAGTTATAAGGGAAATTGCTTCTAGGCGCTAAAAATCCAACTTTCAATGGTGTCCCAGCCCCCCCCCCCCCCAACTTTTTCAAACAATGTGCTTTTCAGCCCCCTTTGTTTTTTTGAAAAATGATGTCCAGGCCCCTCTTCCTAAAGTTGCCAATACAACCTCTTCCGAAAATTTACCAATTTTACCCCCTCTCCCTACACCCCCTTTCCTCCTCCGTTCCTCCTTTGCCCCCGCCCCCGTCTCCGCTCACAGCTCCCGCCTCCCTCCTACGACTCGGCCGTTAGCACCTTCGCCAAGCGTTCGCCGCCTCCCTCCCCTACTCGGCTCCCCCTCCCCTCCCCCGCCTCCCTCCCCCGTCTGCTACTCCCGCTTACACCTCCCCTACACCTGCCCTCCTCCTCCTCTGTCTCCTACCTCTGCCCCTACCCCCCGCCTCGCCTCCCCATCTCAAGCCTCCCTCCCCGCTCCGCCTATAGGCCTTCCCCAAGCGCCACCGCCGGTCCACCGCCAACACCGTTGCCTCCACGTCGGGCCGCTCTTCCCAAGTGCTCGCCCGCCTACGTTCCCGCCGCTCGGTGTCCCTCCCCTCCCACGTCCCTCCCTCCCCGCTGCCATCTTCCCCCTACAGCCTCCTTCCTTCCTGCCGGTACCCCTTCTGCCCCCTCCTCTGCTCCGTCGCCGGCGCCGTCCGGCGGTGATCATGGTTATTATATTAACATGTTAACTCTTACGATTAACATGTTAACTCTTACGGTTAACATGTTAACTCTTACGGTTAATATGTTAACTCTTAATAGTTAACATGTTAACCGTAAGAGTTAACATGTTAACCGTAAGAGTTAACATGTTAACCGTAAGAGTTAACATATTAACCCTAAGAGTTAACATCCGCTGGCATAAGAAAGAGAAGGGTAAATTTAGGATTTAAACCACCTAGCATGTCTAATCATGAGCTGGTATGTCTAACCATCTGCTGACATGAGTTGGAATCATGATGGAGGGGTCTGGACAAAAAATTTTTCAAAAACAAGGGGCTGCAGCACATTTAAAAAAATATAGGGGGCTGGAGCACATTGAAAGTTAGATTTTGGGGCCTAGAAGCAATTCTCCCTAGTTATAATAAGTTTAAAGAATTTAATTTGATAATGGATTTATTTTAGAGAATTTATAATATTTAAAAGAATTTATTTTTTGAAAAAATTATTTTAGAATAATAATTGATGAGAAATAATTTTAAAGATTTTGTTCTGGAAAAGAGAATATTTTGGATTATTATTGTAAAACCCCGTAATTTTTATAATGAATATATGTGAATTATTAGTAATAAATAATTCTTTTATGATAAATAATCATATATATTATAGATAGATGTGATAACCTGTGTTTGGGAACCCAACAAGTGATTCTGTGTGAGAGAAATCATGTTGATAGTCAGCATGTTGATAAACAACCAAAGCAGGCAGTTTTACTGCTGCGCGGTCGACCGCGATAAGCGTCGGGCACTCAGGAAACATTTTTCCTGTTGTGCGGTCGACCGCGCAACAGGCAGATTGTTTTTTTGGGTTTGGGTCTTAACGGGTTTCGAGTCGGGTTTGTGGGATTAGTATATATATATTTATACCCGAGAGAGGCTTCTCTTCATCTGAAATCAGAAACCCTAGCCTCTTCTCTCCCCTCAAACCCTAGTTTTCATTCTTTGGTGATTTGGGATGAGCTTCGAAGGGTTTTTCAGCGGATTTTTGGTGGGATTCAGTGAAAGGGATCCTCCTCCTACAGATCTAGGGTTTTATTCTCATCAGAGACGAGTAACATCTCGCCCAACTTCACCCCTTTTGGTTTTCATGCTTAAGTACTTATGCTTTAATCCAGTTTTATTAGGCCTAAATCGTATTTTATGTATAGATAACAGATCATTATGGCATATGATGTGAGAATCAAACTTTTCAGATTTTAAAAGCTCACCAATGAATTTTAATTAATGAGATCTAGATTTGAAAACATTTTTCGCAAAAGTTAATCATGTTTTTACTGTTTTAAAAAAACATCAAAATCATGTTTATATATGTTTGGGATCTTGGTGATATATTTTAAATGTTTAAATTTGTTGTTTTCTGCCAAATGACACATTAGAAATATTAGAATTTCAATAACATAAGAAATCATCAAGTGTAACTGTTTTTGAAGCTGACAGAAACCCTTACTGGGCTTCTGTCTGCTTCGCGGTCGACCGCGGTGGACGCGGCGATCGACTGCTGGGCGTGCAGGAGGGCAGAGACTGTCTACCCTCTGCACGGTCGACCGTGGTGGGCGCGGCGGTCGACCGTGGGTCGTTCAGTTAAGCACTGGGGTTTCTGCTCTGGTCGCGGTCGACCGCGATGACCTCTGCGGTCGACCGCCGCTCAGTTTTTGAGCTCAGTGATCTTCGGCTCTGTGCGTGATCTCGTGTTGGACTATAATCCATTTCAGTCATCGTGTTGGATATTTACTTATTTGTACCATGAGTTGGTAAATCACTATATCTAGTTCATGTATTGGACACCTGTATTAACCCTGCATATGGCACTTCACATGAGGTTATGACATGACACTCATGTAGGTTATGACATGACACCTATGTTAGTTATGACGTGATTCAGTACTTATATTCTGAAATGAGTTGTATTTTCTTTTTATTATTGTTCCCGTACTAGTTTTCAGGTTTGGTGTTTAGAGATTTACAATTTGAGATACAAGGTATATACATGAGGGTTTCCTTGTTTAGATTATTTCGCTCGACGTACATATGCTCGTGTTGTAAGTTTCTAAATACTAAAATCCTCTTTGATAGGAACCATGATTTTAGATTTATATGTATTAACTGTATTTTCTTACAACGAGCCCTTTCCCTTGGGGTTGCTTGTGATGTTGCTCGCTAGCGCTTTGACGCTCATTGTCCCTCCCCTTTTTCAGGTAACGAGCCAGGAGCCTGGAGAGTCGCAGGTTGATGACGACACACTTTAGCGTTCAGCTGTCTATTTTTAGTTATGTTTTAGTTTGGAGCTCCACTGTAGACTTTGTTAGACATTTGAGGACTATATTTTAGATGTTGTAAAGGCGGTGTGCCTTATTTCCTTTACTCAGACATTTTGTATTTGAGACTATTTGAGAACCCCAGTTTATTTACTTCAGCCATTGACTCAGCCATTGACTATGTATTTCTGTAGGTTGGATGATGAGATATCTATGTGGTTGTTATCATTTCATCAGTTATCACTTGTATTATCTTTTACTTGCTTTTGTACCTACACCTGTTGTTGACTCTACTAAAGAGATGTTAATTGTGATTGTGAAACATGTTATTGCACGATGTGGTGCATGGCAGGTTTGACATTCTTGGTTTCACCTTGGACTGTAGCCTTGTGTGAACCCAGGGGCGTCACAGTTGGTATCAGAACTCTAGTTCCAGTATCCTTAGGATCATCCTGTGTCGAGTCGTGGAGCTAGGATAGGGTTTCTTAGGATTCATGTATAGAGTCCGTAAGGACTTCCTAGTATGAGTGAGGACGATATATGCGTATATCTCAAAATTTGAGAATTTTTTTTATTATGACAACTATTTTGTGTAAATTTA
This sequence comes from Asparagus officinalis, assembly GCF_001876935.1. Classification (NCBI taxonomy): domain Eukaryota; kingdom Viridiplantae; phylum Streptophyta; class Magnoliopsida; order Asparagales; family Asparagaceae; genus Asparagus; species Asparagus officinalis. The sequence goes on along the minus strand of NC_033803.1, from coordinate 67,068,631 downwards.
AAGTATTTGTATGAATACTATATGTTGTGAAAATTGTATTGTGATACGTTATTTATAAAGGTCTATTTTGACTCATAAACTCTCATTTTCTTATGATCAGAGAGATGGCAGGACGTGGTAGGCATCGTACTCGGAGAGCTGGGCAGGCAGAGTCATAGCAGACTCCATCTGAGCAGCAGCCAGCTCAATCCGAGCCAACTCGGAGAGCTGGGCAGGCAGAGTCATAGCAGACTCCATCTGAGCAGCAGCCAGCTCAATCCGAGCCACAGCAGACTCCATCTGAGCCGCAACAGGCTCCCCAGTACCTTGCAGATATTATGGTTCCCTTTATAGCTCGGATGACAGCAATTGAGGAGCTTGTGGCGAATCATATCCCGCCACCCACACCACCACCGGCGGTAGCTCAGTAGCAGAGGATACCCACCGTTCCTATCAGAGAGAGATCCCCAGAGATCACACCTGCAGCCATTCCACTAGTAGTCCCATATAGAGCCGCAAAACAGGAAGCTTGGCTCCGTATGGTAGAGAGGTACCATAATATGAGGGCATCAGAGTTTTAGGGGTCACCAGACCCTCTTGCAGCCCATAAGTGGAAGGAGGATCTGAGCAATATACTCGACATACTCAGTGTGGATTCAGTTCAGAAGCAGAGGTTGGCATCCTACAGTCTGAAGGGAGATGCCGGGAGATGGTACCGACTCTAGTTTACTCCAGAGCAGAGGATGACCCTCACATGGGAGGACTTCATATACTTCTTTGATGGGCAGTATATTTCTTCTGCAGCACGGACTGGGAAGGAGCTTGAATTGTTCCGGTTGACTCAGGGGGACATGACAGTGGCAGATTTTGAGAGCAGGTTCATGGAGTTGCTATATTTCACGGGTATGTGGCAGACAGGAGAGCGTCAGGCTCAGATATTCTTAGCAGGGCTTCACCCTAATCTCCACCAGTACCTCGTCTCGAGGAGGTTCTATTCAGTTAGGGAGGTAGCTGAGACCACCACTTCACAGGAGATTGAGACTACTATGTTCCAGAAGGATAAAGAAGGGAAGGCCAAGGCAGGACAGAGCGGGGACAAGGGTAAGAACAAGAGACATTTTTTTGGACCTCAGCAGCATCATCAGGGCCCTTATAAAAAGGGACCCCAGCAGGATCAGAGAGCGCATCAGCAGCGCAAGTTCCAAGGATCTTGTTTTAACTATCGCAAGGTCGGGCATAAGGCATCGGAGTGTCGTAGTGCACCAGCAGGAGCCCAGCAGGGCAAGGGTCCGAACCAGTAGCAGCAGCGATAGCAGGGCAGAGGTTAGGGCCAGCAGAATAGGCTTGAGGCACCGCCAGCAGTACAGAGGACTGAGGGGCATGTTTGAACAGTTCAGGAGGTTCCTCAGGGGCAGATTGTCCCATATTCTCCATTTTCAGCAGCAGAGCAGTCTTCTACCACAGGCAAGGTATATGCAGTAGTTCTCCGTGATCATGGAGCTAGCGGAGCCGTAGTGGAGGGTACGTTTCTTGTGAATTCCTTTCCCGTCCGTATTCTTTTCGATTCGGGAGCTTCACATTCTTTCATCTCGCATGTATTTATGGCTAGACTCCAGCTCGTAGCTCAGCCTCTAGACACCCATTTATCAGTTTCCACCCCTTTAGGTGAGGTATCGCTTCTGGAGAGCGTTTGTAGGAGGTGTACCGTCAGTTTAGACGAGTCGGAGTTCATAGTTGATTTGATAGTGTTGCATATGTCCGAGTTCGATGTCATTCTTGGTATGGATTGGTTGTCTTCCTACCATATTAGTATTGACTGCTTTGCGAAGATAGTCAAGTTGCGAGCGTCCGACGGGTCCGAGATGATTGTAGCCACCTCTCAGGGCAACCGTTTTACGGAGTCATTTATGGCGTACATCGAGGAGGTGATACGACGGGATCAGGGTGTTGATTTATTGGAGACTAGAGTTGTCTCAGAGTATCAGGATATCTTTCAGGACATACCTGGATTACCTCCTGTGAGAGAGGTTGAGTTCTGTATTGAGTTGCAGCCAGGCACAGCCCCGATATCTCGCGCACCCTATCACATTGCACCAGCTAAGATGCGGGAGCTTCAGACCCAGTTGGATAAGTTGTTAGCTCAGGGTTTTATTCGTTGGAGTCATTCTCCTTGGGGCCGGTCCTCTTCGTGAAGAAGAAGGACGGTAGTATGAGATTGTGCATAGATTATAGAGAGTTGAACAAAGTCACTATCCGGAATAGGTACCCATTACCTAGGATTGATGACTTGTTCAACCAGTTATAGGGAGCGTAGTATTTCTCAAAGATTGATCTTTGTTCAGGCTATCATCAGTTGTGGGTTCGGGAGATGGATGTTCCCAAGACCGTTTTTCTTACTCGATATGGATCTTTTGAGTTCTTGGTCATGCCATTTGGGTTGACCAATACACCCACGGTATTCATGAACTTGATGAACCGGGTTTTCCGTCCCTTCTTAGATCAGTTTGTGATCGTTTTTATCGACGATATTCTCATTTATTCGAGGTCGGAGGCAGAACACGAGGAGCATCTGTGGTTGGCTTTGAGGACTCTACAGGAGCATCAGTTATATGCCAAGTTCAGCAAGTGCGAATTTTGGCTTTCAGAAGTTAGATTTCTTGACCATGTCATCAGTAGAGAGGGTATAGCAGTGGATCCAGCTAAGGTCACAGCAGTTCTTGATTGGGAGCCACCGAAGACGGTGACAGAGATTCACAGCTTTTTGGGTTTAGCTGGCTATTATAGGAAGTTCATTCAGGATTTCTCGAAGATTTTGACGCCGCTTACACGCCTTACGAAGAAGGGTATACAGTTCATATGGAGCATGAAGTGCCAGAAGGCCTTTGATGTTTTGAAGGCTAAGTTAACTACAGCGCCGGTTCTGACTATTCCGAGTAGCGACAGGACATTCGTTGTGTATACAGATGCATCGTTGGCAGGCTTAGGAGGCGTATTGATGCAGACTCAGAGGGTGGTAGCATATATCTCACGGCAGTTGAGGGTGCATGAGCAGAACTACCCCACTCATGACTTGGAGTTAGCAGCAGTGGTATTTACGCTGAAGTCATGGAGGCATTACTTATATGGAGTACAATTTGAGTTGTTCACAGACCATCAGAGTTTGAAGTACCTCTTTTCTCAGAAGGAACTCAACCAGAGACAGAGGAGGTGGATTGAGTTTATCAAGGACTACGAGTTCGCGATTCAGTATCATCCGGGGAAGGCGAACGTCATAGCAGATGCTTTAAGCAGGAAGCGTCGACATCGGGTTTCGTCTTTGAGGTGTTCATTATATCCGGATCTTATCACTCTTAGCCAGTTTGATTTTAGACCCGAGATTGGAGGAACCAGTGCATTTCTGGGAGCTATTTCAATGCAGTCATCTTGGAGTGACAGAGTTGTCAGAGCTCAGTTGGGAGACTCTTGGAGAAGATTTCCAATGAGCCTAAGACTGATTGGATTATTAGAGCAGATGAAGGTCTCCGGATGAAGGGCAGGCTAGTCATGCCAGCCAGTGCCGAGCTGAAGAGAGAGTTACTTGATGAAGCTCATCGTACTCGGTACACAGTACATCCAGGGACCACTAAGATGTACAAAGACCTAAAGAGGCACTTTTGGTAGAGTGGTATGCGAAGGGAGATTGCAGAGTATGTGGCTAAGTGTTTTACCTGTCAGCAGGTGAAGGAAGAGCATCAGAGATCAGCAGAAACACTTCAGCCTTTACCCATTCCAGAGTGGAAGTGGGCGGACATTTCTATGGACTTCATTATAGGGTTGCCGAAGTCGAAGAAGGGGAATGATTTAGTTTGGGTGATTATGGACCGGTTGACGAAGTCGACACATTTTATTCCAGCGAGGACTACTTATACCGCCGAGACATATGCGAGGATATTTATCCGGGAGATAGTTAGACTTCATGGAGTTCCAGACACGATTGTATCGGATCGAGGCTCAGTGTTCACTTCGCATTTTTGGAGGAGTTTTCAGGACTCTTTTGGCAGCAGACTATCATTCAACAGTGTTTTCCAACCACAGACGGATGGTCAGACAAAGAGAGTAAATCAGATATTGGAAGACATGCTGCGAGATTGTGTCATTGATTTTCAAGGCAGCTGGAAGGATCATATTCCACTGATAGAGTTCGCTTATAACAATAGTTATCAAGCGACAATCGGTATGGCTCCGTATGAGGCATTGTATGGGAGACCTTGTAGGTCACCGATATGTTGGGCAGAGCCAGAGGATAACTTGATGCTTGGGCCAGAGCTTGTGAGGAAGACTACTAAGAAGGTAGCCTTGATCAGAGAGAGGATTCTAGCAGCTCAGAGTCGGCAAAAGAGCTATGCCGATAAGAGACGAAGACCCTTGGAGTTTCAGGTTAGAGACTCAGTTATGTTGAAGGTATCGCCTATGAAAGGCGTGCAGCGATTCGGACGACAGGGGAAGCTTGCGCCGAGATATATTGGACCATTTCAGATTTTGGAGCACATTGGAGTTGTGTCATACAGACTAGATCTTCCAGCATCGATGTCTAGTATACACAATGTATTTCATGTTTCTATGCTTAAGAAGCACTTACATGATGAGGAGCAACAGAGAGTGCTGGATGCACCAGATTTGTATACTTGCCAGGGAGGACAAGAGACTTAGAAACAAGGTAATTCCCTTGGTGAAAGTTCAGTGGAACCGAGGACGCATTGAGGAGATTTCTTGGGAGCGCGATGAGGACATGCGTCGCGACTACCCACACCTGTTTGAACAGGTAAATTAATTTTTATGATATGTATCTTATATTATGTTTATATCTTTGGTTATATTTACATTTAACACTAGAATGAGAATATTTTCGCTTAATTCTTAATCTTTTAGAACACATGGTATATATATGGGGGGTTACTTGTTTGGATTTTTTGCCCGATGTACTAGTTCCACTAGATTAGGGTTTGAGCGAGAATATTACCATTTTAGATCGTTAAGTATAAATATCTCTATATGTTTATCTAGAAGTTCATTTTTCGAGATGCGTATAATTTCCGAATTTCGAGGACAAAATTCTTTTAAGGGGGAAAGAATGTAAAACCCCATAATTTTTATAATGAATATATGTGAATTATTAGTAATAAATAATTCTTTTATGATAAATAATCATATATATTATAGATATATGTGATAACCTGTGTTTGGGAACCCAACAAGTGATTCTATGTGAGAGAAATCATGTGGATAGTCAGCATGTTGATAAACAACCAAAGCAGGCAGGCGGTCGACCGCACAGCAGTCGGGCACTCAGGAGACATTTTTCCTGTTGTACGGTCGAGCGCGCTGGGCGCGGCGGTCGACCGCGCAACAGGCAGATTGTTTTTCTGGGTTTGAGTCTTAACGGGTTTCGAGTCGGGTTTGTGGGGTTAGTATATATATATTTATACCCAAGAGAGGCTTCTCTTCATCTGAAATCAGAAACCCTAGCCCCCTCTCTCCCCTCAAACCCTAGTTTTTATTCTTTGGTGATTTGGGAGGAGCTTCGAAGGGTTTTTCAGCGGATTTTTGGTGGGATTCAGCGAAAGTGATCATCCTCCTACAGATCTAGGGTTTTATTCTCATCAGAGGCGAGTAACATCTCGCCTAACTTCACCCCTTTTGGTTTTCATGCTTAAGTACTTGTGCTTTAATCCGGTTTTATTAGGCCTAAATCGTATTTTATGTATAGATAACAGATCATTATGGCATATGATGTGAGAATCAAACTTTTCAGATTTTAAAAGCTCACCAACGAATTTTAATTAATGAGATCTAGATTTGAAAACGTTTTTAGCAAAAGTTAATCCTGTTTTTACTATTTTAAAAAAACATCAAAATTATGTTTATATATGTTTGGGATCTTGGTGATAGATTTTAAATGTTTAAATTTGTTGTTTTCTGCCAAATGACACATTAGAAATATTAGAATTTCAATAACATAAGAAATCATCAAGTGTAACTGTTTTTGAAGCTAACAGAAACCCTTACTGGGCGTGCAGGAGGGCAGAGACTGTCTGCCCTCTGCGCGGTCGACCACGGTGGGCGCGGCGGTCGACCGTGGGTCGTTCAGTTGAGCACTAGGGTTTCTGCTCTGGTCGCGGTCGACCGCGATGACCTCTGCGGTCGACCGCTGCTCAGTTTTTGAGCTCAGTGATCTTCGGCTCTGTGCGCGGTCGACCGGGGTGACCTCTGCAGTCGACCGCCGCATAGATTCTTTGCCTTGTTGGTTTTTGTTGAGTATTACGCCTGTTGGGGGGATTTCCTCGATTTTCTGACTTTGGCTTTCAGCCTTACTATGTATCTATGCATGATAGATGACCTGAGGGTACCAGTTTAGAATTGCACACCGAGTCGAGTGTGAAATCTGTATAGTAGATCTTTCTATGATATTAGCGATATTTGCATAGTTGCACAGTCCTCGTGTTGGACTATAATCCATAGGAGTCCTCGTGTTGGACTATAATCCATTTCGGTCCTCCGTGTTGGATATTTACTTATTTGTACCATGAGTTGGTAAATCACTATATCTAGTTCATGTATTGGACACCTGTATTAACCCTGCATATGGCACTTCACATGAGGTTATGACATGACACTCATGTAGGTTATGACATGACACCTATGTTAGTTATGACGTGATTCAGTATTTATGTTCTGAAATGAGTTGTATTTTCTTTTTATTATTGTTCCCGTACTAGTTTTCAGGTTTGGTGTTTAGGGATTTACAATTTGAGATACAAGGTATATACATGAGGGTTTCCTTGTTTAGATTATTTCGCTCGACGTACCTATGCTTGTGTTGTAAGTTTCTAAATACTAAAACCCTCTTTGATAGGAACCATGATTTTAGATTTATATGTATTAACTGTATTTTCTCACAACGAGCCCTTTCCCTTGGGGTTGGTTGTGATGTTGCTCGCTAGCGCTTTGACGCTCGTTATCCCTCCCCTTTTTCAGGTAACGAGCCAGGAGCCCGGAGAGTCATAGGTTGATGGCGACACACTTTAGCGTTCAACTGTCTATTTTTAGTTATGTTTTATTTTGGAGCTCCACTGTAGACTTTGTTAGACATTTGAGAACTATATTTTAGATGTTGTAAAGGCGGTGTGCCTTATTTCCTTTACTCAGACATTTTGAACTATATTTTAGATGTTGTAAAGGCGGTGTGCCTTATTTCCTTTACTCAGACATTTTGTATTTGAGACTATTTGAGAACCCCAGTTTATTTACTTCATGTGCCTTATTTCCTTTACTCAGACATTTTGTATTTGAGACTATTTGAGAACCCCAGTTTATTTACTTCAACCATTGACTATGTATTTTTGTAGGTTGGATGATGAGATATCTATGTGGTTGTTATCATTTCATCAGTTATCACTTGTATTATCTTTTACTTGCTTTTGTACCTACACCTGTTATTGACTCTACTAGAGAGATGTTAATTATGATGGTGAAACATGTTATTGCACGATGTGGTGCATAGCATGTTTGACATTCTTGGTTTCACCTTGGACTGCAGCCTTGTGTGAACCCAGGGGCGTCACAATTATAATAAGAAATAATTTTAAAAGAAATTATTTTGTAAAATGAATTATTTTCTGAATTACATAGTTGTTGTTCATGATTACATTTCATGCTTTATGAATATTTTACTGTATTCGACATGTCATGATGTGGTTGTGTGAAATTAGTGTTATTATTATCTCCTTATTATGTTTGAGAACCCTAGTAGTTCATGACTTAGTGGCATCGTACGTCATGAACAGACCTAGTGACATGTGTAAGTGTGTTGACTAAGTTTATGTGGTGAACCCAAATTTTAATGAGGATTATGGTTGACTGGGTAGGAAAGTCGTTGTTCATATGATCAGATTTGACTATTGATATATCTTCCAGGCTTACACCAGTGGATCGGTGTCGCCACTGGGGTTGGTTTGTTGAGTCACAGTGGATCAGTGTCGTCACTGGGGCTGGTTGGTTGGGTCAAAGTAGATCGGTGTCGCTACTTTGGTCCATGAATTTATTTGATTGGATACACGTAGGGGATTTGTGAACAGTCAGTTATCCGATGATATGAGTGTTGATTCTGTGTGAGATGTGAACCAATGACCTATTATATGATGGCTAGTTACATGACCTCGTTTCTTAGCTAGGTATGATTTTTTGTAAGATGTAGGCCAGTTGTATTTCTTTTCTTACATAGACTGGGGTTAATATTTAATTATCTACAATTTGAGACATATGGTATATACATGAGGGTTTTATTGTTTGGATTATTTCGCTCTACGTACTACGTCTCTTGTTGTAGAGTTTTAAGTATTAATTTCATCTAGTTGTATGACCCTGTTACTTGGATGATTATTCTGATCGCTAGCTGCATGATCGACTTGTTAATTGGTTGATTTTGTTGGATTTATAGTTGCATGTTTCTTTATCATTTCTGTTATTGTATCGTTTTCAGCTTGGGTTTTCGTTCGCTCTATTTGTTTTGTGGGGTCTTGCCGTGTACCATGTACGCTGATGTACACCTGTTTTCTCTGGTGTACATCAGACTTAGAGGAAGAATATGTCTAGCCGGGAGATCGTCAGGAGCCAGATGATTTTTAGTAGGTGTGTCTTGCAGACAGAACAGAAGAAGAAGCCGAAACTTAGTTATTAGTCCTAGTTGTTTTGTAGTTCTTTCTTTTCCATTGATCGATAGAATTTTGTATCTCTTTAGTATTCATTTGTTCAGATTTGTAATAAAAGCATGTTTGATCTGTATTTTATGTCCCGGATGTTATCCCATTTGTGATATGATATTTTTTTATTCTGAGTTTGTCTATTATATTCTTGCTATCTGTGATCGGGAACTTGTGCCTTTGCATTGTATTTATTTCTATACGCTTAGCGTATTAGGTTGAGGAGAAATTTATTTATTCTCCTTAATCTAATACATCGCGGGCTTGTTTACATTTTGATTCCCGAGTATTTTGGGAAGCGGTGCGTAACAAGGGAAATATGTCACCTTACTACTAAGCACAAAAACTTGTGTTTGATACCAAGCATACCCATTTATACACACACACACACACAGATCATTATATTAATATATATATATATTATATATATAAATATATATATATATACTATATATATATTATATATAATATATATATATATATATATATATATATATATATATATATACTATATATATATATAATATATATATATATATATAATATATATATATATATAATAATGGGAAAAGTGATTCTAAGGTGACACCTTAGATTCCACCTAAGGACGCGGCCTAAAATCACATCATTCCCTAATTGTTTTTTTCATTCGTTCCGTAAACTTGATCTACACGTTCTTAAACCTAAACACACAACCAATTGGGTGAGCCGGCGTCGTGTTTTGACCCTTCCATCCACTCGCCGTAATTTTTTAACAGTTTCGAATAATAAGAACTTTTGGCACGGCTCAACGAAGGGTCAAAACACGACGGGTTCACCCCAAAATTAGTGTGTTTGGGTTAAGCGTACTGTAGATCAATGCAATGGAGCGGAATCGGAAAACAATTAGGGAATGATGTGATTTTAGACCGGCGTCTTAGGTGGGAATCTAAGGTGTCACCTTAGAATCACTTTTCCATATATATATATATATATATATATTATATATATATATATATATATATTATGAGAGAGAGAGAGAGAGAGAGAGAAATGGGTATGCTTGGTAGTGAGGTGGCATAATCCCCTCCACTCATTCAAATGGTTACATATCCTCATACACTCCTCAATCTATGTGAATGTGGTCCCCCATTTGGATGAGTGGAGGGGATTGTATCACTTCACTACTAAGTACAAAATTTATGCTTGGTACCAAGCATATCCATATTTCTCATATATATATATATATATATTCTAGTTAGTTCCCCACATCTTTCATATTATGCATTAGTCACCCAAAATATGATATTCTTAAATGATCCCCGAATATTTGAAGATTTTTGGGGTCCTCCAAAACTTTAGAATTTTGAAATAATCCCCCGGTTCTTTTAAGTACTTTAATATTATGTTAGGTGCTGGAATTGGTACATGAGCTGAAGACTTGAAGACCTTGGTGCCACTCTGATTTGTTGCACAATACTGGGGCTGTTATGCAAATACTTTGGAATTGTAATAATTGTTCAGAGTTAGTTAGAACAGTTAAAACAGTTAAGGTGTTTGTTGTGCTGTTACACTTTGTGCACGTTTTGTGCACGTTCCTGTTTTCCTTTCTTTCTTTGTTCTGACATGAACTGGTTGTATAAATAAGAGTTGTACACTGAATCAAAGAATGATATGAATGAAATAGAATTTTCCTCTTCTTCTTAATTCTGAGTTTGTTCTTCTCTCTCTCTCTCTCTCTCTCTCTCTCTCTCTCTCTCTCTCTCTCTCTCTCTCCCTCTCTCTCTCTCTCTCTCTCAACTCAATTCTCTCTTACTATCTTAATTCTTCTCCATTTCTGTTCTCAATAGTCTGTGATTTTCAGCAATGGCCAGAATCATCCCCAAAGAAATCAACAGAGGATTCAGATCCTCACAATTGGTATCAGAGCATGATCGATCCTTCTCCGAGCTTGGTCGATCCCAACATCAATTGAGGGCAGCCATGGATGAGTTGTCTTCTCAGTTTCAGATTTTTGTTCAAGAATTCAAGAAATCCAAGAATCCAAGCCAAGAAATGAGCAAGAGCTTCACAGATCAGGATTCGCAACCCAATCGAAACCTCGTCGTCACCATTCACACAATGATCTATCCTATAACGGAGGAAGTGTTGCATCAAGTGTTTTCTCCATATGGGTTTGTAGAGAGGATCATCATTATTCAAGAGACAGTTGGCTTTCAAGCTCGTATACAATTTCAATCCCATCAAAATGCGATCGAAGCAATGGATTCTCTACAAGGGTGCTGCATTTATGATGATTGCTGTCGACTAGCCATACAAATCTCCAATTTCAATGAAGAATTTCAGCTAGCCTACAATCTTGAAGTTGCTGAAAGTTCTTGGGAAAATAGAGATGCTTATGATCCTTGGCATGGAAAGCATGTCAATTCCTCAGCAAGACCAGTCCACACCAGAGCAAATTCCTCAGCTTGGAGAGATGGGTTCACAACAGCTTATGAGGTCAAGGCTAGGGACTCCTGCAACAATGGATTCTCCAATCTCAGTCTTGACGACGAAGTGCCTTTAGTAGATAAAGATGTTGAGGTGAAGTGTTTGAAGAGGCTTGAAGCGATTTGTTCTCGGAAACCCTATGGTGGTATTTCGGAAGATGGAAGCGATTGTGTTTCGATCTTGAATTCAGGTCTCTCTCCACGAATGAGAAGCAAGAATGAGTTTGTTGATGACCTTTCTCAGCAGAGGATTTCTTCTTCCAAGGAAACCCAACAAAGGTGTTCGACGAACGCCTCAAAGGTTCCTGCAGGTTCGTGGAGAAACAAGCAGCGGTTGGCCGAGGCTTCAAAAAGAGGAGTATCTCCTTCCATTTACCTTTCAACCCCAAGAAGGTGGGACAAACTATATTTGTCTACGGATGAAGATCTTTCACCTCCAAGAAAGAACAAGGAACCAGAGTTGTTATCAAATGAGAAGATTAAAAAGAAGAAGACGAAGAAGCCACGATCTTCTCGTCTCCACCGAAAGCCAAAGCTCAAGAAACAACCATGGCCAATCTCAAGTAAGAGAAAGGAAAAGCTCAAGCACCCACCATGGACAATCTTAGGCAAGAAGAAGAAGAACAAATGGGAGAACATCTCCTGGCAAAGGAAGTTGATCGTGAAGAAGCGGAGAGTGTCCATGAATGATTTTGACAGGTTCAAGGTCAAAGTGAAGCTGAAGGCAGAAATTGTTGATATATGTTACCCACCTATATGTCAGAGCTCATGTAGCTATGACTTCGAAGTGGAAAATGTTGAATATATTCTCAAAGATTTGCTCAAAAGTATTGAATATGGAATGGTGGCTGAAGATAAGGATATCTCTGCACTGGAAAAATGGAAGCTCATTACCCTTCAGACATGGAAGGGTTATTCTCTGAGAAGAGGACCCAGGTATGCACCAGAGAAAAAAAAATTGCAACAGGTTTGACTCGAGAACATATTCTGAGGGGTGATTGGAAGGACTTGGAATTTACAGACTACAATTTAATTGTGCAAGAACAGCCAATTGAAATAGGCTACCTACATCTCCTCCTCGAGGTGAGAGAAGCAATCCAGAATATCTTCCTTCAGATGGGTTTTGAGGAGATGCCAACAAATAATTTTGTTAAGAGCAGCTCAGGGGGTGCTAAGTTGTGGTGGCGTTGCTCTTCGGGTTGGAATGCGGTTGATTCTTCAAATGGAGGAGGTGTTTGTGCAAGAAAAGAGCAGCTTGCTTGGTTGCTTTCTACTGCTTCTGACATTATGGCAAGGAAGGAGAAACAGGGACTAGTCATTCTGACTCCCTTCTTTATATTTGTTGTACCATTTCGACAAAGGGGTCTTCAGGTTAGATCACTCTGTAAGCTGCTTAAGGCTCTTGGGATACATATTGTCAGATTGCATCCAGGTGCCTCGAGAGACCACCTGATTCAGGGATTAAAGAGTTGTGAACCTGAATTCCTTGTATCGACTCCAGATAGGCAGCTTGAGCTTGTTCAAATGGAGGCCATTGACGTATCTAGTGCTTCACTATTGGTTATTGATGATCTGGGAAGCTTGGTAGAGTTTGGGTTTTCTGATAAGGTGAAATTAATCAAGGAGAGCTGTGAAACTTTACATCGCTGCTTTCAATTGAAAAATGCATACATATTTTTCAAAAGTGATCCATTCTTAAGAATCTCAAGAATTGTGGAAACTGGTGGCTGTGTTCCTATATGCAAAACAGAAGTGATCAATGACAATCTGAACCCAGATTGAAAGCTTGTAACACTTACTACACAACAGTATGGAAACAAGGATCCCCCGCTTCTTATGGTGTGTTTTGATTTTGATAACAATGGCAATCGCAGCCTCTTGTCAGCAATTCCTTTTTTATTTCTTTGGACAATTTACATCACATACGTGGCAAGCTTAGAGAAAGCTATTACAGAGGAATTGATTTCCAAAGTTCACAAGTATCATCATATTTTTGGTGGTGTAATCAGTTTTGAACTAGCTGGAGGTTTGTTGGAGACTGTCAGGTTTCCTACATTGGACCTTGGTAGAAGGTCCAAATTAAGGGGAGGGAATTGTTAGGTGCTGGAATTGGTACATGAGCTGAAGACTTGAAGACCTTGGTGCCACTCTGATTTGTTGCACAATACTGGGGCTGTTATGCAAATACTTTGGAATTGTAATAATTGTTCAGAGTTAGTTAGAACAGTTAAAACAGTTAAGGTGTTTGTTGAGCTGTTACACTTTGTGCACGTTTTGTGCACGTTCCTGTTTTCCTTTCTTTCTTTGTTCTGACATGAGCTAGTTGTATAAATAAGAGTTGTACACTGAATCAAAGAATGATATGAATGAAATAAAATTTTCCTCTTCTTCTTAATTCTGAGTTTGTTCTTCTCTCTCTCCCTCCCTCCCTCTCTCTCTCTCTCTCTCTCTCTCTCTCTCTACTCAATTCTCTCTTACTATCTCAATTCTTCTCCATTTCTGTTCTCAATAGTCTGTGGTTTTCAGCAATGGCCAGAATCATCCCCAAAGAAATCAACAGAGGATTCGAATCCTCACATATTAGCACTCTATCTTTTTTAAGTATTTTAAAATTAATTCACGAGCTCTTTTAAGTATTTTGAGATTAGTCTATCAAGTCTTTCATTTAGGTTCTCACAAGAGGACCAATTTCAAAAATTTTGAGGGGCTAATTTCACAATATAAAGATTTTGGGTCTAATTCAAAGTATATAAATATGTGAAGGACTTATATAAAAAACCCTATGAATAACTTTTTAAGCAGTGGATCATCTGCTTCATCCTATTATTTGATTCGAAGAAACTAAATGCAAAAATGAAATGTCATTCCTTCTCTATCTACTCTTTCCTCATTCCTTAAAAGATAAACAACAAAAATTTTCTCTTTTTATTAGAGCTCAACAATAAACGGATCTAAATTTCGTTTCTCATTAAGATAAAATCCAAAGATTATAAATTTGGATGATGAAACTCTTGGGTCTTTGAACTAAGCGGAAACTAGATGTGAATTTGCAACTATCAACATTTGAAAAGTAAATTTGCAAATATCAACATTTGAAAAGTAAATTGCCCCCAATCTCTCACATCGAGTTTTTCTACCCCTCCAACTAACCAGTATTAGTTTCGAAATAGGGCCATGTCAAATATTTCAAATAATTTTTAATAGGTTTACAATATTTTATGTTGAAAAACTAAAATAATCTAGTAGGAGGGGTAGAAAAACTCACTATGAGAGAATTGAAAGGAAATTTTACAAATATAAATATTTTAGGGGTAAATTTGCAAATATGAAAGATTTGAGGGGTATATATGTAAAATTCCCTAGAAGTGAAAAAGAATAAAAAGTATGAATATATAGTATAAAAATAGAATGTGTTGCTCTCTATGTTACAACCCACAAAATGCTTTTATCCACTAATAAGAAAATTTTAAATAGATGCTTAAACCATTATGTTTTGGCTTCTTCAAAGGTAATTTGTCGATACGCTATTAGATTGAAAAAAATTAAAGGAACCTATTGTAATTAGATTGAATAGCTGAGTTGCGCATACGTATTGCAATTAGAAAATTTTGAAGGAACCTATTGCAATTAGATTGAATAGCCGAGGTGCGCATACGTAGCCGATACACTAGCAAAAAGCAAATTAAACGATACAGAGATTTATCTGTTTTGGCTCAACGACCTTCATTCACGGTAAAAGTGAAGAGAAAAGTTCGACTGTCACAAAATTAAAGTATATAATACATAAGAATACGTTTACAATAGAAACCCTGATCCATTATATATTCTCTCAGCAAGTCAACTAATAATAGAAACTCTATTTTCTTTATTTTCTTTACCTCTTTCAATTTTCTTCCCTAGCGCCGAATTGCGGGAACTCCTCTCTTCAGTGGGGTTGATTTCATAGGCTACCTACAAGAGGAACTAAAACAAAGCCACGACCCTCCAAATCTTGTGAAAAGAAAAACTACTATTAACCCTTCACCTAGTTAACTATGATTTATTTCAAGTGAGCGCTCTCTTTTAACTTTTCCTGCCCATTGAATTTGAAGCAGAGCAAATTACTTTGGGCTTGGCCCATATATGCTTGTGGAAGACCCTAACGGAATTGGCGTCATGTGACACCACTTTCTTGTATGTGGGTCCGCCCCTACATACCACAATACGAATATTCATTTTCAAGATGAGACGTAGTTATTTCAAAATTCATTTTTTCGAAGAAAACATATGGGTTTTTAAAGCAAGAAACCCCAATAGTCTATTATCAAAAGTGGTTGCTACAATCAACAGATGCACTCCCAACTCCAAAATGCATATATTGTAAGTCATAAAAGCAGTCTAAACTTCTCACAATTGAGATCTAACGCAACGCGAAAGTAGTAGTCTCAGAATCCACCAAGGACAATCTTCGAATCCACGAAGAGCTTCGAATCCACGAAGTAAATATTGAAGAAAAATAAAATTTTTTAATTAAAAGTTATGCCTCTAGGACTTACAAGACTCTACTTAAATAAAAAAAAACAAGACTTCTACAAGGACTCAAACTCCTACAATGACGCAAACTTTACCAAAAATAAAAAAAGAATTCCTGAAATATTAGAACTCCTAAAAAGACTCCTTATGACTAGAAAAGTCCACCGGTAAAATCTGAGATCAAATCGGATTTGTTTCCTAATCAATACAGATTCCTAAAACATTACTAAAAATAGTAAAAAACGGACATATATGCAGATATCTCTCAAACCGTAAGGAATTTGACGAAACGGAGGAAGCAAACCGAACCCTTACGAGAAGGTTTGGTTGGCTCCGTCTCGTCGAGATAGTCGAATTTTTATATGTAATTCACCCAATTCTGACGTACGGTTTGAAAGTTATGGTCGTTTCTTCATAGCAAGTTATTTTCCTCGACCGGACCTGTGTTTGAGTTTGCGACTGTCCTACTTTGACATAAACCGGTCCTGTGTTTGAGTTTGCGACTGTTCCACTTTGACATAAACATGTATGCTGTGTGTTCTACATTAGCCCCCCCTGCTTGAAAAGAGCTCGACCCCGAGCTTATACTTGCATGAACAGCTGTTTCTTCTGGCGGGTAATACTCAAACAAATCTGCAACATTGAAACTAGGAGAGATACCTAAATCTGTAAGAAGGTCAAGCACATAATCATTGTCGCTAATCTTTTTCAGTATTTTGCATGGACCATACTTCTTATTCTTCAGCTTGTTGTAGGTGCCCACAGGAAAACGTTCTTTTCGCAGAAACACTATCACCATGTCTCCCTCTTTAAACACCTTCTTCCTCCTGTCCCGATTAGTATCAGTCTTATATTTAGCATTAGACTGCTCTATCTTCTCCTTTACTTCCTATTGGATAGCCCGTATCTTTTTAACCATATGATCTGTAGGAACACTCTATCCGGGAAGCTTAGGTAGTAGAGCAAGGTCAAGATAATGATTTGGAAGACTTCCATGCACAATCACAAAGGGAGCCTTGCATGTAGCTCGATTCTCCATACAGTTATAAACAAACTCAGCATGTGCCAGAGCAAGATCTCACTGATTCGGACGATCGCCCGAGATGGATTTAAGAAGGTTACCGAGAGTGCGATTGACTACTTCAGTTTGTCCATCTGTTTGAGGGTAGTAAGCAGTACTGAACTTAAGAGAAGTATTGAATCATTGTTACAAAGTCCTCCAAAAGTGGGATAAGAACTTAGAATTATGATCGGATGTGATGGATTTTGGCACTCTATGTAGGCGAACGATCTCCCAAAAGAAAAGATTGGCAATGTGGCTAGTATTTGCAGTCTTCTTGTATGGAATAAAGTGCGCCATCTTTGAAAATCTATCAACCATAACAAAAATAGAATCCATACTTCGTTGGGTTCTAGGTAGTCCCAACATAAAGTCCATAGAGATATCATGCCATGACGCATCAGGAACATGTAAAGGTGTATACAATCCTATATTTTAAGATTGTCCCTTATCAACTTGACAAACTGGACAACACCGCATATATTTTTCTGCTCCCTTCTTCAAGTAAGGCCAGTAATATCACTCTTCAATGGAAGCAATCGTCTTGTCTCACCCCAAGTGTCCTCCTAGCCTGCCAGCATGAAGGTCTCGCATTATCTGCTCTCTTAGTAAACTCTGTGGTATGCACAACTGATCGCCATAAAATAAATAACCATCCTAAATATGAAAGTCTTTGATTGATTTATTCTGTTAGCAGTCGTCCCAAATCTCCTTAAAGTCATCCTTTGCATATAGCTCCTTTAGGTACTCAAATCCAATCACTTCTGTCTGCAAAGTCACCAACAAACCAGCTCTTCGACTGAGCGCATCTGCAACCTTATTCTGCTGCCCGGATTTGTGCTTCAAAACAAAGGTGAAACATTACAGATACGTGATCCAATGATCATATATACGGTTGATGGTAGTCTGCTATTAAGGGACTTCAGGGTCTGATGATCAGTATGAAGCAGAAACTCTCGCCAGATCAAATAGTGCTCCCAATACTTCAAAGACTGAACTATGACATATAACTCTAGCTCATATGTGGTCCACTTCTACCGAGCTTCGCAGAGTTTCTCGCTGTAGAAAGAGACTGGACGTCCTTCTTGAGATAGAACACCATCAATTCCTACGATGGATGCATCACAATAAACTTCAAACACCTTTTGAAAGTCTGGAAGTGCAAGTACTGGTGCGGTGGACAATTTCTACTTGATTAATGCAAAGCTACGATCCACTTTTACTCCCCAATTAAACTTGCCTTTCTTCATGCATTCAGTAATATGACCTACAATACTGCTGAAATTTCTGACAAATCTCCTATAGAACGTTGTTAGGCCATGAAAACTACGAACCTCACTGACAGTCTTCGGTGTAGGCTAATCTCGAATAGCACACACCTTCTCTTCATCAACATGGATGCACTCTGTACTAACGACAAAGCCTAGGAATACAAGGCTACTAGTCATGAAGTTATACTTTTTTAGATTGATGTACAACTTGTTCTCCTGCAAAACTGTTAGTACCTTTCTCAAGTGGTCCAGATGTGCAGTCTCGCTCTGGCTATAAATCAGCATATCATCGAAGTAAACTATAACGAACTTATCAATAAAGGGTTTTAATACTTGATTTATCAAACGCATGAAAGTGCTAGGAGCATTAGAAAGGCCAAAAGACATGACTAACCATTCATACATGCCTTCTTTTGCCTTAAAAGCAGTCTTCCACTCATCTCCTTCTCTAATCCGAATTTGATGATATCCACTCTTAAGATCTATCTTGGAGAATACTTTTGATCCAGACAACATATCTAACATGTCTTCCAGCCATGTGATAGGAAATCGATACTTCACGGTGATCTTGTTGATAGTTCTACTGTACACACACATGTGCCACTCTCCGTTCTTGTTCGGGACTAGTAACGCTGACACGACACACAGACTCATGCTAGGTCATATAAGGCCTTTCTGGACGAGGTCATCCATCTGCTTCTGTAAAATCTCTCCTTCCTTTGGGCTCATATAATAGTGTGGCAAATTTGGTAGCCAAGATCTCGGAATGAGGTCGATCTAATGTTGAACGTCTCGAAGCATTGGTAATTCAGAAGGAAGATTGTCAGGCATAATTACATTGAATTGCTGCAAGAGGGTCTATACTTCAAGTGGAATTTTGGCGGTGGCAGAATCCTCTTTTCCCGAAACAACAAGAGCATAAACCTCAACGGATTGTTTCACATCTTTCAAAAAGTATTCGTTGTCAACGACCAAAAAAATCTTTTTTTCAGCAACATTAGTTTTGACAGGCCCCTTCTCAGTTAGAGACTTGAGCGCAATTCGTCGACCATCCTTCTTAAATATATAAACGTTATCATTCCCCCTATGCGTGGCATCAACATCAAACTGTCACGGTCTGCCTAACAACATATAACATGCACCCATCTCAACTACATCACACAATGCCTCATCGATATAAGTTTGGCCAATGGAAAAAGATACTCGACACACCTCATCAACCTACACATCATTACCCTTACGAATCCAACCGATCTTGTAAGGAGCGGGGTGTTTCTCCATCTTCAAACCTAATTTCTCCACCATGCGCCAAGAGATAATATTCTCACTGCTCCCACTATCAATGATGACATCACAGATCTTCTATTTCACTGTGCATCTCGTGCGGAAGATGTTATGCCTCTGTGGTGGTTCTTCTGTCTTTGGGGATAATAATAGTCGTCGTACAACACATGAGAGTTGTTTCCCATCATCATCAGGATCCAATCCACCATCATAGTCTTCAACATCGTCTTGGTCTACATCATCATCTTCATAATCCACCATATTCACAACACCTCTTTTAGGGTACTGATTGTATCGATGACCAGGTTGTCCACATCTATAGCACTTGATCGGGTCAGGCTTGGCATATGGGTTTGGTAGTGTAGTCTTCTTTGTCGTTGTTATCACTGGACCCTTTGCCTTCTCCATTGTAGCATCTTGATCAGAAATAATTTGAGACTGTTTATTCCTACCATGATTAAAGCTCGTGCGTGACCTGTCGGAAGCTACCCATGATCATTTACTATTTCTCTGAGTTGTCACTCCACCTTCTCGGCTAGGCTAACCATGTCTGCTAAGGTATAGGTCTACTACAAAGATACACGATTCTGAATCGCCATCCTTAATCCCCCTATATATCGAGACATCTGTTGGGCCTCGCTCTCGTTTAAGTTGTTGCGGGATGACAGTCGATAGAACTCATGCGTGTACTCATCCACAGTTCTTCCACCTTACTTACAATTCTGGTATTGTCCAAATAAAACTTGTTCATAATCACTTGGCAAGAAACAGGCTCTCAGTAGTTTCTTCATCTTTTCCCATTTTTCTTGATGAGATCGATTCAGACAAACAGATTCCCACCAAGCTGAAGCTCCACCTTTGAGTCGGTAGGCCACCAATTTTACCTTACGCTCTCCTGGGATCTCTATATACTTAAAGAATCTCTCTACTTTTACAATCTAGTTGAGGAATTCTTTGATATGAAGTTGCCCATTGAAAGATGGTAGATCCATCTTCATATTGAAACCTCTAGCGTCATAATTATCCCTTCGTTGATGGTCTCTGCGATAAACACCACGACGTGGGGCTGCATAGTTATCTTCGCCGTTTTCGGATTCATCATATGGAGTCGGATCACGTCGTTGGTGACCATCAACGTGATTTTGAACTCCCGCCGTGTTCTGACGCTCTACTATCGCCGTAAGTCGCTTCATGACAGTCTTCATCTGATTTTCTGGTATTGTCCAAATAAAACTTGTTCATAATCACTTGGCAAGAAACAGGCTCTCAGTAGTTTCTTCATCTTTTCCCATTTTTCTTGATGAGATCGATTCAGACAAACAGATTCCCACCAAGCTGAAGCTCCACCTTTGAGTCGGTAGGCCACCAATTTTACCTTACGCTCTCCTGGGATCTCTATATACTTAAAGAATCTCTCTACTTTTACAATCTAGTTGAGGAATTCTTTGATATGAAGTTGCCCATTGAAAGATGGTAGATCCATCTTCATATTGAAACCTCTAGCGTCATAATTATCCCTTCGTTGATGGTCTCTGCGATAAACACCACGACGTGGGGCTGCATAGTTATCTTCGCCGTTTTCGGATTCATCATATGGAGTCGGATCACGTCGTTGGTGACCATCAACGTGATTTTGAACTCCCGCCGTGTTCTGACGCTCTACTATCGCCGTAAGTCGCTTCATGACAGTCTTCATCTGATTAACATCGACCTTTAGCACGTCAAACTCAGTTCGAGTAATAGGGGCTTCATCACCTGCCATTAGATCGGAGGGATAAGGCTCTGATACCAATTGATGTTGCACGGAAGTAGTAGTCTCGGAATCCACCAAGGACAATATTTGAATCCATGAAGAGCTTCTAATCCACAAAGTAAATATTAAAGAAAAATATAATTTTATTAATTAAAAGTTATGCCTTTAGGGTTTGTTTGGGTCAAAAGTTGCTTTTTCATTGGTGACGAACTCATTATAATTTCAGCCATTACAATAAGTTCAAAAAAGAAAGAAAGTCGATCTTTTTATAAGATCTCCTTACACAACGAAAATAAAAATTATAATTTTATCAAACAAGACACAACAGATGTTTATCGTTTGTTGTTTGCGTGGGAACTTCGCCTGTGCCAGGGACGATGATATTCGTGGACCGCCACGTATCAGATCCGGTTGATAGATTGATAATCAAAGCTCCTACTTCACGAAGGAAGTATTCGCAGAAGCGACAATCACGACCAAACGAGATTGTGGCTCTTTTCGGGATTAAGTCCAAGCTTAAATCCGGAGGAATGGGGTAGGGGGAAGGTGGCTGATTTGCCATTCTGGTGACCGATGAGCGTGCGGGCCACTTGACGGTGGTCGGTGAGCACGCGGGCCATTTGGAGCTGGCTGACGAGTGCGCAGGCCACGTGGAGGTAGCCGGTGAGCGCATGGGCCACTTGGTTTGCCATTTTTGTGGCCGATGAGCGTGCGGGCCACTTAGCGGTGGCCGGTGAGCACGCTGACCACTTGTCGTTGGCCATTTCGGTGGTTCGTCACCACGTCATTAATGGTTCGCCGATTCGCTTCATGCGCTTGTCGACGTCAGATGATCCTCTTTGACTCGGATAATCCTCTTCGACTTCGATAATGACGTTCATCATCTTCTCTTTGTCTCGAGTTGTGTGTGTATACCTATAGGTATTTTTAGACGCCTACATGGCTTACAAGACTCTACTTAAATAGAAAAAGAAACAAGACTTTTACAAGGACTCAAACTCCTACAAGGACTTAAACTTTACCAAAAATAGTAAAAGAATTACTAAAATATCAAAACTCCTCAAAAGACTCCTTATGACTAGGAAAGTCTACCGGTCAAATCTGAGATCAAATCAGATTTGTTTCCTAATCAATACAGATTCCTAAAACATTACTAAAAATAATAAAAAACGAACAAAAATGCAGATATCTCTCAAACCGTAAGGAATTTTGCGAAACGGAGGAAGCAAACCGAACCCTTACAGGATGGTTTGGTTGGCTCCGTCTCGTCAAGATAGTCGATTTTCATATATAATTCGTCCAATTCTGACGTATGGTTTGAAAGTTATGGTCGTTTCTTTGTAGCAAATTATTTTCCTCGACCGGGCCCGCGTTTGAGCTTGCGACTGTCCCACTTTGACATAAACATGTCTGTCGTGTGTTCTACATTAAGATCACATATTGAGGTTAATCATGTATTCATGTGTATTAGGTTCTAAATGTATAATAATGTTCCACACCTTATTTATCGTTTCATTTTTTACATTGTTTTTATTTTTATTGCCTCACCATTAATACTGAACCTACTCAAGAAGGCAAAATCGTGGAATTTGTGAAACAAAGAACTAATCCACTTCGCTTTTGATATTATATGTTTTGATTGAAGCAGACTCATTATTGATCCTAACTCCATCCACTTTATAACCAGAAAAATGTCACCTTTCAGAGTTACTATATTGTACATTTGGTCCTATAATTTTCAAGGTAAAATATCTGGCTACATGATCAATTCAATTGTTCCATAGTTCTAAGCATAGATGATGGCTTGATTGATTGCTTGATTGCAAAATATGAAGTGTTAAAATATTGAAGATAAATCATCACAAGACTCATCCGGATTTATCAACCCATGTATTTCTCAATGTACCTGTAGTTCTGTGGCTTGACTTGTTCTAATACATTTGAGAGGCCAAACCCCTTCCTTCTCCTATTTCTCCTCTCCCTCTCTCATCTCCCTTCAACAATTCAGCCTCTTAAATCTCCTCCCCTCTCTTCATATACCTTTTCAAATCTCTCATCTATCCTTCCTTCTTTAATAACTTCGCCTTTTCGCAGAGGAAAAAAAGGCGAACCATTTCCAAGTCATTACATTAATAAGATTTCTACAAAGTTTTCGCTGGCAAAATGTCGTTCAGCGGAACTCAGGATAAGTGCACGGCCTGCGACAAGACCGTGCATATCTGTGACTTGCTGACGGCCGATGGTGTTTCTTATCACAAAACCTGCTTCAAATGCAGTCACTGCAAGGGGAACCTGACTGTAAGTATAATGTCTTCTGTTGCTTTTTCATGTTCATGCCTTGCGTTTTTTCTGTTACTCTTTATAATTACATGGAAAAACTTAGTCAGAAGGTGTAGTTAATCGCAGCTAGGCCCCTGTAGTTTCATTATTTTGAACTCGTACCTCTCTAGTTTTATTTTCGTACGAAATATTTTGATTCTCTCACCCTCACGCAAGGAGGAAATTGTTGTTTTTTGACGAACAGACCTTGTGAGGGTAAAACAGTCTAAATTTTTTTCGCTTTGCGGGTCTATCTTCGAAAATAATACTAAGGGAGTACCGGGTCGTGAAATTAAAGACAATGACTCTACAGGCACAGATTGAGGGTGTATCTGCATGCATTAAAATATCAATGTGATATTCATATAGATTACCTATTATCCTTAATTTTGACATAAAACTTGTTGATTTCCATATTGCAATAACAACAAACTATGAGATCAGTAAAAAAATAAAGTAATAGCATAGGGATGATGATATTGCTCATGAATGTTGCAAGCTTTTAAGCCATGTGCACATGTCCTCAGATGTGCAACTACTCATCAATGGATGGTGTCCTCTACTGCAAGCCTCATTTTGAGCAGCTGTTCAAGGAGACCGGGAGCTTCTCTAAGAAATTTCATACCCGTAAGCTAATTACGTATTCTTTTTGCTGGCATGCATCTTAATATTAATTTCACATATTAACCTTTGCTCTTTGCTTTATGTGGTTTAATGATGCCCAGCACCGAAGTCCGAAAACAAAGAACTGGTATGTTAATGTGAAATTTACTATTCTGGGTTCATATGTAATTAATCTCATAAGCTGTTCATCGACCCAAATGAAAATTTACAGTCAAGGACACCGAGCAGAGTCTCCACCATGTTTTCTGGAACGACAGAGAAATGCGCCGTCTGCAAGAAAACTGCTTACCCTCTCGAAACGGTCAGTCTCCATTCTTATCGTAAGCATGATAAAACCACATTTAGTGCCTATAAGTATAATGGTGCAATAATCATGTTCAACTTACATATATATTGTAATATTAGAGTGGTGCATTACAGTATCTAGAAAAGTTTGTATATTCACTAGTCGGGACACTAGAAAAGCCTTCTTAAACTTTGAGGGGTTTTGCACATAACCCCTGAAGTACTTCTTTTGTTACATAAACCCCTTGAAAACTTTTCACTTCCGACTCCCCAACGTAACCGTCAAGTCTAACATATCGTGGGACCGTGGGTCAATCACTAACCAACGAAAATACCTCCTCAGCCGTAAAAAAGTTAATTAAAATAATCAAAAGGATAAAATTAACTGAATTAATAGTTAATCGAGTTAAATGAAGAGGGGGAAATAGGAAAATTTTAAAGGGTAGGTTTGTACTGTTCTATTGAGAGAGGGAGAAAAGTTTGGGTTCTGGCTTGTTATTTTCTAAAAAATTGACGGTTTAAATATTAGGCTTTGCTTCGGTGCTCCTAAAATCGTTTATTAATTTATTTTAAAAAAAGGGTAAATTTGGAAAAACAAAAAAATCTTCGTCCCCACCAATTTCTCATCCACAGAATTCCATCAAACGCGTATAAATCCGTTTAAATAGAATCATAGGTGAATTACGCTAAGAAAATTCCTCAATAAAGATATCAACAAGAAATCTAACATGTGATTGAATGCGATACAAAGAAATTGGATCCGAAGAAAATCGACCATCAACCATGTTGATGAACTTAAACAAAGCAACCATGTTCATTCAAAATCTCAGTTGTTTAGTTGAAAATTAATCGAATGAAGGTTCCCAAGGCCTAAGAGAAAGCCAATTAATTAATGCCGGGCTCATACATACAGTTCCTCCATGCAAAAAGAATTTATTTCCAGTCAGATTGGCCCGGTGGCGACACTCATGATCTCGGGCTCAATACTCTAGAGAAAGAAGACGCTCATATGAAGTATTTCATAGGATCGATGACCATATCAAAAATTAAATTCCATTAGGTTTGGCCATTCGCGCAATGAATTAGGGAATTGGAGAAGAAAACCACGTCAAAAAAATAAAGACTCCGGGAGTTTTTCATTAGTTGGAGAATTCTAACTACTTCCTATTTATTTTCTTATTTATACTTCCTAAAATAACCTTTTTATCTAAGTGAAATTATTTTTTTGGGTATGGAACTACTGTTAACTACCTTATCCCTCAAATTTAGGATGTGAGAGAGATTTTTAAGGAAACAAACTATACCAACTGCTTGAGAGCACCGAAGCTGTTGGCTTAAATATTTCCTCCTGCTTTTATGTCCGTTAATGATTATAAATGATCCCTATCAAATTGTAGCTCACCGTGGAGGGAGAAAATTACCACAAAACCTGCTTCAAGTGCTCTCATGGGGGGTGCACACTCACAACATCAAGCTATGCTGCGTTGGATGGCATTCTCTATTGCAGGCATCACTTCGCTCAATTGTTCAAAGAGAAGGGAAGCTACGATCATCTGATTGAAGCTGCTCAGAAAAAACGCTCGGCCGACCCGGTCGTGCCACCGGAAATAGACCTTACAGACCCAGCAGAGCCGGAGCCAGAACCCGAGTCACAACCAGAGACCACCCCAGTAGAATCGTAAAGAGGATTTTACTGATCTTGTGGTTTTTATCGACATTTTATCGCGAATTGCGTATTTGTTGGTTGGTTTATATGTAAGTTGTGAAAGTTATGAACAGGGAAAAAGTAAACCTTGTACCGAGACTGTACTCATGTATTTTTTTTTTCTTTTCTTTCTTGTAACATTGCTAATTATTTCTCTTGAAGGTTGGTATTATTCTTTGTTATTTTTTGCTCTAGCGTATGGCCAATCACAGAGTGAATTGGATTAATTTTCCTCTTGGTGAATTGGTTTAGGGCGTGTTTGTTTCAAATCCTATAATTTTAGGATATGGATTTCATCATGTGATTTAAAATCTATAGGTGTTTTGTTATGAGTTATGATTTCTAAAATGGTGTTTATTTCATTACTATTTTGGGATTTGGGATACTACAATTTGTAATATTTTGTTTGTTTCAACCTCAAATTGTAGCATTACCAAATGCCAAAATTTTGTAATACGATGAATATGCTATCTTGGTGAAGTTACCTCCGACAAAAAATAAAATTAGGAATTGTCAAATCCTCTCCAATTGAGAGGTAAGCACATCCATTTATGGGATTTGTCAAAATCCTCTCCAATTGAGAGGATTTGACAAATTCTAAAAATTAGGCACTTTTGGGATTCAATATTCTAAAAATTTTCTTAAAACAATCAGGAATCCCAAAATACCAAAAAACTCACTTTTTGATCTCAAAACTTGTAATCCATACCAAATGCCAAAAAATTTTGTGAAACAAACACCCCCTTACAGTACGTCATTTGTATGAAGAGATATCTCCCAGTAATCAAGGTAGTGGAACTAACCCGGTTGGCTAAAAATTTGTGCGGCAAAATTTATTCGCGATTAAGGGTCAGTTTGTTTTGATTTTTTTGAAGAGGAAAGCTTGTCAAAACTGTCAGTTTTGACAGGCTTTCTTGCTGTTTGTTGGAAAATTTGTAGTAAAAAGACAATAAAAGAAAATTGACTTGTATTCTCTCAAAATCAATTACAATTTGGATTTCCTGATTACAAAAGAGAGGAGAATGATCTGGAATCTCCCCTTTGTTTAATTCTGGGTTCTTCACAGTGGCGATGGAGTGCCTCCCTCGAATGCTCGCGTCGAGTTTGCTCTCCGTTGACGATCCGAACGTCTTGTTTCACTGGAACGTGGTCTTCTCCTCACGATTTAACGTTGTGGAGAACTTGCGTGGCAAATTTGAAAATAACTCTTAACGAGTTAATAACTTAGAGCGAGTTTTAGAAGGACTTGCAGAGCAAGTTTTGAACTCTGATCGAGTTGATAACTCTGAACGAGTTGATAACTCTGAACGAGATTGAAACTCTATGGAAGAGTTGATTTAACCGAAAGTTGGTTATAAGGCAAGGATGAAGAAGCTCCTATTGCCGATCTCCAAAATCCCAGCCGAAGGATGAAGGCTCTTCTTTGCTGCCGAGCTTCAGATCCAAAAAACCAGCCGCTCCGATCAACCAAGCCAGCCCTTGACCGAATCTCCCTCTGTTGATGAGAAAAATCCGCTCCTTTAACTCAATTGAGTTTCTTGTATTTATATGGGATTAAGGGTGGTAACTGCCCCCTTAATCCGCTCCTAAATGGGGCGGAAATCCCTCAAATCTTAGGGGGGAAACGGTTCCTGGAACTGTTCGGTTCGTGTTTGAACGAGTCAAACGCCGAAAATGGCGTTCTGGGCCCGAACTCTGCGTTTTAGACTAAAAACGCAGAGTTGGGCCTATGTTGGGTGGCTGAACGCACAGGCCGCGATGCGTTGTTAATCTGAAACGCAGAGTTGGGACACAAAGATGAACTCTGCATTTTGGACCTGAGACGCAGAGTTAGGTTATGCATGGACTCTGCGCTTTGAGTCCACGACCTCTGCGTTTTGACTCTGGAACTTCGTCTTGGCCTCTGCGTTTCGAGTTTGGAACGCAGCCACGACCTCTACGTTTCGAGTCTGGAACGCAGCCACGACCTCTGTGCTTTGAGTCTGGAACGCAGCCACGACCTCTGCGTTTTGAGTCTGGAACGCAGCCACGACCTCTGCGTTTTGAATCTGGAACGCAGCCATGACCTCTGCGTTTTGAATCTCAAATGGGTAACGACCTCTGCGTTTTGAGTTTAGAACACGGGCATAACCTCTGCGTTTCGAATCTTGGCTATAATAGATATCTAATTATGTTTAGAACACGGGCATAACCTCTGCGTTTTGAGTTTAGAACATGGGCATAACCTCTGCGTTTTGAATCTTGGCTATAATAGATAATCAAATGTTTACAACAGAAGCAGAGTGAATGCCCTCTTTGTTTTGTGTGGGGACTTTAGGTGGCTATAGGACGCTTCGCTCGATGCTCGTGTCGAGTCTGCTTCCCTTGGACCGTTTGACCGAGGTTGCTGGAGAGCTTCAGTACACAGTAGAAGCTCGAGTCGAAAGAGTTCGGGTCTGCTTAGTTCGCCGAAGATCGGAGCTCAGAACTAGACAATGGCGCTGTAACACAAGGGTTATGCGAACAGCTTGGTCTCAACTGCTTTTCTCTAAGTTTTTCGACCTCTCTCAAAGCTCGCTGGAAGAGGCTTTTAAATGGAAGAATGACAGCTTGACTTCTCCTTGAATTATGGGATGTGACCATACGTTGTTTGAAGACGTTCTGCTGTTCATTCGTACTGCCAGTGGTCATTCGAAGAGTTGTGCTCTGTATCACGTTTCGTAAGAGTGGGAAAGCCCCTCCTCGTATGCGTGACAGCGGCTGTCAGATGCTTGCGTAGATCTGACCAACCACCGAGCGTTGGCGGCTCTCGTCCCTTCGCCTGGACAACTGAGGTGAGCCGCATTTATGAGGGTGTAGGCTGCTTTGACACCTGTCTGCTCACTCGTACTGTAGGCGGCTATTCGGCGGGCCTAGAGTACCGTGTCTTCTCTCTAGGAGAGGCGGCGAAGTAGGTGCACAGTACTCGAGTGGGTCTAGCCAACTTGTCGAGTGCCGGCGGATCCAGCCCTTGACTCAGACAGCCGAGGTGAGTCGCATTTATGACTGTTCAGGTCGACTCGACACCTGTCCAGTCCTTCGTACTGTGCGTGCTGTGAGCTGCTGCTTGACGGTCTTGGAGTACTGTGCCCTCTCCCTTCGGGTCGAGAGAGATGGGAAGGCCCATCTCAGCACGTGGGGTAGCGGATACGGGAAGCCCTGAGGTTTGCCGGCAGATTCGACTTCGGACTCGGGCAGGCGAGTTGTGTGAAAGGCGAATTTCCGCTATCCCAATTAATTTCAACTCGTGCAGGTGAGCCGATCGTTAGGCGAACCTAGAATCGAGTACATTTGACGTCTACACGGTTTAGGCCCGTGCTAGAGAACTAAGTGTGCGAGTTCCTGAATTTCCTGTAAGCCCATGGAGGTATTTTTTACCGTCTACAAGAACCCCTTCAAAGTTTTCAGACCTAAACCGGCTCGCGTGTGGTCTGGAATACTTTGAACGAAGAAATTCTTGGCGAAGCAAGCGCATTTGATTTCTTTTAGGATTTTTAGCAAACCCTCAGCTATCAACGGGTTTGATGTGCCTTTACCGATTACCGTTTGAATCGGGCTAGCCATACTATTCTCCTCAGTATGATGAGTTGCTGAACAGTTTCTCTTAGGCTTAATACTAAGATTTCTGCTCTAACCCTTAGCCGTTTGAGGCGTGGGTTTAACCGTTTAAGCGAGGTCATTCTATTGGCTCCGTTTGTAATTTTACCTTTAAGGGTGAATGAATCGTCAAGGCGAAATTAGTCTTTGGGAGCCAAATTTCGTGCGACTCGTGGGGTCAGGCCAAGTATTCGCAGGCGAGACCCTCCCCTTTTTTGGGGCGGAACCAAATCTGATGGGAGATGAGCCACGTGTTTGCCGATAGGGCTTCGTGCTTTCCAACTAAGGTGGCGCGGTCTCGTCGGGTCATGGTGATCGTGATTTGACAACATGATGTCAGCTTCGTGTGTTTCGCCCACGACGTATCGTGGCCGTGGTTTTCGAACCAGGCCGTTAGATCAAGTCGAGGGTTTTGGTTCGGGTTTCGGGCTTTGACCTGCCCGTTCCCCTTTTCAATGGCTCTTTCACAACTGTAGAACGAGTTGTGAAGGATAATCTGGGCCGTCGATTTCGATCGTGGCCACGTCTCTTGAATGCGAGTGTCTCGCTTTGCAAGTGCCATCAGAGCAACGCAAGCCCTTTCGCCTTTAAATAGGTTTCGTCCTTTTCCTCTTTTTGAAAGTTACTGTGTGCGAAAATCTCCCAAAAGAGAAAGAATTCCCGCTTCGCTTCAATGGTGCCGAAATCCAAGAGGTGTAAAGTGAAGGGAAAGGGTCCCGGACGCTACTCCGACCGCCTGTCCGCCGGTGCGACCGCCGATGTGTCTGAGGCGCGCTCGGGTAAGTTGAGAAAGTTTGCTTTAACGTTCTCGTGTTGGTCACCGCTGTCATGCCAGGAAGATGAGTGCTGCTCATTTTGCCTTGGTGGGTTAGGCAGTCCCCGTGATTTTGGTAAAACTGCCCCTTTTCAGGCGGATTTTACCTTCATCCGCGTTGGGCGATTCCAGCCTTTATAGGTGAGATTGGTCTCTATTAGGCGAAAGTGAACTCGTCTTCTGACAGGCGAGTTCGACTTTCGTCTAGTAAAGGCGAACGTGGCTTATGCAAGCGAGTCTCGTCATGTCGGGCGAATTTCGCTCCTTGACAGGCGGATCTGCATCTGCCTCCTGATTTTTCTTGACTTTGTTTTGCAGCGACCTTTTCCGACCAAGCCCTCCCAAAGGGCGTGGCCACCGGCTTCGCCGAAGGTGAAGGTAATCCAGCGCCTCCCCGATTTCCTTCCTTGGGTCCGGTGCCCGTCTTCTCCGCCGATAAGCCGGTTGGCTCGACAAGGAGAGTCACCGATGGACACCACCTGACGCTACGAGTTGACCACTGACGCGGTGTTGACAGACGAGGACAGGGCGGAGCTGCCGAAGCCTCAGCTTTTGTTTGGCGATTCTGTCACCGATCCTTCCACTCTGCTGCTCAAGGAGAGCAGATGGTTGCGTATAGTGGAGGGGACTCACTATTACCTTCCCGTCATGCCGAGGGGGTTCTCGATCGTCGGGCTACGGTCTTTCGCGGTCCCTCGAGTAATGAATTGGGACTTGACCCCCACTCAGGACGGGGGCACCTGTGGTGTCTTTACAGGCTCCATGGCGGGATATGGGGTGGAGGGCTCATGTAAGCGCGTGACGGGTCTGCGCCCTGGCCTATTGTCCAATGAGCCGCCTGCAGGGGAGTCGACGGCGGTATCAGAGACTTTCCGTCACCGCTTCTTTCGAGTAGGTGGGAGTTTTCCCCCAAAGGACTTCAGAGCCCCGGGGTGGGTATATTCTGCGCCGGGCAGCGATACTTGGTGGTCCAAGATCACCGATTGCATCCTGGTTGAGAATTCTGACCTCAGGAATTCGGAGCTGTATGCGGCTATTCAAGCCACTCGACATGGTTTGAGGATTAATGCCTCTCAGTTCCACAGCATCCTAGAACTGTACTGTACGGAAAGCGGCACCTTCTTCACCCCCAACGGTGAACTCAATATGTCCCCTCACGAGATGTATGACGTGTCAGGGCTTCCTCTGGGGGACTTTCCTTACGAGGAGTACATCCCAGACCAAGATGAGATCGACCAGCTTTCTGACTGTTCCCCCTTGGTAGTAGAAACTCTGTGGGAGTTGCTCTGCCATTATCACATCTGCCTCAGCACCTTGGGGGCTAGGGATCACAAGGGGAAGAAGAAGAGGACTCCGGGAATCAGTCACAAGAATTGGGCTGACTATCTGTTCCCTGGGAACGATGTCAAGGGGAATCCTGCTCTTCCTCTAGGCGGGTGCGACCAGGCTAAAGTGGAAAGGAGGATGGCTGAAGAGGAAGCCACTATAGCTCTCGATCATGACGAGGGCAGGTTCAAGTCTGGGACGGTCTTCCATTCGTTTCACCACCAGGCCATGTCCCCTATTTCTAGGAAGGCTCTGTTCGCGGGGTACCTCATGTTGTGGCTGAAGAGGTATGTGGTCCCCACTCATTCCTTCGAGGCGCTCCCGGTGGAGGTGGTGTATCCTGCGGTTTGCTTGGCCCACGGGAAGTCCTATTCTTTGGTGTCGGCGACGATAGCGTGTATCCATCGAGGACTCCGCACGCTGACGGCCCAGTTCTGTCGTGTGTCGACTGTCGACGAAGGGGAAGGGAAAGTCGTCAGGACCCCCAATCGCAGAGTGGGACTGCTGTACACTTACTTGATGGCGTGGTTTGTTTACCACTACGAGTGTTTGATGTGCGCTCCCGCGACTCTTCAAGGAGACAGGTTCGTTCCATTCCTTGAGCGTTTGGAGAGGTGCTCTTGGAAGTGTAAAGACATTCTCGATGCGCGGAAGACGCTCTCCCACTTTGTCCACTACAATTTTCGTCGATTCTTCCCCTACTTCAGCGGAGGAAGATACGGCGAGTCTCTTAGGGATGCGCCGACGGCGGACCATCACTCGGCTCTTCCTCGTGGCGCATTCCGATGGTTGGTAAACATTCGGCCGAGGTATCACATCCTACGCACAGGTTCTGTGTGTTACCTCGAGCTGTATATTCCTTGCAGGTTTGCCCGCCAGTTTGGGTACGATCAATTGTACATGGGCAATGCCAATCCCCGCCTACACTTCGAAGGTGGACTGGTGGACGGAGCTCAGGGATGGTTTTGGACCCATGCTGGTGGCACCCAGGCCCGTTTTGAATTACCCGTGAAGGATCGTGATTTGCACCACACGCTCCTATACTGTCGGTGGTATCGGGGCTCCAGCGCTAATCCTCCTGGTTTCTGGTTCCAGAGCTCATGTCTGACGGAACGTGATCGTCCTCTCAGAGGGTCTCTCCGTTCTTCAAGGCGAAGGGGCCATCAAACCGCTAGGGAGCTGTTCTCAGAGGATCCAGTGGAGGACCCTGAGGGTTTTGACGTCGGTCTAGACGAATCTGAGGCTCCCGAGGTTCGAGTTCCTTCTCTTGGTCCCTCGTTGGATGCCCCTGGTGAACCAAGAGAATCTGAGCACCCAAGACCGACCCAAAGTCCAAGAGTTGGACAGATGGGGGCGCCTCTTCTGTCTCCGAGTAGCTCGCTTCTCTCTAAACGTCAGCGGGAGACCGCGGCCGAAAGTTCTCGAGCAGAGGCGGCCAAGAAGGCCCGTCGCGATGAGACAGTTGAGACCGCCCGAGCGGCGGAAGGCCAGGATAATGTTTCCCAGGCAAGCGTCCCTGGAGTGGTGACGTCTGGGTCTGGAGCTGTGCTGCCTGCCTCTTCTGCCGCATCGGGGGCAGTTCCGGCGACTTCGAAGGACGCTCCTCCGCAATCTGGCGTGCGACTTCTGTGTCCGCATCAAGAGGTAATCTTCGCAACAGTACCCTTGATCGCAATGTTGATCTTACACCTTTTGACACTTGTATTGGGCCTATGCAGGTGCGGTTGAGAAAGTGATCTCCATTCATTCCGACGAAGAGGAGGAAGCTGGAGATGACGAGGGGCCCACAGGCTCAGGTAAGCGTAGGTCTTAGCATTATTCATCCTTCCATACCCAACTGTCTATAGGGTCCCTTTCGAGGGGCCTCTGTTAATCCTCTTCGTGCGTTCGTAGCTGATCGTGCCCACGAAATTGCTGGCAAAGAGGATCCTCTTTCTTGGGTGGGTCGCTCGTCTGGGGAGATGGGCGAATCTGAGGAGGATGATGATGTCTCGATTCACGAGACGTTATCCAGTGAGGAAGAGGTGTTGGCTCATGAGGATGCGCCCGGCCAAATAGAGGGATCTCCTGCTCCTGCGGAAGCGTCGGCTGGGGATCTTTCATCAGCGCAAGAGTCTCCGCTTCAAAGGGAGACTTCTACTCTGCAAGTGACCACTTCCTTGTCGGCAGCGGCCGTTGATGCTGTGACCGTTGCTCCGAGGGCGTCATTGGTCATACCAGCTTTGGCGACGCCAATCACCACTTCTACGGTTGCAACTGGGATTTCATCCACGGTGGAGGAGGCTGCCCTTTCTCCCTTGGAGCGTGAGCGAAGAAGGAGTGCGGCACGATCTGTGGCTGATTTCCACAACACTCTAGCCGGCTGCATCAAGCTCGCTTTGGAGGAGAGTTGTCCCTTCGAGAGTTTCGAAGAGGATCTCGACTACATCGTGTGCTTCTTAATCAAGAGGCTTGGCCACACTGCGGCGAAGCCCTACTTCCAGCGTAAGGAGGAAGTGAAGGAAGCTGTTCAACGGTTGCTTGCTCTTCGCGCGAAGAGTTCCACTCTTGTGGATCTTGCAACCGGCGAAGTCCGAGCAGCGGTGGAAGAACGCGATCGCCGTCTGAACGAGACTATGTCGCTGGAGGCGAAATTGTCAGCAGAGTTGGAGCAGGCCAAGGCTGAGGATGAACGAATGGCCTTCGAGCAACAGAAGGCCGATAACCACGTTTCTCGCTTGTCTTCGGAGGTAGAGAATCTGAAGCAGGTTATAGTTAAGGCGTAGGCCTCATTGGCCATTCAAGAGAAGGCTCGTGAACAGGCGGCCAAGGAGTTGGAAAGCATTGAATCTCGCTGGCAACTGACGGCTAATTCCGTTGAGGAAAAGGATCGAGCCTATAGGGAGGTCAAAGAGACCGTCCAAGACTTGGCCTCACGCACAGAGGAAGATCTTCGCCAAGAGATCCTGAGGAAGCTAGAGCATCGTCATGCTAGGGAGATTCGTGAGGCGGAACTGCGGTTGAAAGCCTTGTAATCTGCCCCTTTTTATCTTTGATTGCCAGTTGTACTAGGATTCCTTTCTATGAATGAAATTATCCTTTTGTTTTTTGGTTACCATTACTTCTGTACATGCTCCATTTCTACTCTAACATGCGTTAGCTAGAGCGTTAGTTGCGAGGGGCGGTCTTCAGCCGTCGACGAATTTCGGCCGTGAGCTTGTCTCCTCTACGAGCGGATTTCATCCGCAGGCGGATTTGGAATTGACTCAAATTCCAGACGAGTAATCCATTTCGACCTGCGGGAATCTCAGCGGCGAATTCGTCACCAGATGGGCTCCGCTTTCGGTGGGCCACGTATTGGTTTATGCTTACGTCAGCCGAGAGAACGTGGGCACGTCGCCCCGTATTGAATGCGGCGTAGTGGGGCTCTTCGTCCCTCGCGCCCGATTCGGGCCGTTGTTCAAGATCGTGCTTAAGAAAAACCGTTGGATCTTGGCCGTTCAGGTAAGATCCGATTTGTTCGGCCTTACCCTTCAACTGTTTTAGCCTTTGAACGGTCTAATCAAGTATTGAGTAACCGCCTAGGGTTCTTAGAGTATTTAACACTCTTGCTCTCTATCAAGAGGGTCTACGGCCTTTTCATTGTCTTCCCCAGAGTAAACCCAAATTTCTACTTCCTCATACCCCCGATGGCGCCGAAGGTGAAGAGGGTCGCTTCTAAGAAAAGGAAAGAACCATCTTCTTCGGGCGCTGCTGAGGCCGCCGCGGCCGAAGGTATCTTTCTGTTCTGACTCTCGCATGGGTTGAACAGGTATTCTTCCCTTGACTTCTCTCCGTGTTGTTGTTGTGTTTTGCAGGTCGAGGGGAGGCGCCGGCTGCTGAGGAGCATGCGGCCGAGCCTATCCTGATTTCGGATGACGAATCCGAAGGTCCTGCGCCCTCCGCCGCCTCAGACTCTGCTCCCCAGCCGGGAGCTGAACCCTGCCTCGAGATTCCGCCCATCATGGCGCTCGCTCCGGGCCAAGAGCTTGCTCCCTCCAAGTCCTTGTCCTGGCAGGCTCGTATCGAAGAGTTCGAGAGCGCTGTGAGACAGGTGATTTCCCTTGTCGACTTTGGCATGGGCAGCTTCGACAGCTTCAGGCAGTCTCTCCTTGATCGCGTGGCTGATTTGCGGCGATCGGGCAAAAATCGACTCGCTACCCGTTGCATGCATGAGCTCCGTCTCTTGAAGTCACGCATGATAAGGTTAGAGACCTTGTTGCGGGAAGGTGCAGAAGCCAACATGGAGTCTTGCCTGGCTCATGTCAGGCGTCAGGAAGCCCTGGAGCAGGAGACCCGTTCCAAAGAAATAGCAGATTCGGAGTCCGTCGCCAACTTCTGGGTGGGTCAACAGCATTTGCTAGAGGAGCAAATTATTGACCTCAATCGCACTATGGCTCGCTTGAGGGCCGAATTGGGACAGGCGGAGGCGAACTTGAAGGGGCTCCAGTCCGACGTTGTGAAGGTCAGTAAGAACGCTGAGGCGGAAACTCGACGCCTGCTAGCCTTGCGCTAGGCAGATGCTATCGCCAAGTCAAACCGCGAGGACCGGATTCGAAAGGCTGCTAAAAACAAGGCTCGGGAAGACCACGCGAGCCATGTGGAGGCGGCCAAAGAAGAGATCTCCACTTTTAGCGTGTTCGACTGAGACTTCTGCCTCATGAGTGTGTTAAGACATTTTGTTTATGACTTGTTTGTTTATGAAGTCATAACTTTGTTCAAATGTATTGTCTTAAAAACTGGGTGCATGTTCTGCTTCTTTGAACGTAATGTTACGACTTTCGTAATTGCAAAAAGACGATAACTTTGTTCAAATGTACTGTCTAGAAGCATCCCATGAAGCTTGTGTCTGCTCATCGTGCGTATACTCTTTTGATATGTCGCTTTCCAGTGTTTTGCTCTGTAATTGCCGACAATCTTGTATCGCGTGTCGACGTGTCTATTTTCAAGGCCAAACTCTATCCCGATGAGTTTACGCTGTTGGCAAAGCTAGGGTGACGGCGAGTTCCCTAAGATGGCGAAGCTCGGCTCCTGTCGAGTTCACATTGCTGTCGAAACTCAATTGATTGATGAGTTCATCTGCAGGCGAGACTCGATCGCGGCGAGTTTTACTTGGAGGCTGAACTCAACTGCTGGCGAGTTCGGGTGGATGGCCAAACTCAACTGCTGGTGAGTTTATGCTGCAGGCGAAACCCATATGGTGGCGAGTTTGGGTTGAAAACCAAACTCAATTGATGGCGAATTTGAGCTGTAGGCGAAACCCGTATGATGGCGAGTTTATACTACAGGCGAAACTTGGGTGGTGGTGAGTTTGTCTAACAGTCAGAAATCCAACTGCGGGCGAAGTTCGTGCCACGCGTCTGTCTGCGGGCCCAAGTGCTTGCCAGCTAAGACTCTGCGGGCACATTAATGCTCATTAATGGAGAAGCGACCGAACGCTTCGCCTCTCGTGCCCAATCTGATCGGTCGGTTTGTGGTCTCGAGAGGAATGGCCTTTATTGGCGTCGAGTTCGAAGCGTCGCAGGACATCTGGGCCGTTCGATCGCTTGGGGTAATAAATCTCAGCCGTTGAGTCCTTTTCGAATATATATCAGTACTCGCCTCTCTTCAGCAGAGTTCTTACTGCTTCGAGAAAAATCCGCTAGAAGGAGATTGCCGCAGAGAACTTCTCTTCCTCATGGCTTCCCCTTCTGATCGCAGCGATTCTGAGGGCGTCGGCTCTTCTGCCACCGTCGTCGACGTCGGCACCCTGCCGGCCTCTCCTGCGGGTTCAGTCCATGGGTCTTCTGCTTCGGACCCCGTGGCTCACCCCGCGTTCGTGCCCCTCTAGAAGTTGGTGGATTTGGTGCAGGGGATCGCCATCTCGGTCAGCGTGGGCGACGGGCGATATTATGATGCGCTTCCTCTCGTGGAAGCGGGTTTAGAGGCGGTCCGCCGCGCGGGTGATGCCTCGCTCACACGGCGATGTGAGCGGGAACTTGAGCGCGTGGAGGGGTGGATGTACCACCTCGAGGAACTGGCCTATGATGATCCCTCTGACGTCCCACCGCCCCTTCCACTGTATCTCCTGCTCGAGCGTGAGGAGCGGGCGAAGCGGATTCGGGCGAAGGAGGCCGAGCTCAGACGTCTGCGGAAGCGACACCAAGCGGTACTGGACCGGATGGACGCTTACCTGGACAGGGCTTTCTTCGAGGACGCTGGCTCTCTTCGTGGCGAGGCAAAGCTTCTGGAGCGTGGATGTGAGGCGAGGAGGCTCGGCGAGGCTGCCGGAGCGGTGGAGAGGGAACTCCAACTTCTTCGCCAAGAGGAAGAAGACAGCGAAGTGGACTTAGCCAGGCGGCAGAAGGAGCAGAAGGAGAAGGCGAGGATCCGACGTGTGGCGGATCGTGCGAAGATCAAGGCAAAGATTGGTTCTTTTAGCCTGCTGAAATTCCTGTGATGCTCCTGCTGTCTAAGTCGCCTCTTTTTTTTCGTTGTTTTGCTAACTTAGTTGGTGCCTCGGGCATCACAACTAAACTGAAAACTTATGTAAATTTTGGCCCGTTGTGGCATCACAACTAAACTGAAAACTTATGTAAATTTTGGCCCGTTGTGGCTCTTTTTGCTTGTTCTGCTTATTCTTGCTTTGCATGCACAGTTTTCTTTTTCTTTGTCTGCGTTGTTTGGCATTTGAGTTGAGCCTGGCGAGCCTCTGACCATTCTGTTTTGGGCTTAGTCGTTTTAGGCTCTTGTTCTGTTCTCTGTTGCTCGCAACGTGGGATCGGGTTAACTCTGATCTTCGTGTTGTAGCTCTAATGGGATCAAGAGAGTAACACTTGGTTTGCAGCGAAGAACAATCGTTCGCTTCTGCGGCCAACTGAAGAACTCAACTTCGACTCGCCTCTCGGCGAGTTGCTGCCTGGGGAACCGACAGACAGGTCGTCTGCCGAACCGCCTTCGATAATTGTCGTCATTTGGGAATGCGACAATTGATTGTGGTAGGAGTCATCGCGTGGTAGACTCTACCCACCAGTTATTCTAAAGGAATGTTAGAATATCTGGAATAGGTCGAATAGTCCAGGGACGTAGGAGTGTGACTATTGACAGGAGTAATAGCACATCGCGTGGTAGGCTATTGCTTAGGCTGTGCTATTCGTAGGAATAACGGCGTCAATCATCAGAGGTGATCATTAACTTGATGGGGTCTTGTCGTGATTGGAGCAACTGTGGGGACCTACCATTCTTCTGAAGAGGATTGGTAAGTGGATTGTGTCAGATGTTTAATGTTAACGTGAGAGGGACTGTCGTGATTGGAACGACTTTGAGGACCCATCATCCTTTGGAAGAGGATTGGTGAGTGATTTTATCAGAGGTTTAATGTTAACGTGACAGTGACTGTCGTGATTGGAACGACTTTGAGGACCCACCATCCTTTGGAAGAGGATTGGTGAGTGATTTTGTCAGAGGTTTAATGTTAACGTGACAGTGACTGTCATGATTGGAACGACTTTGAGGACCCACCATCCTTTAGAAGAGGATTGGTGAGTGACTGTGGCTCTGGTCCTAATTATCTGAAGGTTTGACCAAATGGGCGTTTGATGTCGCCCACCTAAGATGCTAATCTCGCCTGTTTTGAGAAATTCGCCAAGACAGGGTGTTTAGCTGGTAAAGTGGATTTCGCCTAGACTGGTAGGCTTGCTTGATCCGCTTGATCCGAACGATTCGCCTGATCTGAGCGATTCGCTTATCCTGAGCGGTTCGCATGTACTGGTAAACTGGCTCAAGAAATAAAAGTATAGGAATAGTTTTACCTCTTATACCATTTAGAGGGTGTGAGGGCCAGTTTAAACTCGTACACTCGTGGGAGTTTGGCGAAGGAGAACTAGGGGTAATACTTCTTCAGATACTTGCTGTTGATGGGCATCATGATCTTATCGCCATTCGGCTTGACGAGGCGATAGGCGCCGTTCGAGTAGACTGTCTCTACTACGAATGGTCCTTCCCATTTGGACTGGAATTTCCCCTTCTTCTTGGAAGTGAGGATCATTGGTCGACGAACGGAGAGCACGAGCTCTCCCTCTTTGAAGGCTCGGCGTTTGACTTTCCTATCGAAATTCTTGGCCATCCGAGCTTGATAAAACTCAATGTGCTGCTGAGCTTCTAGTCGCTTGTCGTCCAGCGCCTCGAGTTCTGCGAGTCGCAGGTGGTGATTTTCCTCGGTCGTCATCCCTGTTGCTAAGGCGACACGGAGGGATGGAATTTGAATCTCTAATGGTAATACGGCTTCACAGCCGTATACCAACGAGTAGGGCGTGGTGCCAGTCGGTGTGCGAACCATTGTGCGATATGCCCACAGGCTCTCACCTAGCTTTTCATTTCAGTCGCGTTTGCTATTGGAAGTCAACTTGGTCAAGATCTTGATAATTGTTTTGTTGAAGGCCTCAGCCAAACCATTCGCTGAAGGGTTGTAGGCCGTGGAAGAGAGGTTCTGTATTCGGAATTTGTCACGGGACCTGGTGAATGCATGGCTAACGAATTGCGTGCTGTTGTCATGGATGATACGCCGGGGTACGCCGTATCGGTATATGACATGATGCTTGATGAACTTGATCACGTCAGCAGTCTTGACTTCTCTTAGGGGGATAGCTTTGGCCCACTTAGAGAAGTAATCTGTGGTGGCGAGGATGAAGCGATGGCCTTTCGCTGATGGTGGAGATATTAGCCCAACTATGTCCATCCCCCATGCTTCGAAGGGCCAAGACGCCCTTGTCGGATGCAGATCCTCAGGAGGCTGGTGCATGTAGTTGGCATGGATTTGGCACTCATAGCAGCGTTTCGCATAAGCGACTGCGTCAGTAACCATCCCAGGCCAGAAGTAGCCTATCCTCCGCAGGCGATCCCAAAGTTTGGGCCCAGGCTAATGAGCCCCGCACGCGCCGTCATGTGCTTCGCGTAGGGCCTCTTGCGCCTCTGCCTTTGAAAGACAGCGAAGCAACAGGCCGTCGTATGACCTCCGATACATCGTTTTAGTGATTGAATCGTAGTAGAACCTCGAGGCACGCCGTCGGATAGACTCTCGTTCTCTCGCATCTTCGGGCAATATGCCGTATAAGATGTAATCGATGATCGGGAGACGCCAGTCTTCCTGATCAGGCCGATCCGGTGTTTGGTGAGTGGCGTTCACCTCTGGGACGTCTCCTAGTCAAAAAAGTTTTCGGCTGGCGACAGTGACTCGTTAGGTCGTTCCCAAAGGTTGGGCTAAGTTAGCCGCCAAGGATGCGAGAGCATCCGCATGGGTGTTCTTCGAACGGAGCAGGTGCTCAATGCGGAAGCTCTCGAACAACTCTACTAGCCTGACAGCCGCTTTGTGGAGCGGGATGAGATCGTCGTTCCTGACTTCATACTCGCCGGTCATTTGCTTAACGATGAGTTGGGAATCGTCGTAAGCCTCCAGATGCTTGATCCCTAACTCTTTGGTCAACTCGAGCCCTATGAGCAGCGCGTTGTACTCAGCCACGTTGTTGGTGCATGGTTCCGTCAAGGAAAAGGCCCGGGGTAACACATGACCATGCGGAGAGGTAAGGACCACCCCCACTCCTGCAGAGATAGAGCCGCTCACGCCTGCGCGAGACGCGCCGTCGAAGAACATCTGCCACACCTCTGGTGACGAAGTCACATTGGCTTCAGGAGGTTCTTTTGGCAGATCTTCAAATAGACCGGTCTTCACCCCCAGCGGGTGACTAGCCATGAGATCGCAGATGGCCTGTCCCTTGACTGATTTCTGCGGCATGAAGTAGATGTCATATTGAGAGAGCAGAAGCGCCCACCTGGCTAGGCGCCAGTTTAACGCTGCAGGTTGTGTCATGAAGACCCGAATGGGGTTCATCCGGGAAATGACATGGATCATCTGGCCGACCAAGTAGTGCCGCATCTTTTGGATGGCGAACACCAAGGCTAGGCATTCCTTCTCGAGCATTGGGTACCGTTGTTCGGCGCCCTGCAAGGTTCTGCTCAGGTAGTAGATACCTTACTCGTGGCCTGCATCGTCGTTTTGAGCCAAGAGGGCGCCTAGAGAATGTTCCATGGCCCGTATATATATGAGGAATGGCCTCACTGAGATTAGCGCC
Organism: Asparagus officinalis; assembly: GCF_001876935.1. NCBI lineage: Eukaryota > Viridiplantae > Streptophyta > Magnoliopsida > Asparagales > Asparagaceae > Asparagus > Asparagus officinalis. The sequence continues at coordinate 67,026,754 of NC_033803.1, read as the reverse complement.
GCAAGGACAGGTGGGTTTGAGAGATAAGCTTTGATCTCTTCCAAGGCCTTTTGGCATGGCTCGTCCCAGACGAAGGAAGTACATTTCTTCATCAGCTTAGAGAAGGGTTGACATTTGCCCGAGAGATTCGAGATGAATCTTCAGATATAAGCCAGTCGTCCCTGAAGGCCTCTTAGCTCTTTAAGATTTCGGGGCGGTTGGAGCTCTTGAATAGCTCGCACCTTGTCTGGATCAATCCGTATTCCTTTTGTTGTGATGACGAAACCGAGGAATTTACCGCTAGACATCCCCAAGAATGACTTGGTAGGATTCATCTTGAGTTGATGAGCCCTCATGAGTTCGAACATCGCCTTCAAGTCTTGGAGGTGATCCTCCTTATGGCGACTCTTCACGACCAAGTCGTCTACATAGCATTCGACCGTCTTTCGCAGATGATCTCGAAAGATCATGCTCATGGTGCACTGGTAGATTGCGCCAGCGTTCTTGAGTCCGAAAGGCATGACAGTGTAACAGTACACCCCCATGGGAGTTCTGAATGCAGTGTGCTTCTCGTCCTCAGGGTGCATTTTGATCTGATTGTACCCCGAGAAGCTATCCATGAAAGACATCCTCTCGAATCCGCACGTGTTGTCGATGATGACATCCATGATGGGTAGAGGAAATCCGTCTTTAGGGCACGCGGCGTTGAGGTTCCTAAAGTCGATGCAGATGCAGATCTTGCCGTTTTTCTTCAGGACCGGAACAATATTTGCCACCCAGTCGAGGTGTTGCTCCTCTCTGATGAAACTGGATTTGATCAGCTTCTTTACTTCGGTTTCGATCGCCTCCATGATTTGGGGGCGAAACCGTCTCTGCTGTTGTTTGATCGGCTTGGCGTCAGGGCTGATGTTGAGGCGATGCGTGGTGACCCGCGGATCCAGACCAGGCATGTCCTCGTAATTCCAGGCGAAGACGTCAATGTATTCCCGTATGAGGGCGATGAGGTCTTCTTTTTCCTGTGGAGGCAGACTGCCGCTAATGAATATGAACTTGGGATTCGCCTCCGTACCCATGTTCACCTGGATGACTTCGTCTTCGGTTGGTGGTTCGCGTTGCTCGATGCGACTATTCCACTGGGCGTTAACATGGCGATCCCATGTCTTATCATAGAGCGGGAGTTGTTCGTCCTCTACCATTTCGGCAGGGTCTACTGTAGCCATGTTGACTGTATGGCCATCGAACATATCCCTCACGCTGACGTCTGAGTCCCAAGCTGAGGTCGTTGACGATTGGTCCCCCGAACATGCATAGTTGGAGTCTTCGTCGACGTAAAAACACATATCCGACGAGGAGGAGGAGTAGCCTAAGCCTCTCCGAGTCCTGTTGAAGTAATTTGAGGGCTTCCCTTTGGGTACATAGGCGGGTCGGATGACCGTTCTGCGCCCTCGGCCGTAATTTAGGCCCTCCAGACGGGTGAGGTCGTACCCCATGTCGCTCATCATGCGTTTCACAACTCGACTCTATTGCGAAAACTGGGGCGTTGGGTCTTCGTCCTCAGATTCGTCCCATAGTGTGCGTAGGGGACGATCGATTCGGCCGAAGATAATGTCTTTCCGATACCTATTTTGGGCTGACACGACAAACACAGCTTGCGATGATCTGATCGGCTGCGCCTTGGTGACGTACGACGGGAAGGATCACTGTAGAGTGTCGACCATAAGCTATTAGGTGCATCATCCTCGGACGAGGAGCAAGACGACAAATAAGCAAAGTCGGATTTCTCATTCATGATAATTTTTTCGCCTGAACAGCGTTGGTTACATGGTGACTTTTGTAACCGATTACAATTGACTCGAAGTCGTTCAGGATTAAGTTGTCGCCGTATTCAGGCTCGTTGTCCGCCTCGTTGCCGCTCTCCGGCTCCTCCGCTGGTAGCGCGTCGGGGTCCTGGTACAACAGGGAATCCGTGAAGTAGTTTTCGACGCCTTTGAAGGGCTGCTTGTCGGCCACTACTGTCCTGACTCGCTCATAGTTGTCCACATACTTCAGGCACTGGTGTAACGTGGACAGGACTATTCTGTTACCATGGATCCACGGACGCCCTAGGAGTATGTTGTATGAGGGTTCGGCGTCGATGACGTAGCACGTCACCTCCGTCTTCATGTCGCCTATCCGACATTTCAGGCGGATTTTGCCGAGCGGCCGAGTCCCCGTGGCGTTAAAGCCGAAGATGGTAGTCGCAGTTGAGGAGAGGCTCTTTGGCGGTATCCCCAAGTGCTTGATCAACTTCAGGGGCACGATGCTCAGCGCGGACCCTGGATCGACCTGAATCCGATCCACTTTCGACGAGCCCACGTATCCTATGAAGTACAGCGGCCGGTCGTGGGAAGTGCTCTTGATGAGCATATCCTCAGGGGTGAAAGTGATGCATGGGAACCGTCTCTCAAAGACTTGGCAGCAAGTTGCACATCCCTGCTCTGCCTCTGTTTCCTTCGAGAAATGGGTATAGAACGCCTCTGAGTCGGCCAGCGCCTCTTGGAGGGCCTCTCGGGTGGACCTGGACAACCGGAGGAGGTCGTACATGGTGATTCGCGCGGGAATGCTTTTCAGTTGCGCGAGCACATTGAACCGGAAAGGCTGGCGGCTTGTGCTTGGTCCATCCGGATTGGGAGAGGTTGTTGCGACTGGCCTTGCGGGAGGTCCTGCCGGGTTCTCCGCCCTCACGGGATATTCTTTCGCAAATTCTTTCCCTGCCCTCGTGGCGAAGACGTTGGTGTCTTCTTCAGAGTCGGTTGGTAGAGTTTGTGGAACTAAACCCTTTCCCCGCTGGTTGTGAGGATCATCGTTAGTGATCTTCAAGACTGCCTTGGGGATAGGAATTACCCCCACTGGAGCTTGAACCTCTGGGAGATCTGTCCCGAAGCTTAAAGTGATCATATTTGTAGTCACTTGCTTTTGGACTTTCTCCTTCTTCAAAACCCCCGCGTCGTAGAGGGCCTGGAGCTTGTCCTTGAGGACGTAGCATTTGGTTGTGTGATGGCCAAGGAATCTGTGATATGCACAGTAACTTGGGTCACCGGTTTTGTCCGCCTCCTCAGGCTTGGCGGCTTCTGGCAACTTAATCTGCCCACTCTTGAGCAGAGTGTCGAATGTCGCCACCACCTGATCTTCTTTGAAATCATATTGCCGCTGGGGGCGTGGTTCAACCTGCCTGGGTTTAGGCTTTTGAGTAGCCTTCGGCGCCGGGGCGGTGTCGACTGCCATGATTTCTTTTCCCCTCGACCGAGGAGGATTCTTTGGCGCAGTTGGCTCTGCTGCTCCCTTCTTGGACTGCGGCTCCTCGGCCTCCAGCCTCTTGATCATGTTTTCGACTTGCTCGCCTTGGCGAACAAGCTCTTTCCAAGTCCGGGTCTCTACTGCCCCGATCTTGGACAAGATATGGATTGACAGGTTGTTGCAGCACATCTTAATCAGTGTCGACTCGTAAACTTGGTCCCGACAGTGGACCGATCGATTACGAAATCTCTTCACGAAGTCGTTGACTGACTCTGACTTCTGCTGCTTCTCAGCAAGGAGTGTGGCCATTGACACTTCAGTGTCGTCGTCGAAGAAGCGGGCGAGGAAGAGCTTCTCAACATCGGCCCATGCCTTGATAGAGCCGGGTTCCAGTTTGCGGAACCATTCAAAGGCCACCCCCTTGAGGGTACCTATGAATAGTCGGGTGAGAATGGCATCATTCCCCGTAAGAAATCTGGTCTGCGCCATGAAGTAGTAGATGTGCTGCGAGGGTGATCCCTTGCCATCAAACTGTACCAAGCTGATCGGCTTGAACTTTGCTGGGTATGGGGACCGTGTCCCATTCGATAGGGTAGGGACGTACCACCCCCAGCTTGTTCATGTTTCGAATCTTTTGTCACGGGTGCTATCCGCGGTGTGCGACGTTCCTATCGATGTTTTGGAGGAGTAATCGGAATGCCGATCATCCTCCGTCTCAGCCGCTGGACGGTGAGGAGGTACCCACTCCTTGTCCCTAGTTTGCCGGGGTAAGGGACGTTAGGTCCTCTTCTTCTTCTTCTTCTTCTTGTTCAGCAGTTGCTCCATCATTTCTCTTAAAGAGTCGATGGTCGCATGCTGTTCCTCCAGCTTTTGAGCCATTGTCTGCTCGGTGTTGAGTTCGGTCATGTTCACTCTCGCCTGCGCGTCTTGACTTGAGCACGAGGTCTGAGATGTGGCTGCCAGGAGGGGGGCACCAGGGTAGAGTAATCAAACCCAATGCTTGCCCCCCTGCGACTACGTGTTCGCTGGAATATGCCATCCTATCGGCGTCGAGCGAACCGAGTGTTAGGTCTTAGGACGGAGTCCGAGTCTGGCAAGTCGGAGAGTGTCGCTTTCCCCTTATCCGTCATGTTAACTGTGGTGGATGCGAGCTCTAGGTCGTCGGCAGCGCGTCCTTTTTGGTGATGACACCTTCGACGGGAGGGCCTTGGTCGAGAGGACCGTTGAGAAAGCCTCTCGAACACCGAGGGTTTTGCTGTTCCGACGCATTGGCAGTCGGCGAGGACCGTGTGGATGAGTCTCTCGCAGTGGTACTGAGGATTCGCCTCATGTATAGTATGTTTGCGAGTTAAGTATTCCCTGAGGTCTTCTGTGGGCGGTTGGTGATAACCCCCAGCTTCAGAAGAGTCGCTCGGGTGAGTGTACAGGAGATTTTTGGACACGCTCTCCGGTGCGTCTTGGGTGGAATGCTTTGGTGCTGGAGTTGGGCGATCTCGCCTTGACTGGCGAGTCTTCGCGTTTGAGCGAGCTCCAGTACGTAGGCGGGTTTCAACCCTTCGTTTGGAAGAGCTGGTTCGCGAGGAGTCGCCTACCCCTCTACCCTTACGTTTATCCACCAAATGGCGAGGCTCGCCAGCCTTCGAGGATTCGCCTACTCGGGTAGGCTCGCTCGTTCGAGGTGATTTATTCGCATCAGGGATTAACCTGAGAAGCGAGATCCTCCTGGGCGGCGCTTTGCCTTCTTTCGGTCGGCCGTCCGTCTTGGAGGGCCTTCCGATGTCGGGCAGTTTGCCTTCTCTTCTAGCGTTTCTCGAGCATGTACAATGATTCAGGCCATTATGAGAAACGGAGGTCGGGACCTCCTGTCTGACGAGCATTTGCCGCCGCTGTTGGTTACTCTCCCATCGCAGGAGAGCATCACCCGCGAGCAGTGGCAGTGCGGTTTGTGCCGGAGTGAGCGCGGCGTTTCCTTCGGGATAGGTGTCTGCGGGGATCGGCTGCGACCCTTTGGCAGACCCTTGTCTCTTGCGCTCGATCTCCGGCTTGGCCTTGATCGATTGCAACGGAGTGGGTTCTTCCGATGGGACTCGGGTGGAACCCGCAGGTGTAGAGGCTTTGACCGTTTGAGGTCGGCCTCGGTGCACGACTCTGTGGCGCTTGCGGGACGCATTGCCACCAGAGGAGAATGAAGACAAGTACTCTTCGTACTTGGCCTGTTCGAACTCAATTTCCAGGGACTCCACAGTCGTCCCGACAGCAACCTCATCAAACCGAGCCACCACCATTTCGTTCGATGAAACAGCTTCTCCCACTGTGGTCGTCATCTTCTGTAGGGTGTAAATTTGATTTCCCGAAAACAAGGAGTTTCGTTTGTATTGATAAGAAATCTTATTACAAACTAATAATCAAATGTTTACAACAGAAGCAGAGGTAATGCCCTCTTTGTTTTGTGTGGGGACTTTAGGTGGCTATAGGACGCTTCGCTCGATGCTCGTGTCGAGTCTGCTTCCCTTGGACCGTTTGACCGAGGTTGCTGGAGAGCTTCAGTACACAATAGAAGCTCAAGTCGAAAGAGTTTGGGTCTGCTTAGTTCGCCGGCGATCGGAGCTCGGAACTAGACAATGGCGCTGTAACACAAGGGTTATGCGAACAGCTTGGTCTCAACTGCTTTTCTCTAAGTTTTTCGACCTCTCTCAAAGCTCACTGGAAGAGGCTTTTTAAATGGAAGAATGACAGCTTGACTTCTCCTTGAATTATGGGATGTGACCATACGTTGTTCGGAGACGTCCTGCTATTCATTCGTACTGCCAGCGGTCATTCGAAGAGCTGTGCTCTGTATCACGTTTCGTAAGAGTGGGAAAGCCCCTCCTCGTATGCGTGACAGCAGCTGTCAGATGCTTGCGTGGATCTGACCAACTACCGAGCGCCGGCGGCTCTCGTCCCCTCGCTTGGACGACTGATGTGAGTCGTATTTATGAGGGCGCAGGCTGCTTTGACACCTGTCTGCTCACTTGTACCGTAGACGGCTATTCGGCGGGCCTAGAGTACCGTGTCTTCTCTCTTCAGGCCAAGAGAGGCGTGAAAGCACGTTCCTGGCACTTGAGTGGGTTTGGACAGTTCGCCGAATGCTGGCGGATCCGTCTCCTGACTCAGACAGCCGAGGTGAGTCGTGGACAGTTCGCCGAATGCTGGCGGATCCGTCTCCTGACTCAGACAGCCGAGGTGAGTCGCATTTATGATTGTTCAGGTCGACTCGACACCTGTCTAGTCCTTCGTACTGTACGTGCTGTGAGCTGCCGCTTGACGGTCTTGGAGTACTGTGCCCTCTTCCTTCGGGTCGAGAGAGATGGGAAGGCCCATCTCAGCACGTGGGGTAGCGGATACGGGCGGCCCTGAGGTTTGCCGACGGATTCGACTTCGGACTCGGGCAGGCGAGTTGTGTGAAAGGCGAATTTCCGCTATCCCAATTAATTTCAACTTCGGGTCGAGAGAGATGGGAAGGCCTATCTTAGCACGTGGGGTGGCGGATACGGGCGGCCCTGAGGTTTGCAGGCGGATTCGACTTCGGACTCGGGCAGGCGAGTTGTGTGAAAGGCGAATTTCCGCTATCCCAATTAATTTCAACTCGTGCAGGTGAGCCGATCGTTATGCGAACCTAGAACCGAGTACATTTGACGTCTACACGGTTTAGGCCCGTGCTAGAGAACTAAGCGTGTGAGTTCTTGAATTTCCTGTAAGCCCATGGAGGTATTTTTTACCGTCTACAGGTGGTCTTCCACTCTTTTGAAAGCTGACCCTCTTCTATTTTTAGTAGATGCAGTATTCGTAAACACCAACTTTAACTGAATCGATACCGGTTAGCTTTCTTTGAGAGTGTAGGATCTTCATGCCCTTCTCGCTCAAGTGTCCTAACCTATTATGCCACAGATCTGCACTCTCCTTGCCAGCTGCAACTGCGAGGGTATCACTCGCATGTGAAGTTAGGTAGAATGTTTCGGTCTTGTTACCATGGGCAACCACCATAGTACAGTTAGAGATTTTCCACGAATTGTCAGTAAATATTTTAAGATAGCCTTCTGCTCCAAGCTATCAAACCAAAACAAGATTCCTCTTCAGCTTCAATACATGTTTGACATTCTTCAGATTCTACTTGGAGCGCTTCATCTGTATTTGCACGTCACCTCTTCTAACAATACTACATGGCTCGTTGTACCCCTAAATACACTTTCCCAAAGTTCCCTGCTACATGGTTATGAAGAAGCTTCCTATTAGCAGTAGCGTGGAATGATACTCCCTAATCAATAATCCATGAATCGAAATCATTGTCCATAGCAAGGATCAAGGCATCTTGCATAAGATGAGCCTCCTGCTCACTTGCATCCTTCTTTGGTGCTTTACAGACTGAAGACATATAGCCCTCCTGACCGCAGTTCTAACATTTCCCTTTGATAGGCCTCACATTCGAGTTTGAACTCTTCTTCTTCGACTTTGATCGATTCCTATTCTGGTTACCCTTATTTCAGCTTCGGCCTCTCTGCTCGAGGTTTAGGGCTGAACCTGAACCCTATGATTCGGACAATTTTCTTCTAACATTCTCGGATAGAATCATGTTGATAACATCGCTTAGCTTTAACTTCTCTTTCCCCATCGAGTTGCTGATTGCGGTCACACAACCTGCCCAACTATCTGGCAACTACGATAGTATCAGTAGCATCTGCACTTCATCATCAAACGTGATGTCGACTGAGATGAGTTGATCAACAATCGTGTTGAACTCACTGAGATGCATCATGAAGGAACATCCTTCTGCTATCTTGAGGTTGAAGAGCATTTTAACGAGATGCACCTTGTTTGTAGTTGATGGTTGCTTGTACATCTTTGCGAGTGCTTCCATAAGCTCCACTGTCTTCTTCTCCTTTAATATATCGTGTGTGACTAATTTTGTGAGTGACAATCGGATCTGCCCTAGAGCCTTCCGATCCAATATATCCCAGTTCTCGTCAGTCTCATCCTTCTTCTTTCCTTTTGTTTTACCCATCAACAGATGATAAAGATCCTTCTAGTACAGATAGTGCTCCATCCGCTACTTTCAGTAGGCGAAATCTGATTCGTCAAACTTCTTAATCTTTGATTTGTCTTTTTCTGCCATAGCTCTCACACAAATCTAATCCGAATGAAGCTTTGATACCAATTGTTAGGGATTCGTCCTATCAACAACCTGTCAAATGAACCCTCTCGTGGAACATGCCCTCCGGATCTTGTGTTGAAAGAAGACAAGAAGAAATCACAGCAAATAAAAGAAAACGTTGCCATAAAAATATAGAAGAGAGAACACCAAAATTTTAACAAGGTTTGACAACTTGCCTATGTCCTCGGGAGACGCACAATAAATTTCCTTTAATTATTAAAGAAGATTACAAAGCTTGCAAGAGATGATCTAAAACTCCTAGAGATCACTCAAAAAAGAACTCTCTTTTTATTTCTCAAGACGTGAGATTTTTCTCTGAAAAATTGCAGCTCAAGGTGCTGCAAAAAATCACCGCAAAAAATCGTTACAGGAGATCGCTCTGGAAACTTTCGTTTAAGTGGCGGCCAGGGTTTCCTATTTATAGGGAAACCCTAGGTCAAAACAGATTAGAAATCTGTTTTTTGTAAGTTCGCCTGACTGTGAAGCTCGCCTGATTGCGAAACTCACCTGTATGACTTATGTTCGCCTGAACATAGTCAAGCTCACCTGAACTGCTTCGCCTTGCACTTGGAGCTCGCCTGCACTTGGAGTTTTCCTGGACCTCCAAAGCTCGCCTGATCTTCCAAGTTCGCCTAAACTTCCAAAGCTCGCCTGAACTCAGCTTCAAGCTTCGCCTAAACTTTCAAGTTTGTCTAAACTATCAAGTTCGCCTGATTTCTTAACTTAGAGAAATCTTTGTTGTGCATGCTTGTTCTAAGGTTTGGGTCTACACCCGAAACCAACAGATACTCCAAAGATGATATTAATTCAGATCATGTTCTGTCCAGACATTGTAAGTTGATCATAATTGTCTGTCTTTTTGTAAATAATTATGATTTGTGAGTGAAATTTTGTGCTTAATTTGACAATAGTTACATCTAGCATGAACTGCAATTATAAGACTGTTATGGTGTTTTCAGTCGTCAAAGTATAGTCATTTGCCAGCAACAGACAGGTGTCCCCCTACATGCGCCGCTCAAATCAGATTAGCAGTTAGGACCAATAATCCCGACTTAGCCTACTCGCTTAGTTGATATCTCCTTAGAACGACTCGAAGGACGGCACTTGTCGGTTCTCTCATCGAAGACGACTCGCTATGAGCCCACTCGGCCAGTTATTTGACGCCTCGCAGGGTCGACTCAAAAGGCGTTACTTCTCGATCAAGCCAACGAACGACTTCAACATCGAAGCTCCCTCGCTGACAACGCATCGATGACACATTTAATGCTTAGCAGGCGTCATCATGTCTCTAGCCTCGATAGTCTTCATGACTCATCGAACCATGTTAGCACCATCATGCCCCCGATCACTTTACATTAAATGCTGAAGTGATCTCTCCTCCACTCGTCGGCCGACACCTGTAAAGTAGGTGCTGACGTAACCGTCAGGCCATACTCATTTGCCACCATCCTGTGCTTGGCCGAGATTACTATTCTACCCTTTTTTCACCACTATAAATAGAGGTACTATTCTCAACATTAAGGTGGATTTTAAAGCTATTTTTTAAAGCAATATCTGAGAATTATACTGCACTACACTGAATAGCTCACACAGTTCTTCATTTTCCCTCTCAGGTTCATCAACTTACTTGATCGTCGCAGGAACCACGAGGGAACTAATCCTCGTTCTCTCACGAGTTGCTATTTGTGCAGGCTGAAGCTACTCAACTCAAAACCAGATATTCGGAGAAGTGAGTGGCCCCTAATCAAGTTCACCCCCACTATATTGACTGTTTGATTATTTAACATCAACAAAGACTAATAATAAAATTTTTTGATTGAGTAAACTCACTTTCTGTTATCAAAATCATAATTAAGCTAACCCAAAAGTATGCTCCAAATAACGTAATCACCAAGTAAAATACTATCTGATAGACTAATACATGATCTCACCTAAAATGCACTAAAGTACAGACCATAATCCTTTTTTCCCCCTTTTTTTTTTCTTTTTTTTTTTTCCTTTTTTTTTCGCGCTCACTTTTAATCGGAATGAGTAGTTAACTTACTCTTTTTCTCTTTGCCCATGTTACCCGTCTCCAGGATACTTGAAATGTAGCACTCCAGCGAAGTACGTCTCATCCACACATTAAATTGCAGCCCATTTTCCACCTCCATTAATGTCTCTGTTATCATGAACTAAATAGAACTGTTCTCTTTTCGAGTTTTGATCATTACACTGCATGTTTGTGTTGGCCTACATGTTTTTGACACTTCTCATATATGACCAATGCTGTCCTCTGTTCCACCTCTCTGATCCAGCGAGAAAGTATTCAGTGGCCTGGTATTAGTAAAGCATCAAAAAAGTATATCTGTCTTTGAACTAGTAGACTTGAAACTTTGTTATATTGATCGATCCAAAAGTTGATATTTATTTGATATACTATTAATGTCATGGCGGAGACTGTTGTGCGCAGCGGAAATTTCGGCAGCACCTCCGGTGCGTAAGGTGCACAACAAGAGATTAGATCACAACGAAAATTCTTATTTCTCAAAGGAAACAAGAACCGAAAGCAAGATATCTCATCTAAGTGGGATATCAGCTCTTTCTCTCATCAGTTCTAGGAATGATATGTCGAGGGAACATAAACAAGCTATTACAACTCTCAAGATAGCAAGCCAACGAATTTTACGTGGTTCGGCAAGTTGCCTACGTCCACGGGTCAAGGAGGGGGTTCTCACTATTAGAAATCAAGAGAAAACAAATAGAGTTACAAATCTCACCGATCAAACTCTAAAACAAAGCTCTAGATCTTTCACAAATCTCCCACAATTGGATGCAGCAATCATCTCCAAAAGACTGCTCAAAATCGTCCTTGCTTAACCCTAATTAATCAGGTCTAGGGTTATATATCAACTCAGAAACGAACCGGGTCAAAATCCAAAGCCCAGCCCAAAATCAGTCTGCGGTCAATCGCGGCAGTCGACCGCGTAGGTATCGCGGTCGACCGTCGCGGTCGACCGAACCAAAACCCGAGAGAAGAATCGATTACAGTCATGATGCGGTCGACCGTGGCGGTTGACTGAATCTCATCCCGAGTCCTAGTGGCCTTTGTTCATGTTCGCGGTCGACCGCGGCGGTCGACCGCCAGTCTGCCTGGCTGATCCTTTTGCTGTTTTCCTGCACTCTCTCGCCATTTCTTCAGAGATAAGTAGATATTTTACGCTAATTCACTATTTTTGAATGGAGCGCATGATTGAAGATATCCATATAATAAGGGCATGTTTGTTTCGCAAAAAAATACAGAAAGTGGGGGAAAGTGGGGGAAAAGAAAATATTTTTTGACGTTTTCCTTCACTTTCAGAGGTTTGGTTCGTCAAAGCTATAAAAGAAAGTGGGGGAAAGTATGAGCTGTCACTATGTTATTGGTTGATGTGAGTAATTTTTGATGTTTTCCTCCGCTTTCCTTGTTTAGATTTTTTTCTTGTGTTTGGTTCATTCTTAAAAGTTGGGGAAAAAAAGATAAGATGAGATGAGATGAGATGAGTTATCACCATATTATTGGATGATGAGATGAGATGAGTTTTCCTCCACTATCCTTGTTTTTTTGGAGGAAAGTGATGGAATGAAATTTTAATGAGATGTGATGAGTTGTCACCATATTATTGGATGATGTGAGTAATTTTTAAAGATGATAGAAAATGAAGAAAAGTGGAGGAAAATGAGTTAGATGAGTTGATTGATGTGACTCATTTCTTGTGTTTTGTTTATTTTTAAAAGTATGAAATGAGATGTGGTGGGATGAGTTGTCACAATATTATTAGAGGAAAGTGGAGAAAGTGAAGAAAAGTGGGTTTTGGAAAGTGGGGGAAAGTGAAAAAGTGAAGGAAAATGGGTTTTGAATTCTGAGGGAAACGAAACAAACATGCCCTAAAAGGATAAAGCCGTCACTCTATCTTTAATAAATTTCTGAAAATACAAATCCTATCAGAACATGCCGCATGCAAATACCGTGTCCTGTACTCACAAAATCTTTAAACCAAGGAGAGGGAAATCAAAGCTCGTTTCCCAAAGTTCGGCTACTGCATTTAAAGCCTCCCAGTCAAAAAAACCAAACACCCTAACCCTTAAAAAATAATCCGTAAGATAATAAACTAAAATTCTCTCTATATAAGGTCATCATCAATGGTGAAGGAGCTGCAGAAGAAACCTCAATAACTCCACTGGCAGAGCATTTACTCCATCCTTCTCCAATTTTGTACGAAAGTATCTTAAAAAAAAAATATCAACCCTCCTTCAATACACCATATACTTGAATTCAGTGTGCTCCGTTTTCAAGCTCTCCTTTGAAGATCATGGGCATTTAAGGGAGAAGATCTTGAGATCCTGTTTCTACTGTTAAGTTATTACAAAGGGGAAAAAAATCAAATCAAATCAAATCAAGGAGTGGGGTTTCCTCTGTTTTCTATTGTATGTTATTATACTTTGTCTCTGTTTTGAGATGGGCAGGACTCCTTGCTGTGATAAGCAATTGGGGTTGAAGAGAGGGCCATGGACTCCTGAGGAGGATAAGGTGCTTGTTGATTACATCCAGGCTAATGGCCATGGCAGCTGGAGATCTCTCCCTAAGCTTGCAGGTCCCTAATCTTACACTCAAAGTTCCTCTTCCTTTTTTTTGCCCCCCTTACATTTTCTTTAAATTTATTATCTGGGTAGGCTTTTATTTTTGGTAGGTAGAAGCTTACATACAGTTTATCCTGTTGCAGTGAAATTTATAGGAATTTGAGTCTCGTAGTGTACGTGTTAGTGTATGTCATTAGGATACATGATGATTAGCGTGTCATTCGTAGTCAGTTATGATCTGAATATATTGACGACTTCAACTTAATTTTGTTGCAGTGAAATTTATAGGAATTTGAGCCTCGTAGTGTACGTGTTAGTGTATGTCAATATGATACATGGTGATTAGCGTGTCATTCGTAGTCAGTTATGATCTGAATATACTGACGACATCAACTTCATTTTTATTCTATATAATTTATAGTTTAATACCACCATGAAAATTTCAATATATATAACATTTGACTATATAGTGGGAAATTTTCCATTATTATTAGTATTTTCATTTTTTTTTTGATATGAGACTAAAAGGACAAATTTTCAAAAGGGACCTGTTTTAAAATTTATTCCCAAAAACAGACTTGTTTCTAACTTAATTTCAAAAACCAACACAGTTGATTAAAACTGGGTCGGTTTTTGAAAAAAAAAATTTATAAACTTCACGGGAGTTCGATTTCCGTGAAGTTTTGTTATGAGAAAAAGCTTTACGGGAGTTCAACTCCCGTAAAGTTTGTAAACTTTTTTTCAAAAACCGACCCAGTTTCAGTCAACTGGGTCGGTTTTTTAAATTAAGTTGAAAACAAGTCTTTTTTTTGTGCATAAAATTCAAAACATGTCTCTTTTGAAAATTCCTCCGAGACTAAAATGGGTAACTTGAATATCAAGTGATGATCTCTTTGACAAATGTCCCCTCAATACCAGGAGTATGAGCAATCACTCCACTCTTTTATTTTCTGTATCCTCAGTGAGATTCTCCTAAAGACCAGCAACTCTGTCAGCTTATTACTCCCCTCATTAAAAATGCATATTACAAAAGTCATATATTATTATTTCTCTACGTGTGAGTTCTTTAATTTGGGCGAGCATTTATTGCATAATGGATAAAATCCAAGAATATAAAACGTGAAATTGATTAATGCAGGGCTTCAGAGGTGTGGCAAGAGTTGCAGGCTGCGTTGGGCCAACTACTTGAGGCCCGACATCAAGCGAGGCCCGTTTACAGAAGATGAGCAGAAGTCCATCATCCAGTTACACGGCATCGTTGGTAACAAGTAAATAAGAAATTTACACCTTAATACTAACATTTCCATTTATTTCCCTTTGTCATCCCTTGTTCGTGTTACTGTAGCCCATATTTAATACCTGCAAGTGCCACGCACGCCCATTAAATAAGATTGTTTATACGTAGGAGTACTTCAACCATTTTTGTTATCTTTCAAATAGGCTAAATTGACAAATTGTCATTTTTAGTGGGACGCTAAATTGACAAAATTAATACCAATATGGTTATTTTTATTTATTAAATAATACCAAATTAACTTCAAATGCCCGATATTAATACCATATGTTGCCAGCCAAAGAAAACAAATAAATACCATATTGAGGGTAATTTAGCCCTTCCGAATATTGAGGGTGCAATGCACAGGGAAAAGTCAACAGCTCAATAGTGACACACACTGACTATAGCTTGAACTCTGTAGGAAACCTATTGATCGGTACTTTTAAGTCCATGAACTTTAATAATTAGCAACAGTAAATAAATATCACTACTTTGTCTGTGAAATAATTACAGGACCACATAGCTATCTGCTATCAGACAATGTGATGTAGCATATATAGAAAGCTTCACAAGTTGGCTATACAATGAGATGATGCATTTATACTCACTACTGTAGTGTCTAGTCCTTTGCATCCACAGTAGGACTTGTAATTAGTCCTTTATATAAACAAATAGAAATTCAAATTGAATTCATCACCATATTATTATGTAGAAGGAGAAATGATAGAAGCACACCCTCGGGCACACCTCCGGCCACAACCCCTATCTACAGTGCAGGGGCCCCATTTGAGATTTTTTTTAAAATCTCAAGTGGAGCCTCCTGCACTATAGATAGGGGGTGGCCGGAGGTATGTCCGATGATGTGCCTGTTGCGCCTCCCTATCTTAAAACAACGTGAGTATTGGATGTAAGACGATAGCTCACTTATCAAAATGAAATGCTAAGACATAATAATTAATATTGAGTTTTCAAATTTGCAAAATAGACCGTTTTTATAAAGTAATTAGCAAAATAGACCGTTTTTTAAAGTAATTAGCAAAATAGACCGTTTTTTGGCAAAAGGGGTCGATTTTGAAAAAGGGTTCAGAAAACATACGGGACTACTAGTCCCGTATGTTTTGTTAACAAACAGAAAATATACGGGACTAGTAGTCCCGTATATTTTCTGAGTGAGATTAAACATACGGGACTAGTAGTCCCGTATGTTTTCTGAACCCTTTTTCAAAATCGACCTCTTTTGCCAAAAAAGGGTCTATTTTGCTAATTACTTTTAAAAACGGTCTATTTTGCTAATTACTTTATAAAAACGATCTATTTTGCAAATTTTCCCTAGAATAAATTATATGCTCATACTCACTTTTTCATGTGTACGTGTTGAACGTGGATCTCTTGGTTACAAATTGTTAGGGGATAAAAGATGGCAAAACTTGCTCAATAGAGTAGGATTGGCTTTAGTTAATAAAATGAGCTGCTAAGAGATAGAATCGAGGAGTTTCATCTTATCCTGGCGACATTATATTAGTCCTTTCCCCATAGTTACAATGTAGTTTTGTATGTAAGTTCTTCTAAAACTGATATTCTTGATATCATCATTCATATTTTCTTGTTCTTCGCTAATTTACATTCCTAAAAAAATTGGTCCTTATCATCTCGTCGATCTTTGGGCTTTTTTTTTAGGTGGTCAGCCATAGCAGCCCAGCTCCCTGGGAGAACAGACAACGAGATCAAGAACTTTTGGAACACCCACCTCAAGAAACGCCTACAACGCATGGGCATCAATCCTGATACCTGCTCCCCTTCCCCTCCTACGACCAACTCCTCCACCTCAGCATCGACCACCACCTCCTCTACATGGCGCAATGGGAGAGCGCTCGCCTTGAAGCTGAGGCTCGCCTCCACCTCTGCTCTAGTGACACTAGCACCAACCATGAACGTGAGCATGTCGACGTATTCCTCCGAATATGGAACTCCGCCGTGGGCGAAGCGTTCCGCAGAACCAGGAAGGCCGACAATGAAGAGGCGTCGCAGAGCTCTGCAGTAACTGTTTCGGGGGCGAACAATGCGGGGACCGAGATGGCGGGGGAGTTGAAGAATGAGGCGGAGGAGACGTCGGAGGAGGAGGAGACGTATCGGTTTTATTTGGATTTGGCTGCTGGGGATGACCTGAGCTTGTTGCAGGTGAACCAGATGGGGAGTTGTTATTCTTTGCTTGGGAGTGATCTTACTGAGGCTTCTCTTGATAATCCCTTTTAAAGTATTAACTGTGTGTGTCTTTTGATGTGTTATATGTTTGCTTTTTTTTATTTTGGCAATGCTGAGACTTGGTTGCCTGAGGTAATGTGAGAAGGGTGTGAGGCTTTTTGTATGAGATGGTGATATCTCTGTAATTATTGGCTGACCTGGTCATATGTATTTAATGTGACACTTCTACTTTAGTCTCACATGGACTAGTACGAAGAAATGTTAGTGGCTTAAATAGAGAAGCCAAAGGTGTTGGGGTTGAACAATCGACAACCCGTGCCCTCCGGATCTTGTGACGAACTAATAGCAAGCAAGAAATCACAGCGAATCGAAAATTTGCAGGAAAGAATAAATAAAATAGAGAACACCAGATTTAACGAGATTCGACAAACGTGCTTACGTCCTCAGGAGCCACACCAGAAATTCCTTGATTATTAAAGAAGATTATAAAGCTTGCAATAGGCTTCTCTCTCTTTTTGAGATCTCTCTCACTAATCTCTGATAAAAGACACATTTTTCTAAGAGCACACGCCCTCAATATATATAAGAAACCCTAACCCAAACAGATTCCCAAACAGACTAAGTTTCTATTTTTACTGCTATCGGTCGACCGATACAAGTTATCGGTCGACTGACCAGAAGATGTTTTTTCTCAGGACTGCTCGTGCATGTTATCGGTCGACTGATAATTCGTATCGGTCAACCGAACAGAAACTTTCTTGTTTTCCTGGCGTTCGAATCGGTCGACCGATATTTCTTATCAGTCGACCGATTGCTTCTTTTTTCTGCTGTGTGCTTGTGCTTCCAGGTTTGGGTCTACACTCTCGAAACCAACAATCTCCCACTTGGAGACCAAACCTCCATCAACAAGTTCTCCCGAATTTCAGTCATCTACGCAAGCATCTTCTCCTCCTCGGAAAAAATTTATTTCTTCAACCAACATCATTCTCGGTGATCCCATCTGTCCTCCTAGTGTGGCTCCGCCTCATTTTCTATGCGTGCAGGCCAACTGAAGTTGCGCACAACTTCAGTTTCTCGATGGTCACTGCCTTAGTCAACATATCTGCAGGATTTTGGCTCTCCAAAATTTTCTCCAATAGTAACTTCCTGTCCTCTATCAACGAGCGTATGAAGTGGTATCGTACGTCGATGTGCTTCGTTCTGGCATGATATACTGGATTCTTGGCAAGGTGTATAGCACTCTGGCTATCACAATAAAGAACTTCGTTCTCCTACTTCAGACCCAACTCTTCCAAACATCCGGTCAACCAAATCATCTTCTTGCTAGCTTTAATTAATGCGACATACTCTGCCACAGTCGTGGACAACGTTACTATCTTCTGCAAACGTGAGACCCAACTCACTGCTGTCGACCCTAAGGTAAAAACATATCCCGTGGTATTTCTCCTCGTATCATGATCACCGGCAAAGTATGCATCCACGTATCCCCACAATACCAACTCCTTTCTCCCAAAATACAGTGGCATATTTGTAGTCCTTCTCAAGTATCACAATATCTACTTCACGGCCTCCCAATGCTGCTTTCCTAGATTGCTGACAAATCTGCTTACAACTCCCACTGCATGGGCAATATCCGGCCTCGTGCAAACCATCGCATACATGAGACTACAAATGGCTGATGAGTATGACAGTCTGGTCATGAACTCCTTCTCTGCATCTGTCTTGTGTGACTACTCCTCAGATAACCTGAACTGACTTTCAAGGGGCGTGTTAACGGCCTTCACATTCTGCATGTTGAATCTCTAAAGTACCTTCTCAATATATTCAGCCTGACTCAACTTTAGCGTCCCTTCAGTCATATCCCGACTGATTCGCATCCCAAGAATTTAATTGTCTGCACCCAAATCTTTCATGGAAAACTCATTTTCTAACTGCTTCTTCAACTTGTTTATCCCCGGTAAACATGACCCTGCAACTAACATGTCATCTATGTACAATAATAACACGATATAGCTTAACTCAAACCTCTTGAAGTAGCAACAATGACCTGAATTGCATCTGTCATAGCCATTGCTCTGCATGTAGTTATCAAACTTCATATACCACTGTCTTGGAGCCTGTTTTAAATCGTACAAGCTCTTCTTGAGCCTACACACCATCTCTTCCTTTCAATCATCTATAAAGTCAACATGTTGCTTCATGTAGATTTTTTCATCCAAGTTACCATGAAGAAAGACAATCTTCACATTTAACTGCTCAAGTTGAGGTTTTTAGCAGCTACTAAGCTCAACACCACTCTGATGGTTGTTAGCTTCACGGCGTAGAAAAATATCTTCGTATAATCCACTACTTCCCTTTGTTGGGATCCTTTCACAACTAATCTGGCATTGTATCTTTTGCTTCCATCACTCTCCTGCTTGATCCGGTAGACTCACTTATTATGTAAAGTTTTCTTCTGTGCAGGTAACCGGGCTAATTAACATGTTTCATTCGAGTGGAGAGAATCCATATCTTCTTGAATCACATGCTCCCACTGTTGAGATTTACTAACTTGCATTGCCTCCTCCTAACACTCTGGTTCTCCATTGTCTGTCAAAAGCAAGTAATCTAGTGATAAAAGATATCTGGGATTTGGTTTGGGTACTATGAATGACCTCCTAAGCTCCTCACCCTGGGTACCTGTCTCTGTACCTGGAGTCTCCTCCGTTCTTCGATCATAACTGACATTGTGTCCCCCAGCTGGAAGTTCATCTAAATCATGTACTCGAATTCACCTGCATCCTTAGTGCTACTCCCACTGCTTTGGCTATTCTTGACATTATCCTTGTGCTTGTACATCACCTCTTCATTAAATATGACATCTCTACTCCTGATGATTTTCCTGCTCTTATCATCCTATAAACGATATTCAAACTCATCAATGTCATATGCAATGAATGTACACTTCTGTGACTTAGCTTCTAGCTTGTCCCTAACATAGTCACTGATATGAACATATGACACACAACTAAAGACCCTCAAATGTGAGAGATTAACTTTCTTGTCACTCCAAACCTTTTCTAGAATCCCAAAATCTAATGGAACTGAAAGCCCATGATTTATCAAGTAAGCTGCTATACGCACCGCGTCCGCCCAAAACGTCTTAGGTAGACCTGCATGTAGACGCATGCTCCTCGCACGCTCTGTTAATATTCTGTTCATTCTCTCTGCAACACCGTTCTGTTGCGGTGTTCCTGGAGTAGTCCTTTCTAAGCGAATTCCATTCAGAGCACAGAAATTCTTAAACTCCTCCAGCTCGTATTCTCCACCATTGTCCGATCTCAAACACTTCACCTTCAGATCTGTCTCGTTCTCTACCATGGCTTTCCACTTCTTGAAGATCCCAAACACCTCTGACTTGTGCTTCATGAAGTATACTCACACCTTCCTCGAGTGATCGTCGATAAAGGTGACGTAGTATGCCGAACCACTAAGAGAAGACAAGCTAGCTGGACCCCATACATCTGTATTAACAAACTCTAGCTTGTGAGCTTTGGGTGGTCTTCCACTCTTTTGAAAGCTTACCCTCTTCTGGTTCCCGTAGATACAGTCTTCACAAACACCAACTTCCACTAAATCGATACCGGATAGCTTTCCTTGAGAGTGTAGAATCTTCATACCCTTCTCACTCATGTGTCCCAACCTATTGTGTCATAGATCTGGACTTTCCTTGCCAGCTACAATTGTGATACTGGTGTATCTTCTCTTCAAAACTTAGTGATTCTCATAAGAGTTTAAGGATAGATGATTCTCATGGTAACTTGAGAATAGAGGTGTAAAACAACACAGTAGAACGCAGGTTGAAGCGTGGAACGAGACGACGAATCGAAGAATCGTGTTGGCCTTCTTATTTTGATGATGATTTACAAACAATTTACATCTAATATTGTTTGTCTAGTGTTTGTGTTTTATATTGATTCTAGGCAAACAATATGTTGGAGGATGGATGGAATAGAGCTTCAACGATGATACCCAAAGGAGGTTGGCGGAATGTCGGTGAAGCCTTGCTATTCAAAGTTCAAGATCCAAGTTCAAGCTTCATCCGCAACGTGTACCAAGTTGAGCTACAATGAAGATCAAGATCATTGCTTTGGTAACTTTAGTTTAGGTGTTATATTATGTGTGTTAAGTACTCTAAGCTCAAATATCTATACACACACATTTATTGGTTTCTTCGTATATATATATAGTTATATATATATACACAAGTTTTGGTTTCTATGCATATATATAGTTATTTATATACATACATAGTTTTGAGTTTCCATGTTTATAAATATGAAATCACATGTTTCATATTTACTATTGTGTTTTGGTATTTATTGCATAGAATAGATGATATTTTTTATTTGGGAAGTCCTTTTTCGAAACCAGTCATTGTAGCATGTTTATTATCATGTTTACAATCATTCCCCAAAGTTTTACATTTTTTGGAATTTATTTGGTATTTTTAAACAGCGTTTTAAAATCAGATAAACAATTTTTCAGAACCTGTCATATCTGTTTTCGGTTGACCGCACCGGTCGACCGAACCTGAGGTCAAAAGTTCTCTGGACGACAGAAGCCTGTCGGTCGACCGGTCCGGTCGACCGATGAAAATTTTCGGTCGACCGACGAATTTTCCGGTCGACCGACGAGTGTTCCTTCAGCTTCCAACGGCTAGTTTTTTGACCGTTGCCTTGGGGCTGTTTTGTCTTTTGCTCTGGTTTCTTGGCTGAGTTGTGAGAGGGTATAAATACCCCATTGTCTTCAACTCTCAAGCTAACCAAGAAATGTTTTAAAAGAAAAGAAAAGTTTAAGCAAGGGTTTAGGGTTTTACTGTTTGTTTGAGTTTGAGTTTCTGTTTACAAAGGAGGAAGCTTTAACTGCAGATTGAGGGATTCATTCTCAATCCCCTTCATCCTCTTCTTTGTGTTCTTAGAGAAGTTTTCTAACTCCTTTCTCTAGCAATTTCATTACTGATTTTTATATCCTTATTATTGCTAGTTTGCTATTTGAGTTAGATTTCATTTCACTCATTGTTACACACACCCACATTGAGCTTTTAGTATTTACATACATAGTATAGTTGGGTGGTGAGAGATTGTAACCTTGAGTTGTGCTTTCATTGTGTTCTCATCTATTGTAGAGAACAAATTTATATTTGTTACATTGTGAGTGTTGTAAGGTTTTCGGTGAGCTAGAAACCGAGTGTGTAGTGAGGTTTTCGGTGAGCTAGAAACCGAGTGTGAGGAGTGACGTTGATCGGTGAGCATCGACACTGTGAGGTGTAGACGTTATTCGGGTGAACGTAGAAAACCCGGTTGATAGTGGATTTCTCCCCGGGAGTGGGGAGCGGAGACGTAGGACGGAAGGTCCGAACTCCGTGATCATATCTTGTGTTTGAGTGTGCTTTGGCATTTATTTATACTTGTGTTTATAATTCTTGTTGCCATTGTCATTAGCTCATCATTTATATGATCCACTATCTAGTTCATATTGTTTACCCTTGTGTTAGTTTATATATCCTTGCATATATATTTCATCATATAGGATATATCTTATTGTTTACATTGCTTATCCTAGCTTACAAATATTGTTGTATTTCATACTTGCTAGGATAACGTATTAATTAATTTTAATTAGCATTTAAATTGGATTAGATTAGCATAAGACCCTAATCACCCCCCCTCTAGGGTCTAACAAATCGAAGTATCCAGTTTTCAGCCCGTGAGTCGACTCATACATGTACATGAGTCAACTCATCAGGTTGAGTCGACTCATGCCTCCCATAAGTCAACTCACGAAACCCAACCGTTTTGTTAAAAGTTTCTGACCACTCGACTCATGACTGTCATGAGTTGACCCATGTGTCATGAGTCGACTCATAAATGCACATGAGTCGACTCATCGATGGTTTCATGGTTCGTTTGGGTTTCTGTTTGCATGAATTCCCGTGGGGTTTGGGCTTGGTTATTTACCACTTTGCCATCCACGTTGTTACACATATATAAGGGATTGTTTTAGGGTTTCTAATCAATCAAATATAATCAAAGAGAGATTCTAATCCAGAGAGATTAGGGTTTAGAGAGAATTAAGAGTTTGTTCTCGATTCTAGTGAGATTGTGAGAGAGGGATTGTAATCTTTTTATATCATAATCTAGAGAGGGTATTTTCCTTCGCCATATACTGAATTATTCTTATGTTTCTGTTATCCTCTTCTCAACCCACCTTTGATAATTTCACGATCAAAGGTACTCGCATGGCGACACGTATCAAGTTGATATCAGAGGGATCAGATCCTGTGAAGGGGCATCCTGTATATGGTCCTGACTCGATCACAATACAAGAAGCTAGGCGAAATCCTTATTTTATTAGAAGGAGTCCAGAAATTAAGGAAGAAGAAGATGACTGAAGGAGATAGTTCAGCGAGGCTAGATGCATTGGAGAAACAGATGGAGACAATAAGTTCAACTCTCACACAGCTCATCAATATCTTCCAAGAAAAGGACAAAAAGGAGGAATCTTCTTCGAAAGGCAAGAAGAAACCTGTAGAGTCTGATTGAGAAGGCGAGGAATCTGATTCTGATAGGGAGGCCGAGACTGTCAAAAATGTTCCGCATCAAGAGAGTAAAAATTACTACCAGAATTTGAAAATTAATTTCAAGGTGGAGATTCCTATTTATGATGGGAGTGTCAATGTGGAGAAGCTCGATAATTAGATCGAGCGTATGGAGATGTATTTCAATCTCTATGGATATTCATCCAAGGAGAAGATTGTGTTCACGACTTTGAAGCTTTCAGGACATGCGTTGACATGGTGAAAATTCTACTGCAAGCAGGAGAGGAAGACAGTGTCGTGAAACAAGTCTAAGGAGCTACTGAGAAAGCAATTCTATCCAGTATGGTTCCTTAAGAAGCGTTGGTACAAGTGGTACGACTTGCGCCAAAGATTCAATCAGATCGTTCAAGAATATATGATGGAGTTCCAGCAGCAGGCGATGGTTCTCAACATCACGACAGATGAATATTCCATCTTTATGAAGTATATGGCGGATCTAAATGAATATATCCGAAAGGAGATGAAGTTGTTCACAGTCGAGTCCATAGCAGAAGAGAGTGTGAAGGCCATTTCCATTGAGGGTAGGCAAAAGAAGGGCAACGAGGCAAAAGGAGATGCAAAACATATGGGAGGTGAGTCTAGTGGTTCCAAACATAAGGAGAAGAAGAAGGGTGATCTAGAGAGAGCAGAACTGATTTGTAGTCACTACGAGAAGACAGGACATATCGCTGATCGATGCTGGGAGAAGTATCCTCATCTGAAGCCAAAGGGGTTGAAGAAGAAAGAGGAGAAAAAGGCATACGTGATAGCACATGGTCCGAAGGAAGTTCCTAGGATGACAGAGCCCAATAGTAGTCTCAATCTTATGATTGAGAAATAGGCCATGAAAGAGGACGAAGATCCCTGAGAGCAGCTCTTTGTGCTGAAGTTACAAGTGAAGAGCAGTTTGGTTGATGCCATTGTTGATCCAGGCAGCGAAAAGAATTTGATATCCGAGGCCTTGGTTCAGAAGCTGGGTTTAAAGACAGTCAAGCATCTGAAACCCTATCCATTAGGGTGGATTTAGAAGGAGACATGACTAAGTGTAGTTGATCAATACAGTGTCAGATTTGCGCTCCACGAGTTGTATATTGACGAGGTCACGTACAACATCATTCCATTGGAGGTTTATCAAGTTATACTGGGCAATCTATACTTATGGGATATATACGCGATCTACGAAAGACGGGCTCAGAAGTACACATTCACCAAGGATGGTGAAAAGTTCATATTTCGTTCGGCGTATCTTCCGAAGGAGGCAAACTTGGCGACGGTGATGCGAGCGAAGAGGCTAATGAATGCAAGCAAGAAGTTTGTCTCGCTGTGCATTAGACTTCATGACGAGCCATCGAAAAGGAGTTGCATGTTGGAGCGGAAGACGACTACGATGAGGCGAGGAACGAAGGAGTTGTTTCCAGTTGTACGTCGATATCAGGTTCCTAGCAAAGCCAAGTGGTACAGAAAGGATGGAGGAGCTCACAAGTTTCCTCAGCTGAAGTTCTAACTTGAATGAGACTTCAAGTTCCTAAAGGGGGGACCCATGATACGGGTGTATCTTCTCTTCGGAACTTAGCGATCCTCATAGGAGCTTGAGGATAGATGATTCTCATGGTAACTTGAGAATAGAGGTGTAAAAAAACACGGTGGAACATAGGTTGAAGCGTGGAACGAGACGGCGAATTGAAAAATCGAAGCATCTAGTTTTCAGCCCGTGAGTCGACTCATACATGTACATGAGTCGACTCATCAGGTTGAGTCAACTCATGCCTGTTATGAGTCGACTCACGAAACCCAACCGTTTTGTCAGAAGTTTTTGACCAGTCAACTCATGACTTTCATGAGTCAACCCATGTGTCTTGAGTCGACTCATAAATGCACATGAGTCAACTCATTGATGGTTTTCTGGTTCGTTTGGGTTTCTGTTTGCACGAATTCCTGTGGGGTTTGGGCTTGGTTATTTACCACTTTGCCTTCCACGTTGTTACACCTATATAAGGGATTGTTTTAGGGTTTCTAATCAATCAGATGTAATCAAAGAGAGATTATAATCCAGAGAGATTAGGGTTTAGAGAGAATTGAGAGTTTGTTCTCGATTCTAGTGATTGTGAGAGAGAGATTGTAATCTTTTCATACCATAATCTAGAGAGTGGATTTTCCTTCGCTACATACTAAATTATTCTTGTGTTTCTATCATCCTCTTCTTAACCCACCTTTAATAATTCCGCGATCAAAGATGCTCGCACGGTGACTCGTATCAAATTGCAAGGGTGTCACTCGCATGTGAAGTTAAGTAGAGAGTTCTGGTTTTGTTGCCATGAGTAACCACCATAGTACTGTTGGAAATCTTCCACAAATCCTCGGTATATGTCAAAACATATCCTTCTGCTCCAAGCTGGCTAACTAAAACAAGATTCCTCTTCAACTTTGGTATATGTCTGACATTCTTCAGAGACCACTTAGAACCCTTCATCTGAATCTACACATTGCCTCTTCCCACAATACCGTAAGGCTCGTTGTCCCCCAAGTACACTTTACCAAAGTCCCCTGCTACATAGTTCTGAAGAAGCTTCTTATTAGCAATGACGTGGAATGAGGCTCCCGAATCAATAACCCATGAATCGATGTCACTGTCCATAGCAAGGATCAAGGCATCTTGCACAATATGAGCCTCCTGCTCATTTGTATCCTTCTTTGGCGCTTTGCAAACTAAAAACATGTAGCCCTTCTGGCTGCAGTTCCAACACTTCTCTTTGATAGGCCTCACCTTCGAGTTTGATCTCTTCTTCTTCGACTTCAACCGCTTTTTGCTCTGGTTACCCTTATTCTGACTTTGGCCTCTTTGCTTGAAATTTAAGGCTGAACTTGAACCTTCTGATTCAGATGACTTCCTTCTAACATCCTCGGATAGAATCATACTGACGACCTCGCTCAGCTTCAACTTCTCATTTCCTGCCGTGTTACTAATTGCAGTCACGCAACCTGTCCAACTATCCGGCAACTGTGATAGTATCAGTAGGGCTTGCACTTCATCATCAAACGTGATGTCGACAGAGATGAGTTGATCAACAATCATGTTGAACTCGCTGAGATGCATCGTGAAGGAGTATCCTTCTGCTACCTTGAGGTTGAAGAGTGTCTTGACGAGATGAACCCTATTTGCAGCTGATGGTGGCTCGTATATCTTTGCGAGCACTTCTATAAGCCCCATCGTCATCTTCTCCTTTAATATGTTGTGGGTGATTGACTTTGTGAGCGACAATCGGATTTGCCCTAGAGCCTTCCGATCTAGTATTTCCCAATCCTTGTCGGTCTCATCCTTCTTCTTTCTCTTAGCTTTTCCCATCAACGGACGATAAAGATTCTTCTGGTACAAATAGTTCTCCATCTTTGACTTCTAGTAGGCGAAGTTTGATCCATCAAACTTCTCAATCTTTGATTTTCTTTCTTCTGTCATAGCTCTCGCACTTGCCGAACGAAGCTATGATATTAGTTGTTAGGGTTGAATAATCGACAACCCGTGCCCTCCGAATCTTGTGACGAACTAATAGCATGCAAGAAATCACAGTGAATCAAAAAACTTGTAGGAAAGACTAAATAAAAGAGAGAACACTAGATTTAACGAGGCTCGGCAAACGTACCTACGTTCTCGGGAGCCACACCATAAATTCCTTGAATATTGAAGAAGATTACAAATCTTGCAATATGCTACTCTCTCTCTCTCTCTCTCTCTGAGATCTCTCTCACTAATCTCAAATAAAAGACACATTTTTTCTAATAGCAAAATCCCTCAATATATATAAGAAACCCTAACCCAAACAGATTCCCAAACAGACCAGGTTTCTGTTTTTACTGCTATCGGTTGACCGATTCGAGTTATCAGTCGACTGACCAGAAGGTGTTTTTCATAGAACTTCTCGTGCACGTTATCATTCGACCGAATAGAAACTTTCATATTTTCCTGGCGTTCGAATCGGTCGACCGATATTTCTTATCAGTCGACCGATGACTTCTTTTCTCTGTTGTGTGCTTGTGCTTCTAGGTTTGGATCTACACTCTCGAAACCAACAAAAGGCCCAGGAACAACTAGTTCTAGTATTTTAGAAGTAGATTTTAGCCAACATCAAGTTGCTCTCGGTGAATTTCACGGCTTATGCGCTCTAACAGACCCATGGGCCCGGGGCGTGACAAATGGTATTAGAAGAGTTACCAGCCAAAAGTGTGGAGCTAAGTGCTATACGGGGCTAAGTGCTACACCGTGTGGATGTGGTGGGAGCCACCTACCAATATGCTCGTGGGCCCTAGGCATGACAAATGGTATCAAAACAGTTGCCAGCTGGAAGTGTGGAGCTAAGTGCTATACGAGGCTAAGTGCTATACTGTGTGGATGCAGTGGGGGCCACCTCTAGAGTCCACATTATTGAAAGAGGTGAAAATCAGAAAATCAGCAACAATAAAAATTCGTTCTGGTCAATCGACCGAAAAACTATATCGGTAGACCGAACATATGCACAGTAAGAACAGGGGAAATTTTCTCTGGTCGGTCGACCCAATATCCGTATCAGTTGACCGATAGCGGGCTGAACAAGTAAAATCGTTTCCCAGTCTGTTTTGGATTGAGGGTTTATATAAATAGAAGGAACGTTTTTTTATTAGGGTAAATCAGAGAAAAAGAGTTGTTTTGAGCACTTTGAGAGGGAGATTATTTGTAGATGAGTGAGATCTTGTTAGTGAGGGTTATTTTGATTGTTTGAGAGTTGTAACCCATTGAATTTCTCCTCCATATAGTGAAATCTTCCCATCCTCTCTCGTGGATGTAGGCATCTTGCTGAACCACGTAATTCTCTATGTTTGCGATTGATCTTGGCCGTCTATATTGTGGATTGTGTTCATTGTGTTCTCTGTGGGTTGCTTACCAACTCATTGTGCATTAAGTCTGTTTTCGTTAAGCACAACAAGTAGTATCAGAGCTCTAGGGTTTCAGATCTAGGGTTTGATTTGGATGGAGAAAAATTCGGTGTTGGAAGCTTGAATTTTGGAGATCTAGGTTTCGGTAGAGGTAGCGTTGCGGAGTTACCATTGAAGATCTCGCCTTCCTCGTGTTGTTGAGAGATTGTTTTGGAATCTTATCTAGGATTTAATTTGGGTGATTTCTTAATTCTATCAATCTCGAATTTTTCTTCTACAATTTGGAGTTAGTAAGTAATGGCAGAAGAAAGTGGTGATAGTAGAAAGGCTACTCGAGTACAGTTCAGGTTGCACTTCAGAATACGAAGATTAGTTTTGTAAAGTATGACGACGAAATTAATTTTGAGTTGTGGATGAGTGATGTGCATGATGCTTTGAATGCTCAAAACTTAGAAATGCTTGTGAGGTGATTGAGTCTTGTTTAGAACAAGAGTTGAAATATGATGTTATTGGCGTGACGCTTGCGATGAAGATGTGGGAGATTCTCAATAACAAGTATCTTGCGAAGATTGTTGAGAATCAGTTACACTTGCTACGGAGATTATTTAGATTCTAGATGTCTAGTGGTACCTCACTTGCAGATTATGTGAATAACTACACAAAGTTGTTGGTGGATTTGGTAAATATTGATGAGAAGATATCAGATGAGTACAATACGATTATTTTGTTAGGCTCATTATCCGATGAGGATTTTGACACCTTTGTGCTTACATTGTTGAATGGTAGATCTTCCATCACCTATAGTGAAGTGATAAATATATTGAAAATTTTTGATTTGAGGAGGAAGGATAAAGAATCTTCCAGAGCTAGCACTTCAGGAGAAGTTTTGTCGCTAAGAGGAAGAAGTCCATATCCTAGAGGTGGTAATCAGGGCATGTTAAAGTCTAGAGGACACTACCAAATTGCTAAAAACTAGTGTGCTTTCTGCAGAGAACAAGGATATTGGAAGAGAGATTGCCCGAAGCTAAGAGAGAAGGAGGGTCAGTGAGGTGAATGTTGCTAGAAGTGGTAATGATTCCGATGACTCATGCATGCTTTTCTCTTTTGATTACTCTAGAGATTAACCATGCTTCCGCATGGGATTGGATGCTGGATTTTGGTGCTACTTATCATGTGACTCCTCGGAGAGATTGGTTTGCATCTTTTGCGAAGCTCGATGGGGGTGTGGTGGTCATGGGAAATAATCACTCCTGTAACATTTGTGGGATAGGTACTGTCAGGATTCGGATGCACAATGGAGTTGTTAGAGAGTTGAATGAAGTAAGGTTTGTTCCTCAACTGAAGAAAAATCTTATTTCTGTTGGAGCTTTAGAGGCAAAGGGATTCAAGGTAACTTTAGAGAACGTTGTAGCTAAAGTCACTAAAGGATCATTGGTAGTGATGAAAGGGGTCTGCAATAAAAATCTCTATTACGTGAAGGGAAGTACCGAGATTGACCAGGTAGCTTCAGCAGTTTTAGAGGCGGATGCTAATAGACTTTGGCATTTCAGATTTGGGCACGCAGGGGAAAAATCACTCCAGGCGTTGTGCAAGCATGGATTATTGAAAGGATCCAAGAGTGGAAAAAGTGAATTATGTGAGCACTGTATTCTTGACAAGAAGACTAAAGTGAAGTTCGAGATAACCATTCATAGGATAAATGACATCTTGAACTACGTGCACACGGTTGTAAGGGGTCCCACCAAGACAACATCACTTGGTGGTCAATATTTCTTCACTTTTGTGGGTGACTATTCTAGATGTTGTTGGGTATATACCATGAAACAGAAGAATGAAATTCTAGAGATATTTGTGGAGTGGAAAAGAAGATTGGAACTGTAGATAAGGAGAAAGATCAAGACATTAAGATCCGATAACGGTGGTGAGTATACATCAGACCCTTTTTAGCAGCTATGTTGAGACGAGGGTATAGAGAGACACTTCACAGTTAGTCATACACCGTAGCAGAATGAGGTGGCAGAGAGGTTAAATCAGACTTTACTGGAGAAGATATGATGTTTGTTATCGCAGAGTGGTTTATTGAAGATCTTTTAGGGTTTATTGAAGATCTTTTAGGCTGAGGCACTTGAAAGCACGCTTGAGGGGGGTGAATAATGTTTATGCTAATCTAATCCGATGTTTGGTGAAAAATTTGTAGTAAAAAGAATGAAAAAAATTGACTTGTATTCTCTCGATCTTAATTACAATTTGAATTCCCGATTACAAAAGAGAGGAGAATGATCTGGATTCTTTCCTTTGTTTAATTCTGGGTTCTTTATGGTGGCGATAGAATGCCTCCCTCGAATGCTCGCGTCGAGTTTGCTCTTCGTTGACGATCCGAACGTCTTGTTTCACTAGAACGTGGTTGATTCCTCTTGATTGATATTGAGGATGACTTGCATGGTAAGTTTGAAAATAACTCTTAACGAGTTTTAGAACTCAGAGCGAGGTTAAACTATGTAACAAAATTAATTTGAACCGAAAATTGGTTAATAAGCTAAGGATGGAAGCTCCAAGAACTTTGTTACTGTAAGAAGCTCGAAGAGGATCTGCTGCCGAGAAGATGATCCAAAGAAGCCGATCTCTAGATCTTCAAGATACTCCAAGATCCAAAAGCCCCGAACTCAGTTGAGTTTACCCCTATTTATAGGGGATTAAAGGGTGTAACCGCCCTCTTAATTCGCTCCTAAGTGGGGCTGAATGGGGTGTAACCCCCCCTTAAACTGCTCCCCAAATCGTGGGGAAAACGATTTTGAAACCGTTCAGTTCGTGCTTTGAACGAGTCAAACGCTAAAAAATAGCATTTATGGCCCGAACTCTGCGTTTTAGACTTAAAACGTAGAGTTGGGCCTATTTTGGTGGCTGAACGCACAGGTCGCGCTGCGTTGTAAATCTGAAACGCAGAGTTGGGACGCAGAGATGAACTCTGTGTTTTGGACCTGAGACGCAGAGTTGGGCTCTGCATGAACTCTATGTTTTGTACCTGAGATGCAGAGTTGGGCTTTGCATGAACTCTGCGTTTTGGACTTGAGACGCAGAGTTGGGCTCTGTATGAACTCAATGTTTTGGACCTGAGACGCAGAGTTGGGCTCTACATGAACTCTGTATTTTGGACCTGAGACGCATAGTTAGGCTCTACATGAACTCTGCGCTTTGGATCTGAGACGTAGAGTTGGGCTCTGCATGAACTCTGCGTTCTGAGTTCATGAACTCTGCGTCTGGACTTGAATGCTGGGGATGGCCTCTGCGTTTTGACTCTGGAACACGGGTATGACCTCTGCGTTTTGATGTTATAACACATGGATGACCTCTACGTTTTGATGTAGTAACACAAGGATGGCCTCTGCATTTTGATGGTGTAACACAGGGATGACCTTTGCATTTTTTATGTGAATAGACCATCAATTTGTGGTCTCTTTTGCTAGAGCGTTGCAAAGACTGTCATCTTGTAATCTTCATCTTGGCTCCTTGAAAATATAAGAGTCGTCAGATTATAACTCCCGATGTTGATTATGAAGGCTGTTGAACTAGAGCTTTCATCGGTTGTTGCGAAGGTCGTCAGATTATAACCTTCATCGATCTACGTGAAAGTCTTCAAATTCTTCAAATTGTAGCATTTTGGAAGCCGTCGAATTGTAACTTTCATCATCGGTGTTTGATAGGAAATCAACTATCTGCAGTGATTTTTAGACAGCTTACATCCGATATTAATGCCAATCAAAACTAATTAACAAATATCCTAGCAAATTAGATATGCAATAAGATATATATGCAAGGATATACAAATAAAGGTAAGTAAACTATAAACAAATACAAACAATATAGTGAATAAATTACACAAAGAGAGAATGACGATAGAGATAAGTAAAATATAAGTGCATAAGTCAAACTCAAACATACAAGAAATGATCACGGAGTTCAGACCTTCTGTCCTACGTCTCCGCTCCCCACTCCCAGGGAGAAATCCACTATCACACCGGGTTTTCAATGCTCACCCGAAAACGTTTAAACCTTACACTCGGTTTTCTAGCTCACTAAAAACTTTACAATCAACACTCTTGTAATCCCACTCTACGCCCTCTAAGTGTTGGTCTCTAACCCGTGTCTCCCTCAAGTGCTCAAATTACAATCTCTCACTAGGCTTTACTACCGACCCCACTCCTCTTGGAACCAACACTGTCTCTCACCACATACTCCTCTTGGTGTACAAGTGTAATACAATGTGTAACTCACAATAAGGCTCAAATATAAGATTTGTTCTCTACAATAGATGAGAACTCAGTGTAAGCACACTCTCACAATATCATAATCCCACAACCCAATATATAATGTATAAAATATTAAAAGCTCAAATAGGGATGTGTGTGATAAAATGAGTTCAAATAATATCTAACTCAAATATTAAACTAGCAATGATATAAATATGAAAATCAATAATAAAATGCTAGATAAATGAGTTAGGAAAACTTCTCTATAAACACAAAGAGTAGGATGAATTCCTCAAACGATGATGTAAGCTTCCCCTTTGTAAACAAAAACTAAACTTGAGAAGAAACTTAAACAAACTTTTAAACCCTTTAAAACTCTTGTCAAAACCCACTTAGATGATTTTTAAAAGTGAACGAGTAAGGGGTATTTATAGGATGAAAACCAAAGCCCAAAAACCAAGAAAAAGATAAAAATATAAAAGGCTAGAAAAATTAGCCATTACAGGCATCGGTCGATTGATATTGTTCATCGGTCGACTGATATTGTTCATCAGTCGTCTCAGTCGACCGATGAGCTGACCATTACAGGCAACTCATAGCTCATCGGTCGACTGATGATCTCATCAGTTGACTGATGACCTTATCAGTCGACTGATAGTTTATTAGTCACAAAAATAGAAACTTTTGGTAATTCCAGGCGAGTTCATCAGTCGACTAATAATGATCATCAGTCGACTGATAACAGGTTTTCAGCATGTTATGAATAGTAAAAATAAATTTCAAACATCTTTTAAAAATAGCAAATAAATTCTAGAAAATATAAAACTTTGTGAAAGTTTATAAACATGAATATGAACATTTTGGAACATGAATTTTTCAAATTGCTCTTACCATTTGTGAAAACTCAGTAATATTCAAAAACACTAAAATACATGTGTACATAAACATGTTAATTTTGATATTTAGTATAAATCAAGTTTTGAAAACTTATGTAATGTTTTTATGGACTCAATAAAATATGTTTATAATGTTTGTATAGTCCAAAGCATGTTAAAATATATTTTGCATAAAAACACCTATGATTTGAGAAATTTCACAAACAAATGTGTGTGTAAAATTTGAGCTTGAAGAATTAACACACATTACATATAAACCTATACTAAGTATACCAAGAGGATATCATATGAAGCTTGAACTTGATAGACTTGATTTGGAAGGCTTCAATATCAGTGTAGCTCATTTTCCTTGGTATACTAAACAACACAAAACGAAAATACTAAAACCAATATTAGTCATAAATTGTTTGTTAAATCATCATTAAAATAAGAAGGCCAACAATCCCCCCCTTTTTTATGATGACAAACAATCTACAAAAAGAGTATATAAAATATACAATAAAGCATAATACTAATAAATATACTCATAATAAACTTGTTTCTCCCCCTTTGGCAACATCAAAAATGGAGAAAACAAAAGAATGAAGAGAGCGAAGGCTCCCCCTACCTATAAACACGGTGAGTATAAAAACAAATAATAGGGAATAGCTCCCCTATCAAAATGTCTTAATGAATGTATGAAATGAATACTAAGGCAAATATGTGTGAGCAAGCATAGATATAGAAAACATGCTAAGTATAACTCACATACAAAAAACAATGAGAACAAATATTGATATGACATTACAAAATAGTATCTCAAAATAACAGTTAAAAACAAAACCTAATCAAAAAGTAATTTATGAAATCAAGAGAATGAAAACATTAGAATCATGAAAAAAATTCAAATGAAAACAAATCAAACCAATGAAATCATAAATCAAAACAAAGTATATATCTCCAAAAATGATGTTTGATCAATAAAAGAGATTTTTTTTGGTAAAACTTGATCAAACCATACATAGAATACATTATAAAATACAAAAATATGATCCATAAGCACAAACACATAAATATCATCATAGAAGTGTTTTATAATGAATTTATAAACACAAATACATTGTTTATACCAAAAACTACATAGTTCAAACCAAGAATACGAAACATATGAGAATCATGAACTATGGATTTGAAAAACTAAATAAAACTATTTTTAAGTTATTAACAATGTAAAACAAATACTTTCTTTTAAAGATTTTAAAAATTGTTTGCAATTTTTTTTATAAAATCTCAAATAAGAATCATCTTTAAGAACATGAAAAAAATCTAAAA
Organism: Asparagus officinalis; assembly: GCF_001876935.1. NCBI lineage: Eukaryota > Viridiplantae > Streptophyta > Magnoliopsida > Asparagales > Asparagaceae > Asparagus > Asparagus officinalis. The sequence continues at coordinate 66,992,256 of NC_033803.1, read as the reverse complement.
ATTTGTTCTTAAAGATAAAACAAGTTTTGGTACCCAATTACTCTTAGTACCTAAGAGTCTAGGAACATGACCCCTATCATTAAAGCTCAAAACCCTAGGGTTATGAACCCATTTGGGCACATTTTGTGCACTGATATGGTCAAAACAAAAATTATATAAATGATATTTACGATTGCAATTTGTGCAATGAAAAGGTTGAAATGATTTGCGTTGACCACATGGTTGTGCACGTGACTCATTTGCAAAAATAGATTTTTTTTGAAATTGTTTTGCAAATAGGAAACTCTTCTCAAATCAAAACAAATTTTGGTCAAATGACCAAAACGACCACAAAAATCACATTTGTACACATGGGCATATTTACGATGAACTTTATAAGTGTGTGTATGTACATGTGTGTGTGATGAAGAAGCTTTATGAGATGCACAATAAGCATTGATATTATTATTTTTAGATTTTTGTGCATCATAGCAAAATTTAGCTAAATGACCTTTTCGGCCGCAAATAGAACATTTGTAAACTTTGCTATATATGTGTGCATGGTGTATGTGATGTTTAGAAGTAGTAGCATGAGACTTAGCACACATATTCACAAGCTTCTTATGTTTATCAATGCATGTGTTTAAGGTTGAATCTAAACAAGATATGCGATTCTTAACATGATTCAACTCATTATTTTGCACAAATGCATTGTTATTAAAAGTAGAACATATATAAGTGTTAGCAAAAGAACTAACTTCAATTTTCATGTTCTCTACTTCTAATATGACATTATTTTTATCATGAGTTAAGCTAGTCATAGATGTGGTTAATTTTTCATTTTTCAAACTTAATTTCTTATTGTTTTCTTTTAATATTACATTCTCTTTAGCAATGACATCAAGTTTGAAAGCTAGCAACTCATGGTCAGATTTTAAATTAACATGCTTGCTTTTTAAATCAATAAAATTATTATGCAACTTAGTGTAGGTATGCATTAACCTATCATATGCACATGCAGGTTCGTTAATGGATAATTCACTTTCGGAATCCGAATCACATACCTCGCTAGGGCTATTGCTTAACGACCATGTGCATGATGATGATGCTCCAATAGAACTTAAAAAGGAAGCCGTCAAAGCTCGTCAGATCTCCTCCAAGTTCCCTTGATGCGCTTCTAAGAATTTCCACAATGTATAAGCGCTATCAAAAGAATCAAGCTTGTTAGACATAGATAAATCGAATGCATTTAGTAAAAATTCTAACACAAGCTTGTTCATAGTAAACATATTCTTATCATTTTTACTCCACTTGGATTTCTCCAAAGTGGGCACAACATAAGCATGATCAATGACTTCCCACAAATTGATATTTTTAGATCTAACAAATAGCTTAAATCTAAAACACCATTGAGTATAGAAGAAAGCATTGAATTTAGGAGCAACACTAGGATCATAGCTTAAACAAGATGCACCATTCATATCCATGATATATATATATATATTGCAAGCAAGATAACAATAAATCTCAAAATTAGATTAGCACAAATATGAGAACAAGGAACTTTGACTCTAGGTGATTAAGCCTCTAATCAAGAGCACCAAGCTCTGATACCAATTGAAAGCACCCTAGAGAGGGGAGGGGGGGTGAGTAGAGTTTATGCTAATCTAATCCGATATTAATACCAATTAAAACTAATTAACAAATATCCTAGAAGATTAAATATGTAACAAGATATATATGCAAGGATATACAAAAAAGGGTAAGTAAACTATAAACAAATACAAACAATATAGTGGATAAATTAGACAAAGAAAAAATGACGATAAAGATAGACAAAATATAAGTGCACAAGCCAAACTCAAACATACAGGAAATGATCATGGAGTTCGGACCTTCCATCCTACATCTCCTATCCCCACTCTCGGGGAGAAATCCACTATCACACCGGGTTTTCAATGCTCACCCGAAAACGTTTACACATCACACTCGGTTTTCTAGCTTACCGAAAACTTTACAATCAACACTCTTGCAATCACACTCTACACCCTCTAAGTGTTGGTCTCTAGCCCGTGTCTCCCTCAAGTGTCTGGATTACAACCTCCCACTAGGCTTTACTATCGACCCCACTCCTCTTAGAACCGATCCCGTCTCTCACCACACACTCCTCTCGGTGTATAAGTGTAAGACAATGTGTAACTCATAATAAGGATCAAATATAAGATTTGTTCTTTACAATAGATGAGAACTCAATGTAAGCTCACTCTCACAATATCACAATCCCACAACCCAATATATAATGTATAAAATACTAAAAGCTCAAATAGGGATTATTGGCCTATTTGTTTTGATGATGTTTAATAAATAATTTACTACTAATGTTATTTGTCTAGTGTTTGTGTTTATCTATTTATTATAGACAAATAACATGTTGGAGGTTGGATGGAATTGCGCGATAACGATCATATCAAATGGAGGTTGGCGGAATAGTGGAGTGAAGCCTTGCAATTCAAGTTGAAGATCCAAGTTCAAGCTTCATCTGCAAGTGTACCAAGCTAGAGCTTCGTTGAAGATCACAAGCTTGGGTATAATTAGTTTAGGAGTTTATATTATGTGTGTTAAGTATTGTAAGCTTAATATCATATACACACATATTTTATTGGTTTTTATGTATATATATATATATATATATATACATATATATATATACACACACACACACACACACACACACACACACACATTTTGGCTTTTGGTTTATCCACAAACAAAGTTTTTACAAGTATATAAATAAATATTTATATTCATACATGTTTATTTTACATGGATAAGTTGGTTTGGTTTAATTTCATAGATATGAAACAAATATATATTCATATACATACTCATATGTTTCATATTCTATTGTATTTGTAAAAATACTGTATTCATTATTTATAGACTTTATAACAATACTTTATATCTTTCTTTAATCAGTTTATAGAGTTTCAAAACTTGGTTTATGTCAAAACATCAAAATTTAAGTATCTCATGTTTTGGACATATTTGCAAAATGATGATATTTTACAAATGGGAGATGCTTTTTGAAAACAGTTTTTATAACATGTATATTATCATGTTTACAATCATTTTCCAAAGTTTTATATTTTTTTGATTTTATTTGCTATTTTTAAAAGAGGTTTGAAAATCAGATTTCTGTTTCAAACAGGCTGTGTGCATGTCTTGAGTCAACTCATGAACAGTGTTGAGTCGACTCATAAATTGTTGTGCAGTTTACATATTGTTTCTAACGAGTCGACTCATAACATCATGAATTAATCCCGACAGGTTGAGTCGACCCATGCCTGTCATAAGTCGACTCATAAACTGTGCTGGAAAGTGTGTTTTGTTTCTGCTGAGTCGACCCATGACTTCATGAGTCAGCCCATGCATGATGAATCGACTCATGAATTGTATGAGTCGACCCATAAGCTGTTTTTAGCATATAACGGCTAGGTTATGAGTTCACCCATGATATTTATGAGTCGACCCATAAAGTGTCCGTTGTACAGTAATGGCTATTTTCCAGCCTTGTCCTGATTTGGTTTTTTGGTCATTTTGCTTGGGTTTTTACTGATATTTTGGGTGGCTATATATACCCCCCTTGCTCTCATCTCTCATAATCTATCTTAGAAGTTTTTAAACAAGGTTTAACAAGGGTTTAAGTTTCATTTAGTTTTGTTTCAAGTTTGGTTTGTGAAGATTGTTTCACAAGAAGAGGAGATCATCTTTGGTTTGAGCTATCCACTTCACTTCTCCATCTCTCTTGTTCTAGAGAAGTTTTCTTAACTCAATTATCTAGCTTGTTTACATTTACATTGTCCAAGTTTGGTTTGTGAAGATTGTTTCACAAGAAGAGGAGATCATCTTTGGTTTGAGCTATCCACTTCACTTCTCCATCTCTCTTGTTCTAGAGAAGTTTTCTTAACTCAATTATCTAGCTTGTTTACATTTACATTGTCATATTTATATTAGCTAGACTTTAATTGAGTTTGATTTTATTTCTCTTTGTTTACACACACAACCATTGAGCTTAGACTTTAATTGAGTTTGATTTTATTTCTCTTTGTTTACACACACAACCATTGAGCTTATTGTATTTATATTCATAGTATAATTTGTGTTGTGTGTTTGTGACATTGAGAGTGAGCTTAATAGTGTTCTCATCCATATTAGAGAACAATCATTTATTGTATTATGCTTATTGTGAGATTTATTTTGTATTATATTAGTACACCGAGAGGAGTGTGTGGTGAGAGACGGGGTCGCTTCCAAGAGGAGTGGGGTCGGTAGTAAAGCCTAGAGAGAGTTGGTAATTCTGAGCACTTGAGGAAGGACACGGGCTAGAGACCAATACTTAGAGGGTGTGGAGTGTAGTTACATTGTGAGATTGTAAACGTTGATCGGTGAGCATTAAAAACCGATATTGTGTGGTGTAAACATTATTCGGGTGAGCATAGAAAACCCGGTTGTGATAGTGAAGATATCCTCGAGGTGAGGAGCGGAGACGTAGGTCGTGGGGACTGAACTTCGTGAACATATTGTTTGTTTGTGATTGCATTGACACACTTATTTTTATGTTCATATCTTATATCACTTTTGTATATTGCTTGTTGCTTATATTGCCCACTATCTAGTTTAGATTGTTTACCCTTGTGTTATTTGTATATCCTCGCATATATCTCATAGTATATCTCATTGGTAGGATATTTCCCTTTGTTCATATTGCATATTCTTGCTCATAACATATTGTATATCTATCTTATAAGAATAATTTATTAATAAGTTTTAATTGGCATAAAATCAGATTAGATTAACACAAGACCCTAATCACCCCCCTAGGGTCTAACAGGGATGTGTGTGATAAAATAAGTTCAAATAAAATCTAACTCAAATATTAAACTAGCAATGATATATATATGAAAATCAAGAATAAAATGCTAGATAAATGAGTTAGGAAAACTTCTCTATAAACACAAAGAGTAGGATGAAAAAAATTGAGGATGAATTCCTCAAATGATGATGTAAGCTCCCTCTTAGTAAACAAAAACTAAACTTGAGAAGAAACTTAAACAAACTTTTAAACCCTTTAAAACTCTTGTTAAAACCCATGTAGATGATTTTTAGAAGTGAACCAGTAAGGGGTATTTATAGGATGAAAACCAAAGCCCAAAAATCAAGAAAACCCAGCAAAAAGATAAAAATACAAAAGGCTAGAAAAACTAGCCGTTACAGGCATCGGTCTTCTGATATTGTTCATCAGTCGACTGATGAGCTGACCGTTACAGGCAACTCACAGCTTATCGGTCGACTGATGACCTTATCGGTTGACTAATGACCTCATCAGTCGACTGATAGTTTATCAGTTGTAAAAATAGAAACTTTGGTAATTTCAGGTGAGTTCATCAATCGACTGATAAGGATCATCAGTCGACTGATAACAGGTTTTCTACCTGTTATGAATAGTAAAAATAAATTTCAAACCTCTTTTAAAAATAGCAAATAAATTCAAAAAAATATAAAACTTTGGGAAACGTTTATAAATATAAATATGAACATGTTGGAAAAGGAATTTTTCAAATTGCTCTTACCAATTGTGAAAACTCAGTAATATTCAAAAACACTAAAATACATGTGTACATAAACATGTTAATTTTGATATTGTGAAAACTCAGTAATATTCAAAAACACTAAAATACATGTGTACATAAACATGTTAATTTTGATATTTAGCTCAAATCAAAATACATGTGTACATAAACATGTTAATTTTGATATTTAGCTCAAATCAAGTTTTGAAAACTTGTGTAATGTTTTTATGGACTCAGTAAAAGATGTTTATAATGTTTGTATAGTTCAAAGCATGTTAAAATATATTTTGCATAAGAACACCTATGATTTGAGAAATTTCACAAACAAATGTGTGTGTAAAATTTGAGCTTGAAGAATTAGTACACATTACATATAAACCTATACTAAGTATACCAAGAGGATATCCTATGAAGCTTGAACTTGATAGACTTAATTTGCAAGGCTTCAATATCAGTGTAGCTTATTTTCCTGGGTATACTAAACAACACAAAACCAAAATATTAAAACCAATATTAGTCATAAATTATTTGTTAAATCATCATCAAAACAAGAAGGCCAACAACACTTACATACGCGAACCACCTTATTAATAGAGTGCCTTCATCAGCGATAGAGGGGAAGACCCCTATGAAGATGTGGTCGGGAGTACCAGTACATGACTATGCTCAGCTCAAGATTTTTGGATGCCCTGTATTTTATCATGTCAAAACTGATAAATTGGAACCTCGAGCTAGAAAGAACATCTTTGTGGGTTTCAAGCTTGATGTGAAAGGATATAGGCTTTGGGATCCGGTTGAGAAGAATATTGTGCTGAGCAGATACGTCACATTTGATGAGGCTTTGCTCTTGAACCCTCCAAACTCTCATCAGGAGGAGAGCACCCCAATAGCAGAGACATTACAGATGGTGGAAATTGATGTAGCTCCATAGAGTCCAGATGGGATTGTATCCAGTAGAGTGTCGACTAAGGTGACGCCAGGTGGGCATAGTGATGAGTTGGAGGATACATGTACAGTAGGGCAGGATCAGGGATCAACGGCTCAGGTTCAGGATTCTATAACGGTTCGAAGACCCAAGAGAGACATATGGTTGCCAGCACGGTATACAGATACAGTGGTTGCTTATGCACTTCCGGTGGATAGCGTTGATGAGATGGTTCTTACTACTTTTAGAGAGTCTGAACAGTATTCAGAGGCTGATATGTAGTAGGGTGCTATGCAGGAAGAGATGCAGTCTCTTCAGAAGAATAACACATGGGAGCTTGTCGAGGTTCCAAAATGGCGAAAGGCGATCAGTTGCAAATGTGTGTATACCAAAAAGGTGGGCATTCAAGGCACTCTAGGGAGATTTAAAGCTAGGTTAGTAGCGAATGGTTAGGCACATGAAAAAGGAATTGACTAGAATGAAGTATTCTCTCCGGTGGTAAAGCACTCTTCTATTCAGATCTTACTAGCTTTGGTGGTGTAGTATGTATTAGAATTGGATCAATTGGATGTAAGAACAATATTTCTTCATGGTAATCTTGAAAAAGAAATTTATATGACTCAGCCATTAGGGTTTTGAGCTGCAGGGAAGGAAAAGTTGGTGTGTAGATTAAAGAAGTTGCTATACGGGTTGAAACAATCTCCAAGATAATGATATATGTGATTCGATGGGTTTATGCTCAGAAAGTCATACATAAGGAACCAGTTTGATCATTGCGTGTACTATCACAAGCTTCATAGAGGTGCGTACATTTATTTGTTTCTTTATGTCGATGACATGTTGGTTGCTCACATTTCAAGATCCGCCATAGATAAATTAAAGATACAGCTTTCAAGAAAGTTTGAAATAAAGGATTTAGGTGAATCAAAGTGCATTTTAGGGATGGAGATCGATAAAGACAGAGATAAGGGCAAATTTTTTTAACACAGGTGGCTTATTTGAAAAAGGTGTTACAGCGATTTAATATTAGTATGGATACAAAGCCACTCAATATATCTTTGAGAGCCCATTTGAACTGTCACCATTCATTGTGATAGCATGAGTGCTATCTATTTGGCGAAGAATCAAGTTTTCCATGCGAATATGAAGCACATTGACGTTCACTATCACTTCGTCCGGGATGTTCTTGAAGATGGAGACGAGAAACTTGTGAAGATCCACACTAAAGACAATCCAGTAGATATGCTCACTAAGGTGGTCCCTAGCAGCAAGTTTGATCACTGTAGAAACTTGCTGCAAATTTGTGCTTGTTGAAGCCTGTTGAGGCCATTTAGAGGAACTACGGGCGGCTTGATCCTTGGGAGAAGGGATACATAGGCAACCACATTGATGCAGCCGGATTTGGAGAGACGACACATTGGTGTTCTTGTTGGTGCCGGCTCAGTTTTGAAAACACTTCGCCGATGTGGAGAATTGTTGAAAGAGGTGAAAATCAGAAAATCAACAGCAATAAAAATTCGTTATGGTAGATCGACCGAAAAACTGTATCGTCGACCGAACATATGCATAGCAGGAACAGAGGAAATTTCTCTGGTCGGTCGACCGATACAGATGTTCGGTCGACCGATAGCGGGCTGAACGAGTAAAACCGTTTCACAGACTATTTTGGATTGAAGTTTTATATAAATAGAAGAAACATTTTTTATTAGGGTAAATCAGAGAAAAAGAGTTATTTTGAGCACTTTGAGAGGGAGATTATTTGTAGGTGAGTGAGATCTTGTTGTTTAGGGTTATTTTGATTGTTTGAGAGTTGTAACTCATTAAATTTCTCCTCCATTAGTGAAATCTCCCCATCCTCTCCTCGTGGATGTAGACATCTTGCCGAACCACATAATTCTATGTTTACGATTGACCTTGGCCGTTTATATTATGGATTGTGTTCGGTTTGTTCTCCGTACATTGCTTACCGACTCGTTGTGCATTGAGTCTGTTTCCGTTGGGCGTAACATACATCAACTGGCAGTGATACTGGGATGTGTCAATTATCATATCGTGATGACGAAGACGTCGTCTTTGTATGGTGGGGTGATTACGACACCCCCACTTTAGTCCTACATGGACTAGTGTGAAGAAATGTTAGTGATTTAAATAGAAAAGCCCAAGGCCTAAGAACAACTAGTGCTAGCATTTTGCCAGTGGATTTTAGCTAACATCGAGTTACTCTCTGTGGGTCCCACGGCTTGTGCGCGCCAACATGCCTGGGGCATGACATTTAATTAACCTCTTGTGCTGTATTAAATACTGAAATGTTCATGTTTGTTGATGCAGCCCTAACTTTCAGGTGTGCATCAGAAAGCTTCTGCCGGTTAAGAAAGACCGGCCCGTTGGCGACGTCCTTGCAGTTCTGCAAGCCAGAGACAAACGAGGGAGGGTGGGGGTCTAGTTTTTTGTCCCTCTGATGCTCGAGTTACTGTGGTTTTCTTGGGAGATAACCATTAAATATGAAGAATAAAGGAAATAGTTGGAGATGTTTGTGTAATGAGTCTTCCTCTCTCATGTGAAGAGGTGATATTCCTATGGTAAAAGTTTCATGAAAAGGTTCCCTAAGTATTGGCCAAATATTATTTTGGTTCCCTAACATTTGGAAGTCGGGGGGGAGGGGGGTCTTTAACGTTATATTTATCATCAATGTAGGTCTTTTTACAAACTTACGTTAAGTCCTGTTAACGTGATGGTGATGTGGTACTGCCGTGTTAGCAAAAAAATTAGTGAAAATCCAAGTTTATCATGTCACATCAGTACTCTTACATTGACAAAAAGTAAAATCACAAGTTTGTATTGAGTTTGTAATGGCATTAATTTTTTGTGTGACGTGATAGTGACATGGCAATGCTACATTATCTCTATGTCAGCAAAATTTAACATAATTTTGTAAAACAGACTTAGGCTGATAATAGAGGCCCTCCAGTGAGATAATAGAGGCACTACAGTATTCAGAGGCTGATATGTAGCAGGGTGCTATGCAGGAAGAGATGGAGTCTCTTCAGAAGAATAACACATGGGAGCTTGTCGAGCTTCCAAAAGGGCGAAAGGCGATCGGTTGCAAATGTGTGTATACCAAAAAGGAGGGCATTCAAGGCACTCTAGTGAGATTTAAAGCTAGGTTAGTAGTGAAGGGTTAGGCACATGAAAAAGGAATTGACTAGAATGAAGTATTCTCTCCGGTGGTAAAGCACTCTTCTATTGGGTTAGGCACATGAAAAAGGAATTGACTAGAATGAAGTATTCTCTCCGGTGGTAAAGCACTCTTCTATTCAGATCTTACTAGCTTTGGTGGTGTAGTATGGATTAGAATTGGATCAATTGGATGTAAAAACAATATTTCTTCATGGTGATCTTGAAAAAGAAATTTATATGACTCAGCCATTGGGGTTTTGAGTTGCAGGGAAGGAAAAGTTGGTGTGTAGATTAAAGAAGTCGCTATACGGGTTGAAACAATCTCCAAGACAATGATATAGGTGATTCGATGGGTTTATGCTCGGAAAGTCATACATAAGGAGCCAGTTTGATCATTGCGTGTACTATCGCAAGCTTCATAGGGTGCATACATTTATTTGTTTCTTTATGTCGATGACATGTTGGTTGCTTACATTTCAAGATCCGCCATAGATAAATTGAAGATACAACTTTCAAGAAAGTTTGAAATGAACGATTTGGGTGAAGCAAAGTGCATTTTAGGGATGGAGATCGATAGAAACAGAGATAAGGGCCAAATTGTTTAACACATGTGGCTTATTTGAAAAAGGTGTTACAATGATTCAATATTAGTATGGATACAAAGCCAGTCAATATATATTTGAGAGCCCATTTGAACTGTCACCATTCATTGTGATAGCATGAGTGCTATCTATTTGGCGAAGAATCAAGTTTTCCATGCGAATATGAAGCACATCGACGTTCACTATCACTTCGTCCGGGATGTTCTTGAAGATGGAGACGAGAAACTTGTGAAGATCCACACTAAAGACAATCCAGTAGATATGCTCACTAAGGTGGTCCCTAGCAGCAAGTTTGATCACTGTAGAAACTTGCTGCAAATTTGTGCTTGTTGAAGCCTGTTGAGGCCATTTAGAGGAACTACGGGCGGCTTGATCCTTGGGAGAAGGGATACATAGGCAACCACATTGATGTAGCCGGATTTGGAGAGACGACACATTGGTGTTCTTGTTGGTGCCGGCTCAGTTTTGAAAACACTTCGCCGATGTGGAGAATTGTTGAAAGAGGTGAAAATCAGAAAATCAACAGCAATAAAAATTCGTTATGGTAGATCGACCGAAAAACTGTATCGTCGACCGAACATATGCATAGCAGGAACAGAGGAAATTTTCTCTGGTCGGTCGACCGATACAGATGTTCGGTCGACCGATAGCGGGCTGAACGAGTAAAACCGTTTCACAGACTATTTTGGATTGAAGTTTTATATAAATAGAAGAAACATTTTTTATTAGGGTAAATCAGAGAAAAAGAGTTATTTTGAGCACTTTGAGAGGGAGATTATTTGTAGGTGAGTGAGATCTTGTTGTTTAGGGTTATTTTGATTGTTTGAGAGTTGTAACTCATTAAATTTCTCCTCCATTAGTGAAATCTACCCATCCTCTCCTCGTGGATGTAGACATCTTGCCGAACCACATAATTCTCTGTGTTTACGATTGACCTTGGCCATTTATATTATGGATTGTGTTCGGTTTGTTCTCCGTACATTGCTTACCGACTCGTTGTGCATTGAGTCTGTTTCCGTCGGGCGTAACATACATCGACTGGCAGTGATACTGGGATGTGTCAATTATCATATCGTGACGACGAAGACGTCGTCTTTGTATGGTGGGGTGATTACGACACCCCCACTTTAGTCCCACATGGACTAGTGTGAAGAAATGTTAGTGATTTAAATAGAGAAGCCCAAGGCCTAAGAACAACTAGTGCTAGTATTTTGCCAGTGGATTTTAGCTAACATCGAGTTACTCTCTGTGGGTCCCACGGCTTGTGCGCGCCAACATGCCTGGGGCGTGACATTTAATTAACCTCTTGTGCTGTATTAAATACTGAAATGTTCATGTTTGTTGATGCAGCCCCAACTTTCAGGTGTGCATCAGAAAGCTTCTGCCGGTTAAGAAAGACCGGCCCGTTGGCGACGTCCTTGCAGTTCTGCAAGCCAGAGACAAACGAGGGAGGGTGGGGGTCTAGTTTTTTGTCCCTCTGATGCTCGAGTTACAGTGGTTTTCTTGGGAGATAACCATTAAATATGAAGAATAAAGGAAATAGTTGGAGATGTTTGTGTAATGAGTCTTCCTCTCTCATGTGAAGAGGTGATATTCCTATGGTAAAAGTTTCATGAAAAGGTTCCCTAAGTATTGGCCAAATATTATTTTGGTTCCCTAACATTTGGAAGTCGGGGGGGAGGGGGGTCTTTAACGTTATATTTATCATCAATGTAGGTCTTTTTACAAACTTACGTTAAGTCCTGTTGACGTGATGGTGATGTGGTACTACCGTGTTAGCAAAAAATTAGTGAAAATCCAAGTTTATCATGTCACATCAGTACTCTTACATTGACAAAAAGTAAAATCACAAGTTTGTATTGAGTTTGTAATGGCACTAATTTTTTGTGTGACGTGATAGTGACATGGCAATGCTACATTATCTCTATGTCAGCAAAATTTAACATAATTTTGTAAAACGGACTTAGGCTGATAATAGAGGCAGCTTTAGGGACCCCCAGTGATGCGTTTCAAACATTGAACACTCAAAATGATATCTGGCCAATACATGAAGAGCTTTACCTGAAGTTTTTCCTTTTCCTATTTGTTTTTGCAGGTTTCATTTCATGAACTTCTACCATGTCCAAAAACTTTTATGTTATATGAGTGTTCTGATAGAATCTGCAATTGTCGTCAAGTGCGTCTATTTTATGCGGGTGTTTTCATCACGCCCCAGACCCGCAAGCCTATTGGCACCATATAAACCGTGGGACTCACCAAGTGTAACGCGCTGTTTCTAAATCCACTGTCAAAAGTACGGGCACTTATTACACTTAAACCTTGGGCATATTTATTTAAGCCACTCAAATATTTCACACTTTTCGGGAATGAGACTAAACACCTAGGGGTCTCACAGCATTGATAGAATTTGCTGTCAAATGGGTCTACTAGGGCAATAGATGAGTGGGAGTTGTTGGTAGGTCCTCGGCTTTTGACTCAAGAGTGCCTGCACTCTCATCATGTCATGTTGGCCGCAATAAATACGGCGCATTCAATATGCGAGGGATTGAGTGTATCACTCACTTGGCAAGGACTGCAGCATAGACCTCAAATTGACGGAGGCTACATTTTAGAGGCTCAATAGGCGCTCTCACTTCTGGTCTCCTGCTCTAAATTCCCAATGGAATCGTGCACATCCGAGACAACGTCTTGTTATTTGTGGACCCTGGCTTTTTATGTTCGCAAGCTACCTACGTGGCATTTTATTAAGGGTAAGAGAAGAAATTCATTTAATTTCCCAGTTAAACCATTTTGATAGCCACATTCATCATGCTAAAGAACAATTAAATGCCTTACTGAAATTAATACAATAACCAACGTCTTTCATATCACCAAACAAAAAAGGGGAAAAAAAAACATAAAATTATACATCACCAAACCCTTTTGTCCTTGTAAGTTAACATGGATATATACAAGAACAACAAATTCCAATCCAACACCTGAACAGAACAGAACAAAACAAAACAAAACCAACTAATAAAAAAAATCCTCCCTCAAAGTTAATTGATCTTCAAACAATTTCAAGGACCAAAGCAGCCGAAGATCTTTGTCGGTGCAAGTCCGGTTGCCCGGAATTTTGCAGCCGTTTCCTCGGCTTTGAGGACGTCTTCACCCCGTTTTGCTTCGATCATGGCTCTCTTGTCTTCTGCTGCCTTGTGGAGCAATGCAAGCCTGTTCTTCTTCTTCTCAGCGTACTCGGCCTTCTTCTTCTCTAGCTTTTCCTGATCACGTAAGTCCAAGATTAACTTAGCTTGGAGGGGCGTATTAATTTATTGATTCCGACGATTGTGAACTGTCGTTTCGTTTAGCAAAATGAGCTGTCAACAGATAGAATTGTTTAATAGTTGCTTACCTCAGCCTTCCTCAAATCAGCTTCAATGGATGCCTTCTTCGAGTTTTCCCACGCGGTAGTGGATGACTTGTTCTTAATTGCCCTGTTTAATGTCGTGAAGAAGTGAAATTTTAATTTCTAAGCATAAGAAGGATATGTCGAAGCCTTGGATAAAACACTTGGTATAATTTATACGAATCCCGTTAGAACATTCCACATGCGAGTTAAATGTTCTCAACCACACACGAGGGGATCAATTTTCCAGTTTGTCTCTCCGTCCTCATCTTGTATGGTTTAGAACATGTTCACATGCAAGATGTTCTGATAAGATTTCCACCTGTGTTAGATAAGCGTACGTGAGCTGGTTAATATTTGATCAATACCTAATTAGCTTAGATTTCACAGATTAATTTGGTGTTCGTTTTATATTTAAGATTCATCTCGAAACAAGTGTCTAAGCCATGTTACCCGCCAAGGAATTTTTTTTTTATTCTCTACAGTGAACATCATTTTCCCTGGATAAGTTTGCTCGCTGCATCCCAGGATAAGTATATAAAATGCTAGATTCTCAACTTACTTGTTCTCAGCTTTGGCCTTTTCATTTTCTTCCCATGCCTTGATCAAAGACATTCTCTTTTCATTTTCAACCCTTGCAAGGATAGCATCTGCAAATAATACACACAAAATATTTGTAGTATTGAACTAACTATCTGATATAGCAATTTTTCAACCATATATATACCTCTATCAGCTGAAGCAGATGATTTCTTCTCTGCTGGAAGTTCTGCAACCTCTGATAATAAATATAATGAAAGACTTAATCACTGTTTACAATCTGAAAGTTTTAATCACTATTTATAATACAATATCCCAGTTAACTATGGAGGTGATGGCGACCCCCAGCGTGTTTAATCGTTCTGGGCTTCTTCATCGGGCCCAAACGCTCGTGAACTGGAGCCTTGCCTCTCTCGTCGGGAATTGGACCGAGGCGCTCCAAGACTAGCTTTCTCCTTCGGGAGGCTTCTGCATGATCTCCCGGAGTAGCTATGGGAATTCTCGGACTTAGCTTGTGGTTCGCCGGAGGTTGAATTTTGGTTGGAGGCTGCAGTTGCTGCTTTTTGGTCTGAACCGCCGCTTCAGACTTCGGGTTGATGGCGGCTTCTTGGCCACCTCTTTCTGCAGCTTTCTACGGGCTTCTTCAGCTTGAGCCCGTGCCTGCGCTGATAGTGCGCGGCGTTTGCGGATGCGTTCTTCCAGCGTCGAACGATTCCGTTTGACACGGATCCATTCCATTGTTGGCGGCTTGGAAGAGGTGCCGTTCATCTGTTGTTGAGGCTGTTTGCCTCTTTTGTTCTTCAGATCCACGTTGTAGCGGATCCCGTCAACTGACTCCATGGCCTTTGCGAATCGTTTCGCAAGGCGTTGACGTTGCCTTTGGTGGGCTCTCTTCGAGATAGTCACCACGCCCTCTGTGGCAGAAGAGTTGGCCAGAGCAGATCTGACTTGGTTGGAAACTGGAGGAATCTCACCCGATGCGACTTTGGCATCAAACGGGGCGAGATCTTCGTTGGTGGCTTCGACTTCTTCATACCAACGAACCTTTCTCCTGGAGGAGAACTTCTGGGATTTCTTGGGCTTGCGGAGGGAGGTTGATCCAGACGAGGACAAGTATTCCTCGAACTTAGTTTGTTCGAACTCATACTCGACCTCCTCCTCGACCGGGATCGAGATCCGTGGCTGCGACGCAACGATCTCGGCATCGACCTCCTCCTCGACCGGGATCGAGATCCGTGGCTGCGACGCAACGATCTCGGCAGCGAGATCGTTGACTCCCACTGTGGTCGCCAGATTGTTCGCGGGAAAAATCGTGTCTTTCTTTGTTATTGATTCCATTGTCATCTTGAGTTATAACTTTTTGAGTTACAAAAGATCCGGTCTTTTTATAAGATCCGGTTACAATGAAAATCAAAGAAAAATAAACAAAGATTACAACTTTTGTTTCCTTGTTTGTCGAACGAATCGCGAGCTCCTGTTTTGCGGTCGCTCGCTTGGTGGGTTCTTTGCCTGCGCCGGGGTTATTTGCCATGGACCACCGCGAGATCTAGATCCGGTCGGATCTACGCAGTACGACGGGTATTATTCCACGAAGGAAATAATAGCCGGGAGGGATTGATTCACCAAGGAAACAATCGCTCAAGTCTCGGGATCTAAGACCAAGCTTAGATCCGGAGTATGCCTGCGTAGATCTGAGATCCGATCCTCTCGAACACCCTATTTATAGGCTCTCTTTACTGTGCCCGCGCACAGAAATCTGTCGGCCACCTCTGGGTGGCCGGCACTGGGCCGAGCCACCTCAAGGTGGCTCGGCTCATGCCGAGCCACCCTGAGGTGGCTCGGCCTTGGCCGAGCCACCTTGAGGTGGCTCGGTTTGAGCCGAGCCCCTCCGGGTGTGTTGTTCCGTCGTTTTCCGCTCTTGGTTCTATCTGTGATTCAGTTCTGTGGTTGATTTATCCAGACTTGATTCGTTGACCTGATTTGGCAGTAAATCCGGATCCCGATTAGGCAGTAAATCCACTTCTGAGTCTGAGTCCGAAACTGATCTTGATTCGATCGTGATTCGTCCGAGTCCACTCTCGGTTGGATGACTCGTTGACTCTTCGAACACTTGGCTTGATCCCGCACGCGAATGCATGTATTCCGTTGCTTGCGTGCGATTCGTCGATCTCGTCGCCTCGTTGGTTTGTCGGTTCGTGCCGAGCTGAGCTAAGGGACCTATAAGCAATTTTATATGCCTACAGAGTTTTCGCAAACGGGAAATGATATTTCAAAAATTTCTTTTCTAATATATTTATATTCACGTATAACATTTCCCCAAGGTTTATAAATTTTAGAATTTATTTGCTATTTTTAAACCCACTTTAAAATTCAGATTTTCTGTTCAAAACTAGGTTGTGCATGTTTTCAGTCGACTGATACTGTTCATCAGTTGACTGATGAAGTGCTCTGTAATTAAGGAAAAGTTTCTGCTCAGTCGACCAATCTTCTTCAGTCGACTGAATAGTGTTTTCAGTCGACCGAATAGTGTTTTCAGTCGACCGATACTATGCATCAGTCGACTGAAGAACTATTCTGCAATTGCTGAAAAGTTTCTGCTCAGTCGACCGACCTCAATCAGTCGACTGAACAGTATTTTCAGTCGACCGATAGTTTCTCAGTTTCATCCAACGGTTAGCTCATTAGTCGACTGAAAAGTTTCTCAGTTTCAGCCAATGGCTAGTTCCAAAATTTCAGGGATTTTGTTGTTTTGGGGGGTTTTCTCTGGTTTTGGGCTTTATTTTAAGAACCTATATATACCCTTCTATACTCAACACTTAGTAATTAACTAAGAAGAATTTTTAAACAAGTTTGCAAGTTCGTTTAAGAGTTTTTTAAGAAAATCAAGTGTGTTGTTTATGTGAAGAGAGCTTCACAAGAGGAGGAGATCATTTTGGTTTTGAGCTTCAATTTTCATATCTCTATCTCTCTTGATTTCAGAGAAGTTTTACTAAACTCAATCTCTAGCAATTTATATTTTGATTATCATTAAGCTAGATTTTTATTTTACTCCATGATTGCACACACAACCTATTGAGCTTTTAGCATTTCACATTAAGTATAATTTTGGTTGTGGTGAGTGATTCATTGAGTGTGAGCTTTATTTCGTTCTCATTCTTGTTAGAGAACAAATTCTTTGTATTTATGCTTAAATTATTGAGAGAACACATTGTAATATACAAGGACACTTAGAGAAGTGGTTGGTGAGAGATAGGGTCAATTCCAAGAGGAGTGGCGCCGGTTGTAAATCCTAGGGAGAGGTAGTAATTTCGAGCACTTAAGGAAGATGACACGAGCTAGGCCAACACTTAGAAGAGTGTATTGTGTATTGGCAATTGTGTGAGATTGTAAACATTATCGGTGAGCGTTGAAAACCAAATTGTGTAGTTATTTTTGAGATAGTGGAGATTCTCCTCGAGGGTGAGGAGCGGAGACGTAGGCCGTGGGTCGACCTAACTCCGTGATCACTTGCCTTGTGTTTTTGCGATTGTCATTTGTGCACTATCTCTATTATATCTTGTGTTCATGTTTATATCGCCCGTTGTTTAATTACATATCCTTGCACATAACTTGTTGTATATCATAATTGCTAGGATATTAGTTAATAAATTTTAATTTGACATTAATATCGAATTAGATTAGTAATTACCCTATTCCCCTCCCCTCTCTAGGGTATTTTCAGGAAGGAATATTAGTCATTTATAAGATTTAGTAAGTAAATATAAGCAAAACAAAATATTAACATTTATAATAATAGTTTGATATTGATTATATTGCATAACTTTTTCTAGTTATATATAAATATTTCAAGAGAAAATCTCCAAATGGAGCAGCCTCCAACTACTCCCACTTTAAACAATCTTGAGAAATTATAACGTAGTGCAAATCAAGGCGATGCAGTGATCTTGAAAGATCCTTTGGTGGATCCAGGTCTTCGACAAAATATCTTAAATTATCATCACAAAAATCGAGATGGTATTCGAAGAGCTTATCTATAGAAAGATCCTTGTCAGCCACATCAATGTAAAATTCTACAAACAAATTTTCAAGCATTGTTTTGAAATAGTTAAACTAATAAAGTGTGCTAACTACCGAGTATATCCCACTAGGTAAAATTGTTTTATAATATTATTTTTATTTTTAGATAAATAAATACTTATTGTCCTCCCCCCACTCCACACCATCCAACCCAAGAAAAAAAGATTCCTTCGGATACGCTTAATCTAACTGTCTCAATGCCGTTAGCCAAAATGACATATCGCGGGTGGGGGTGGGGGTGGGGGGTGGGGGTGGGGGGGGGGGTGGGGAGTTCAAGGAGAACTGCAAAACACGGAATTGCCTAGGAGCAATTTGTGGATAAAATTATATGACATTAGCCAATTAGAAGTAGAACTAGAATAAAATTCTATAGTGTTATGACAGCATGTTACATGTCCGACACACATCTTTTTAAGGGTATTTTGAAAATAGGGCAAAGTGGTTAATTGCAGTTGGAACCCTCTTTAAAAGTAGTTTTTGTATAATTGAACTTGAAGTTGGTTCTTGTATAATCACTCTATTTTAAGATAGTTTACAAGAAAAACGCACCAAAAAAAAAATTTGGACAAAATTTCAAAACCGTCATATTTGCGAAAATAAACCATAAAAACGACTTAGTTTCAAAATATTCTTCAAAACCGACCCAGTTTCAACCATCGGGCTGAAACTGGGTCGGTTTTGAAGAAAAAACTTATAAAACTTTACGGGACTTGAAGTCCCGTGAAGTTTAGTAGGTATTTAACCAAGCTGCTAAACTTCACGGGACTTCAAGTCCTATGAAGTTTCGTAGTCCAAACAAACTTCACGGGACTTGAAGTCCCGTGAAGTTTGTTTGAATTTATTTTCCTCCTTGCAGAAAGCGGTCGAGATGTGCGCGGGTTGGAGTTCAACGCGGAGGTGGGTTACGTGGAGTTCCTCACACGTGTGAAGATGGTTGAGACCGAGGCATGTGCTAGTGTACCCTCTAGTTAGCAGCAAGTAGAATATTTTAAAGGATGTGATTTTGAAGGATGGGATTGGTGGCCCCATGTTAGTGTACCCTCTAGTTAGCTGCAAGTAAGTACATATACGTTTTTGTGTAAATTTGTTGAGAAGTCAAGGGGCTAATGCATAGTTTTAGAAGTAGAACCACGTGAGATTTTGGTCACTTTAATAAACCTCACGGGACTTCAAGTCCCGTGAAGTTTGAGAACTTTTTTCGTCAAAACCGACCTGGTTTCAGCCCCAGGGTTGAAAGCAGGTCAGTTTTGACAAATAAAGTTGAAACGAGTCATTTTTTGGGAATATGTTTGCAAATAGGACGGTTCTAAAAATTTGTCCAAAAAATTCACTCACGGAGTCCATTGTGAAAAATAGAAATACAGGGGCCTACTTACAATTAACCGACAGGTTAAAAAAAGAGGGATCAAAAAGGCATAAGCACGTGCCATAGGCGTGCCCTGGAATACCAAATTTCCGGCACGGCGGAATATTCGTGCGCTTATAAATACGCCTCTTCCTCTATCGACAAACCACCCTCCCCCCCTGCCTGCCCCCAAACCAAAATCGGAAAATAAATAATAAAAGATGACTGTCGGGCCGCCGACGTGTGCTGCCTTACTGCGGCGAGGGCCCACAATCTACGGACCCGGACACATCCGCCGTGGTGTGCTCCTCTGCGGGCCGCGAGAACTCGACCGACTTCTCACCTCGGTCCCTCCTTCCAGAACCCTAACTCACGTCCACCTCCTCCGCCTTCATCTCCTCGACTTCACCTACCACCAGCGCAAGCTCTTACCACCCAAAACCCTAATCCAGGACGTCACCTCCCGCCTCGGCCTCTCCGCCCGCTCCTCGACGAGGTCCTCTCCCTCATCTCCCTCCTCACCTCCTCCTCCTTCGGCGCCGGAGACTGTGTTCCCCTCCTCGTCTCCGCCTCCTCCTACGTCGTCTCCCGACGCCACCCTCCCCCTCTCCTCCACGAGCGCCGCCGCCGCCGCCGCATGCGAGGGCCCACCAGATCTCCCGGATTGTTGCTGCGGATCTGAGCTTCTCGAGTCGAGCTCCCCGATTTCGATGCCGCCGGCGCCCTCGACCGGGCCGTCAGGACCTGCCCTTGCTTCGCCCAGGTTCAACCCGACAAGAAGGAGGAGCTGATTGCCATGGGGAGGTTCTTGATCCAGTGCATGACCAAGTGGTTCTTGATGACGGGGAGGAGGCCTTTGCCGACTGTGGCGACGGTGGTGGCGCTCACGACGGAGGTCAATGGAGTTGGCGTCGAGATCGAGGAGATTGCTAAGGAGATCTATGCGGTGACCAGCACGTGCAGGATGAGGCACCGGGAGCTGAAGGAGACGCTGCTTAAGGTCGCTGCGGCTCTGCTTCCTTGGGGTAAAGATGTTAACTTGAAGAACTTGGTGCACAATATGCCCGTCCTGGTTAGGCTAATGGAGTCAAAGGCGAGGTCAGTGAAGAGGAACTCTGGTGTTTGCGAGGGTTTTGAGTTCAAATTGGATGAGTATTTGACTGTGTATTCCAATGCTGAGGAAGAGGAGGGTTCTGAGTATTTTAGGGCAGTTTGTGAAGGGGGATCAAGCGGAGAGGAATTTCATAATGTGGAGATATCGGGAGAGCGGCTTGTAAATGCTTATAACAATGTATTGGCTAAGATTGATGAAGTTAGAGACGCTGGTGGGCTTGATAATGAACAAGCGGTGAAGAGAAGGAAAACAAGAAGGGAGTTGGAGGACCAAGGTTCGTGGGATTCTTGGGAGGGGAGATGGGATTTGGGCAAGAAATTGTCACTACAGGAAGTTTTGGAAAGAGATGTTGGTTTTGATGCTCTGCCTCCATCTTTTATCAATGGCATTGAGTCTCGAGAAAAGAGGAAATTGAAGATTGAGGCTGCAAAGCGTCGAATTAATCGAACTGTGGATCCTTTGCCTATTGCTGATTTGCCATTGGAGGATGATAGCCTTTCGAAGCCGGCAGTATGTAAGAAGTGGAGTGGAGGGGAAGTTGGGATCAAAGGAGTTGATTGGGAGGATTGCATTATTGAATTGTTACTCCTTCATCGAGTAGACGAGGAAGAGATTGAAGAGGGACAGTATAATAGGTTGCTTGACCTGCATGTTTTTAATTCGTTGAGCTCACTCAGTGCAGAGAGATAAATGTCCATTAGGGGCACCAAAGATCAGGTTGTTTCTTTCAACTGTATCATTGTTATGCTGCCACCGTCAATTGCGAAGTTCAGGTCAGGTCGTGCAACTTGCCAATGTGTACATTCTTTTGATATAGTAATTCATTTTGCAAAGACATAGATATGATTTGTGTTGGAATAGTATATGATTTGCTCCTTACCAGCTTGAGTAGTTATTGTTTTTTTGTTATTTCACATCTTTTAGTTTTAGATCATGTCATGTCATTGTTTTGATTAATGATACTGGTGTCTTTCCATCTATAGCAATTATCTTGCAAAATGATGGTGTTTCTCACATTTGAGTATTATGTTAGAGTCGGTGCCTGTAAAAACGAGGTAAACAGCAATGTAAAATCAAAAGTAGATAAGACATGCTTAGGCATTTCACCCTTTTTGTGTAATGAAATGAGAACTTGATGAACTTATGATTTTTGAAGTTGTTTGTGAGATGAACTAGCCAAGAAATGATTATTGGCAGCACTTATATACCCTAAAATTTCTAAAACTTTCACTTGAATTTCCTAAAGTTTTTAAAATTTGTACTTAAATACCCTTAGTTATGCAAACTTGAGGGTATTTAAGTGCAAGTTTAAAAAATTTCAGGAGATTTAAGTGCAAGGTTTAAAAATGCAGGGTATTTAAGTGCAAGTTTTAAAAACTTTAAGTATATAAGCGCTGCCATTAACAAGTGAGGCTATATAAGTGAGTCCTTAATAAGTGGCAGTGCTGCCAAAAACAAGTGAGGGTTATAACTTATAAGTGCAGCGTAGTTGAAACTATAGGGTATTTATTTGCAATTAAGCCTAGTTTTTTTACTGATTTGTAGTGTAAGAGATGGATGATAACTAGCAAAAAGATTAATGAAATGGACTCGTTATGTTCTTTCTTATCTACTGCCATTAGGGTCCCATGGTCTACGACCCCCACACTGAGCAGAGGCTGCTGCTGACGGTGGCATTGGTGATAGCGCATGTGGTGGATGTTTATGGGGTTGAGATTGAGATCGAGGAGATTTCCTAGATCTATGCTGTGATCAGCATGTGCAGGACTGGGCACCGAGAGCTCAAGGAGATGTTGTTAACGGTAGCGCACGTGGTGGACGTTTATGGGGTTGAGATTGAGATCGAGGAGATTGCCTGGATCTATGCTGTGATCAGCATGTGCAGGATCATGCATCGAGGGCTCAAGGAGATGCTGTTAAATGTCTAGGGATCTGCTCCCTCAGGGAAATATGTTAACTTGAAAAACTTGGTATACAATATGCCTCTCCTCATTTAGGTTAGTGGAGTTGAAGGCTAGGTCAACGAGGAGGAAATTTGGTGGTTTTGGACGTTTTTGGGTTCAATTTGGATGAGTATTTTATTGTAAATGTGAGTGCCAATTATGAGGAGGATTTGGATTACTTTAGGTTAGTTTGTAAAGGAGGTGTGAGTTATGACGAATTAAAAAAGTTGCTGATATCAGGAGAGAGGATTTTGAATGCTCATAAGAATGTATTGGCTAGGACAGCTGATGTTAGAGAGTTGGGCAGGCTTGATAGTGGACAAGCAGTGAAGAAAAGAAGAACAGAGATGGTTATGCTGCTTTGCCTCCATCTTTTGTCAATGACATTGAGTCTTGGCAAATGAGGTTAGTTGAGATTAACACTGCAAACCATCTAATTAATCAAACTATGGACCCTTTATCTGCTGATGATTTGCCATTGTAGGATGAGAGCTTTTTGAAAAAGACGATAGGTAATCAGAAGGTGGAGATGCACATTGAAGCATTAAACCCATACTGTTTCATAGGAGACGTTATGGTTCAAACTTGTAGAAGATAAGTCCCCAGTGAGCGTATGTACTGTGTACAATATGGTGCACCAGTAAATATCAGAAACTCTGTGCCTGATGTGTTTAGCATTTAGTTTTCCTAATCGAAGTCCACCTTAAGATTTAACAGAAACAATTGATAAATGCAACTCTGACAATTTGGAAATGTATATTAGCCTTCTAGTTTAAAATTGTTTTTGATGATTTAGAAAGCAGTAATAATTGAACTATCTTAGACATGTGGATCTCAAAGAGGAATTGAAAATGATGAACTGGATTCTACAACTCATGGATGTTTTTGGTTAGAGTAAGTGAGTAACCACAGAGTGTTAAATTCCCACAGCTCGAACCCACCATGGATTATGTCG
>NC_033803.1:66952338-66967584 GCF_001876935.1 Asparagus officinalis | reverse complement strand
GTTGTTTAGGGTTATTTTGATTGTTTGAGAGTTGTAACTCATTAAATTTCTCCTCCATTAGTGAAATCTCCCCATCCTCTCCTCGTGGATGTAGACATCTTGCCGAACCACATAATTCTATGTTTACGATTGACCTTGGCCGTTTATATTATGGATTGTGTTCGGTTTGTTCTCCGTACATTGCTTACCGACTCGTTGTGCATTGAGTCTGTTTCCGTTGGGCGTAACATACATCAACTGGCAGTGATACTGGGATGTGTCAATTATCATATCGTGATGACGAAGACGTCGTCTTTGTATGGTGGGGTGATTACGACACCCCCACTTTAGTCCTACATGGACTAGTGTGAAGAAATGTTAGTGATTTAAATAGAAAAGCCCAAGGCCTAAGAACAACTAGTGCTAGCATTTTGCCAGTGGATTTTAGCTAACATCGAGTTACTCTCTGTGGGTCCCACGGCTTGTGCGCGCCAACATGCCTGGGGCATGACATTTAATTAACCTCTTGTGCTGTATTAAATACTGAAATGTTCATGTTTGTTGATGCAGCCCTAACTTTCAGGTGTGCATCAGAAAGCTTCTGCCGGTTAAGAAAGACCGGCCCGTTGGCGACGTCCTTGCAAACTTTCAGGTGTGCATCAGAAAGCTTCTGCCGGTTAAGAAAGACCGGCCCGTTGGCGACGTCCTTGCAGTTCTGCAAGCCAGAGACAAACGAGGGAGGGTGGGGGTCTAGTTTTTTGTCCCTCTGATGCTCGAGTTACTGTGGTTTTCTTGGGAGATAACCATTAAATATGAAGAATAAAGGAAATAGTTGGAGATGTTTGTGTAATGAGTCTTCCTCTCTCATGTGAAGAGGTGATATTCCTATGGTAAAAGTTTCATGAAAAGGTTCCCTAAGTATTGGCCAAATATTATTTTGGTTCCCTAACATTTGGAAGTCGGGGGGGAGGGGGGTCTTTAACGTTATATTTATCATCAATGTAGGTCTTTTTACAAACTTACGTTAAGTCCTGTTGACGTGATGGTGATGTGGTACTACCGTGTTAGCAAAAAATTAGTGAAAATCCAAGTTTATCATGTCACATCAGTACTCTTACATTGACAAAAAGTAAAATCACAAGTTTGTATTGAGTTTGTAATGGCACTAATTTTTTGTGTGACGTGATAGTGACATGGCAATGCTACATTATCTCTATGTCAGCAAAATTTAACATAATTTTGTAAAACGGACTTAGGCTGATAATAGAGGCAGCTTTAGGGACCCCCAGTGATGCGTTTCAAACATTGAACACTCAAAATGATATCTGGCCAATACATGAAGAGCTTTACCTGAAGTTTTTCCTTTTCCTATTTGTTTTTGCAGGTTTCATTTCATGAACTTCTACCATGTCCAAAAACTTTTATGTTATATGAGTGTTCTGATAGAATCTGCAATTGTCGTCAAGTGCGTCTATTTTATGCGGGTGTTTTCATCACGCCCCAGACCCGCAAGCCTATTGGCACCATATAAACCGTGGGACTCACCAAGTGTAACGCGCTGTTTCTAAATCCACTGTCAAAAGTACGGGCACTTATTACACTTAAACCTTGGGCATATTTATTTAAGCCACTCAAATATTTCACACTTTTCGGGAATGAGACTAAACACCTAGGGGTCTCACAGCATTGATAGAATTTGCTGTCAAATGGGTCTACTAGGGCAATAGATGAGTGGGAGTTGTTGGTAGGTCCTCGGCTTTTGACTCAAGAGTGCCTGCACTCTCATCATGTCATGTTGGCCGCAATAAATACGGCGCATTCAATATGCGAGGGATTGAGTGTATCACTCACTTGGCAAGGACTGCAGCATAGACCTCAAATTGACGGAGGCTACATTTTAGAGGCTCAATAGGCGCTCTCACTTCTGGTCTCCTGCTCTAAATTCCCAATGGAATCGTGCACATCCGAGACAACGTCTTGTTATTTGTGGACCCTGGCTTTTTATGTTCGCAAGCTACCTACGTGGCATTTTATTAAGGGTAAGAGAAGAAATTCATTTAATTTCCCAGTTAAACCATTTTGATAGCCACATTCATCATGCTAAAGAACAATTAAATGCCTTACTGAAATTAATACAATAACCAACGTCTTTCATATCACCAAACAAAAAAGGGGAAAAAAAAACATAAAATTATACATCACCAAACCCTTTTGTCCTTGTAAGTTAACATGGATATATACAAGAACAACAAATTCCAATCCAACACCTGAACAGAACAGAACAAAACAAAACAAAACCAACTAATAAAAAAAATCCTCCCTCAAAGTTAATTGATCTTCAAACAATTTCAAGGACCAAAGCAGCCGAAGATCTTTGTCGGTGCAAGTCCGGTTGCCCGGAATTTTGCAGCCGTTTCCTCGGCTTTGAGGACGTCTTCACCCCGTTTTGCTTCGATCATGGCTCTCTTGTCTTCTGCTGCCTTGTGGAGCAATGCAAGCCTGTTCTTCTTCTTCTCAGCGTACTCGGCCTTCTTCTTCTCTAGCTTTTCCTGATCACGTAAGTCCAAGATTAACTTAGCTTGGAGGGGCGTATTAATTTATTGATTCCGACGATTGTGAACTGTCGTTTCGTTTAGCAAAATGAGCTGTCAACAGATAGAATTGTTTAATAGTTGCTTACCTCAGCCTTCCTCAAATCAGCTTCAATGGATGCCTTCTTCGAGTTTTCCCACGCGGTAGTGGATGACTTGTTCTTAATTGCCCTGTTTAATGTCGTGAAGAAGTGAAATTTTAATTTCTAAGCATAAGAAGGATATGTCGAAGCCTTGGATAAAACACTTGGTATAATTTATACGAATCCCGTTAGAACATTCCACATGCGAGTTAAATGTTCTCAACCACACACGAGGGGATCAATTTTCCAGTTTGTCTCTCCGTCCTCATCTTGTATGGTTTAGAACATGTTCACATGCAAGATGTTCTGATAAGATTTCCACCTGTGTTAGATAAGCGTACGTGAGCTGGTTAATATTTGATCAATACCTAATTAGCTTAGATTTCACAGATTAATTTGGTGTTCGTTTTATATTTAAGATTCATCTCGAAACAAGTGTCTAAGCCATGTTACCCGCCAAGGAATTTTTTTTTTATTCTCTACAGTGAACATCATTTTCCCTGGATAAGTTTGCTCGCTGCATCCCAGGATAAGTATATAAAATGCTAGATTCTCAACTTACTTGTTCTCAGCTTTGGCCTTTTCATTTTCTTCCCATGCCTTGATCAAAGACATTCTCTTTTCATTTTCAACCCTTGCAAGGATAGCATCTGCAAATAATACACACAAAATATTTGTAGTATTGAACTAACTATCTGATATAGCAATTTTTCAACCATATATATACCTCTATCAGCTGAAGCAGATGATTTCTTCTCTGCTGGAAGTTCTGCAACCTCTGATAATAAATATAATGAAAGACTTAATCACTGTTTACAATCTGAAAGTTTTAATCACTATTTATAATACAATATCCCAGTTAACTAAAAAACTGCCATATTTAAGTTTTAGCTCGTTAGGTATTTTATTAGGCAAACTAGCCGACATAATAGTTCATCACAGTTTCCTAATTAAAATTTACAGCTCAAGCAAACTTAGCTAATATATTAATCATAAAAAATAAAAAAAATAAAATCCTCACTCTCAACAACAACAAGAGCCTTGGAGCCATCAGCCTTCTCTTCAACAGTTGGGTTCACTGCCTTCTCCTCAGGCACGTCTTTAGGAGCCTCAGCTACCGTTGTTTTCTTTGTTCCCTCTTCAACCGCAACCGCCATTAGAAATTTTGCTAAGCTCGGTATCTTTGCGTCTCTCAAAAAACCTTAGAATTCAAAAAGACTTAGAAAGAAATTATAGCATACAAGAGATTAGAGCAAAGGGATGGGATAAATATATAGAGGGCAAAACAGGGGGCTCCTTTTAGTATTGTATGATTAAGATGATGTTATGGAATCAATTACAGTTAGTGTCATGGTTGGTGTGAGTTGTTCATGAGCTTGCTTTATGTTGATTTATTTATTTATTTATTATTATTATTATTTTGTTTTGTGTTGTGATACTTTCTAAGTATGATTATAAATGGGTATAATTACTTGAATGTACTTTAAGATCAACCATCTTTTTTTTAATAATCATTTACTTTATCTTTTTGAAAGTATAGAAGTATATTTTCCTTTCCTTTTCTTCTTTTTTCTTTGTGGCTTTCAAAAACTTTTGTTTCTTGCCTTGGGATGTTAAGTTCTTTCTATTGAAACGACTTGTTCTTTCTATCAATTCCTTGTTTGTTCACCAAATAATTCTTAAGTACTGCGGCCGACCCCTTTCCCCCTTGTCCGTGAACTCCTATTACTCTTTAATTGTCTAAATTATGCATCGAGATTAACAAGCCATTTTTAATTTATGGTGTCTCTTATTTTAATAAATGCAACTTCTATATTTTTTATTATAAATACTAATATCTTCATAATTTCTTAATATTTTTTATTTCTCTAATTCTAATAAATACAATTCTATATTTTCTTACAAATAGTAAGAGCATCTCCAACAGCTTCCCCATTTCTCATTTTTGGAGAATATAGTTAGGTTTTTGGTCCAACAGATTCCCCATCTCATTCTCCAAAATAGGGATGGAGGAGAAAAAATGGGGAAGCTTCCCCAAATCTGCAGCATTCTCCAAATTTTTGGAGGAAAAAAGAGATTCTTCAAAATGGGGAAGCTGTTGGAGTTGGTGTAAAAATAATTTGGAGAATATGACTTTTGCTTCCCTATTTTGGAGAAAATTTTAGAGAAGCTGTTGGAGATGCTCTAATACCTTCATGATGTCTTATTATTATTTTTTCTATATTAAGTAGCAAATTACTAACAAATAGTTTAAAAAAAGTAATGTCTGTACAGGTGGAGCACTCTTATTTACTATATTTATATGTTATATTCAATGAATACATTGAATGCTTGTAGATTTTTTTCAAGGAATAAGTGAAACAGATTTAACTCTATGTTGAAAACCTGTAAGTCGAATATACCTTATAAAAGATCTCAAGTCCAATTAGCATGCAAGTATACCAAAGGCAAATATATACTTTGCGGACTTAGTTAAATATAATAGTACGTGCTTTAGCAAGGATAAACTTCATTAAACATAAGAGTAGGTATAATTTACATAAGAAAAACAAAACATGATAGTAAAAAATCTTGAAAAGTTCCTGCACAAATTAAAATCGGTTATGCATACAATTTTAGGAGATCTTTGTCGAGTTAATTTAGCTTTTATGTGTAGTTACCTTGAGATGAAATTTTCTGAAAGTTTTCCTTGCTGTACGTCTACATTAACTGTCAGGGACGGGACTTTTCCAAGTTCTAATAAATTATGTAGCCGTCCATGACAAAACCGCTTCTGGTATGTTGAAGGAGCAAAAAGTTGATCCTGCCTTCGGAGAACTGATCGAGTGGTTTTCTGATTCTTTGGGTACATATATATCGCTTGGTTCTTCGCTTTTTTAGTTTGAATGGAATTGTCAATTGTTATTAATGATAGCTCTCATAAGAGATGCACTGATATCTTCAATGAAAGTTACGTGTACAATATGTGTGCTTAGAGATAATATCAACAAATATATGCAAATTAAGCTGAAATCACTCATATATGAAGCTGGAAATCATACATCAGACAATGCATGTAATTGATCACGAAATCAGATTTAAACTTGGGTACAATATATACTTGCAGATATTTTAAGATGTATAAATCTTTATGGCATGGTTATAATCATTATTTGAGCATAAGATATTAAAATTACTGGTAATTAATATAAATAATTGGTTAATATGTACATGATTAGCAGGGTAGATCGAAAACTGTGTATATATGCAATGTATATATGGTATGTGAAAATTGGATCAGATACGATACGGTATATAACCACAATCTGAAAATTTTACATAATTAATCACTACAGCAGACCACAAGAATTATATGTTTATTGTTCTCAACCCTAACATTTGGAGTAGGGCATGTTCTCAACCCTTTTTTGTTTTATTTTGAAATATGGGTTGATTAATTAGGTAACCCTCTTTATGATACATGCCATCGGTAGCTTTTTTATTTTATTTTATTTACATTTTTAATAAGATATGAGATTATGAGATTACCATACCTGATATATTATCGACGCAGTCAAGATGAGCTATCTTAGTTTTATAGCATGTATTAATGCAGTATCATGTGCGTGGATGCATATATCATTATACCTATTATTATTGTATTATTATTACAAGTTAGAGAGAAAGTAAGTACACTAAAGAAAATTTGCAACCAATTTACCAAATACATAAATAATTTATTAGAACTGCAATGGTATAAAATCTTACACTCCAAATTCCTTTGCTACGGTTGTGTTCCAGCTGGTAAGATTCTTTATACTGACAAATCACCAAGATTAAGATGGATCACCTACATAATACATAATACAAAATTTGTTAAACGTAAATATGCAGCAATCATAGTGAAATTGTAGTTTTTCGTCATTAAGAAGAAAAAAATCCAGCTAATTGCAAAAAAAAGGGGTCTCTTTTTAGTATTATATGATTAAGATGATATTATGGAATCAATTGTACAGTAGTGTCACGGTTGGTGAGAGTTGTTGAGCTATGCTTTTAGTTGATATTTTTCTTTGTGTTATGATACTTGTTTTAAGTATGATTATAAATAGAGGTATAATTTGAATGTACTTTAAGATCAGCTACCTTTTGTTACAATCATTTGCCTTTTCTTTTTGAAAGTATAGAAATATCTTTTCTTTTCTTCTTTTTCCTTATAGTCGCTTTGACAAACTTTTGTTTTTGTCAACATGAAGAATTTAAGCGATGTGGTCATCTATCTTCCGCACTCAGTTGCCACACAGCCTCTAGATTTGAGCGCATGCCTACCACCAACTTGTAAGCAGACCTACAATCAAAGATACTGTTATGACAAACTCCCCAGAACAAGCTAATATCAATCACACTAGCGCACGAAAAATCATCAAGAACACACGAATACAAAGATATATGTGGTTCGGCTTGTAGCCTATGTCCACAGACGATAAGGTGAAAAGCTTTACTAAATAGTAAGGAACACAAAGTAGAGATCTCTCAATCACTCAATTCCAAATAACACTCCAAAATTCCCGTACAATCTCTCTAAATAAAAGGAACAAAAGAAGAGATAATTCACGATGACGGGATTTTGAAGAAAACTTTGTTTCTCTCTCTCTCTGCATTAGTGCTATAGTTGATGATGATACTTAATAGAACCTGTCGGGTCTTCTTTTATAGGAGCTTCTCCAAGTCGTTGGCCAATAGTAAACAATATAAGAATAGAATTCTAATGCGAGTCCAATTCGTGACAAATCAACCCTATCAACACTTGGACTATGAGAACTCTAACAAGGGCCTATTGGAATCCAATCCAATTAGATCAAAAGTCCTTATTCCACTAGAATTAAGACTTAATTAAGATGTCTACACCAACTCAAATTCTAATGTAATCGTTGTTGAAGATTTCGAAATCGAATTACTTCGGTATTTGAGTTACACCACAACAAATCTCCACCTTGACTCAAATGCGTAGAAATTCTTCACTCCAAAAACTAGCTTACTTCACCTTCTCCAATAGCCCTGCATGGCATCAAGTGTGGTGCGTATCGATCAAGTCCAAGTCTGGCTTAAACTTACCACCTGAAAGAGGCCTCCTCAACAAATCGACTGAATTGTACGCATGATGACCGTAACGCTTAGAGAAGTCATCACCTGAAGTAGCTCCTGAATAGCTGAAGGGCAAAAAATTATCAACCGACAATGCATAAGCTATCGTATCTTCGTATCTTCGCGGTAGTCGCATATCTCGTCTAGACTGATCTCTAGCAATAGTGTATTCCCGCGCAGCTGCTAAGGTGCTTCATCTACTTGAACGAGATCTAGCTGCTGAACTCATGTAGTTTTATCCCACTGAAAAGCTGAATCATAAATTAATTTCTAACTCCATCTTATGTCACATAGTGCGCGCCTTATCATTAACTAAAACCGATGACCGTTTCTGGGGGAACATAGCAGACTCATCAAAAGTAACATCACGGCTAATAATAATCTTAGGAGACTTCGGATCAGGATACCACAACCTAAAACCTTTAACACCCGATGCATAACCTAGGAATATGCACTTCTTCGCTCGCGACTCAAGTTTTCCTTGACTAACATGCGCATATGCATGGCAACCAAATATGCTAAGATTAGAATAATTCACAGGCTTACCGGACCAAACCTCCTATGGAGTTTTACAACTAATAGTAGTAGATGGCGACCGATTCACTAAGTAACAAGTTGTATTCACTGCTTTCGCTCAGTATTCCTTTCCTAAACCTGCATTGAACATCATACAACGAGCTTTCTTCAATAGGGTTCTGTTCATACGTTCTGTCACCCTATTCTATTGCGGCGTGCGAGGGACTGTATGATGTCTAGCGATTCCTTTATTTTTACAGAACTCATTAAATTCTCATCCACAAAACTCAAGGGCGTTATCAGTCCTAAGCCTCTTAATCAGTCTCCCAGTTTGCTTCTTAATCAAAAACTTTAACTGCTTGAAAGTTACAAACACCTCATATTTATATCTCAAAAAGTAGACTCAAACCTTCCTGGAGTAGTCATCAATGAAGGTCAACAAATATCTGGAACTACCACCCTACGAGGCAACTTGAGAAGGTCCCTAAAAATCTGAATGGATATAATCCAAAGTACCTTTAGTCTGATGCACTGTCGTACTAAAGCTGACTCTTTTATGCTTTCCAGAGATGCAATGATCACAAAATCCTAATTTTTCTGTACTCTGTCCACATAAAAGACCCTTCCTACTCAACTCGGCCAATCCGCGCTCACTCATATGATCAAGTCTTATATGCCATAATCTGCTAGTATCAACTCCTAACATCGATGATGCAACTGCATCCGAACCAGTAACAATAGAACCTTGCAAAACATACAAGCTGCCGATCTTCTTTCCTTTCATAACCACAAGAAAGCCTTTTGTAACCCTAAAAACTCCACATTCACCTGAAAATTACACCCAATGCTATCACGAGTGACCAAAAAGATGAGAGTCTTCCTTAAACCTGAAACATGCCTAACATCAGTCAAAGTCCTGATGACTACATCATGCATCTTAATCCGAATTGTGTCTTTCCGAATAGTCTTGCATGAGGTGTTATTCCCCATAAGAACAGTTCCACTATCAAT
This sequence comes from Asparagus officinalis, assembly GCF_001876935.1. Taxonomy (NCBI): domain Eukaryota; kingdom Viridiplantae; phylum Streptophyta; class Magnoliopsida; order Asparagales; family Asparagaceae; genus Asparagus; species Asparagus officinalis. The sequence goes on along the minus strand of NC_033803.1, from coordinate 66,958,283 downwards.
AGCTTCATAAGTGGTGAATCAGACCCGATTAGGACACATATGATAGGAACAACCCGAATCCAAAATTTAATCATCCATGCTCCTGTTTATATCATCTGTAGCCAACACAATTACATCTTCAGCAACATCAACTTCAGCGGAGTCATCCTTTGATTTTCCTTTATACTCTTCTTATTTATTCTTGTTCTTTAATCTGTAACAATCAGTCTTGATTTATCCTTTCTTCTTGCAATATCTACAGGTTAGATTCATGTGCTTCGACTTATACTTGTTAACTCCAAAGCCCCTTTCTTTCGATCTTCCTCGAACAAACAAGCTATCAGCTTTGTCACCACTTTCACTTGTGATTAACTCTTTGTCGATTTTCTCTTCATTCAACAAGTTCTCTTTAACACCATTGATGCCAATAGAATCTCGACCAAAGATCATAGTATCCCTAAAGTGCTTGTAGGAAGATGGTAAAGAACACAATAACAATAGGGCTTGATCTTCATCATGGATCTTAACATCAATCTTACTCAAATCTGTAATCACAGAATTAAGTTCACCAATATGAGATTTGACGAGTGTTCCTTCCGACATCCGAAGTGTGTACAAACGCTGCTTCAAGAGGAGACGATTAATGAGCGACTTCGTCAAATACAGATCCTCCAATTTAGACTACAAATCAGCGACTGTCTTCTCCGTGAGAAGTTCTTGTAAAACTTCATTTGTCAGACATAACTAAAGAAACTTTGTTTCTCTCTAAATAAAAGGAACAAAAGAAGATATAATTCACGACGACAGGATTCTGAAGAAACTTTGTTACTCTCTGTATTAGTGCTATAGTTGATGATGATACTTAATAAAACTTGTCGGGCCTTATTTTATAGGACCTTCTCCAAGTCGTTGGCCAATAGGAAACTGTATAGGAATAGAATTTCAATGTGAGTCCAATTCGTGACAAATCAATCCTATCAACACTTGGACTATGAGAACTCCAGCAAGGGCCTATTGGAATCCAACCAATTAGATCAGAAGTCCTTATTCCACTAGGATTAAGACTTAATTAAGATGTCTACACCAACTCAAATTCTAACTGCAATCGTGGTTGAAGATTTCGAAATCGAATTACTTTGGTATTTGAGTCACACCACTACAAACACCTTTGGTAGAAACAGGGGCGGCGCCAGAATTTTGTCTCAGTGGTGTCCTCATGTAACTTATCATTGTTATATTTGGAATCTATAATGATAATTTTTACAGGTTATCCTCCCTAGTGGTGTCATATCTTATTCTCACTGAAATGGTGTCACGTGACACCGCTGGACACTTTGCAGCTCCACCATTGGATAGAAGGTGTCAAATCCTATTTATCCCTACAGTCAAGAGTATCAAACATGTTTCCATTAAACTGTTATGTAATTCAGGTGACAATAACCCTAAAGGAGATTCTATAACCACTCCTATCAGGCATCCTGATAATCCACATTTAACAAGTTAAGCTTATTTTTTGGAACCAGAATCTAGAATTGGACACATACAAAATTGTACCCTAATTGCAGGGCACAAGGGAGGGGTTCCCTAGGGGGTGTTAGTCAATTGGGACATTTTTATGCAAAATGGGATAATTATTAAAGTGGAATAATTTTTCACTAGTGGGATATTTTAGTAGGATAAATAGAAACAATTTTGTGAAGCGGGATATTTTGATAAAATAACGTAGGATAAATTTTTATAATCATGAAATATATATTTATGCATTTTGAAGATATAAATACTATTTATGTATTTTAAACTTACTATTATTAATTGATAATTGCTTACAAGAATGTTTTTTACTATTAAATAACTTTTGGTTAGACTATAAGATATTGACAATTATTATTATAATGATGGTCTAATGATGGTGATAACCATAATAGGAAATAAGTAAAGAAAAAATATAAAAAAATAAAAAATATTAAAATAAATATGAGTTCTAGTCTTTTACCACCTATTTTCAAGCTAAAACTTGGAATAATTTGAGAGACTAGAACTCTCATTGTTGTATAGAAAAATAAAAAAAGTGGGATAATTTTGTACCATTATCCCAATTCTAGTTTTGTTAGAGTTCGATAATTTTGTACCATTATCCCAATTCTAGTTTTGTTAGAGTTCTACTTGACTAACACTGTAAAATTTTGTTCTAGTTTTAGTTCTATATGACTAACACCTTAAAATTTTATCTCTACAGATTATCTCAATTCTAATTTTAAGTTCTAAGTGACTAGCACACCCTAGGGAATATTTTCTAATGTATTGTAAAGATATTTCTTTTCATTTCTATTTTCGGCCTTCAATTCTATACAAAGTCCTTATGTACGTTTAAGTATGCATCTTCAGCTGCCTAATTGTTTTATTCATCTAGAAGAGAGGGAAACAAAGACGCTAGGAAGGTGAGTTCAGATTTGAGAGATTAGTATAATCCTTCTTTGATATTAGAGATATATATGAGGCTTGGTTATGCTCCAAGGATGTTACAAAAGGCTAATGTTCATGCGTAAAATTCAATTCTGAGGCCAAAGACGTAATATTTTTCTTATCAAATGCACCGAGTCTGAGCTGTCCATTTGGGCGCGGCCGCACTCGCAGCAGAAAGTAGATTCGAGAGCTGTCCACAGTTGTTAAAAGCATAAAAGCCATAATTATAAGGATCAAAAGCTAGGGCAAGCTGTTTGGTGCATTAAACATTTCAAAAATTATTCTAGTACTAGCTGGCTAGTCAAATATTTTGTTTTGTTTTTGTTTGTTTTTTTTTCTTCTCCCCGATTAAAGCTATGAGCCCCACGGTTTAGTTGTATAGATATACGTACTAGTAGAAATAATACAGACGATTTAAGAAATATTGATTATTTTTAGACTGAAAATTCAAAAGTTTAGATCGACGATATTCATAGCTTCAATACTACTAATAATAGCGTAGTAGTTCAACTATAATAGTTCAAAAATATAATAGATTTACGGGTTCTTTGATCTCCTATTAGGTCCTAAATCCTTCATAGTTCATCATTAGGTTTTTATAATTTCATGCTCAAATTCTCTGAGTTGTTTGGATTATATGTACGTCCCTCCCTCTTTAATAATGTCAGGTTCAGATATAAATTTGCTGCCTAACCTTAGATTCTAATAATTTAGAGAATCTCAAATCTAGATTTTTAGAATCATAAAGAATCCACTAATTTAGATTCCTTATATGAGTTACAACGAAACCCAATCATGAATCCAGTTCACCATAACCTGGACCTGCATGTAGTCCAACTTAAAATAATGTTTGAAAGTTTATTGATATTATATTTTTGGACACCGAGAATCATAAGAGAAATCAAGTGGATGGTCCCAAAATAATGTTATCATTTTGGGGCCCGTTTGGATGGGGTATTTTGTCCCGAAAATTAGGAGAAAAACTGTCAAAATGTCAGCTTTTTACAGCTTTCCCCCAAAATCGTCTCGATTTTGAGGGAAAGCTGTAAAAAGCTGACATTTTGACAGTTTTCCTCCTAATTTTCGGGGCAAAATACCACATCCAAACAGGCCCTTGCATGAAGACAACTAATCTTCCCAGTTTGATTCTTAATACCAACGTAAAGGCCAGCGGAGATTCTAATGGCAATGAGCCGGCCTTTTTTTTTGTTGGTCCAATTTATCAAATATACTTTCACAAATCACAACAAATATAAGCAATTTCCTTGCTGAACATGACAAAAAGTGCCACTGAGGGTGATACATGGAAAATCATATATGAAGTGAGAAAATCATGAAAATTTTGCTGTATTGATATATTAAGATTTTTTTTCAAGGAAGCAACCTTTAAAATAGTGTGGCAATAGGAAAATCACTTTTAAAGTTTAATTATATTGAATCAGATTTAAATAGGGTTCCCGTATCAATCAATCACTTTGATCTATTTTACGGTGATTATCGATTGAAATACCCCAAAAAAACCCTTAAAACACCCATGTCAGGAATATGACGTGTTATTCAACCGTTAGGTGCACTAATGTCTCATCACCCACGCGTTTTTTTTTTTTTTTTTAAGGATTTCAATAAAATTTCTTAAGAAAATAGGTCAAGGTGGTTGATAGTTCTTAGAACCCCTTTAAACACTGTTAATGTATTAATTGATCTTTAAAGGTAATTTTTTTATTGTTAGCATACCTATTTATTAATCTAATTATATTGATACTGATTGTATCAATGCTATATTTTATTAGTTTATAATCCACATTAGGACACATATCAACATTTCCTTCCTCTTGATTAGGGGTGGGCGTAGGTCGGGCCAGTTCAGGCTCGTGACCCAGTCTGCTAGGTTCAAGGCCGGGCCAGCTCTGACCCGGGCCTGCCCGGGTCAAAGTGGGCTGTGCCTACTTCCCTACTCCCGAGTTTGAAATTGGACACAGTCCGACCCACGACTTATGGATCGTGGGTTGGTCCGTGGGTTTTTTTTAACTTTTTTCTATTTTTTTCATTTCTAAATTATATTAACTTTGTATTCATATCTATTAAACTATATTTAAATTATCTTTTTCTTATTTTCACTATTTATTTAAAATGATATATGTATGTATGTATACATGTGTATGTGTGTATAGAGTTTTTACATCAAAGCCACCTTTACTTTTACCCAAATTGATACATACCACCTTAAAAAAATTTAATGTAAACCACCTTTACTTGCTAACACATTTGTAATGTCACACCTTTTTTACCGTTTACCCATGAAAAATCAGATATTTCCATTTTACCCATATTCTTTCTTCTAACCCCTAACACTAACCCTAGCTTCATCCATCCTCTTCTTTTGCAAACCTTAACCCTAATCCTAACCCATGATCGCAACCTCCCTCAAAAACCTAACCCTAACCCATGACTACCACCTCCCCTAAAACCCTAACTCTAGCCCATGGCTGCCACCTCCCCCAAACCCTAACCCTAACCCTAATCCTAGTTCCCATTTGGAAGGAATGGGGGAGTAGGAGGTTTGGGAGGAAGAGGGAGGACGAGAGAGAGGGGGAGGGGAGTTGGGGGGAGGAGGGAGAGGGAGAGGGAAGACGGGGAAAAGAGGAAGATGAGGAGGTTAGAGTTAGGATTAGGGTTTGTGAGGAAGGACATGAAAAAAAAAGATAATAGTGAGGGTAAAATGGTTGTTTCGCGCATTTTCTTGGCTGAAAACTGGATTAGGTATGATATTGCATACATGTTATCAAGTAGAGGTGGTTTACATCAAAACAACTTTAAAGGTGGTAAGTGTCAATTTGGGTAAAAGTAAATATGGTTTCGATATGCGCGCGCACACACACACACATGCACTGTACCAAGATAAATATCACACAAAAAACTATTAGACCTTAGAGGGGGGTGATTAGGGTCTTATGCTAATCTAATCTGATTTTATACCAATTAAAACTAATTAACAAATATATTCTTGCAAGATAGATATACAAAGTGCAAGAATATGCAATATACACAAGGTGATATATCCTAGCAAAGAGGTATACTATATGATATATGCAAGGATATGCAAACACAAGGGTAACATAAACAAATGATATAGTGGATGAAATAAACAATGAGAGAAATGCTATAAAGATGAACAAATATAAGTGTGCTAAGCCAAACTCAAACAAGCAATATAATCACGGAGTTCGGACCTTCCGTCCTACGTCTCTGCTCCCCACTCCCGGGGAGAAATCCACTATCACGACCGGGTTTTCTACACTCACCTGAATAACGTTTGCAACCACACTATGTCAGTTTTCAACGCTCACCGATCAACGTATACACTCACTCTCACAATGTCGGTTTTCAACGTTCACAGATCAACGTCTACTCCTCACACTCGGTTTTCTAGTTCACTGTCACGCCCCGCTTCCCAAAACACAGGGAATCAGAACGTGAACAAGCCCGCGACGTATTAGATTGAG
>NC_033803.1:66949994-66951338 GCF_001876935.1 Asparagus officinalis | reverse complement strand
GAGAGTTTATCTCTCGAATAACTCTCTTTCGAAAATTATTCACAACCTCAACTTGATAATACGATTTATTGGTATGATTGCCAAAAAATCGTATTGTCTGTTGGTATGTTCTCCCAGGTATGACGATATCATTTGGTGAATGCGTCTTCTTCTGGGGGTATAAAACCTTGTTGGCATTCTCAGGACAATTTATTTTTGTCTTTAAGCGATCCAAGGTTATGTTGGGAGTCGCACGTCTAAAACCAACCATTTGCGGGTATGGGGTCTTAACGGGCTCCGAATGCTGATTTGGCATAAGTCCAGATTTTAGAATCCAAATTTGGCGGAGTTTCGGTGATTCTTTGGTCATCGTTTCCTTCCTCCTTTCTCGTCTTTGTTGTAAGAGAGCACGGGCATGAACAGCGTTTGCACGACGTTTTTGTATACGTTCTTTGAGGGTCGAACGAGCCCTTTTGATGAGTGTCCATTCCTCCGTTATGAATTGTGCAGAAACGTGAGTAGTTCGTCGTTGCGTTGAACAAACCACTTGTTGTTTCCTCGACTCTAAGTCCGCATAATAACGAACTCCATCGGTTTGTTCAAATGCCTTAGCTATTTGACGAGCACGACGCTGACGCTGTCTCTGACGAGCTCTTTTCGTCAATGTCGGCGGGCTTTGATTCGATGACTCTTTAACTAGATAAGAGCCATTGTGAGCAGAGGTGTTGCGAGTGAAATTCTCGGCAACAATCAAGCGAGAGTCTTCATTTTGTGCCTTCTTTGGCATGTAACTCTTCCTCAATTGTGAGATCCTCTTGTACTTGCGAGATAATGAAGATCTTGAAGAGGATGATGAGAGATATTCCTCAAACTTGGTCTGGTCGAATTCGTATTCGACCATGGATTCAACTGGAATCTTGATCGGCTGCGACACGACGGTCTCGGCAGCGAGACCGTTGGCTCCCACTGTGGTCGCCAGTTTGTTTTCGCCAAAAGTTGGTTTCGTTGTCGAATTCATTATATCTTCGGTCGATTACAATGAATTCAAAGAAAACAGCCTTTTTATAAGACTCTTTTACACAACAAAAAGAAAATTACAACTCTTGAGAAAATAAACGCAGGATCGTTGTTTGGATCACTGCTTTCGTGGGTTCTTTGCCTGTGCCGGGAGCGCTTTGACTCGTGGACCACCAAATCACAGATTCTGATTGAATCGTGAGGGGTTTATGATTCTGACTTCGTTTATCGAAGTGAGAAATTGAAACGATATCTTATCGATGTAAGATAGTCGTTCTTCTTGAAATCAAGTCAAAGCCTGATTATCAAGGATTGGCCGTAAGATCAGCACCTCTGCTCTCTCTCTCT
>NC_033803.1:66874093-66949749 GCF_001876935.1 Asparagus officinalis | reverse complement strand
AAGACTGTCTCGCGTGGCGAGACAGTCAAGTCTGTCTCGCACGGCGAGACAGTCAAGACTTGTGTTCTTCTGCCTTTTTGGATGATTTCCTCTTGAGCTGTATTTGGATATCTTTCAGCATTTTTTGACGTCTACAAGGCCGTTGTTGCCATTGTGACTGCGATTGTTGTGGCGCTTGTTGCTGCTGCTGCTGTTGTTGAGGTTGCAATTGAAAGGTTTGATTAGCATCATCTGCATTAGCATGTGCCTTACCTTTCCCCCTTGGGTTGAAATTCTGTGCTGGAGCATTTGTCGCCTGTTGGCCTCTCTCCGCCTTCTTTCTTCTGAGGAATCGCTCGGCTTGCTCTCCTCGGACCTTCAGATCCTTCCATGTCTTGGACGGTGCTATCCCCATTACTTCCAACACGTCCAATGTGAGGTTATTGTGGCAAGTCTGGAGGATGAATTCCTCGGTGATCAGGTCCCGGCAATTCATCGCCTTGTTCCGGAACCTTTTGATGAAGGTATCGACTAACTCCCCGTCCTTCTGCTTCTCATTAAGCAATGATCCGATAGATATCTCGGTGTCGTCGTCGAAGAAATTGGTGAGGAACATAGTCTCCATATCGTCCCAGCTGTTCACGCTACCTGGCTTGAGGCGGCGATACTAATCGAAGGCGGCTCCGCGAAGAGTGCCGACGAATGACCGCACCATCAGAGGCTCATTGCCGGAGATTACCCCCAAGTATGATTTGAAGTAAATCAAATGTTGAGTGGGCGAACCCATCCCATTAAACGGCGTGAAGTTAATTAGGTTGAACTTCGCCGGATATGGGATTGATTCCCACTCTCTTGGGTATGGACACGGAATGCCTGTTTTCTTCATCTCTTGAGCGGAAATCAACGTGTTGATTTTGCTCTCGAGATTTTTAATTTTCAAGTTTTCACCTGTGTTTTCGCTAGTATTCTCGTTACCACCCCCTGCATTGATGGGAGGATTATTAGTATTACGAGCTTCATTCGTATCCTCGTCCTCCTGATGAACTTGGTTATGACGACTTGGCTCTCCTTGCTGGTTAGTCAATGCTTGAATTTGTTGTTCATGCATCTCTCTCATGTTCTGCATGGCCATCTGCATTTCGAACCTGAAGGTATCCTGTTGTTTAACCAAGGCGTCTTCAAGCATCTTGGCCACTTGCTCCGCACTTATCATAAGTGCCTCGCGGGGTTGTCCCTCGCTGGATACCGTATTATCTGATGCAACCGCGGAGCCAGCATCAGATTCTTCATCTTCTGAAGGGAGTCTTGTCCGAACCCTACCATAGGTTGCTCGCTTGATGGTTCCGGACTGCAGACGGGTTCTAGGCCGGGATGCTTTCAGAATTGATTCGAGATTGTCCCGCACCGATGTCCCTCTGCTGGTCATGTTAGTGGTGACCCTCGGAAATTCTCCATCTTCAACCACCGTTCTTCTTCGTCGGAAACGCCTAGGCTTTGTTTTCGGCGTTTCAGTACTGAGCCTTTCGAAAACCGAAACTCGTTCGGGGACCGCCTTGATGCAGCTGCATTCAGACAATACTGTCCGAATGAGTTTGGAACAGGGGCACTGAGTTCCCTATTCTTGGGGACTCCTTTTCCTGGTTTTGTTCGTACTCCCAGTGCGATAGTACAACTCGTCTGCTTGACGATCGTAGTAACCTATCGTGTGTTGGCACAACTTCTCAGGTATAACGTTATCGTCATCAGACAATAATGTTTCCTTCTGAGGGGGAATTACCTTCTTAGGGCTTTCGAAAGTCACGCGCCTCGTAACATGCCTTTTTGGGCATGAGTTCTCGGCGGGCTCCTGGACTTCAATGCGCAAGTTGGTGCGCATGACTGCCCTCTTTGTCATGTTGAGGGTAACGGCGACCCCCAGCATGTTGCGTCGTCTGGGGCTTTTTCATCGGGCCCAAACGATCTTGAACTGGAGCCTTGACTCGCTCATCAGGGATCGGCCCGAGACGCTCCAAAACTAGCTTCTTCTTTCGGGATGATTCTGCGTGATCTCCCGGAGTAGTTGCTGGAATTATCGGCGATATGGGTTGTTTCGCCGGGGGTTGAACTTTGGTTGGAGGCTGCTTCGGCCTCCACACTTGGCGGGTTGATGGCGGCTTTTTGGCCACTTTTTCCTCCCTCAATTTCTCGGCCTTCTGTACAAGGATTTTTGCTTGTGCAAGCAATGCGCGGCATTTGTGAATCCGCTCTTCAAGTGTCGAACGGTTCCGTTTGACCCGGATCCATTCGTTTGTCGGCGGCTTGGAGGAACCGCCATTCTTCAGTTGTTGAGGCTGTTTGCCTCTCCTATTCTTCAGATCCGCGTTGTAGCGGACTCCGTCTGTAGACTCCATCACCTTAGCGAGTTGCCGCGCAAGGCGTTGACGCCGCCTCTGGCGGGCTCTCTTTGAGAGAGTCACAACGCCCTCAATAGTAGAGGCGTCGACAAGAATAGGTTTGACCTCGTTGGAGGTCGGTGGAACTTCACCCGACGTAACTTTGGCGTCAGCCGGGGTGAGAGCTTCGTTGGCGTTCTGAACTTATTCAAACCAACGAGCTTTTCTCCTGGAGGAGAACTTCTTGGACTTGCGGGGGGAGGTAGATCCGGACGAGGATGAAATGTACTCCTCGAACTTAGCCTGGTCGAATTCATACTCGACCTCCTCCTCGACCGGGATTGAGATCCGCGGTTGCGACGCAACGATCTCGGCAGCGAGATCGGTGGCTCCCACTGTGATCGCCAGATTGTTCGCGGTGAAAATTGCCTTCATTGATTCCATTGCCATCTTAAATAATAACTTTTTGAGCTACAAAAGATCCGGTCTTTTTTTAGATCCGGTTACAACGAAATTAAAGAAAAAGAAAAAGATTACAACTTTCCTTCCGAACGAATCACGAGCTCCTGTTTTACGGTCGCTCGCTTGTGTGGGTTCTTTGCCAACGCCGGGGTTAATCCGTGGACCACCGCGCGATCTAGATCCGGTCGGATCTACACGATTTGACGGGTATTATTTCGCGAATGAAATAATAGCCGGGGGGGATTAATTCACCAAGGAAATAATCGCCCTTAGTTTTCGAGATCAAAGGCCAAGCTTTGATCCGGAGTATGATCTCGTGTAGATCTCAGATCTGATCTTTCTCTCTCACGAACTCCTGCCTTTTGTGACGTGGACGCTCGCCGAGAACCATATCTGAATATTCAAGTCCTCAAATCTTCAAAACTCCAAGCTCAATCTTCAATTCGGCAGAGTTTCGGCTCTCAAAGTTCCAACCTTTTCAAATGAACCAATGGGGGCCTATTTATAGGCTCTCTGAACTGTGCCCACGCACAGATCTGGGTCGGCCACCTATGGGTGGCCGGCACTGGGCCGAGCCACCCATGGGTGGTTCGGCCTTGGCCGAGCCCCCTTAGGCATTGGGTTTCGTCATTTTGCGTTGTATCCGTTTTTCGGTTCTGTCCGTGATTCGGTTGACTTAGACTCTGATTTGTTGATCTGATTTGGCAGTAAATCTGATTCCTGATTTGGCAGTAAATCCACTTCTGAGTTTGAGTCTGAAACTGATCTTGATTCGATCGTGATTCGTCTGAGTCTGCCCTTGGTTGGATGACTCGTTGACTCTTCGTACATTTGGCTTGATTCCACACGCGAATGGATATATTCCGTTGCTTGCGTGCGATTCGTCAACCTCGTCGCCTCGTTGGTTCATCAGTTTGTGCCGAGCTGAGCTAAGGGACCTATAAGCAATTTTATATGCCTACAGAAAGATTCACTTTCGGTCTCGGATATTACCTCTTGCTCATGAGCCATGAAACAAATGTTGGGGTCATGAAGAGCAAGTTTGGCTCCTTCTTCATTACTATCCGAATCACTTGGTTCGGATTCTTCTCATCCGGCATATATAGCCTTCTTCTTCTTGTACTTCATGTACTTCTCTTTGAGCTTGGGGCAATCCTTAGCGATGTGGCCCGGTTCATTGCACTCAAAACATTTACCTACACGTGAGGAAAATTTATTGTTAGATTGATGGTTAAATTTCTTGTTCATTCTTATGAGTCTAGAGATTCTTCTAGAGAGATGAGCCACTTCTCTAGAAAAATCAACTTCACTTCCGATAACGGTCAGACAATAAATGCAGCACCGGAACTCTTGCAGACATTCGACAAAGCACCGAATAGCCTGGAGGATTGAAGGAATCAAGAACAGAAGCCATTCCAAGGTCCCGTTACACTGACTGAAGGTGGGGACAATCATATCCAAAGTATTCCAGACTCTTCTATAAAAGAACGAGACTGAAATACTTTGGAGGGGGTAGCTGTAGGCATATAAAATTGTTTATAGGTCCCTTAGCACAGCTCGGCACAAACCGACGAACCAACGAGGCGACGAGATCGACGAATCGCACGCAAGCCACGGAATACATCCATTCGCGGTTGGAATCAAGCCAAGTGTTGAAGAGTCAACGAGTCATCCAACCAAGGGCAGACTCGGACGAATCACGATCGAATCAAGATCAGTTTCAGACTCGAACTCAGAAGTGGGTTTACTGCCAAATCAGGAACCCGACTTACTGCTAAATCAGGAATCAAGTCAACGAATCGATTCCAGACCAATCAACCGCATAACCGAATCACGGACGAAGCGGATACAACAACCGAACGACGGAACCCAAACACCCGGAGGGGCTCGGCCGAAACCGAGCCACCTCAAGGTGGCTCGCCTAAGCCGAGCACCCTGAGGTGGCTCGGTGCACGAGCCACGCCAGGGTGGCTCGAGCATGAGCCGAGCACCTGAGGTGGCCGGCATTATGGGGGTGGCCACACGTGCACACGGGCACAGTGACCTTGGCTATAAGATAGAAGAGGGGGTGGTTATTTGAAAGTGGAAAATTTGGAGAGAGCGAAGCGCCACATGCTGGATTGGAGACTCAGATCTAAAAATAGATCTCACTTTGGGACTTCGAGGACTTGCTCATTCAGATCTGGTGCTCGGCAGACCATCAAACGCTAAATAAGGCAGGTGTTCGAGAAAGGACGCGGATCTCAGATCTACCAGACGTACTCCGGATCTAAGGCTTGGTCTTAGATCCCGGAACTTGGACAGATTGTTTCTTTGGTGAATGCAAATCCCTCCCCGCTTATTATTTCTTCGTGGAATAATACCCGTCGTACTGCTTAAGATCTGATCAGATCTAGATCTCACGGTGGTCACGGATAAACGCCGGCGCGGCAAAGAACCCCACCAAGCGACGACCGGCAAAACAGGAGCTGTGATTGTTCGACACATAAGGAGAAAGTTGTAATCTTTGTTTATTTTTTCCTTTGGAATTTTCATTGTAACCGGATCTAAAAAAGACCTGGATCTTTTGTAAAGCCGTAAAAAGTTGTTATTAAGATGCATAGAATCAATAACAAAGAAAAACGATTGCCCCGCGAACAATCTGGCGACCACAGTTGGGAGCCACGATCTGCTGCCGAGATCGGAGCGTCGGGCAGCCGCGGATCTCGATCCCAGTCGTGGAGGAGGTCGAATACGAGTTCGACCAACAGAAGTTCGAGGAATACTTGTCGTCCTCGTCCGGGTCAACCTCCCCCCGCAAGTCAAAGAAATCCCAGAAGTTCTCCTCCAGGAGAAAGGTTCGTTGGTATGAAGAAGTCGAAGCCACCAACGAAGATCTCGACCCGTTTGATGCCAAAGTCGCATCGGGTGAGATTCCTCCAGTTTCCAACCAGGTCAGATCTGCTCTGTTCTGCCGCAGGGGGCGTGGTGACTCTCTCGAAGAGAGCCCGCCAAAGGCAACGTCAACGCCTTGCGAAACGATTCGCAAAGGCCATGGAGTCAGTTGACGGGATCCGCTACAACGTGGATCTGAAGAACAAGAGAGGCAAACAGCCTCAACAACAGATGAACGGCGCCTCTTCCAAGTCGTCAACAATGGAATGGGTCCATGTCAAACGGAATCGTTCTACGCTGGAAGAACGCATCCGCAAACGCCGCGCACTATCAGCGCAGGCACGGGCTCAAGCCGAAGAAGCCCGTAGAAGGTTGCAGAAAGAGGTGGTCAAGAAGCCGCCATCAACCCGCCAAGTCTGGAGACCAAAGTCTGAAGCGGCAATTCAGGCTAAGGAGCAACCTTTGCAGCCTCCAACCAAAGTTCAACCTCCGGCGAACCAAGCTAAGCCGCCGAGAATTCCCATAGCTACTCCGGGAGATCATGCAGAATCCTCCCGAAGGAGAAAGTCAGTCTTGGAGTGCCTCGGTCCACTTCCCGAGGAGCGAAGCAAAGCTCCAATCCGAGAACGTTTGGACCCACTACGAAAGCCCCAAACAACGCAACATGCTGGGGGGGCACCCAAGCGCACTATGCTGCGCATTGAAGTTCAGGAGCCCGCTGAGAATTCACGCCCAAAAAGGCAGGTCTCAAGGCGCGTGACTCTCGAAAGTCCGAAGAAGGTAATTCGCTCTCAGAAGGAAACGTTATCGTCTGATGATGATTGCGTTATACCTGAGAAATCATGCCAACACACGATAGGTTGCTCCGACTTTCAAACGGAAGAGCTGTACAATCGTGCCGGGGGTACGAGCAAAGCCAGAAAGAGAAGTCCTCGAAGGCTAGAAACTCAGTGCCCTTGTTCAAAGCTCATTCGGGCGGTACTGTCTGAGTGCAACTGCATCAAGGTAGTCCCCGAGAGAATTTCAGTGTTCGAAAGGCTTAGTACCAAAATACCAAAACCAAGGCCTAGGCGTTTCCGACGAAGAAGAATGGCGGTTGAAGATGGAGAATTTCCGAGGGTCACCGCTAACATGACCAGCAAAAGGGCATCGACACAGGATAACCCCGAGGCAATTCCGCCAATACCCCGGTATCTAACTCGTCTGTAGTCTAGAGCTATCATACGAGGAACTTATGGTAGGGTTCGGACAAGATTACCGTCGGAAGATGAAGAATCGAATTCCTGCTCTACCGTCGCATCAGATAACACGGTGTCCAGCGATACCCCGCGAGTCATTTATGATAAGCGCGGAAGAAATGGCCAAGATGCTTGAAGACGCTTTGGCTAAACAGAAAGAAAGTTTCAAGTTTGAGATGCAGATGGCCATGCAGACTATGAGAGAGATGCATAAGCAACAAATTCAGGCACTGACGAACCAGCGAGGTGAACCAAGCCACCGTAACCAGGTTGTTCAGGAAGAGGAGCACACGGATAGGGATGGAACTCACAATGCCAATAACCCTCCCGTCAATGCAGGGGGTGGTAACGAGGATGCCAACGAAGATACAAGTGAGGACTTGAAGATCAAAAACCTCGAGAGCTTTGCGCATTGAGGTCCAAGAGCCCGCTGAGAATTCACGCCCAAAAAGGCATGTCTCAAGGCGCGTGACTCTTGAAAGTCCAAGGAAGGCAATTCGCCCTCAGATGGAAACATTATCATCTGATAGTGATAATGTTATACCTGAGAAGTCGTGCCCACACACGATAGGTTACTCCGACTGTCAAAATGACGAGTTGTACTATCGTGCTGGGGGTACGAACAGAACCAGAAAGAGGAGTCCCCGAGAACAGGAAACTCAGTGCCCTTGTTCAAAGCTCATTCGGGCGGTACTGTCTCAATGCAACTGCATCAAGGTAGTCCCCGAGAGAATTTCAGTGTTCGAAAGGCTCGGCACCGAAACGCCAAAACCAAGGTATAGGCGTTTCCGGCAAAGAAGAACGGTGGTTAAAGACGGAGAATTTCCGAGGGTCACCGCCAACATGACCAGCAAAGAGACATCGACACAGATTGATCTCAAATCGTTTCTGGAAGCGTCCCGGCGTGTAACCCGTCTGCAGTCCGGAGCCATCGCACGAGGAACTTATGGTAGGGTTCGGACAAGATTGCCTTCGGAAGATGAAGAATCGGATTCCTGCTCTGCTGTCGCATCGGACAATACAGTGTCCAGCGAAGGACAACCCCGCGAGTCATTTATGATAAGCGCGGAAGAAATGGCCAAGATGCTTGAAGACGCTTTGGCTAAACAGAAAGAAAGTTTCAAGTTTGAGATGCAGATGGCCATGCAGACTATGAGAGAGATGCATGAGCAACAAATCCAGGCATTCAGGAACCAGCGAGGTGAACCAAGCCGCCGTAACCAGGTTGTTCAGGAAGAGGAGCACACGGATAGGGATGAAGCTCACAATGCCAATAACCCTCCCGTCAATGCAGGGGGTGGTAACGAGGATGCCAACGAAGATACAAGTGAGGACTTGAAGATCAAAAACCTCGAGAGCAAAATCAACACATTGATCTCCGCTCAAGAGGTGAAGAAGACGGGCATTCCTTGTCCATACCCATGAGAATGGGAATCAATCCCCTAAGTTCAATCTAATCAACTTCACGCCGTTCGATGGGAAGGGTTCCCCCACTCAGCATTTGATTTATTTCAAATCGCACTTGGGTATTATCTCCGGCAATGAGCCTCTGATGGTGCGGTCATTCGTCGGCACTCTTCGCGGAGCCGCCTTCGATTGGTACCGCCGCCTTAAGCCAGGAAGCGTAAATAGCTGGGACGACATGGAGACCAAGTTCCTTGCCAATTTCTTCGACGACGACACCGAGGTATCTATCGGATCATTGCTCGATGAGAAGCAGAAGGAAGGGGAGCTGGTCGACGCCTTCGTCAAAAGGTTCCGGAACAAGGCGATGAACTGTCGGGACCCGATCACAGAGGAGTTCATCCTCCAGACTTGCCACAACAACCTTGCGTTGGACGTGTTGGAAGCGATGGGAACAGCACCGTCTGACACTTGGAAAGACTTGAAGGTGCGCGGTGAACAAGCCGAACGCTTCCTCCGAAGGAAGAAGGCCGAGAGGAACCAACCGACGGTTAATCCGCTGGACTCAAACTTCGCTTCTCGTGGTAAGGGCAAGGCACCTGCAGCTACTGGTGGTGCTAATCAAGCGTCACAACAGCAATCTCGAAGGCAGCAAAAGACTTCGGGTCCGAGACTCCAAAAAGAGTATTCTTTCAAGGACGAAGACGTTCCAGCCATCTTCGAATCCCTCCTTAAAGGTAATAAGATCAAGCTACCACCTATCACAAATCAGGAGGAAGCTGACAACACTACGGACCCAAAGTACTGTGCATACCACAGGAGGGTCGTTCATCCCACCAAGGATTGCTTTGCTCTCAAGAATAGCATTCAGACCTTGGTTGAAGCCGGCGTCATAACGCTGAGGTAAGCCAATTGAGAATGGAAACAACTCCGACCGGTATAAGAGTATAAACTGCTTCCTGACACTCCAAAGAGTATACGAGTATAAACTGTTTCTCAAAACTCCGACCGGTATAAGAGTATAAACTGCTTCCTGACACTCCAAAGAGTATACGAGTATAAACTGTTTCTCAATCCTCCAACAGGTGCAAGAGGTTAAACTGCTCCCTACACATTCCAATAGGTATATGAGTCTAAACTGTTTCCCCACTTTTGACGGGAAGTTCCTGGAGAATATTAAGCTAATATTCTTAAGGATAACTCGGTTAGGATCATCGGGTTTATCTCTACCAACAAACAAGAGACCAGGAGATAGAATATAAAATTCTTCCTCTCCGATTCTGGGTTCATCTCTACCAACAAAAAGAGACCTGAATACTCCAATAGGTACACGAGTCTAAACTGTTTTCCTACCCTCAACAGGAAGTTTCTGGAGAATATTACTCAGAATATTCTTAAGAATAACCTGAATACTCCAATAGGTACACGAGTCTAAACTGTTTCCCTATCATCAACAGGAAGTTTCTAGAGAATATCACTCAGAATATTCTTAAGAATAACCTGAATACTCCAATAGGTACACGAGTCTAAACTGTTTCCCTAATCTCAACAGGAAGTTTCTGGAGAATAAGAATATCAGTTAAAATATTCTTGAGAATAACCTGACTACCCCTAAACGGGTATATGCAGTGTCAACTTGACGACAAGAGCTGATTTCACAAGTACAAGTTCCAGCTTTAATTCAAGATCTCTACAATGGACAAGCGATAAACGCGATGCCGGAAGAATCTTAACTATTCTACAAAGCACTGAATAGATTGAGAGACAAAGAGATCAAAAGTTGAAGCCACCTACGGGTTCCTCTACACGATCTACTCAACCAAGCATTGAAAGGATCATAAGTAAGACCTATCTTATCCAAAGCATCCCAGACGCCAGGAGCTAAAAGAAATGAAGGAACAACAGATGAAGATGATGCAAGAAGTTGCAACAGCTCAAAAGGAGGCAGCATGTGCTCAAAAGGAGTGATAATTGTAGGCGTCAAAAAATGCTGAAAGATATCCAAATACAGCTCAAGAGGAAATCATCCAAAAAGGCAGAAGAACACAAGTTTGGGATGTCTCGCATGCGAGACAGTCTTTACTGTCTCGCCAGGCGAGACAGCATTCTCTGTCTCGCCCGCGAGACAGCATTCTCTGTCTCGCCCATGAGACAGTTTTCAAAGAAGTTAAAAACCACTTTATAACCGCCGACACGTGGCCACCAACTGTTCAAGAACGTGGGAAACGTCGTGGGCGAGAATCACGTTGATCCTAACACGTGTCGCCGGTTTAGTCTTTTACCGATTGAAAAAGACACCAGAGTTCGATTCTGGGGTATTTTATCCCGAAGCCTAAGTAGGGATAAAGTCAACACCTAACACGTGTTGCCGGGTAGCTTATTCCCGTAACAATGGCGAAGTCTACGTATTCGAAGTCGTAGCATCAAGTCTAAGGGAGTTCATTCCTTTAGCACAACGTCACATGCGGAACGGACTTAAAACAATCCGCATGTCAAATCCGTTGAAGAGCATGTCAAATCCGTTGAAGGTTGGGGGTTAGCCAAAAACCCTAAAGTCAACGCCTAACACGCGTCGCCGGGTAGTCTATTCCCGTGAGAAAGACGAAGTCTACGTATTCGAAGTCGTAGCATCAAGTCAACGGATTTAGATAATCCGCATGCTAGCCCGACTAAAACGGTAGTCAGTAAAGGCTAATCAAATCCGTTGAAGGCTGGGGGTTAGCCAAAAATCCTAAAGTCAACGCCTAACACGCGTCGCCGGGTAGTCTATTCCCGTGAGAAAGACGAAGTCTACGTGTTCAATATCGTAGCACTAAGAGCGTTAACTCTCTTAGCACAATGTCACATGCGGAACGGGTTTAGATAATCCGCATGCTAGCCCGATTCAAATGGTAGTCGGTAAAGGCTCATCAAACCCGTTGATGGCTGAGGGTTTGCCAAAAATCCTATAAATACGAGAGTCATTGATGCATCAGCTTCATTAGTTGGTCTCGTGACTTGAGCATCCAACGACATTCAAAACCCTAGGGTCAACGAAAGTTCAACGTACGACGTTCGAAACCCTACAAAACCCTAAGGTTAACGCCGGTCAACGCGTAACCCTAGGTCAACGCCAGGCAACGCGTTGCAATCAAACAGTCAACGTACGACGTTCAAAACCCTAAGGTTAACGCCGGACAACGCGTAACCCTAGGTCAACGCCAGTCAACGCGTTGCGATCAAAAAGTCAGCGTACGACATTTAAAACCCTAAGGTCATCGCCGGTCAACGCGTAACCCTAGGTCAACGCCAATCAATGCGTTGTAATGAAAGAATCATTACTCCGAAAAGTTTACGAGTATAAACTGCTTCTTAATACTCTGAAAAGTATACGAGTATAAACTGCTTCTTAAATACTCCAATAAGGTATATGAGTATAAATTGTTCCCTAATTTTTGTTGAGAAGTTCCTGGAGAATGTTTTTTATAAACATTCTTAAGGATAACTCAACAACACGACGCCGGACAACCCGTTGCAGACAAAGATTCGACGCCAACAATCGATGGTCAGCTAAAGATTAGAAAATCAGGAACCGACTTCAAGTTTAAAATTCCGACAACGGTCAGACAATAAATGCAGCACCGGAACTCTTACAGCCATTCAAAAAGCACCGAATAGCCTGGAAGATTGAAGGAATCAAGAACGGAAGTCATTCCAAGGTCCTATTACACCGACTGAAGGTGGGGACAATCATATCCAAAGTATTCCAGACTCTTCTATAAAAGAACGAGGCTGGAATACTTTGGAGGGGGTATCTGTAGGCATATAAAATTGCTTATAGGTCCCTTAGCACAGCTCGGCACAAACCGACGAACCACGAATCGCACGCAAGCCACGGAATACATCCATTCGCGGTTGGAATCAAGCCAAGTGTTGAAGAGTCAACGAGTCATCCAACCAAGGGCAGACTCGGACGAATCACGATCGAATCAAGATCAGTTTCGGACTCGAACTCAGAAGTGGGTTTACTGCCAAATCAGGAACCCGACTTACTGCCAAATCAGGAATCAAGTCGACGAATCGATTCCAGACCAATCAACCGCATAACCGAATCACGGACGAAGCGGACACAACAACCGAACGACGGAACCCAAACACCCGGAGGGGCTCGGCCGAAACCGAGCCACCTGCCACCTCAGGGTGGCTCGGCATGAGCCGAGCCACCTTGAGGTGGCCGGCCATGAGGTGGCCACACGTGCACACGGGCACAGTGACGCTTGGCTATAAATAGGAGAGGGGGTGGTTCATTTGAAAAGGTTGGAAAATTTGGAGAGAGGCGAAGCCCTGCTGGATTGGAGACTCAGATCTAAAAAAGATCTCAACTTTGGGACTTCGAGGACTTGCTCATTCAGATCTGGTGCTCGACGACCGTCAACGCCAAATAAGGCAGGTGTTTGAGAGGACCGGATCTCAGATCTACGCAGACATACTCCGGATCTAAGCTTGGTCTTAGATCCCGAGACTTGGACGATTGTTTCCTTGGTGAATCAATCCTCCCCGGCTATTATTTCCTTCGTGGAATAATACCCGTCGTACTGCTTAGATCTGATCAGATCTAGATCTTTCGGTGGTCTACGGATAAACCCCGGCGTAGGCAAAGAATCCACACAAGCGAGCGACCGCAAAACAGGAGCTCGTGATTTGTTCGACACAAAAGGAGAAAGTTGTAATCTTTGTTTATTTTTCTTTGATTTTCATTGTAACCGGATCTAAAAAAGACCGGATCTTTTGTAACCACAAAAAGTTGTTATTTAAGATGGCAATGGAATCAATAACAAAGAAAGAAACGATTTTCCCCGCGAACACCCACGCCGGAGTCAAGGAACGAAATATCTTGTAGTTCATTGTAGTTCATTTCTTGAATGGACAATTGCTTGTCAAGACCATGCAATTCATTGATGATATTAGTAAAACGGGAAAACATGGCATCAATGGATTCATTAGGAAGCATTTTAAATAGCTCATAATCATGCATAAGCCCACTAATCTTAGATTCCTTAACTTGGGGGGTTCCTTCATGTGTGATACATAATTTTACCCAAATTTCGTATGCGGTTGTACACGTGGAAACTCTATTGTATTCATTGGGGGAAAGACCACAAATTAAGGCGTTCATAGCCTTAGCATTGAGATTGGCTTAATGCCTTTCTCCATCGGTCATGTTCCTAACTTTGGACTTCTCAACATATTTCTTTTCTATGAGCTCTAGGATATCAAGATCAATACAACGAAGGTAAATTCTCATCCTAGCCTTCCAATAAGCAAAGTTACTCCCGGTGAAGAGTGGTGGTCTAGTGGTGGATTGTCCTTCTAACATATGCATATTCAAAGAAGCCTCCATTAGATCTTTTCTCTAAGACGGTTAAACCAAAAACTAATATAGAGACCAAGCTCTGATACCAATTATTGAACCCTAGAGGGGGGTGATTAGGGTCAAGAGGCTATAATTGTGCAATAAAATTAAGACAAGCAAACCACAGTATTCTAATGCAATCAAAATAGAGGAGATAGGGTTAGGAATCGTTATCTTGTGACGCGCGATATATTAACGAGGTTCGGTCCGCTGACCTACGTCCCTGCTCCCCACTCTCGAGGAGAAATCCACTACACAACCCGGTTTGGAAGCCGGAACTTCGTCTACACAGCGATCCCCACACGATCTCACACTACACAGTCGATCTCTCTAGATCACACTCCCTCACAGTTGATCTACACAAGATCACACTCACAAGATAGTAGAAATGGTGTAAGACTCTCTCTTTACAACGTCCCTATGGCAAAGAGAAAGAGCACACTGAAGCTCGGAAGTGAACACACAGAAACTCAGTGAAAACAGGTTTTGAAATATAAGCTCTGAGAAAAACAACGTCACTGGGTTTTTTTTTTTTTGCAAAGGCTGGGACACGGAGGAAGAAGAAGAGGTGGAATTTAAATAGGAGAAAAACAGCTGTTTAAACCCATCCATTAATCCCCCAAAATCTGGAACAAAACGTCGCTGAGATCTGTACTGAGCGGCGCCACAAAAAGGACATATTTTACCGTTTGAATAATACGGCGGTCGACCGGTGAAAATTTCGGTCGACCGACGGAAAAGCTCGGTTGACCGATGAAAATTTCGGTCGACCGCTATCCAGATCAAAAACGAGAAAAACAAGCAGGACTTATCCGGTCGACCGGTGCGATCGACCGAAGGAAGCTCTCGGTTGACCAGTGAGGAATGAACATAGGTGCGGTCGACCGATGCGGTCGACCATATTCTGATACATCCCAAAACACTGTTTTTGACTCAACTAAAATATTTAGAAAATATTTATTTGACCTCTGAAAATTATGAAACTTTGTAAAATATTTTTGATGCTAAAAACAAACTATTTGGAAAAGGAATTTTGCAGATAGGTCCTCATACTTGTGAAAAATAGTATTTTGTAAAAAGCGCTTAAAAACATAACTATGAAAACGTGTGTGTGATATCCCAATAGCTTCAAGTGTAGTCAATAACTCTTTGCCTACATTCTAGCACTAGAAAGAAAAAATAAAAGATAGCTAATATCCTCATATAGAATGCAATGCTTGAGTCTTGATATAGCTTGAATTTGATGAAGCTTCTATTTTAATTTGTTGTTCTTGAAATAACGTTTGCTTCATCACTATGCCTCCTCCTCCTTTGGATATCATCGTTGTAGCGCATATTCCATCCAATCCTCCATTTGTGGCACTAATAAGCTTGATATATGAATTCACTATATTGTACTTAATAAGCCATTAGTACCGATAATGGTGGTTGTAAAACATCACCAAAACATAAGGGCTAACAATTATAGAATCTCACAAAACTCCAGAGACTTTGGCGGTCGACCGGCGTGGTTGACCGCGAGAAAAAAAATCAAAAAACTGTGTTCTAGACTACATTCGGTCGACCGCACTGTAGCAACAGTGCACAGTCATTTTCCAGTTTTTGATAGTTCTGGAATTTTGCGTATCTGATTTTGTAAAATCAATTAAAAATGGTAAATCAACTTCAAAAATCATAAAATGTTGAGGGAAGGTTTTATACATGTAGATGAACATGTTAGAGAAATAATTTCTGAAAAATCACTTCCCAGTTGAGAGAAATAAATGTTTGAACACAGATAAACAGTTTCTGAAAAACTGCTGAAAATACAGTTTTGTGAATTCAATTGGGCATAGTAAATCAACTCCAAAAATAAAAAATTTTTGAGTAAAGTTTCTAAACATTTAGATAAATATGTCAAAAAATATTTTCTTGAATATCACTTCCCATTTATAAAAACTCATCTGTTTTGTAAAACATGCACGAACATATGCACGAACAAAAATATGATTTTGTAAATTCTATTAAACATAACAAATCAATTCCAAACTTGATGAAACTTTACGAAATATTTATAAACATGAAAAAAAAACATGTTAGAAAAAGAATTTATCAAATTTAATTTCTATTTGTGAAAAATCATGTATTTTGCAAGTATGTCCAAAACATGAAAACCCAAAACCATGCATGTATATATATATAACTATATATATACATAGAAACCAAATACGTGTGTGTATATGATATTAAGCTTAAGGTACTTAACACACATAATATAAAATCTAAACTAGATTACCCAAGCCGATCTTGATCTTCAATAAGCTTGACTTGGTACACTTTGCGGATGAAGCTTGAACTTGATCTTTAACTTGAATTGTATGTTGCTTCACTCCACAATTCCGCCAACCTCCATTTGATATCGTCGTTAAAGCTCTATTCCATCCAACCTCCAACTACGTTGTTTGTCTATAATAAATAGAAATATATCAACACTAGACAAATAACATTAGAGGTAAATTGTTTGTTAAACATCATCAAAACAAGAAGGCCAACAGTAGACAGCAGCAATGAAGCCGACATTGAACCGGATCCTGAAGAAGATTGTCCATGGGAATTGAATCTAAATGTATTGGGTCAGGACGAGAGTAATAATAATGTACCGAGTGAGGGCGAATGGTGCATTAATGAAGACTTTATTTTGGCGTACTTGTCTGATGTGTCCTCTAAAAATAAACAAATAGAGAATGATCCTAATGCAGGTACCAACCCATGGCACGCGCTGTGTGCAGAGGCATACCTCACATTTCCAATTAAGTTATCCTTCACTTCAGATGAAGAAGTAGAAGATGCACAGAAGGCTATCTTCAAAGTCCCATCCAAAAGGAAAGGGCAGAAGCCGATCTTTTTTGGTAAAATCAAACCCGAACAACTCAAACGAGGAAGTTCGGGGGAAGATGACGGAGTCCCCCAATTCTATTACCACGAACCCAATTCTATACATTTAATGAAATGAATGGGATATAACTTTGATGAAAAACAGGGTTTAAATTTCGGGAAAGGTAGGCGAACCCCGATCCGAATGTCTCTAACCCCTGAAGGAAAACCTCCGGATTATTATCAAAAAACCGAAAGTGGCTTATGTTATGTCACAACTCTCTGCCTCAGAAAATGAAATTAGTAATTATCTGCGTCAAGATCACTCATCCAAAACGTCTTCCTGGGAATCTAACGTTAGTGTCGGACCTTTCTTTAAAAGTTTGACTATGAACATGGTTTCAACTAGTCACTCAGATGAAGATGAAGATGCAGGGGGTGACGAAGAGTTAATCGAATCAACCAATGACCCGTGGATCATGTTGGCCTTCTTATTTTGATGATGTTTAACAAACAATTTACCTCTAATATTGTTTGTCTAGTATTTGTGTTTTCTTATTTATTATAGACAAACAACGTAGTTGGAGAATGGATGGAATCGAGCCTTAACGATCATATCAAATGGAGGTTGGCGGAATTGTGGAGTGAAGCAACGTCAATTCAAGTTAAAGATCCAATTACAAGATTCTTCCACAAAGTTTACCAAGTCATGATCATTGAAGACCTTCATCAAGCTTGGGTATATTTAGTATAGGTTTATATTATGTGTGTTTAATACTCTAAGCTCAATATCATATACACACACAATATTGGATTTTCTCACAAAATGAGTTATTTTAAGATAACTTTGTGATATTGTTTTATTGACCATGTTTACTTTATATTCATGTGTTATAATGTTTATGAAGACATTTCATAAAGTTTCAATATGCGTTTAAACTCTTTTTGTCAAAAACATGTTCTTAACAAATTCATATTCATGCATGTTTTTACAAAATAACGAGTTTTCACAATTGAGAAATAAAAATTGAAAATTTATTTTTGTAACATGTTTGTTTTCATGTTTATAAATATTTTGCAAAGTTTCATCAAGTTTGGAATTGATTTGTTATGTTTAATGGAATTTACAAAATCATGTTTTTGTTCGTGCACATGTTCATGCATGTTTTACAAAACAGATAAGTTTTCATAAATGGGAAGTGATATTCAATAAATTATTTCTTTTACATGTTTATCTACATGTTTAGAAACTTTCCTCAAAATTTTAATATTTTTGGAGTTGATTTACCATGCCTAATTGATTTTACAAAATCGTGTATGTCAGCAGATTTTTAGAAACTATATATCTGTGTTCAAATATTTATTTCTCTCAAATTAGAAATGATTTTTCAGAAATTATTTCTCTAACATGTTCCTATACACGTCTGAAACCTTATGTCAAAATTTAATAATTTTTAGAATTTATTTACTATTTTTAATTGATTTTACAAAGTCAGATACACAAATTTCCAGAATGCTGGAATTTAGGGTATTTTGGTCTTTTCAGCCTATAACGGCTAGTTTTAGATATTTTCGATTTTTGGGGGTTTGTGGCTGATTTTAGAGGTTATAAAAAGCCCTTAACTTTTATTGTTTCTTATGGATGTTTAAGAGAGTTTTAAAAAGAGTTTTACAAGTTTGTTGAAGGGTTTTTAAGTTTGTTTCAAGAGTTTGTTTGTGAAGAAAATTCCACAAGAGCTTGAGGAGATCATCTATTGAAGTTTGAGCTTCCAACTATTCTCCCTCCACCTCTTGATCTATTGAGAAGTTTTCTAAACTCTTATCTAGCTTTACATTTGCTTAGTTATTTGATTATCTTTCTTTAAAGCTAGTTTTTATATTGAGTTTAGATTTGATTATATTATCTCATTGTTACACACACCCACATTGAGCTTATTGTATTTTCATACATAGTATATTTGGGTTGGTGAAAGTTATAACAATTGAGTGTGAGCTTTCATTGTGTTCTCATCCATAGTAGAGAACAAACATTTATTATATTAAGCCTAATTGTGAGGATACACTTTGTAATACACTTGTACACCGAGAGGAGTCTCCCCAGGAGTGGGGAGCGGAGACGTAGGACGGAAGGTCCGAACTCCGTGATCATTTGATTGTGTTTGGATGTGCTTTGGCGTTTATTTATATTTATGCTCATTGCTCATATCGCCATTGTCTCATTATTCATATCATCCTCTATCTTGTTTCATATTGTTTACCCTTGTATTAGTTTATATACTCTTGCATATATATTTCATCATATAGGATATATCTTATTGTTTACATTGCTTATCCTAGCTCACATATCTTATGGTATTTTATACTTGCTAGGATAACTTATTATTAGTTTTAATTGGCATAAAATCGGATTAGATTAGCATAATACCCTAATCACCCCCCCTCTAGGGTCTAACAGATCAAACGTCTTAACATATTATGGGATATGCGTTTCGAACAACACGAACCACCCACTGAAGATAACGTAATCCAGGTCAACATGGGAGGCGAATCTGACCCTAAACCAATTTTCATAAGCGAAAGCTTATCATCCGAGAAAAAAGATCTTATATCTCTCGTCCGAGAATATATAGATGTCTTTGCTTGGAATTATGAAGATATACCTGGCCTTGACCCAAAAGTGGCTATGCATCGTCTCAACATCGATCTGGATGCCAAACCCATTAAACAACAGCAACGCCGGTTTCGTCCAGAGATCATGGAAACAATTGAGTCTGAAGTTAAAAAGCTTATAGACTCAGGTTTTATCAGAGAGGAACAACACCCGGACTGGGTGGCCAACATTGTTCCAGTGCCCAAGAAAAATGGTAAGGTCCGTATATGCATCGACTTTCGTGATCTTAACGCAGCCTGTCCAAAGGACGAGTTCCCGCTTCCTATCACGGATGTTATGATTGACAATACATGTAGATATGAAAGGATGTCTTTCATGGACGGATTCTCCAGGTACAATCAGATCAAGATGCACCTGGAAAACGAAAAACATACTGCTTTTAGATTACCACTGGGGGTGTATTGGTATATAGTGATGCCATTCGGCCTGAAAAACACAGGTGCAACTTATTAACGTGCAATGAACGCCATCTTTCACGAACACCTACGTAAGAAGATCGAGTGCTACGTTGACGATATAGCAGTAAAAAGCCAACATAAAGGTGATCATCTTACAGATTTGAAGATAATGTTCGATATCATGCGAGCACATCAACTGAAAATGAACCCAACAAAATCATTCCTGGGGGTATCAAGTAGAAAATTCCTAGGATTTATCATCACATCCAAGGGAATCTCTCTTGATCCGGAGAAAGTGCGTGCTATCCAAGATATGCCGCCTCCGAAGAATCTTAAAGAACTTAGAGGTTTGCAAGGCAGACTGGCCTATATTCGGAGATTCATATCTAATCTTTCGTGGCGCTGCCAACCTTTCTCTAAACTCATGAAGAAAGGAGTGTCTTTTGTTTGGGACGAAGAATGCCAAAAAGCATTTGAGGAGATTAAGAGATATCTCACTCAACCGCCAGTTCTAGTGGCCCCAATATCAGGAAAACCATTCCTGTTATATGTAAGGGCTATGGATCATTCTCTAGGAGCTTTACTGGCCCAGAATGATGATCAAGGGCAAGAACAGGCCATCTACTACTTAAACAGGACTATGATGGGAGCCGAGCATCGATATAATCCGGTCGAAAAAGAATGTCTCGCTTTGGTATTCACAGTTCAAAAGATGCGACATTACCTAGTTGGACAAACAATTCATGTCATTTCTAAGGTAAATCCCTTGAGAGTTCTGATGACGAAGCCATCATCTCTAAATTACCGGCTCGCAAAATGGGTCATTCTCTTGTCATAATATGACATGCAATTTATGCCCCAAAAGACGGTCAAGAGTCAAGCATTGGCAGACTTCTTAGCCGATCATCCGGTGCCAGGGACATCTAAGTTGTATGAAGAATTACCCAACAAAGTCGCTGAAGCTTGCGTTACTCAAGGAACTACACAAGTGTGAAAATTGTTCTTCGACGGTGCATCTAGAGCAAACCCTCATGGAGCAATTACAGTAGGGGTAGGAGTAGTATTGATCTCTCCTAACGGTCATGTAATCCCAAGAGGATTTTCCCTAATCAAACCGTGCACCAACAATGTAGCCAAGTATAATGCTCTGCTATTAGGAATGTAATTTGCTAAAGAACTCAATATTCGGCATCTCGAGGCTTACGGTGACTCTCAGCTCATCGTAAATCAAGTCCGAGGAGATTATGAGGTGCGTCATGAGGATCTAATCCCGTACTACTTCGCAGTGCTAAAGCAAGCTAAAAAGTTCGAAGGTTTCTTTATTGAATACATTCCGCGGGCTCAGAACGCTTATGTGGACGCTTTAGCCTCTTTGGCAACTTCATTAGCATTGCCACCAGAGGCTGAAACAATGATTCTAGTCACAGGACGTGAGCTATACTATTCCAAGATCCCTATAGAGGAAAGTTCAGACAAGACATCGACAGGAGAAGTCTATACAATCTCGATGCAGCTGGAATCTAGAGATTGGCGATTCCCGTACATCGACTTTGCCGTATACGAAATTTTACCCGAGGACCCTAAAGAAGCGGCTGCTATCAAACGAAAGGCCCTCCAATTCTATTATGATATAGTTTCTCAAATATTGTATCATAAATCACATGATGGAGTTCTGCTTCGGTGTCTCTCTCGGAAAGAAGCAAAAGAGGCCCTCAAGGAAGCTCATGACGGAATGTGCGGAGCTCATCAACCCGGAGCTAAGTTAGGAGATCGTCTTCGGCGAATTGGCTATTATTAGCCAAAAATGTTCTCTGACGCAGTCGACTACGCTAAACGTTGTCACGCATGCCAAATTCACGGTGACTTTATCCATCAAGCACCAGGAAATCTACATCCCACATCGGCATCTTGGTCGTTTGAAATATGGGGCATGGATATTGTGGGACCAATCTCTCCTCCGACTTCTAAAGGACACCGGTTCATTCTGGCAGTAACCGATTATTTCTCCAAATGGGCGGAGGCAATCCCACTAAAAGAAGTCAAGACAAAGAATATGATTAAGTTTATCAAACATCATGTCATCTACCGCTTTGGAGTCCCGAGATGAATAGTTCACGACAACGGGACACAATTTATCAGCTTTGGATTTCAAAGATTTTGCGATAAATTTAGAATCCAAAGTGTCGCATCTACGGCGTATTATCCGCCCACGAACGGTCTTGCAGAAGCCTTTAACAAGACCATCGTGAAGCTTCTCAAAAACTTTGTTTCCAAGAGCCGACGCGATTAGAACGAAAGACTTGGAGAATGCCTATGGGCCTACCGCACAACAGTGAGGACCCCTACGAGAACTATGCCGTTCTCTTTAATATACGGCTGCGAAGCTGTACTGCCACTTAAGATTCAAATCCCTTCCCTGAGAGTCGCAATTACAACTGGACTAACAGAAGAAGAGAAACATCAATGACGCCTTCAGGAACTCGAAGCCTTAGATGGCAAACGACTTCAAGCTCAGCAGCAAATAGAACTATATCAAGCCCAGATTTCTAAGGCCTACAACAAAAAGGTTAAAGAACGGATTTTTAAGAAAGGCGATTTAGTTTTGGCCAACAGACGACCATGGTGATGACACATAAAACCAAAGGGAAGTTCAATCCTAAATGGGAAGGGCCCTTCGTAATAGAATCAGTGTATTCGAATGGAGCTTATCGCCTTATCAACCAAAAAGGAGACAGGCTCATGATACCAATTAACGGGAAATTTCTTAAAAGATATTTTCCATAAATCATGCAGCCCCCTAAACCCCAGCCAAATCAAGCTGGGGGTTGCCAATTCATAGTGTATTTCGAAAATAAATTTTGATTTTCCTTGTCTTGTATGTCGTCATGTGAACACTACACCTCTGACAATTGAAATTTTCTGGAGTTATTCTAAGTAATAATAAAGAGAATTTCGATTTCGTGCCAAGTTAACACTACACTTATGGCATTTGCATTACTTTTCATTGTCCTGAACCAGATTTCAACAAAAGAGATGATGAAAAACAAAAGAGATGATGAAAACCAAAATGATATCATTTTCATTCAATATTGTTAATTTGAATACAAAAGTGAAAACAATCGAAATGAAAATGATACAAATTTATTCCTCAGCTAAAAACAATTCAAATCCTAAGCGTCGGGGCCCATCAGCCTAAAGGACTTGAGCTTAGATTTAAGCGCCGATATATTCTCCTCGCGAGCCTTTCTGATTTCTTCGGTTATCTTGCTCTTGAGCTCCTCTTCATCAGGTGCTGCTTCTGCAATCTCTCGCCGAAGCTTATCAGCAGCGACAATTTCATCACAATAGCCTTTGAAAAGACCGTCACAGTGAGCAGCTAGCCCTCTTATAACTTCCATATCGTCAGCTAATTGGGCATTTATCTGAGATAGCTCAACACCCGTACTGGTAAGTTCTATCGCAGTATCCTAGATACCTATAGTCAGGCTACCCCATGTCCACTTGTATCTGGAGATGCTCCTCGTATAGATTGGCAATACGAGATTCTGTCTTAGACAGACTCTTCTGAAGAGCCTCTTGGTGTTGTGCTTTCAAAGCTTTAGCCTGAGAAAGAGCCCGATCCACTTCTGGTCCTATGTCGTCACGTTGTAGCATTGAAAGGAATTCTAATTCATATTCTAGAATAACAATGCTCTCACGATAATTATCGGTCCACAATACATTCCCCTGGTTCTCGATCTTGGCGAGACATTCCAGCAGATGGGGTTCAAAAACCTTGAAACTCACATCCCCGAGACTAACGACGTCGATAGTCATTTGCATCCAATGCTCTAATTGTTCGATAATCTTCCTCAAAGTTTCCGAGCTTGGGGGTGGAGCAGTCGGATAAATAAAGCAATTCGCATAATCAGTGCGAGTGGGGCGATGGATAGCTTCAGATGATAACTTTTCGGGCATATTTGACACTGAGCCTGGGGTGGCCGACCCCCGCCCACATGTTGTCATCTCAGGATCGGGAGGAGCAGCTTGAAGCATAGTATCCTCTCTGTTCTCAGGAGATGCAGCACGCGCCGACTTTATGGCATCCCCCATCAACTTGGCTTTATTAGAATTCTTAGCTGCGATGGGTTTTTGTTTGCGAATGATTCTGTCATATTCACCTACCTCCTCAGCAGTAAGGGGCCTCTTCCCTGATGATCTTAAGGAGCGAGGCTCAGGAGGGGGTGCTCCCTCGAGAACTTCTTTAGTATCCTCTTCTTCAGAAGGCTCAGCAGCGGGTAACTCCTTGGGGATCTCCTCGATTCCGACCACCTCTCGTTCGCAGGACAGATAGTCCTCTATCCCTGGTAATCGAGTCCTGGCAGAACCACTTCTCGATTCATAAAGTTCCCGGATTTCATTTATGCATGAAGTATATATATATATATCATATTCGGGGATTTGAGAAGCTTTGTCAAACCAATCGCGGAAGTTCGCTATGGTGGAACAACTAGGCGGCAAACTAGGCAGAGTAAACTGCGCATGAGTCCCTCGGGCAGAAAAGAAATACCAAGCACGAGCACCTTCGTATAGATTCCCGATGTGAGCTAATCGCGGATTAGGGTTACCAACATAAAGCTGGTCATACCCGAACTGTCGAGCAAAATGCGAGGGAACGTATGGCTCAATTATACATCTCTCACCTAGTCGGAAAACCAGGTAGCCCACTCTGATAGTGAGAAGACATTGGAAGGTCCCTGTGTTTAAAAGCGAGGACCCTTCAAAGACTACGTCGCCAAACTTCGGGCCTTCTTCTTCAGCCCCATCGAAACAAGGGCGGCAACAAAAAAGATCATAATTATCTTCCAAAGACAAGAGTTGTCTAGCCCGGACTATGTACACGATCGTCCATGTGGCTGACTCAAGCCTCTGCACGAAAGGAACAGAGGTGTTATTATCATGTATGATCCCCGTCATCAAAGAGGGACAATGCAGCACAAACCAAGCCACTAAATAAGTATAGGGCATTGGTGCACGGGGTTGGGGAGTCTTCCAAACTTTCTTGCCAGCAACATTCATCTCCTTGACGTTGAGGAGTTCAGAAATCAAATCCCGTAAGCCTTTCTGCAGACAACCTGTCATTACAGAGAGAAGACTTAGAGGTCTTCCATGAACCAGGAGAACGGCTGGGTAGACTACCTCAACCAAGATCGATTCAGCCGGTTTCGACGGCACGGCGCACCGCTTCAACCATAGCATCAGGAAACCAGCTAGGAGGGCCGTGTCAGAAATGAGAATTGTAGCTTAATGATGAAAACTTTCAAATTCACTATCAGCTTCAAATCCATCTTCTGAATACTTGTTCTTATAAGTGACATTAGGAGCCTTGATGCGGGCTTTAATGCTCTTAGAAGAGCTTACAGCAAGACGGGTCACCATCAAATCTTTCTGACCTAAATTCTGAAATAGATAGTCTGCCCAGGCTGTATGCATGAGACCACCTCCACGCGTCCCAACGACTTGAGCGCAGATGTGGAAATGACACATTAACTCCAAAAAAGTGGTGTATATCCCAGGATGAGCAGTCTTCAGAATGGAAAGTTCCTCATTTGTTGGAACAAATTCTTCATAGGGTATTTGCCCAAAGGATAGTTCTGATACTACATGCATCTCGTGGAGAGCAAATTCCAACTCCCCGATGAGCGTGAAAAAGGTACAGCTATCCGGATTATACCACTTCAGCATAGAAAAGAGAAATGGATAATTCTGAGCGATTCCACGCCTTGTAGCCTGTACTGATATTGTAAGGCCAGACTGAGCGAGAGGCTCCTTGAGTTCCTCAAGAACAAAATCCATCATCCGGGTCCACCAGCCATCCTCTCCAGAGAACAACCAACCAGGAGAACGAAAGGCTTGTGCAGGAAATTCACCTCGAGCAGCAATGAACTGGCGTATGAAGATGTTCGCCGGAAGAGGTGCCTCCTGAGCAAGGTCCTTTTTCTCAAATCTGCCAGGCCTCAGACCCTTGAGTTGCCCACCAATGTGTACCCGAGATGATCGACCAGATCCAAATGAGATGTTTTCCTTCTCCTTGACAAGATCGAAGGCCAAACCTCTACGATCACCGACACTCAGAAAGTATGAAAGCGGGTACATTCTCTTCATGCTTGGGAGGAAGAAGAAACGATCATCGACTCTTCGCAGCATCTAGGAATCTTCTACATATCCAACTTGGTCATCAGCCAATATGTGATCTCCGAATAAAAATGCCGGTTTGACAAATTAATTCAGACCCGCAGGTGTTTCTAGATCCAGATCAGTGATCAGAGCCCGAAGAGTGGAACACCCGGCAAACCTAATTAAATGTGTCCGCTCCAAGCTAGGGAAAGTGCATAGAGGAATCTCTCTGTGAAGACCAAAAGTTTTCCCCACTTCTGGATTGTCAGTATAGCTAAAATGTTGCTCCGGCAGAAGTGGCACGTTGGGAAAAAGCACTGCAAAACAAGAAACAGAAGTTAGTAACTAAAGGGAGCTGCCAATGGAAGGAACTAGACTAGACGCAGACTTTAAAAGTTGTGTTTCTAATCCTGAACCCAGGCTCCCAAATCTGTGTTTCTAATCTTGAACACATACTTCAAGATCTGTGTTATTTATCTTAAACGCAGACCTCAAGAGCTGCGTTATTTATCTTAAACGCAGACCTCAAGATCTGCGTTATTTATCTTAAACGCAGACTTCAAGATCTACATTCTTTATCTTAAACGCAGACTTCAAGATCTGTGTTCTTTATCTTAAATGCAGACTTCAAAATCTGCGTTGCTGATCTTAAACGCAGACTTCAAAATTTGCGTTATTCAAGATCTACGTTTTTAGCGTAGAGTCCAAACTCACGATCGGAGTTCATGATTAACGCAAAGTTCCAACTGTGCGTTCCAATTACAAAGAAACGAGTCATCTTCCTCGTTAATAAGAACACATCTAGGGTTTTCAGAAAACTTGTCGAAACAAGTTACCATGGCCACCACTTACCACAGCAACGAGGCCCATACGATAGTGACAGCAATGTCGAGGCGCTCGTGAGAGCAGCAAAATTGTTGGTGTTCTCGGCCGGCGATGCCTCCAAAGCCGCCTTGGCGATCTTCTTGGAACCCGAACTCATCCTCCTAGGCGTCATGTGTGTAGTTGATCAGAGAAGACGGAGTTCGTCGGAGAATTGATCAAAACTCAAACGAGAATTCTCGTTCTTGGAATCAAGCTAAAAGTAGAAAGAGTCAAATGACTCTTGATGTGACCACTCAGGTCTATTTATAACAGTCGTCAAGCTGTTAAATCGGTGTGGGATTCTAGGAAAGAATCCCAACCATCTCTGAAACGCGATCTTCCGCGTTAGTAGATAAAGTCGGTTAGACTTTAAACGCAGAACTCATCTCTGCGTCCAATTCCCAAACGCAAGGCTTAAACCTGCATTACAAGAGTTCTTAACTCTGCGTTTTGAACCTTAAACACAAGGGTTACCTTTGCGTTGCAACTCTTCTAAAAAGAAGAATCAACACTTGTGTTTTCAAATATGACACTTATTCCCCAAAGTCATGAATTCTTTTAACAGAGTGTTGTCAAATCTCTGTATTTCCTCAGCAGAGTTTAACCCAAAGTCATGAATTCTTTTAACAGAGTGTTGTCAAATCTCTGTATTTCCTCAGCAGAGTTTAAATCTTCGTCGGGTTAATATTACACCTCAGGCGATCATCATCCCCACAGAGTCTAAATTTAGCTGGCATCAATACCAATACGACTATAATTCCTTTGTCAGAATCCACTTATCGATTCTCATCAATGGAACGATAAATCTCCAAAATCATTCAAATCCTGATCAATTTACCAACTCTGCTCAACAGAGTATCAAATAACCAATTGATCAACTGCCTTTCAGTGGGGTGATAAAATTCCCCGAATCTCGTTCAAATCACAAGTAATACAATTCATCGCTCCGATGATAAAACATTTAGCAATCTTCCCCAGCGAGATGCTTAAATATCTTCCTCACAGATGTCACGTTAAAATTACACCTTTGACAAAAATCAACTTATCGACTCTCCTCAATAGAGCGATAAGTCCTCAAAATTGCCCCGATCATAATATCTTTCTTGTCACGTTATAATTACACCTCTGACAAAAATCATTTTATCGACTCTCTTCAATAGAGCGATAAGTCCTCAAAATTATTCAGATCGCAATATTTCTTTCTTGTCACGTTAAAATTACACCTCTGACAAAATCAACTTATCGACTCTCTTCAATAGAGCGATAAGTCTTTAAAATTACCCCGATCGTAATATCTTTCTTGTCACGTTAAAATTACACATCTGACAAAAATCAACTTATCGATTCTCTTTAATAGAGCGATAAGCCCTCAAAATTGCCCTGATCGCAATATTTATTCTTATCACGATAATATCATACCTCTGGCAAAATTAATCTATTGACTCTTCTCAATAGAGCGATAAATCCACGAAACTCTGTTACGTTAACAAGATACCTCTAACAGTTCCAACTCGTTTGAACCAGTTGATTCTTCTACGTAAGAATAACAAGTGTTCATATACCCATCCCCAACAGATTAAGATTTTCTGAAATTATGATTCTTCTACGTAAGAATAACAAGTGTTCATATACCCATCCCCAACAGATTAAGATTTTCTGAAATTATAGCGAATGATAATAAAGAGAATTTTAAGTTGGCACTTGCGGATTTCTTTTAGTGTCTATAACAAAAAAAATAACACAGGAAGAATTCTATTGAACGAGTCATATCCTAAGGGAGTGATGAGTACGTATCCCCGACAAGTTAAAGTTTTTCTAGAATTGTCTTAAATGATAATAAAGGAAATTTTATAAATTTGGCATTCTTCATATGATTTCATTGTTACAAGTCAGAACACGACACATGCAATAAATAGAGAAAAGCCAAAATCACTTTTTTTATTTTACTCAAAAATATTAAGAAGTGATACAAGAACCTTGTTCTTATCAAACAAAAAAAAGAACAATACATAATTAAGCCTCCAAACCAGTAAAAGTGAAAGATGCAAGCCGGGACTTAATAGCAGATAGTCTTTCTTCGTCGGCCTGCACCATCACCTCGGCTTTCTTCTTAAGTGCGATCTCATCCGGCGTCATTGCAATAGCTTTCTTTTGGATAAGTTCAAGGTCCTGGACCGACGAACGATAGGTGGCGTAAGTCTTCACGCTTTCTAATGTGAGCTCTTTAAAATTTCCTCTTCTCGCGCAAGCTCGGCCCTGTGTCAAGCCATCTCCACCTCTAATCAATCAAGTGCCGCCATGGACGTTTGTACGGCAGCATTAGAAGCATCCACAGTGTGCTGTTACTGTAGCATCCAACCGTTGCACAGTAATGATAACATCTATTTTTCTATTTTTTTATGGGTTTTTAAGGTTTTTTGAGTTGTTTTCTTCAAGCTTATATATACCCCTTTGCCATAACTATTTTCCAAAAACTAAGAGAGGATTTTAAACCAAGTTTAAAAGAGTTTCATCAAGGGTTTAAGTTTTTGTTTAAGTGTGTTGAAAAAGCTTTTAAGCATTTGGGAGTTTGATTTTGGGAAATTAATTTCACAAAAGCATGAGGAGATTATCTATTGGTGTTTGAGCATCCAACCATCCTCCCTCAATCTCTTGATCTATTGAGTATTAAGCTAGAATTATATTGAGTTTAGTTTTGATTTATTTCTCTTTGCTTACACACACACAACCATTGAACTTATTGTATTTACATTCATAGTGTAATTGGGTTGTCGGATTGTGTAACCTAGAGAGTGAGCTTACATTGAGTTCTCATCTATTGTAGAGAACAAATCATTTGTTATATTATAAGATTGTAAAGTTTTCATTTAGCTAGAAAACCGAGTGTGAAGTGGAGATATCCTGGAGGTGAGGAGCGGAGACGTAGGTCGTGGGGACCGAACTCCGTGAATAAAATTGTGAACTGTAAACGTTATTCGGGTGAGCGTAGAAAACCCGGTTGTGATAGTGGATTTCTCCCCAGGAGTGGGGAGCGGAGACGTAGGACGGAAGGTCCGAACAGCGTGATCATTTGCTTGTATTTGCATTGTCTTTGGCGTACTTAATTCTTGTGTTCATATCTTATATCGCCATTGTTCTTTTGCTTATTTATATTATCCTCTATATTGTTTCACCCTTGTGTTAGTTTATATATCCTCGCATATATTTTACTATATATCTCATTGCTAGGATATTGCTCTTTGTTCATATTGCTTATTCTTGCTTGTAACATATTATATATCTATCTTGCAAGATTACTTTATTAATTAGTTTTAATTGGCATAAAATTGCATCTAAATAGATCATAAACCCTATATTACCCCCCCCCCCTCCCTCTAGGTTAACCGCACACGACGTGGAGCTCGGAGCTGACGGAGGGGGCT
The DNA here is from genome assembly GCF_001876935.1 of Asparagus officinalis. Classification (NCBI taxonomy): domain Eukaryota; kingdom Viridiplantae; phylum Streptophyta; class Magnoliopsida; order Asparagales; family Asparagaceae; genus Asparagus; species Asparagus officinalis. The sequence continues at coordinate 66,919,664 of NC_033803.1, read as the reverse complement.
GAGCATCCGAGGCAACTCGGGCGACAGCGATCGGGACGGAGCTTACTGGCCCTGTTAGGCTCGACGCGTAGGAGCTGCAGGCAGTGCGCATCATGCTCTTATTGGGCTCGCCAGTGGTGGTTCGACGGCTGAGTATGGGTGCTCGGGAGCCAATCGAGCTTAGGCTGGCTCAGCTTGGCGGAGGCGCGGTTGTGAGGGCGACCGATGGGGAGAGGGAGCAACGGTAATAGGTACAGGAAGTCACGCGATATAATATATTTGTGCTCTCGAAAATCATCTTCGATGTCTACACTTAACCATCTAAAATGTAAATACCCCCACTTAACACCTAACTAAATGGAACAAGTACATCGATCGAAAAATCCAAACAAGGAACCCTATATATACCATATGTTCCAAGTACTTAGGAGATAAGTGGTAATACTCTCATTTTAGTGTTAAGTATAAACATCGCCATACATGCAACCATAAGCCATAAACAAGTCAATGTGTGCGATTATTTGTGTGGTTATATTTAGATTTAACGCTAGAATGAGGATATTTCCGCTTAATTCTTAATCTTTTGGAACACATGGTATATATATGAGGGGTTTCTTGTTTGGATTTTTCGTCCGACGTACTAGATCCATTCGATTAAGGGTTGAGTGGGAATATAGTCATCCTGGATTATTAAATATAAATATCTCTATATGCTTATCAAGAGTAAATATTCTGAGATGTTTATGTTTGCGGGTTAAATTAGACCCTCTACGTGCTTTTCTAGTATTATTATTTGCTTAAGTATGATTTCTGAATTTCGAGGACGAAATTCTTTTAAGGGGGGAAGAATGTAAAACCCCAAAAATTTGAATATTTTGTGATAAATAATAATAAATATGTTATATATTTATAAATAACATATTATGTTATTTGAGTATGCTAGGAATTGATTTGAGATAATTCAATGTATATATGTATATATATAAGAGCAAATGCACAATTCATGCTCGATGTATAAATCTGGAAATTTATGACCAGCGAAGAGATTTTATATTTTTCTTATAGATGTAGTTGGGATTTGGAAAAACTTAAAAAACAAAAGTTGTAGGTATCTTCAATATCTTTTCAACAAGTCTTAGATCACCTCATTCTGAGGTCGGAGTGAAAGTTATGGCCAAAATATCAAAGGTTATTTTCCTAGTCAGATTAGCATTCCTGGTTCGGGTCAAACGGGTTTATTTCGGGTTTGTATATATATAAATATGTGTTTTCATAAAAATTAACATCCTTACATCAGAGTTTCAAACCCTAGCAGCCTCTCTTCCTCTCTCTGAATCCCTAGCCCTAAAGTTGAGAATTTTGAGAGCTTTGTGAAGCAAATATCGATACGAGGGTGAGATCATCAACGTGTAGCAAGGGGAAAACGGCTTGGTTGTACTTCTTTTTTTGTTATTGGTTATTTCAGAGGCTTAGAATAATGTCTAAGGCAAGATTACCTTCATCCAAACTCTTCCCCATAGTTAAATAACTAGTAAGATATTTAATATGATGTTGAATATGTGTTTTCATGCTTGAATCTTAACATGATGTGATAAAAGTTAAATTTTTGATAGTAAACCTTAAAACAAATACTAGATTAATAATCTTTTCTTATTGTTTATGATAGTATCATGATCATTATCATTAGGATTTTTTATAATTTTATTTATATATGAGAAATTTAAGAGATGTACTAAATAAATATTTTCTTACTAAATAAATATTTTCTGTAGAAAACTGCAGCAATTATATCATGTTTAACTGAGATTTTAAAATAAAAAATAAACTCCAAATTTAACTAAACTAGTTCTAAATAAAATATATATGTATCTAGTTTTTAAAACAGAAGACTAATCTTAAAAATCATTTTTATAGAGAAAGATATGATCTTTTTACTAACAATATGTCCTGCAGAAAAACGGATGCACATATATAATGTTTAACTAGAGATTTGGGATAACAAATGAACTCCAAATTGAACCAAACTTATGTCATCTGAAAGATGTGTGAATCTAGTTGTCAAAACAGAAAACCATTTATAAAAATAGTTTTCCTAGAGAAAGATATGCTTATTTTACTAACAGATGTTACGTCTGTTTTTTCTGCTCGTTTTGTGGAGCTGTGTTACGTCTGTTTTTTCTGCTCGTTTTGTGGAACTGTGTTGCGCCGTTTTGAGGTGCGTTCGTGGAGTTTTGAGCTGCTTGATGTTATACGTATAGTCATGAATATGTTATGTTATACATTTAAGAATCCTAATGGGATTATGATGAATTTTGATTTGATCATATTTGAATTAGATATAGTTCATATACATGTTAGATGTCGTTGATGGGCACAACTCAGTACTATATGGGATAGTGCGTCGACATACCAGATATACACGGTTTATACATGAGGTGAATGTCGTTGATGAGCAGAGCTCAGTACTATATGGGATAGTACGTCGACATACCATAGATACAAAGATTTACATGAGGTGGATATCGTTGATGAGCTCAGTTCAGTACTACATGAGGTAGTGCGTCGATATTCCATATGTACAGACCATTGAGTCGGATTTTAGGAGGCTTGATCTAGCCGTCCGTCCCGCACTAGGGTGCGATGAGGCTCATGAGCCGTATTTCTAGGATGCCTATTTGGTAGTCCGTCCCGCACTCATGTTATGCACTGAGATCGTGATGAGACTAATGAGCCGTGTACACAGTTCAGGATACCTACAGGGTAGTCTGTTGCACTGAGACAATTACTTGATAGCCTAAATATGGCAGATGCCGATTTTGAATACGACCTATCATTAAACTATACGGCTGAGATATGTTACTTTTGAAAGTATATAAAATTATATGCTAGTATTTTATTCTATCTCTCCAGTGATAGTGGAAGATATTATAAATACGATGTGTTGATATCTTATTTCTTTTACTTTCCTTTTTACTTTTTAGTTGGGATCAATGATTAAAGATTCACAACTTGAGACTTATGGTATATACATGAGGGTTTCCTTGTTTGGATTATTTTGCTCGACGTACCAGTCTCGTGTTATGGATTTTTAATTATTGGTTTCATTAGATTATATTTTCTTAGTTCGGTATTAATGTTTAGATATCTACAACTTGAGACTTATGGTATATACATGAGGGTTTCCTTGTTTGGATTATTTTGCTTGACGTACTACGTCTCGTGTTATAGGTTTCTAAATGTTAATCCCACTTAGATACGGGGAAAATGAATCTAGGTAGACTATGCTTAATAGATTAAGTCTCCACTCCATCTAGCAGCCCTTTCCCTGGGGGCGGATGGAGGTAATCTTGCTATAGTGCTCTGACGCTCTTATTGTTGTTTCTTTTTCTTTTAAAAATACCCTTTTAGGTAGCTCGGAGTTCCGGAGAGCCGCAGGATGGCGGAGTTCTTGCATAGTCGCCGTCCCGAGAGGTTTATTAGAGGCTCCACTGTAGTTTTAAATTTTATTCAGACTTAGAGTTTATTTCCATTTTGTAAAGGCAATGAGCCTTAGTTCGACTTTCCGTTTTAATTCATGTTGAGACATCGTATGTTATTGCAGCCTCCAAATGTATTTCAGTTTATTTTTAGTTGAGACATAACCTTTATTTATGAGATATCATCTTCTTTATCATGTCTATTATTGTCGTTCTACTTCCTTGCCTGTTTTGTACCTATGCTTTTATTTGATCCCACTAGAGGATGTTATTATGATTGGTGAAACTTATTGTTGCACAGTGTGGGGTGCATGGCAGGTTTGACATCTCTGGGTTCACCTCGGACTGCAACCATGAGTGAAAACAGGGGCGTCACACTTATACTAAAAGGAGGTAAGATTTTGAAACCCACAACATGCGAGATGAGTACGTCGAGGGAATAATCCAAACAAGTAAACCCTCGTATATACCATATATCTCAAATTGTAAATCTCTAAATATTAACTCCCAAAATTTCTATACACAGCAATATCAATATACATCACCCATACTTCATCCAGGTCATACCGTGCATGTCAAATCTATTACAAAGCATAAAACACATTATTCTTATTTTTTACATGTTATTTGAATTAGAGAAGAATATTTTCATGTATATAAATCGGTTCCCCGTAAACCATCCCGGGAACACGGCTTCAAGTCAGGAATTGGTCTTTGGCCCATGTATGTATATAACTCAGGATATCAGGAATGCGCATATGCATGTTTATATACATGTTATATTCTTCATCTAATTCCCCTTTATAAACCCCATGTTTGTCGATTAACTTTTAAATGACTATGCATGAAATATTGTGCACTAACCACAGAGTTACCGTGGAATGACGTCTGTAAAACTATAAAAATAACTGTGACCTAGAACATGTCTAATCAAGATGGGTGCATCGTCTAGTCGATGCTATAGTAGTAATAGCCAAGGAAAAATCTCATATCGGGATGTCGATATCGAGAGCATAGCCATGCTATGAAAGCATGCTTATAAATCATATTTTTAACAATAATCCTCTTCATGCACAGTCTCTCCTATTGAATGACAACTAGGTGATCAACATAGCATCAGGTGATCCAATAAGCATCAAGAGATCAACCAATATCATCATTCATCTTAATAAACGAAAAATAATTAAAAAGCATAATTGTCTAGTATCAAGCGGGCCAAATAGTACGAAGTAATGTTTCTTAATATCACAAGCTTCTATTCTAAAGTGTTCCAGGTCAACTTTTTTCATGATTTTGCCTATCAAGCTTGGGAGAGCAAAGTAGTGGATGGCTCAGTATACGTAGCTAACCCACCATGTCTAAAGTTCCTTGTGAAAAGAATAATGTAGAAAGGCTATCTAAGCTCAGTTTCGATTTATTAGTGTAATATTCATAACTAGAAATATTTGACATAAGAAAGTTGAATAATAATAATAATAATTTAAGAATCTTATACTTAAACAGAACTTTGGCCCAAAATAAATACTTACATAGATAAGTTTTTTTTTCCTAAACTAACTGTACTTAGATTTAAGCCTTAATATAAGGTACTTTGCTAATATAATAGTATAATACTTAAGAAAAGAAAATTTGACAGTAACAAGAAGTTTCCTTGTCGCAAATATGTCGTTAGCTAGAAAGTAAATACTTTCAAAGTTACTATATATATTGACAATTTAGTGCGAATGAGGATTATTCTAAAAAAATACTAGTTTAGTAGAAGGTATTATATAAAGTTTCATGTATCCAGCTTTCAGATCAGAGAAAAACATAAGGTAATACGGCTCATATGCTAAAAGATATGCAGGCTACATTTACAATTATATTTCATATAGCAAACTAATTCGTATAAGTATATATTTATAGGGAGACATTTATTATATAATGAAAATAAATTAATCTTATTAATCCTCTGGTAAGTAGAGAGAATATAATAAAACCAACAATCTCTTCAAGTCTAAAAATTTCATCCCACATAACCAGAGACATAGTTACATACTAGCTGCACTTCGGAAAACCCCCAAGTACATACTTCACAAATGAGAACAAAGATCCATATATATCTTAAATATTTAGGTCCACATACAGAGAAAATAATTTTAAGTGAAGCAAAAAGACTAAGTAGGAAATAATGCTAGGAAATAATTTAACAATACAAGGCAAAATTTCAAAATCACAGATGCTCCTAATTAAAACATATAAATTTGTACAATAGTCATGGCCTGGAAATCTGAAGATATCTACAGCAAGAGATTATAATATTTGATATAAAAAAATAATACAATATAATTTCGAGGATCACGTATATCATGTCCACTCAAGAATTTTCAAGGGAAACAAGAACTACAAGCAGATATTAAATAGTTAAATGATGGAAATAATTAAAATAGTTAAAACATCTTGTATTACATATTGTTACATAAACCATATATATATATATATATATATATAATTGGAAACTCTGTTCATATCTAAAAGATATTATTGAAAATTATTGTTACAAAAAAAGTATTTATAGGTATATAGTGGTTTATACATACACTACAGATTCAAGACCTCCAAAAACTTAAATATAATAATTACATATATGTATATATATATATATATATGTATATATATATATGTATATATATATATAATAGATTGGAAACTCTGTTCATATCTAAAAGATATTATTGAAAATTATTGTTACAAAAAAAGTATTTACAGGTATATAGTGGTTTATACATACACTACAAATTCAAGACCTCCAAAAACTTAAATATATTAAGTACACAAATGAGGAATACGAAATGTATGCATGACCGTGTATAAAAGAGTATAATGAAGGCTTAAGAAAACAATGGTGGAAACAACAGGTTACTGTATGCATGACCGTGTATAAAAGAGTATAATGAAGGCTTAAGAAAACAATGGTGGAAACAACAGGTTATAAAGTTTTGTTTTATTTACATATAATGAAGGCTTAAGAAAACAATGGTGGAAACAACAGGTTATAAAGTTTTGTTTTATTTACATCTCATACCATCAAATATTTACAGTCAATGCCATCTAACTATTTACAGTCAATGCCATCCAACTATTTACAACGAATACCATCCATATAATTAAGCAAATTTTTTTTCCTCTGCAATGATGTATCAATTATATACCGAATAGCTAAGTTTATAAATCAAAGAAAAACCCAACAAAAATTTCAACTAAAAATAATCTTAAGATGTAAGGGAAAATGTTGGCATGAAAAAAAAAATATTTGAGGAAAGATATGCTTGCATGAAGGAAAATCCAAATAATAATAATAATAATAATCAAGAAAAAGGATGCTTGCCAATTTGCCGAAAGAAATACTATGAACCCCAAATCCTAAAAGAACATCCAAATCTCGTCCATCTCCTTCTCTTGTTCTTGATTGAGTTTTTTTCCCTTTTTTTCTGCAGGTTTTAGGGAAGAAGAGGAGAGAAGACATATAAAAGGAAATAATTAGTGGTATATGAGTAGTTACCAAATAAATCTGTGGAATATCCCATGGATTAATTTTTGGGAGTTAAAGCTAGGAGAGTTTGTTGGCGTTATATCTGGAAAATAATTTTTCATGATCTCACCAAACATTCAAAAATCGCAGCAACGCATGCATAAGGAGCTGCACAAACTCATGGGCTCTTGCTAGATTGTGAACTCTAATGGGCCTTGATTGTTTTATTTTTTTATTTTTTATTTTTTTTTTGAATTCCCACATAATGTGGGCCTGAGCCTTAAGAAATTTGATTTGTTTGTTTTCTTCTCTTTTATTTCCAATCCATATCACATGGGCTTACCATATAAGACCTTGTATATATTAAGAAAAAAATTGATTATTACAGAGAGTGTAAAGATCTTGATGTAAGAACACCTCAAAGTTGCAAGCCCACGATGATGCTTCCTACTCAATGTGTCTGCTACCACGTTCGTCTTTCCCGGATAAAACTGTATAGCGAACTCATAATCCTTTAATAAACTCGACTCATCGCTGCTCTCTTTGATTGAGTTCTTTTTGTGAGAAGAGGTACTTTAAACTCTAGTGATCTGTAAATAGCTCGAACTGCACTCCATATAAATAATGCCTCCAAGTCTTTAGTATGAAGACTACTGCTGCTAACTCCAAATCGTGCATGGGATAATTCTGCTCATGAGTCCTCAACCGCGTTAAAATATAGGCCACCACTCTCTAGGTCTGCATCAAAATACCTCCAAGACCCGATAATGACGTATCAGTGTAGACAACAAAAGTCTTATCACTACTCAGAATAATCAACACTGGCGTTGAAGTTAACTTAGCCTTCAATGTCTCAAAGGCCTTCTAACACTCCATACCCCAAGCAAACTATACACCCTTCTTAGTAAGGCGTGTAAATAGCATGGTAATCTTCGGGAAGCCCGAATGAATTTCTTGTAACAGCCCACCAAACCTAAAAAACTACGAATCTCGATAACAGTCTTCGGCGGCTCCCAATCAAGAACGGCCTCCACCTTAGCCGGATCTACTGTAATGCCTTCACGACAGATAACATGGCCTAAAAATCTGACCTCCAATAACCAGAATTCACACTTGCTAAATTTGGCGTATAACTGGTGCTCCCACAAAGTCTGTAATACTAATCACAAATGCTGCTCATGCTCGGTCTCCGATATCGAATAAATAAGAATATCGTCGATGAATACTATCACGAACTGGTCTAAGTATGGACAAAAAACCCGATTTATCAAATCTATAAATATCGTGGGTACATTTGTCAGCCCAAATAGCATGACAAGAAACTTGAAAGACCCATATCAAGTCAGAAAGGCGGTCTTGGGAATATTCATCTTCCAAACCCATAACTGATGATAATCATAACGAAAATCTATCTTCGAGAAATACTATGCTCCCTATAACTGGTCGAACAAGTCATCAATCCTCGGTAGTGGATACATATTCCAGATAGTGACCTTGTTCAACTCGCAATAATTGATACACAATCGCATGCTCCCGTCCTTCTTCTTCACAAAAAGGACAGGTGCCCCCCACGGAGAATGACTCTGGCGAATAAAACCCTGAGACAATAACTCATCTAACTAGATCTGGAGGTCCCTCATCTCAGTAGGTGTCATACGATAAGGTGCTCAAGAAATTGGTGCGGTTACTGGCTGTAACTCTATGAAAAACTCGACCTCTCTCATTAGAGGTAAACTTGGCATGTCCTAGATGACATCCTGATACTCTGAGACTACTCGCGTCTCACTCAAAATTGCGCCCTGATCCCGCAACATCATCTCCTCAACATATGCCAGAAATAACTCCACAAACTGGTTACCCCGCGAGGTCGCTACCACCAACCCAGATCTATCAAAAGCTCACAAGCTGACTGTCTTCGCAAAATAGTCGATACTCACATAGTAGGAAGATAACAAATCCATACTAAGGATAACGTCGAACTTAGACATATGCAACATGATCAAATCAATCACAAACTCAGAATCGTTTAAGCTGATGACACATCTCCTACAAACACTCTCTAAGAGGGACACCTCTCCTAAAAGAATAGATACAGATATCGGGATATCTAAAGGCTACGCTACAAGATGAAAATTAATCATAAAATCATAGGAGATGAAAGAATGTGAAGCGCTAGAATCAAAAAAAAGAATACGGGCTAGAAAGGAGTTCATAAGGAATGTACCTTCCACCACGGCCCCGCTCGCGCCATGATCGCAAGGAACAACTGCATAGACTTTGCAGATTGTTGAAGGGTGCTGCGCTGAATCACCTATAATGTATGGGACCATCTTTCCCTGCTGGATCTCCTGAATGGCTCGCACCTATCCCTCAATTCTCAGGACTACTGGCGGTACCTCAATCTTCAATTGTTAGCTCTGACCTCGGCCTTGAGCATGGTTTTGCTACTGCTATTGATTCTTGCCCTGCTAGCCTGATGCAGGTGCGTTGCAGCACTCTGCTACTCTGTATCCAAACTTATTATAGTTAAAACAAGTCTCCTAAACTTTGTACTCCTGCTAAGCCTTCTGATCCTACTAATGTCCCTTCTTATGGGGACCCTACTGATGTGGATCCTTACCCTACTACTGGGGTCCTCTTGGTACTGCAAAATATCTTTTACCTTTACCTTTATCCCCAAGTTGTCCTGACTTAGCATTTCCATCCTTATCCTTCATGAACATAGCTATCTCCGTCTCCTGAGATATGGCGGCATCAGCCACCTTCCGCACTGACCGAAACCTCCGGGATACCAAATATCGATGTAGGCCTGGGTGAAGCCCCATCAAGAACATCTGAGCTTGCTGCTCCTTAGTGTGCCACATGCTTGTGAATCTAAGTAATGTCATAAACTTACTAAAATCTGTAACGGACATATCCCCCTGCTCTAACCAGGCTAGCTCTAACTCCTTCCCGGCTTTAGCTGCAGCCTACACATACTACTCATCGAAGAAATAAACAAAGGTCTCTCATGAAACTATCATCCTCTACTTTGGAGTAAATCAGAGTCAATATCATCCTCCTGCATCACCTTTGAGTCTGAAAGCTGCTAGCCTCTACTTCTGTACAATGTTCACATCTTATATCTTGTGTCTCGGATGTTATCTCATTTGTGATATGACCTTCTTGTTTTGAGTTGTTCATTATATTCTTGCTAATTGTGATCGGAGACCTGTGACATCATATTTTATATTGCTTGACACTAAGCGTATTAGATTGAGTAAAAGGTCTAGTACATTTCTCCTCAGTCTAATATGTCGCAGGCTTGTTCACATTCTGATTCCCCAGTATTTTGAGAAGCGGGGGTGTGACATGACACCTCACTACCAAGCATCATTTTTTATGCTTGGTACCAAACATATCCATTTCTCCACTCTCTCTCTCTCGTCTCTCTTCTCTCAATATAATACTATATATATATATATATTATATATTATTATAATATATATAGATATATATATAGTAAGACTCCTATCAACTTCCTAGCCAACCATTTATAATATAAAAACGCTTTTATATCATGTAGGATCCCTAAGATAATGAGTTGCGCTAAAAAATTTGGTGAATAACTTTTGCTATCAACTTTAAGTTGACACAAGTTTTGCCTAATAAATATACTATATATAATATTAATAATATATATATATATATATTATATATAATATAATATATATCTATATAATACTATATATAGAGAGAGCAGAGAGAGGAGAGAGAGAGAAATATAGAGAACCTTGGTACTAAGTTCTTTCATTTGAACTTGGTAGTGAGCGTGGCCAAACCTCACCCCTAACATTAGCTCGAACGATAGAGCCTCTTTTATAGAGTAGGTAAATAGTGATTAAGGCCTCTCTCTTCAAAGGCAAGCATGCTAGGGGTGAGATATGGTCACCTCACTACAAAGTTATATGGAAAAGAAACTTCTACCCAAGGTTCTCCACATTCTCATATATATATAATATATATAGTAATATATATATGTGTGTATGTGTGGTGTTGATGATTAGTGTGTGTACACAGTACATGTTCATACGCACAGTCGTCTGCATTCCCACGAAGGGGTATGGGTTTTATGACAAAAAACCAACAAGCAAACAGCCACATATCTTACTCACACCTCTCTGCTCTTCTCTCTTCTCTCTCTCTCTCTTCTCTCTCTCTCTCTCTCTTCCCTCTTCTCCTTCCCTCACCAATCCTTCTCCATTCTTCATCCCCTCTCCTCCTTCTTTTTCTCGTCCCCTTTCTCTCCCCCCCTAAAAAAAATCCCCAACCCCTCCTCCTCAATCAAGCCCTAAAATCGGTCTGACGGTGAGTCTCTCGAGCTCCCTCTCTCGATCTCCCCCAAATCCGGCAACTCCGACGACTTCACCAACTCCGCCTCCCTCCCAACGTTACCCTCCTTCTCTAAGTGAACTTCGTCGAGCTCCCTCACTCTCCCTTGAGCTCTCTAAGTGAACTCCCCCAACTCTGCCGACTTCTCCCTCATCTGGCGACTTCCCCCCTCCTCCGTCGACTTCCCCCAACTCATCCGACGCCAACTTCCCCCAACGCATGGCTTAGTTATTGTACGTGAAAAAGTGTTGTGAAAATGGCTAACTGTTATAGCTTTTTTGTTGTCTTTTGGTTTGACCATAAAAGAAATTATGTGATGTAACTTAATGTGCTGGAATGAAACCATCTTTTGTTTGGCCATTAAAGAAATTATGTGAAGTATGTGAGAAAAATACTTTCTTATGTATGTAAAGTGTGCTGAAGAGAATTACGACTTCCATGTCTAAGATATGAAATTCAAATCAACATGCGCTACAATACCATCTTTTGTCTGGAAATACTGCATTTTTCTATAGTTGTTTGTGGATTCTTAGTCATCAGACAACGTTCACAAGTAAAAAATAAGGTATCCTAGACGGAAAATTCCATCTAGGATACTCAGAATTCCGTCTAGGATATGTATTCTAGACGGAATTCCGTCTAGAATATGCGTCTAGGATGTTTCTGTCTAGGATGTAGTATTCTAGACGGAATTTCCGTCTAAAATACATCCTAGACGGAATATTCTAGACGGAATTCAAAACCGTCTAGAATACATCCTAGACGGAATATTCTAGACGGAAATTCCGTCTAGAATACTTCATCCTAGCCGGAAAAAAATTCCGTCTAGGATGAGTATTCTAGACGGAAATTTCCGTCTAGGATACTCATCCTAGACGGAAGGATGTTATTTATTTTTTTAATTTTTTTTTTTAAAAAATAAGCTATCCTAGACGGAATTTGAGCATTCTAGACGGAATTTTCATCTAGAATACTATGCTACAGTGTTTTTTTTAGCATAATCTACTTTGAGTGCATGTACACAATATTGAACAATAAATTATATTCATATCCAACACAATCTAATTATATTCCAATATCAAATTTCATTATATTCAAATAATACATTCACCAAAATAGTAGAGAGATACATAAATTGTTTACAAACTTTTACATAAATTATTTACAATGGTTGTGACACTGCAGAAGCTTCTTCAACTCCTTCCCTATACATTTACTCAGGCCTTCTTCTTCTCATTCTTCACCTTTTTCCTCATCATTCTGAGCGTAAGCAGGAACTGAAATTTAAGCTAGAAGCTAGAAACTTGAACCTGTTTAGTGCAAGATAACATGCAAGCTGGCATTACGTGCGAGAACATACAACTTTAGTTGTACAAAGGGGATTATACACTTCACTATAACTTGCACTTACCGACTTATAGAATTCATCTGAGAAGCCAGACATGACTCTACACACACTTTGAAACTTTTCAGCATCAGGGTTGTAGCACGTCATAAGGAAAGGGCTGTACCTGTACCGTGGCAGTCAGAGAAACAAAATCATTTTGATAGGAGAAACCATTAGATCAAAGGAAAACATTAAGAAGGAAGGGAAGCCTATTATCTGTACCATCCCGCTTTTCTTCCATTCCCATACCAAGCGCCAATGGGTACCAAATCAAGACTGTCACCCAATATAGTCACGTTTGACCTGATGAGAAATTATGAAACATCAGACTACAAGAAGTTTGATCAAGCGGGATGTTCGTCTTATCTCAAATTAGATGTACCTTTAACCAGGCATCAGTGCGCTTTGATGCACAATATCCAGCATCAATATCTAGAGTTGTTGCCATTATTCCTTCACATGACGATTTACAGGCATCTTCAAAAAAGGTGTTTATATTGGTTACTGTGCTTTCATTACTCAAATATGCTTCATCTGCTTCCACCTATACAACAGCAGAGGGAGAGAAATACAATAAAGATTTTATGTTAGCATCATCAATGTGAAAGTAATCGTAAAGACGAAGAAAAAATTATTGTGCATTGATGTTCATTCAGTTTTTGGGCAGTAATTAGTCTTGTGCAAATTCATCGATACGCAGAGCACACAAAATCCTTCATCTTATGCAAATTCATCGATATGACAACAACATATTATTATCTAACACATTATATATGGCCATAACTTCTTACTTGAAGTTGTCGGAGAACTCATAAACTTGCGAAATGCATCACATAAAAAGTGGCCCGAGATGTGTAGAAGAGCTTCTGAGTTTCTTTTATCCTGAACTCGACCGAAATTACTATAACACTTCTCCCCTGCCTCAGAACAGAACCTTCAACTCCAACAACTTCCTGCAAATAAAGATCCACACACTGGTACAAAACGACGTAATCCAGACGGAAAATTCCGTCTGGAATAATTAAAATTCCGTCCAGAAAACCTATTCCAGACGGAATTCCGTCTGGAATACGAGTCTAGTTTGTTTCCGTCTAGAATACGTTATTCTAGACGGAAATTCCGTCTAGAATGAATTCTAGACGGATTTTAGTAGACGGAAAAAAATACCGTCTATAATACATTACAGACGGAAATTTTCCGTCTGGGATAGGTATCCCAGACGGAAAATTTCCGTCTGGGATAGTAATTTCAGACGGAAACATATTCCGTCTGGGATAGTTATCCCAGACGGAAAATTTCCGTCTGGGATAACTATCCCAGACGGAAGTCTGCATACATACGTCTTTACAACGCAGACGGTTTTTCCGTCTGGGATACAAAAAATCTGTCTGGGATATTCTGTGCTGTTTCCAGCTTACAAACCTGTAAATCCAGCTTAAAAATCTGTAAATCCACTCAAATAACCCTGTAAATTCAGCTTACAAATTAAGAAACCACACCAACATGATAACAACTTAAATAAATCACACAACACCAACATGATACCAATTAACCACTTAAATAAACCACACAAAACAACTTAAATAAATATTCTCAACAAAGTAACACATGTTTTTTCATAAATAAATCACACACCAACATTATACCAACCTCATATATACTTTGTTTTTTCACACAACAAAGTAACACAATGTCAACTTATAAATCTGCCACACAACTGAATCAACTCACTATTTGTTTTGGGCTCAACACAAAGAAAATTGTGCTTTAAAAATACAATGACGCATGACAAACCATTTTCTCCAGAGAAGCTCAAAGAAACACATGCACCTGCAAGATAAAAAAGAAGGTGGCATTATTTTTAAGAATATGATATATTCCTAAATTTAGAAGTATGCTTAGTAATAACTAAACATGAGTAATAACTAAACATGAGGCCAAATTTGCGTTATATAAGTAGGATTCACAAATACAGTTGTGCAAATTAGCCTAGTAGCTAGGTAGTTGATCTAGCCTGACCGAATCATGTTTTTCATAGATTCACAAATAATGTTAAAGCATGAGAATATTAAAAAAAAGTAAATTCCCCAAAAGTACTTCAGCACACAACAGATCCACAAGCATACACGCCACATATGATTATGTTTTTCATAGATTATATATATATATATATATATATATATATATATATATATAAAGAAGGTCTTTATTGGCCTTGTGGTACAAAATACAATCATTCGGACATGCATCAATCTTATTATAATCTAGACCCAGAGCAGCGACAATCTTCTCAGCTTGATAAGTTGTTTGGGGTATGCTATTCACTCCTCCAGGTATTACAGTTCGAAGCAAATCAAGAAGCATTTCAAAATAATTATCTGACATACCGCTAAGTGTCTTAATGTGTAGGAGTTTTAGCATAAATGAAAATCTGGAGTACTCGGTACATCCCTCATATAAGTCCTTTTCACTATCTTCTAGTAGCTTCAATATTCGTTCTATTTCTGCGGAGGAATGCATATCATCAATATTTTCGGCACTTCCATCATCTCCTACTTCTTCAGCTTCAACATCGATATCATCTTCACTTTTATCTCCGATATCATCCTCGACATTATCATCACCCTCAAATTCTCTAGGTCGAGGAAAAATATCATTCAACATTGTTTCTGTGTCATCTATTCGTTGTCCACCGGACGTACCGACACGCACATTTGGATCCTCATCTTCAGTGATACCTTCCCCATGCCAGTTCCAATATTTATATTTTTCATCAAAACCTGATTTCATTAGGTGGATCCGTATATCATTACTATTCAGCAATTTCAAATTCCTACACATGCAACAAGGACAATACATAGCACCACTTGCTAATTTTCTCGGATTCATTTCTGCATAACGTATGAAGGCTTCACATCCCTCCTTGTATCGTGTGTCACGAAATCTATGAAGCCGTGGGATATCTATCCATGATTTGTCAGGAATTACCCTCATCTGTAAATTATATATAATTATTAACTACGACAAATCACACAACTACTAGTACATTCATGACTCTTATACATACAAAACAAATCTAACATACGTTCATATATCATTTAACAATATAAATTTAGTTCTACATAAAATATATTTGAAACGTACGTAGAAACTAATTACACCAATTGATCGGCTGTCATAGGAAGGCTTCTATCCATTAAGAATATAATAGTGCTTACATCCAACTTCATATACTTTGTATATTTTCATTTCTTGAAAATTTCGGCAGCACCTACTCGTTGTTCTCCCTGTACACTGTGCGGATGTTATTATGCGTATTGATAATATACCAAAACGCAGAACATACGCTTATTGTACACGGAGAACAACAGGTATGGGCTGCCAAAATTTTTAAGAAATGAAATCATACAAAGTATACAAAGTTGGATGTATGCACTATTATATTCCTAACCCGTCCGAGAAGGACAGATCCAATAATTACAAATTTTTATACCAATTCATTTCTATTATAATATAAAGATGAACGATCAATTTCGAGTAGGAAAATTTACCTCTTACCCAAATTTGACTCGTTCATCTAATATTATAACCTCAAAGAATTGGCTGTAATTATTGGACGGGAGTCTAGGGTTAACGTTATATTTTTTACCTAAATTGGATATATAACACATTATTATATAATATTGCGTTATATATCACTCTATTTTTTTAAAACCTTTTCTTCCAAACTCACATTTTCAAATCACAAGCCTATATAATCATATTTGTACAATTAATCAAATCACAAACTGTATGATAAACATGAGAGCCTTGTGGGCTTAACTAGCTAAACAAGATAACAGAAATAGAAGTTGCCAATGAGGAGGAGGTATCATATATAAATTCAAACTTAATTCACTGCTATAGAAGTTGCCAATTAGGGGCTCTAAGTTCATCGGCCTCGTCATGGTAGAAACTCCAAGTAAACAAAAATAAATGTCCAAGCTTTTTCTAGCTAAATATTTCCAAATGATAAACCAACAATGGTGGTAATCTCTACGCGTATACATACAAACATGCATGTCATTTTTATCCGTAAATCTTTCTTTTCCCTTATGTATTATTTCTTACAGATCCAGAAACAAATAGTGGCATCAAAACTAAAACTTTTTTAATAGTAGATTGAAAAACAAATACTTACAAATGAAGGAAAGGGAAAACTAAGGCTGCATGTTTAACGCACAGAACAAAAAGTTACGAAGCTAACAAAATTGTGGAAATAAATAAGGAAAAAGGTAGGGGGAAAAGAGATTGACATAAACGAAAAAAGAAACAAAACACAAGCAACCAAAAGGACAACTAAATATCAAAGGACAGATTACCTTTTATTATAGTATATCAGTCTCTAGTTATAGTATTAGTCATAATTTTAAGTAGAGCACATTTTTTTATGTAAGGGGCAGGGGAATTCATCCCGAAGCTAGTTGTTTAGGGGACGGAACCCAAAACTTAATTTATAAACCTACAAACCTCTTAATTTGCCAATGTCGAACTCAAGAGACCTTTAATATATCTGGCGCACTAATAGCTTCATAAATTCAATTGTCCATAATATATCTGGCTACACTAACTGACAATTTTGATCGAACTTACTAATTAATGAACAAATAGATAAAGCAGCTCCATTTTATGACAAATCGGCAATATATAGCATGGGACCTGGATTTAACAACAATTTAGCCTATTCTGGAAACATTAAATCATCCCATATATCACTATGTATAGCACAATCGAGTAAGCATGCTCGCAAAATAATGCAAAATAAATGAAGTCGTAAAACAAACCAGTAAGCGTGCTCGCAAGCTTTCACACCGGCAGCCTCGTGAATCAAGATCCTCTCCAAGCAAATTGCACAGACACAGTACCCCTCAGCCTGAGTCAGCCATCCCCTCACTAAGCACAAAAGATACCAAAATCCCCAATAAGCACAGAATCAAATCAAGATCCTAAAGAAATACAGGCAGACCCTAAAGAAATCCAAAATAAGAACAAAAGATACCAAAATCAACGAAACCTAGAAATCAGGCAGACCCTAAAGAAATCGCATAGAATCAAATCAAGATCAAGGATCGCTTACCTCAATTAGGGCAATCGCCGGCAAGGGCTCCATGAGCGGAGGTGGCAAACGGCGGGAGTAGGAAGAGGAAGAGCTTGACGTGGTGGGAGAGGACTGAGGAGGCGGCGGGAGTGTGAGAGGAAGACGACGACGATGTGTAAACGAGGGTCGAATGAGGACTGAGGAGGCGGCGGGAGTGGGAGAGGACGACGAGGTGTAAACGATCGGCTGCAGACGGCGTCGAGGACGGCACGAACGAAGAAGAAGAAGAAGAAGAATTTTTGATTTGGAGGATACGGATTTTAGGGTTCTGATGAATATAAAGTGAGAGACTCTCCTAGACGGAAATAAAATTCATCCTAGACGGAAATTTCCGTCTAGGATGAACAGACTATTTAAAAAAAATAAATGAATACCTAATTCCGTCTAGAATACTATTCTAGACGGAAATTTCCGTCTAGAATAATATATCCTAGACGGAATACCAGAGACGGAATGTTTCGGTCTAGGATATAGTATCCTAGACGGAATTTTTTCCGTCTAGGATATTCCGTCTAGGATAGTTGAATTTCTACTAGTGACATGTTGAAGAATGTCGTCGGAATTCAGCAACATTTATTTACCGCACTTAATGATACAAGACTAAACGCTTGAGCAGGATATTACAACTTAAATGTAAGAAATATACTGTCAAATATTTAGAATAGGGTTAAGTAAAAGAATTATGTAAGCATAAACTACTAGTTAGCTATTCCTAGGGTAAGTTTATTTGTCCGAGTCTTCTCTACCTATATGCATGATACTATTAAGTGTCAAATTATGTATGTAAACACAAGTGGTTGTTAGCATAACTCATCCAATGAGGAGATGCCAACAAATAATTTTGTTAAGAGCAGCTCAGGGGGTGCTGAGTTGTGGAGGCGTTGCTCTTCGGGTTGGAATGTGGTTGATTCTTCAAATGGAGGAGGTGTTTGTGCAAGAAAAGAGCAACTTGCTTGGTTGCTTTCTACTGCTTCTGACATTATGGCAAGGAAGGAGAAACAGGGACTAGTCATTCTGACTCCCTTCTTTATATTTCTTGTACCATTTCGACAAAGGGGTCTTCAGGTTAGATCACTTTGTAAGCCGCTTAAGGCTCTTGGGATACCTACTGTCAGATTGCATCCAGGTGCCTCGAGAGACCACCTGATTCAGGGATTAAAGAGTTGTGAACCTTAATTCCTTGTATCGACTCCAGATATGCAGCTTGAGCTTGTTCAAATGGAGGCCATTAACGTATCTAGTGCTTCACTATTGGTTATTGATGATCTGGGAAGCTTGGTAGAGTTTGGGTTTTCTGATAAGGTGAAATTAATCAAGGAGAGCTGTGAAACTTTACATCGCTGCTCTCAATTGAAAAATGCAGACATATTTTTCAAAAGTGATCCATTCTTAAGAATCTCAAGAATTGTGGAAACTGGTGGCTGTGTTCCTATATGCAAAACAGAAGTGATCAATGACAATCTGAACCCAGTTTGGAAGCCTGTAACACTTACTACACAACAGTATGGAAACAAGGATCCCCCGCTTCTTATAGAGTGTTTTGATTTTGATAACAATGGCAATCGCAGCCTCTTGTCAGCAATTCCTTTTTTATTTCTTTGGACCATTTACATCACATACGTGGCAAGCTTAGAGAAAGCTATTACAGAGGAATTGATTTCCAAAGTTCACAAGTATCATCATATTTTTGGTGGTGTAATCAGTTTTGAGCTAGCTGGAGGTTTGTTGGAGACTATCAGGTTTCCTACATTGGACCTTGGGACAAGGTCCAAATTAAGGGGAGGGAATTGTTAGGTGCTGGAATTGGTACATAAGCTTGAAGACTGATGGCTTGAGAAGCTGAGGACTGATACGCAAAGTGGACTGAGGAGTTAGGCTGATATGCAAAGACTTTAAGTACAGGGTCCTTGTTATAAATGTTTCAGTTTTAGTTACAAACTGTTTTTAACTGATTCCTGTTTCCTGTTAAGTTTGTTGTGCACGTTTACTGTTGGTGCACATGTTCTGAAGTCTAGAATCAGTTTGTATAAATGGGGAATTGTAAAATCAAGGGGAACAGGATATGAATGAATCAAGTTTTCTTTCTCTCATTTCTTAATCCCTGTCTACAATTTCTCTCAATTCTTCTCAACTATCTTCTACAACTCTTCCTCAATCTTCTCTCAGCTTCAATCATGGCCAGCAACAGAGGCAAAGGAATCAACAGAGGGTCCAGTTCCTCACAATTGGTATCAGAGCATGATCGATCCTTCTCCGAGCTTGGTCGATCCCAACATCAATTGAGGGCAGCCATGGATGACTTGTCTTCTCAGTTTCAGATTTTTGTTCAAGAATTCAAGAAATCTAAGAATCCAAGCCAAGAAATGAGCAAGAGCTTCACAGATCAGGATTCGCATTCCAATCGAATCCTCGTCATCACCATTCACACAATGATCTATCCTATAATAGAGGAAGTGTTGCATCAAGTGTTTTCTCTATATGGGTTTGTAGAGAAGATCGTCATTATTCAGGAGACAGTTGGCTTTCAAGCTCGTATACAATTTCAATCCCATCAAAATGCGGTCGAAGCAATGGATTCTCTACAAGGGCGCTACATTTATGATGGTTGCTGTCGACTAGTCATACAAATCTCCAATTTCAGTGAAGAATTTCAGCCAGCCCACAATCTTAAAGTTGCTGAAAGTTCTTGGGAAAATAGAGATGCTTATGATCCTTGGCATGGAAAGCATGTCAATTCCTCAGCAAGACCAGTCCACACCAGAGCAAATTCCTCAGCTTGGAGAGATGGGTTCACAACAGCTTATGAGGTCAAGGCTAGGGACTCCTGCAATAATGGATTCTCCAATCTCAGTCTTGATGACGAAGTGCCTTTGGTAGATAAAGATGTTGAGGTGAAGCGTCTGAAGAGGCTTGAAGCAATTTGTTCTCGGAAACCTTATGGTGGTATTTCGGAAGATGGAAGCGGTTGTGTTTCGATCTTGAATTCAGGTCTCTCTCCACGAATGAGAAGCAAGAATGGGTTTGTTGATGACCTTTCTCAGCAGAGGATTTCTTCTTCCAAGGAAACCCAACAAAGGTGTTCGACGAACGCCTCAAAGGTTCCTGCAGTTTCGTGGAGAAACAAACAGCGGTTGGCCGAGACTTCGAGAAGAGGAGTATCTCCTTCCATTAACCTTTCAACCCCAAGAAGGTGGGACAAACCATATTTGTCTAAGGATGAAGATCTTTCACCTCCAAGAAAGAACAAGGAACCAGAGTTGTTATCAAATGAGAAGATTAAAAAGAAGAAGACGAAGAAGCCACGATCTTCTCGTCTCCACCGAAAGCCAAAACTTAAGAAACGGCCATGGCCAATCTCAAGTAAGAGAAAGGCAAAGCTCAAGCACCCACCATGGCCAATCTTAAGCAAGAAGAAGAAGAAGAACAAATGGGAAAACAGCTCCTGGCAAAGGAAGTTGATCGTGCAGAAGCGGAGAGCGTCCATGAATGATTTTGACAGGTTCAAGGTCAAAGTGAAGCTGAAGGCAGAAATTGTTGATATATGTTACCCACCTATATGTCAGAGCTCATGTAGCTATGACTTCGAAGTGGAAAATGTTGAATATATTCTCAAAGATTTGCTCAAAAGTATTGAATATGGAATGGTGGCTGAAGATAAGGATATCGCTGCACTGGAAAAACGGAAGCTCATTACCCTTCAGACATGGAAGGGTTATTCTCTGAGAAGAGGACCCAGGTATGCACCAGAGAGAAAAAAATTTGCAACAGGTTTGACTCGAGAACATATTCTGAGGGGTGATTGGAAGGACTTGGAATTTATAGACTACAATTTAATTGTGCAAGAACAGCTAATTGAAATAGGCTACCTACATCTCCTCCTCGAGGTGAGAGAAGCAATCCAGAATATCTTCCTTCAGATGGGTTTTGAGGAGATGCCAACAAATAATTTTGTTAAGAGCAGCTCAGGGGGTGCTGAGTTGTGGAGGCATTTCTCTTCGGGTTGGAATGTGGTTGATTCTTCAAATGGAGGAGGTGTTTGTGCAAGAAAAGAGCAGCTTGCTTGGTTGCTTTCTACTGCTTCTGACATTATGGTAAGGAAGGAGAAACAGGGACTAGTCATTCTGACTCCCTTCTTTATATTTCTTGTACCATTTCGACAAAGGGGTCTTCAGGTTAGATCACTTTGTAAGCCGCTTAAGGCTCTTGGGATACCTACTGTCAGATTGCATCCAGGTGCCTCGAGAGACCACCTGATTCAGGGATTAAAGAGTTGTGAACCTTAATTCCTTGTATCGACTCCAGATATGCAGCTTGAGCTTGTTCAAATGGAGGCCATTAACGTATCTAGTGCTTCACTATTGGTTATTGATGATCTGGGAAGCTTGGTAGAGTTTGGGTTTTCTGATAAGGTGAAATTAATCAAGGAGAGCTGTGAAACTTTACATCACTGTTCTCAATTGAAAAATGCAGACATATTTTTCAAAAATGATCCATTCTTAAGAATCTCAAGAATTGTGGAAACTGGTGGCTGTGTTCCTATATGCAAAACAGAAGTGATCAATGACAATCTGAACCCAGTTTGGAAGCCTGTAACACTTACTACACAACAGTATGGAAACAAGGATCCCCCGCTTCTTATAGAGTGTTTTGATTTTGATAACAATGGCAATCGCAGCCTCTTGTCAGCAATTCCTTTTTTATTTCTTTGGACCATTTACATCACATACGTGGCAAGCTTAGAGAAAGCTATTACAGAGGAATTGATTTCCAAAGTTCACAAGTATCATCATATTTTTGGTGGTGTAATCAGATTTGAGCTAGCTGGAGGTTTGTTGGAGACTATAAGGTTTCCTACATTGGACCTTGGGACAAGGTCCAAATTAAGGGGAGGGAATTGTTAGGTGCTGGAATTGGTACATAAGCTTGAAGACTGATGGCTTGAGAAGCTGAGGACTGATACGCAAAGTGGACTGAGGAGTTAGGCTGATATGCAAAGACTTTAAGTACATGGTCCTTGTTATAAATGTTTCAGTTTTAGTTACAAACTGTTTTTAACTGATTCATGTTTCCTGTTAAGTTTGTTGTGCACGATTACTGTTGGTGCACATGTTCTGAAGTCTAGAATCAGTTTGTATAAATGGGGAATTGTAAAATCAAGGGGAACAGGATATGAATGAATCAAGTTTTCTTTCTCTCATTTCTTAATCCCTGTCTACAATTTCTCTCAATTCTTCTCAACTATCTTCTACAACTCTTCCTCAATCTTCTCTCAGCTTCAATCATGGCCAGCAACAGAGGCAAAGGAATCAACAGAGGGTCCAGTTCCTCACACAACCCCTACAATCAACCTCTCGAGATCGAGAAAGTTAACCCAACAACAAAAAAAATTAAAAAAAAGGGAAGGGAAGCTTTCTGTTTTCGGGAGAGCTTATGGTGATGGCGGGGGTGACGGAGAGATCTTTGTGGCCGGAACGAAGGGGGCGATGTTGGCGGCGACCCATTGAGAGGCGAAGGACGGGGAGTTCGCGAGGTTGGGGATGTCTCCGTTGGCGGCGCCGATGATGACAGAGATGTTGGTGCCGGCGAGGGATTTGAGGATGGCGGGGTCGGCGCCGTTCAGGCGGAGCATTGAGATCGAGTTGAATAGAGGGAGGCTTCGCGGTCGGTTCGCAGTGGCGGGAGAATTGTCGGCTGACTGCTGGCCGGTGGAAAGGAGAGGGAGTAGAGGAGGGGGGAGGGGCCGGGGTGTGAAGGTTGAGGATGTTGGGGGGATGAGTGCTTGATTTTTGGAATGAAAATTTTCATTGGGGAGGCAGGGGGGAGGAGAGCGGCTGCGGGTTTTGACGGGGTTTTTGTTTTTTTTAAATGGCCAGGTATTCTAGACGGAAATTTTCGGAGAATACTATTCTAGACGGAAATTTCCTTCTAGAATACCTGATTATTTTTTAAAAAAAAATTAAAAATAAAGAAAACGTCTAGAATACTATTCTAGACGGAATTTTTCGTCTAGAATGTTTTATTCTAGATTGAATATTCTAGACGGAATATTTCCATCTATTTTAATATCATTCTAGACGGAAAAATTTCCGTCTAGAATATTCCGTCTGGAATACGTGATTTTCTACTGGTGGTTTTGGCTATTTAATCTGCAGATTAGGATTGACATCTTCAGCGTAGAAAACCACTGCAACAAATCTTTAATGAAGAAGAGTAAACAAAAGAGGGTTATATTTTTCTGCTCTTCTTGATACGACTGCTCGGTAAATAATTACAAATGATCATCAAAATAATGCTATCTAACTAGGTGAACAGCTGGTCTCTGCTAGTGGATCCTTTGCTCTAGGCTACTTCAGCCCTAGGAAGACAACGAACTGGTTGATTCTCCTTTGCTCATATTCAATAATCATCTCATATATATAAAACAAGGGAATTATACTGCAATCTCACAACATCAAACATAGAGAAGGACCAATCTCATAAAACATAGGAATTATACTACAATCAGCTCCTTGTATTGACACTAACAAAGAGAAGGACCAATAGTCATTACACATAAAACATATGAATTATACTATGTTTCCTTCTTTTACAAAAAGAATCTCTCTTCTCAAACAAGGAGCATTTCACAAGAATAGAAAATTGTTTCATTCATTCTAGAATAAACAAAAATCATACTACAATCAATAGTCATTACATTTTTTTTCAAAATCCCCATCTACTCATTGTTAGCAGGGGCGTTTTCCTGCACCTCTTCTTATTGCCTCTTGCTGCGTTTCCAGCCAGCTCTAGGACCTGATCAAAGGATAAGAAGTTAACTGTTAGGATCCCAATCCAAACCAAATCCAAATTAAATGATTAAAATGTCATTAACTGTTTTTAAGGAACGATTTATAAATCTAAATTATCTGTCTTAATCATACCCATGTTTGCATCATTCAAAAAGATTCACATCATCCCCATCTTCACTTGATAACCCATTACCCTCTTGCAAGTACAAAAATGTGAAAAATAAGAAAACATAATTAATTACTTACGGATTTGAAAGTGTCAGACAATTTCGATTATCATATGATTAGCCTACTTTACCACACTCGTGGTAACGTCTATCTTTTTTGTTTTTGGCTCTAGCCATTGCTTTCTCTTTTCCTCCTTTTAACCTTTTGTCACATCCCTTTGATCGCACTTGATCGGGTTCATTGAAACTACTTTGAAAAGTACAAGAACCATCCGCACTAATACCATTACCTATTATATTACTACATATTGAATTATTTTTCTCAGTGAAGCTCATTACAGCCATGCGGCTACTAAGAAATTGGACAATTTGCTCATTAATGCTACGCAATCCATTGGTAAACATCGTCCTTATTTCTTCACATACTAGGGCCTTGTCAATAAATTCCAAGGACGATTGGATAAATTGACTCCTCGTTAAAAGATAAGAAGTATCAGGGGATATCTGCATGCCTTTATCATCATCCACTGTCCCCGGTTTTGCAGACTTAGTCCACCTCTTTAAGATGTATTTATCGGGCAATATTTCAGCATCAAATTTCATCAAATATGAGATAATGTGCGTACATGGGATTCTGACGCTTTTGAACTTTTTACAACTACAAGAAAACAAATCCAAGTCCTTATCGTAAACAAATTCACGGATTTTACTTGTTGCGAGCTTCTTTCTTTGAATTTGATAAACACGGTGATTGTCGGTTTCCCTAACAAATTGTAACTTGTAGTTAAAGCTGTTACACACTTCAGCCTTAAACTTGTAATACGTCTCATTCGTGTAAATATCAACCATTTGCTCCAAAAATTTGTGATTTATTCTAAGTTTAGGTTTCTCAATTACATCTTTGTGATCGACCATCAACTCCTCGTGAAGTTGGCGCACTAGTCCCCTGCCAAACCATATCATAAAATCCACCAATGAATTATTCTTCGAAACGAATTTCTTAAAAAATGCATGTCCACTTTCTGCTCGTTGACTACTTGACATGTCAGCCGAGAAAACGTGATTAACATAAGCAGGAATCCATCTTGAACGCAGTTCATATTGGTCTTGCAACCACTTGTTTCTTTCTAAACCACTTTTCTTAATTAGACTTTCCCATTGTAAATCAAATTCTTCAGGAGTCTCCGATTTCCAAATGCAACATTGTAAATCAAATTCTTCAGGAGTCTCCGATTTCCAAATGCAAGCCGAGAACTCACTCTTATAAATACTATACTTCACTGCATCAATTTTCTCAGAAAACTTCATTAATATATGTTAACTACAATACCTGTCAAAAGAATTAAATAAAGTATTATACCTCTAGATGAGATGAGAGGATAGAAAAAACCAGTGATAGTGCTCAAGATTCAAAATTTATCAATAATATATACAAACTATAATACCTGTGAAAAGTATTTGGAAGAACAAGAGGGAATGCCTTAGTCAACTATAATACCTGTGAAAAGTATTTGGAAGAACAAGAGGGAATGCCTTAGTCATAGCTGGGTCTTGATCGGTAATAATCATCATTTGGAAGAACAAGAGGGAATGCCTTAGTCATAGCTGGGTCTTGATCGGTAATAATCATCTTCGGGGCATCACCATGCATACTTTCCAAAATTTGATTAAATAACCATAAAAATCATCAATACTCTCATGATTAAAAAATACACAAGCAAAAATAATTGTTTGACCATGATTGTTAACCCCCATTATTGGTGCAAATATCAGGCCATAATGATTAGTGTTATACGTAGTATCAAAGATTACAACATCATCGAAAAAATTGTAAGCCTGCCTTGAACTTGCATCGGACCAAAAATAACGAGTAATCTTTTGTTCCTCATCGGCCTCAATTTGAAAAGTAAACGAGGGATTCTTTCCTTGTTCTAATTTTAAATACTCATAAAATATTTCACCATCATGCCCCTTCATATCAGCACGTATATCCCTTTCATGATTATACAAATCTCATTGAGTGCACCCAATATTTTCTATACCTCCAGATTGTACTCCAAGAAAACTAAATTGTTGATGCTGATGTATATTCATCATGGAGAACTGTTTAGTTAAAGACTTTGTTGTGGCTGAAACGTTACGATGGGACCTTAAAAGATGAACATTTGATGGTGTTGATAGCGGGTGATTATGCTCCTCATTAAAAACAGTAACAATATATTTTTAGAGTTTGATTTTAAAACTGTAATTTTGGCAGTACAACCCTCAGCTAAGCATCCTCGATGTTTTTTCTTTCCAACATCCGCGATTCTTGGAGATTCCTTGTTGAAAACAAACATACTCCTTCTTTCTTATTTCACCACTTCCCGGCTCTTTCTAAGTAGTCCAAGACCTTACACTAAACCCAGCTACTTTAGCATAAGTATTATAGAATGTCACAACATCATCTATTGTGTCAAATTCTTGTCCCTTTTTTGGGCTCAACTCATCTGATACTTGAGGAGTATATATCAAATCATCATCGTCCAAGTTTACTTCATTAGCTTCAGTGTTTAAGTTTTCCATTTCTCACTAAAAAATGTAATTGACCTATAAATTTAACCTATCAGTTTGTAAAATATATACATGAAGCGGTAGTTTAGCCATGAACATCGATTTTGACCCCAGAAAAATATGGTTTTTTCTTCAACAAAAATGCAGTCCACTGCCAAACACTCGAGGATTTTTAGAGAAATGAAAAAAATGGAGGCAATATGAACAAGAAAATAATAGGAAAACTTATAAATTTTTTTAAAAAATTTGTATAATGAAAAGATAAGTAAGTTCTGCAAATAGACACCAATAGTACACTACCAAACAATTGAAGCAGCGGATAAAATGTTCCCAAAATAAAGCTTAGGGGCTTAATCAAAATACCGAATTCAGAATTTTGGGTTACTCATAGTAACATTCATGCACGTTCATAAGAAACCAAGGCGACGAGCATCAATTATAATTACATAATCAAGCCAAAAGTTTCATTTCTCCTTTCAAAACGAAACCAAAAAATCGAGGCTAAAAAAAATCAGTTCATCAAACTGAAATTGGGGTGTGATCCTTACTTGAGTTCAGAGAGTGTTGGCCTCTTTGTTTTGATGATGTTTAACAAACAATTTACCACTAATGTTATTTATCTAGTATTTGTGTTTTTTTATTTATTATAGACAAACAACAAGTTGGAGGTTGGATGGATTGCGTTTCAACGATCAAATCCAATGGAGGTTGGGGGAATTGTGGAGTGAAACCAATACAATTAAAATTAAAGATCCAAGTTCTAGCTTCATCCACAAGTGTACCAAGTTGAGCTACATCGAAGATTAATCAAGCTTGTGTATATTTAGTTTAGATTTTATATTATGTGTGTGAGTACTTTAAGCTCAATCATATATACACACACATATTTGGTTTTTATATATAGTTATATATATACACAAGTTTTGGTTTATGGATTTAACAATCATTGTATATATTTTTTATTAAGTCTATAAAATCATTTCATAGGGTTTCAAAACATTGTTTATGTCAAAACATCAAATTTCATGTATATCACATTTTCATGTTTTGGACACACTTGTAAAATACATGAGTTTTCACAAATATCAAATTTCATGTATATCACATTTTCATGTTTTGGACACACTTGTAAAATACATGAGTTTTCACAAATGAAAAACTCAATTTGAGAAATTATTTTTTTATCATGTTCAATTTCAAGTTTATAAATATTTCCTAAAGTTTTAACAATTTTGGAATTAATTTGTTATGATTATTTGAATTTACAAAATCAAGTTTTTAATAAGCTTATGTTCGTACACGTGTCCGTGCATGTTTTTACAAAACTGATGCGTTTTCACAATTAGGAAATGAAATTTGAAAATTTTCTTCATTTATATGTTTATCTTCATATATACAAACATTTTCCCAAATTTTACTAATTTTGGAGTTATTTTGTTATTTTTAATTGAATTTACAAAACTGTATTTTCTGTAGTTTTTTCAGAAACTATATATTTGTGTTCAAATATTTATTTCTCTCAACTGGAAAGTGATATTTTAGAAATTATTTCTCTAACATGTTTATCTACATGTCTAGAATATTTTCTCAAAATTTCATGATTTGTGGAACTGATTTACTATTTTTAATTAATTTTACAAAGTTAGATACGTAAAATTTCAGAATTTGTCAAAAACAGACACTGTCCGTGAACAGTGCAGTCGACCATACTGTAGCACGGTCAAGAGCCATTACTGTAGCACCCGACCGTTGAACAGTAATGGTAACTTCTATTTTTTAGTTTTTTAGTGGGTTTTTGAGATTTTTTGGGTTGTTTTCTTCTACCCTATATATACCCCTTTGCCATAACTATTTTACATACCCAAGAGAATGTTTTTAAACAAGTTTTAACAAGGGTTTGTATTTAGTTTAAGTTTTATTTAAAAAGCTTTTAAACAAATTGAGAGTTTGAGTTTGTGAAATCAATTTCACAAAAGCTTGAGGAAATCACCTATTAGTGTTTGAGCATCCAACTCTCCTACCTCTACCTCTTGATCTATTGAGAAGTTTTCTAAACTCTATTTCTAGCTTTACATTTGTATATTTATTTGATTATCTCTCTTTAAAGCTAGTTTTTATATTGAGTTTAGATTTGATAAATCTTATTGTTACACACACCCACATTGAGCTTATAGTATTTACATATATAGTATAATTGGGGTTGTGAGAGTTTGTAACATTGATTTGTGCTTCATTGAGTTCTCATCCATAGTAGAGAACAACCATTGTTGTATTTTTTTCACATTGTGAGAGTGTGAATTGTGAAGTTTTTGGTAAACTAGAAAACCGAGTGTGAGGTGTGGATGTTGATCGGTGAGCGTTAAAAACCGACATTGTGAGGTGTAAACGTTATTCTGATAAGCATAGAAAACCCGGTTGTGATAGTGGATTTCTCCCCAAGAGTAGGGAGCGGAGACGTAGGACGGAAGGTCCGAACTCCGTGATCATATTGTGTGTTTGCATTATTTATTTGCACGCTATCACTCTTGTTTTGTTTATGTTTTTTTTCACCCTTGTGTTAAGTTGCATATCCTCGCATATATCTCATAGTATATCTCATTGCTAGGATATTTTCCTTTATTCAAATTGTATATTCTTGCTCATATCATATTGTATATCTATCTTGTAAGAATAATATTTGATTAGTTTTAATTGGCATAAAATCGGATTAGATTAGCATAAGACCCTAATCACCCCCCCCCTCCTTCTAGGATCTAACAATTGGTATCCGAGCTTGTTGCTCTTTGATTTAAGGTCTAATCGCCTTAAGTTAAATATCCAAGCTATCTTTTTGTGCTAATCTTGTTTTGATTGCATTTGTATCTTGCTTGAATATTTTTACAAATTATGGATATGAATGATGCATCTTGTTTAGGCTATGATTCTAGTATTGCTCCTAAATTCAATGTTTTTCCTTATGCTCAATGGTGTTTTAGATTCAAAATATTTGTTCAATCTAAAAATATCAATTTATGGGAAGTCATTGATTGTGCTTATACTGTGCCCATATTGGAGAAATCCAAGTAGAATAAAAATAATAAAAGATTATTTATTATGAACAAGCTCTTGTTAGAATTCTTACATAATGCATTTGATTCATCTTTGTCTAACAAGTTTGTTCATTTTGATAGTACTTACATTTTATGGAAATTTATTGAAGCACATCAAGGGGACTTGGAGGCGATCCGACAAGCTTTGGAGGATCCGACTTCAAGCTCATATGGAGCATCATGCACACGGCCACTAGGCGATAGCCCTAGTGAGGTTTGCGAGTTCGAAATCACTAATGATTTATCTAGTGATGAACTTGCTTGTGCTTGTAAAAAATTGTTGCATGCCTATAACATATTGTATAAAAAATTTATTGATTTGCAAAGTAAGCATGAAGATATAAAATCTAATCATGAGAACTTAGCTTCCAAATTTGATATCATTTCTCAAGAAAGTATTGCTCTTCAAGAAAACAATGATATGTTAAATTTGGAAAATAATGATTTGAAATTGAATATTGCTAACTTAACTCATGACAAAAATAATGCTATGTTAGAAGTAAAGAACATAAAAAATAATACTGCTTCTTTTATAAATGACTATTTATGTTCTACTTCTAATAAAAATGCATATGTGCCAAATGATGAGTTGAATGTTGTTAAAAAATCGCATTTTATCTTTAGACTCAACTCTTAATACATGCATTGATAACCATAAGAAACTTATGGACAAGTGTGATAAACTTAGTATTACAAAATTACCTACACACTATGCACACTTGTATAGCAAAATTTATAAATGCTCAATTTGCGGTCATAAAGACCACATTGCTAAATTTTGTTATGATGCACACAAATCTTCTAAGGTTAATGCTTCTTGTGCATCTCATAAGGCTTCTTCATCACACACATATGTACATGCACGCACTCATAAAGTTTATCATAAGCATGCTCATGTGTTTAAATGTGATATATGTGGTCGTTTTGGTCACTTGGCAAAATATTATTTTGATTTGAAAAAAGAATCTCATTTGCCAAATATTTCTAGTAGACCACATATTTTTAAATGTGATGTTTGTGGTAGATTTGGCTATTTGGCAAAGTTTTGTTATGATTTGAAAAAATATTCAAACTTGCCAAATTTCTCAAATAAATCACCTTTATTTAATGATGTTTCTCATTTACGATATAATTTAAAAGAAAAATTTTTATTTGCAAATGATTCCCGTGCACGAGCTAATGGTCCACAAAAAAAATGGATCTCTTTCATTGCATAAATTGCAATCGGAAGGGTCATTTGCAAGATTATTGTTTTGACCGTGCTAGTGCACCATATGCGTCCAAGATGGTTCATAACCCTAGGGCTTTGAGCTTAAAAGATAGGGGTTATATCCCCAAATCTCTTGGTACCAAGAATTTTTGGGTACCAAAGCAAATTTGATTTTTAAACCCAAGTACTTCAGTGATTTTTATTTTTCTTTGTCTTGGTTTTGAAAATTATTCTTTGAAATCTTTGAATATAAAAATAATTTTTCTTTGATTAATTATTTTTTTTCATGACTATTAGTTTCGATTTTAAATGAGATGTTTGTAATTATATACCCCCCGGATTTATTAGGTGTTTATTCCCAAATCTTGTTTACCGGGTACTAATAATCCTTATATGGGTTGAAACAAGCTTAAGAGCTTGATATATTATGGCTTCTCTTGCATCTCTTTTGTCAAAAATTTTGTTTTGATTTGTTCCTTTGAATTCATTATATAAGCACAAATAGATTTCTATGAGTGGTTTGATCAAGTTCTTCAAAAAAAAATTTTATTTGATCAAACATCGTTTTTGGATATAAACTTTGATTTATGATTTCTTTTGGTTGATTTATTTTCATTTGAAAACTTTTTGCATGATTCTCATATTCTTATTTTGATTTTATAAATCCATACATTGTTATGATTTATTTTGAAAATATCCATTCTTGATTTTGTTTCCTTCCATACATTGTTATGATTTATTTTGAAAATATCCATTCTTGATTTTGTTTCCTTATCCCCCTACATATAAGC
The DNA here is from genome assembly GCF_001876935.1 of Asparagus officinalis. NCBI lineage: Eukaryota > Viridiplantae > Streptophyta > Magnoliopsida > Asparagales > Asparagaceae > Asparagus > Asparagus officinalis. The sequence continues at coordinate 66,887,205 of NC_033803.1, read as the reverse complement.
AAATTATTTTCCTTTTTGGATCCTCATTTCATCTCTTTGGGGAAAATATGATAAATGTTTGATTTGTATATATACATCTTAAAATCTTTGTAATACCCTTCATGATGTTATTATTGGCCTTCTTGTTTTGATGATGATTTAATAAACAATTTACATCTAATGTTGTTTGTCTAGTGTTTGTGTTTTCGTATTTATTCTAGGCAAACAATATTTTTGAGGATGGATGGAATTGCGCATTCACGATCATATCTAATGAAGGTTGGCGGAATAGTGGAATGAAGCAACGTACATTCAAGTTAAAGATACAAGTTCAAGCTTCTTCCGCAAGTATACCAAGTCAAGCTTATTGAAGATCAAGATCAAGCTTCGGTATATTTAGTTTAGGTTTTATATTATGTGTGTTAAGTACCTTAAGCTCAATCATATACACACATACACGTTTTGACTTTATATATATATAGTTATATATATACATATATGTTTTGGTTTTTATGTTTATAAATATGAGATTACATATTTCATATTTATTATTGTGTTTTAAGTATATATTGCATAGAATGTGCATATTTGTGAAAATATTGTATTCTTAGTTTTTGGACTTAACAATAATCATATATATCTTTTATTAAGTCTACAAAATTATTTTGTATTGTTTCAAAACATGGTTAAACTAAAAAGTCAAAATTCATATGTTTACATTTTCATGTTTTGGACTATTTTACAAAATAATGATATTTCTCATTTGGAAAGTCCTTTTTGAAAACCAGTTTTTGTAGCATGTGTATTATCATGTCAATAATCATTTCCCAAAGTTTTATATTTTTCTGAATTTATTTGATATTTTTAAACAGAGTTTTAAATTCAAAAAAATCAGATTTTTGCATATGTCAGTTTGCGGTCGACCGCCACGATCGACCGCCCCTGAGTTCAGAAACCCGGTATGAGTTTAGTTTGCTCGTGGTCGACTGTGGTATGCAGTCTAGAGAGTTTCACGGTCCACCGTCGTGGTCGACCGTCAGCTTTTCAAAAGCCCAGTTTTGCCTTTTAGTTGCTCGCGGTCGACCGCGAGTTTCCCATGGTCGACCGCCGCTCTGTCTTGTCATTCCCAACTGTTATTTTTTGCAGCCGTTGTTTGGGACTTTTTGGTCTTTTGTTTGGGTTTTTGGCTGAGGTTTTGGGAGGCTATAAATATCCCATTGATCTCAGTTCTCAAACCAACCAAGAAGTTTTTAAAACAAAAGTTTAATAAGGGTTTAAGCTTGGTTAGTTTGTTTTAAGTTTAGGGTTTTACAAAGAGGAGCTTACATCAATTGTTGAAGAGTTCATCTTTAATATTTCATCATCCTCTCTTTGTGTTTATAGAGAAGTTTTCTAACTCTTTTCTCTAGCAATTTTATTATTGATTTTCATATTCTTATTATTGCTAGTTTGCTATTTGAGTTAGATTTTATTTCACTCATTGTTTACACACACACCAACATTGAGCTTTTAGTATTTACATACATAGTATATTGGGGTTGTGAGAGATTATAACAGTGAGTTGTGCTTAATTGAGTTCTCGCCTTGTATTAGAGAACAAACTAATTTGTTGTTATATTGTGAGATTATAAAGTTTTCGGTTAGCTAGAAAACCGAGTGTATAGTGGAGATATCCTCGAGGTGAGGAGCGGAGACATAGGTCATAGGGACCGAACTCAGTGAATAAAATTGTGAGGTATAAATGTTATTCGGGTGAGCGTAGAAAACCCGGTTGTGATAGTGGATTTCTCCCTGCGAGTGGGGAGCGGAGACATAGGACGGAAGGTCCGAACTCCGTGATCATATTGTGTGTTTGCGTTGTTTATTTACACTATCGCTCTTATCTTGTTTATGTTTATTTCACCATTGTGTTAGTTTATATATCCTTGTATATATTACCTCTTTGCTAGAATATATCTTTTTATTCATATTGCTTATTCTTGCTTATAACTCTTGTATATCTATCTTGCAAGAATATATTTGTATTAGTTTTAATTGGCATAAAATCGGATTAGATTAGCATAAGACCTAATCACCCCCCCCCCTCTAGGGTCTATCAGTTATATATACACATGTATTCTTATTGTTCTTTTGCATGTGAGTTGTTTAGCATTTTTAACTTGCTCACATGTTTTGCCATGATCTTTATTGCATACACTCCATATGGTATTTTGATAGGAGGAGTCTTCCTTATTCTATTATTGCTCTTATACTCACCCATGCATATTGATAGGGGGAGCTTTCGCTCTCTTCATACTTTTGTCCCATTTTTGATGTTATCAAAGGGGGAGAAATATTATGAGTATATCTTGTTTTAGTTATATACATGATAATTCTAATTTACATATTAACTTCCTTTCATGCATATATCCTTTTTGTAAATTGTTTGTCATCATCAAAAAGGGAGAGATTGTTAGCCTCTTTGTTTTGATGATGTTTAACAAATAATTTACCACTAATGTTGTTTGTCTAGTATTTATGTTTTTTTATTTATTATAGACAAACCATAAGTTGGAGGTTGGATGGATTGCGCTTCAATGATCAAATCCAATGGAGGTTGGCGAAATTATAGAGTGAAGCCTATGCAATTCAAATTGAAGATCCAAGTTCTAACTTTATCCGCAAGTGTACCAAGTTGAGCTACATCGAAGATCAATCAAGCTTGGGTATATTTAGTTTAGGAAACTGTTTACATGAACAGTAACTTTTTAAATAAAATGAACAGTACCGTTCTCAACATAAATGAACAGTAGCATCAATTTTAAAATTAAACAGTAACGCCATTTTTTAAGAATGAACAGTAACATTTTTTTTTATTGGGGATTCAAAATCAGAATACAAAACTTTTTTTTAACAAAAAATTAATTAATAGATAAGCAATTTAGTAGCAATTTCCTTTTTTTTAAAAAAAAAAAATTCGGATGAACAGTAACCATCTCGAATGAACAGTAACTTTAAAATAATTTCAGATTTAAATCAAAGCTATAAACTTTTCAATCTTCTAGATTGTTGGAAATTTATCAAATAATTAAAAATTATAGCATGCAGATTTTTATGAATTATAATTCCAGAGGTGGCCGACATTTCACTGATTTGATCAAGAGTTCAAGAAACATAAGGTGAAATCAAATATACGAACTTGAACATGGAGGTAAGATATATACACACACAAGTTTTGGTTTATGAATTTAACAATCATTGTATACATATTTTATTAAGTCTATAAAATTATTTCATAGGGCTTTAAAACATTGTTTATGTTAAATCATCAAATTTCATGTATATCACATTTTCCTGTTTTGGACACACTTGCAAAATACATGAGATTTCACAAATGAAAAACTCAATTTGAGAAATTCTTTTTCTAACATGTTTAATTTCAAGTTTATAAATATCTTCTAAAGTTTTAACAATTTTTTAATTAATTTGTTATTATTATTTGAATTTACAAAATCAAGTTTTTAATAAGCTTATGTTCGTGCACGTATCCGTGCATGTTTTTACAAAACTAATGCATTTTCACAATTGGGAAATGCGATTTGAAAAATTTCTTCGTTTACATGTTTATCATCATATATACAAACATTTCTCTAAGTTTTACTAATTTTGAAGTTGTTTTGTTATTTTCAATTGAATTTACAAAACCGTATTTTTTGTAGTTTTTTTAGAAACTGCATATCTATGTTCAAATATTTATTTCTCTCAACTGAGAAGTGATATTTCATAAATTATTTCTCTAACATGTTTATCTACATGTCTAGAACCTTCTCTCAAAATTTCAAGATTTTTGGAGTTGATTTACTATTTTTAATTGATTTTACAAAGTTAGATACGTAAAATTCTAGAATTTGTCAAAAACAGACACTGTTTATTTGCACACTATCACTCTTGTTTTGTTTATGTTTTTTTCACGCTTGTGTTAAGTTGTATATCCTCACATATATCTCATAGTATATCTCATTGCTAGGATATTTCCCTTTGTTCATATTGTATATTCTTGCTCATATTAATTGGCAGTTAATTAAATTAACAGAAACATTAACTACAAAATGTATTTATTTTAAATAATGAATCAGCAGATAATTAAATCCAAACTTCTCATATATTGATCATTTAACATAATGAAAATCATGAGGTTCGAACATCAATAGGTGGCGATACACTCCACGAAGGGAATAATAGCCGGGAGGGATTAATCCACCAAGGGAATAATCGCTCAGATCTCGAGATCTTCCCTTTGTTCATATTGTATATTCTTGCTCATATCATATTGTATATCTATCTTGCAAGAATAATATTTGATTAGTTTTAATTGGCATAAAATCGGATTAGATTAGCATAAGACTCTAATCACCCCCCCTCTAGGGTCTAACAGAGAGGGGTTGACAAAATACCGTTGTTAATAGGGGAGGAGGAGGAGGAGGCGGAGTTGTGGCTGGGGTTCATGGCGGAGAAGCGGGCGGCGATTGGTCGCGAAGGAGGGAGGGAGGGAGGGATCTAGCGACGGTCTCAAGTTTCGGCTCTTGAAAGTTCGACCTCTGAAAATGAACATCTCTAGGCCTATTTATAGGCTCTCAGGACAGTGGCTGCAAAAAGGGAAATGTCGGCCACCTCTGGAATTATTTTAAATCTTCTCAACCTTCTGTACTAACCTATTGATTTAATACAAATTGGTTGCCTACCAAGATAATTTCAGATTTAAATCAAAGCTATAAACATCTCAATCTTCTAGATTGTTGGAAATTTATCAAATAATTAAGATTATAGCATGTAGATAAATCCGAAAAATTAAACAATTAAAACTTCTCAACCTTCTGTACTAACCTATTGATTTAATACAAATTGGTTGCCTACAAATTGGTTGCCTACCAAGATAATTTCAGATTTAAATCAAAGCTATAAACATCTCAATCTTCTAGATTGTTGGAAATTTATCAAATAATTAAGATTATAGCATGTAGATAAATCCGAAAAATTAAACAATTAAAACTGGCCTGAACGGGAGCAGTCGTGTATTCACTGCTCTAGAAGATTGAGATGTTTATAGCTTTGATTTAAATCTGAAATTATCTTAAAGTTACTGTTCATTCGAGATGGTTACTGTTCATCCGAATTTAAAAACAAAACAAAAAGAAAATTGCTACTAAATTGCTTATCTATTAATTAATATTAAAAAAAAATTGGTTACTGTTCATCAAATTTATAAATGCAGTAATTAATTGTTAATTATTGTTGCTAATTAATTTTAACAGTTAATTGTAATTAATTGCTTTAATTGTTTTATCAGCAGATAATTAAATCCAAAAAATTAATTTGCATGACAAATAAAGTGAGATATTTTCTACGCATAATATTGGCGTTCTAGGATTTTTATAACAACTCTTCTCTTGGATATAGTACCCTTTTCTGCTGTTAATGATTGGAAGGTCTGTGTTTCCAGTCTTTATATATATGAGAAATGGGTATGTTTGGTACCAAATATAAATTTTATGTTTAGTAGTGAGGTAACATATTTTCCATTCACTCATTCCAATTCCCAACAACTCCCCAACCCATATGAATGTGAGCCTCGATTTTAATGAGTGGAGGGGAATATGATACCTCACTACCAAACATAAAAACTTATGCTTGATACCAAGCATACCCATTTCTCTCTCTATCTATATACATATATATGGAGAACGTTGGTGTCAAGTTTTCCATTGAACTTGGTAGTGATATGACCAGATCTAGCCCCTACATCACGCCTCTAAGATAGAACCTCAATCACTATTACCTACTGTAAAAAATAGGCTCCTTCTTCGAGGCGTGATGTAGGGGGTAGATTTGACCACCTCACTATCAAGTTTAACGAAAGAACTTGGTACCAAGGTTCTCTATATTTCTCATATATATATATATATATATGAGAAATATGGAGAACCTTGGTACCAAGTTGCTTAAAGCAACTTGGTAGTGATGTGGCCTAATCTTACCCCTATATCACACCTCGAAGATAGAGCCTCAACAATCCTTCACCAACTCCAATGTAGATGTAGGGATAAGATTAGGCCACATCACTAACAAGTTGCTTGGAGCAACTTGGTACCAAGTTTCTCCCATTTCTCCTCTCTCTCTCTCTCTCTTCTCTTCTCTCTCTCTCTCTTATATATATATATATATAATATATATATATATATATATATATATATATATATATATATATATATATATATTATATATATAATATATATTAGAGAGAGAGAGAGAGAGAGAGAGAGAAACTTATGTCAACTTAAGTGAACGTCTAGTTTCTTAGTCATTGATGATCACTTGATTGAGCTACATTATGGATAATCCTCCGTTGAACTTGATCTACATATTCTTAAAACCCAACGACCAAATTTAGGGCTGAACCTGTCGTGGTTTGACCTTCATCCCACTCGTATCAATTTTAAACGGTTTCGAATAAATAAAACTTTTTACATGGGCTGCGACGGAGGGTCAAACGATGATGGTTCACCCCAAATTGGTGTGTGGGGTTTTAGAATTTGTAGATCAAGTTCACGGAGCGGATCATCCCCATGTAGCTAAATCAAGTGATCATCAATGACTTAAGAAATTTAGTGGACGTCCACTTAAGTTGACTAAAGTTTTCTCTCTCTCCTCTCTCTCTTCTATATATATATATATATTATAATATATATATATATATATATATTATATATATATATATATATATAATACTATATATATATAATATATATATATCATAATTATTATGGAAAGTGAATCTAAGGTTGACACCCTAGGCTCCCACCTAAGGACGCAGCCTAAAATCACATCATTTTTTCCTTTTTTTTTACGATCCGCTCGTTGAACTTCTGATCTAAGTCTATAACCAAACACACCAATTTTGGGGGTGAACCCGTCGTGTTTTGACCCTTATCTCACTCGCTGCCAATTTAACGCGTTCTCGATATGAATAGAAACTTTTTGCCAATGGCTTTCCAAACGAGATGGTCAAAACAGAAACGGGTTCACCCTCAAAATTTGGTGTGTTTTGGGTTTAAGAACGTGTTAGATAAGTTCAACGGAGGCGACGCAAAAAAAAGGAAATAATGTGATTCTTTAGTGCCGTCCTTAGGTGGGAGCCTGAGGGTGTCACTTAGATTTCCTTTTCCCTTATATTTATATATATATATATAATATTATATATATATATATATATATATATATATATATATATATATATATATATATACTCCGTGCATTTTAGACCTATGGTGTAACTAACTTAGTTACACTCACCTATAAAAGCATATGTTTGAGCGTCGATATTAACAATCAACACCGTTCATTATGATCTACATATCAGCAAATGAGCGTAGATCAAGTATCATGTGTCTTGAGATTTTCTATCCTATAATTCAAGCAACTCAAAATAGCGGGCATTTTAGACCATTACAGACCGTTTATTTCTATTCCATTAGATTTCTAAACTAGAAAATATATTATCTATGTGATATTTTTTTTATCTCCATAAAGTTTTGGACGCATAGATCATAATGAACAGTGTTGATTGTTAATATCGACACTAAAAAAATGTGCTTTTCCATGTGAGTGTGACTAAGTTAGGGACCGTTTGGATAATGAGAGTATTGAAAGTAAGAAGTAGATTATAGAAGTAACTTTCAAAATTATGAAGTAGAAAGTAGTGGAAATAACATTTTTTTATTTGTTTCATATTTTTTAGAATTAATGGAAGTAGAATTTCTTCCTCTTCATTTACTTTTTTTGTTTGGATAATATTTGGAAATATTACTAGGAAGTAATTAAAAATATAATTACTAGTGTAGACGAGAAACAATAAATAGTGATTGTTATTAATAGTGTAGACGAGAAACAATAAATAGTTAAAGAAATGAAAATTGGAAATGAACATTTCATCAGGAATGAAATGAACATTTCATATAGTTTTTACATATATAGTTTTAACGAGAAATGAACATTTTCATCAGAAACAATAAAGTAGACATGAAATGACCGATACTGTACTGTATGAGAAACAATAAATAGTTTTTACATCAGGAATACGAGAAGCAAAAAATAGTGTAGACGAGAACAATAATTAGTATGCATATTAATAGTGTAGACGAGAAACAAAGGAAATATTAATAAAAAAATTAGGAAGTTGTTAGAAGTTGTTAGAAGTAAGTAATAAAGGAAATATTAATAAAAAATTATTTATTTTCTAATTAATATGCATTTTAACTATTTCTAAGCTATTTCTGAGCATTGAGGATTGAAAAAACTTTTTGGAAGTATGGATGACACGTAGACGTCACATAAGCGTTTAAGGAAGTATTGGAGTAAATTTTTTTAGAGAACCAAACATATTTTTTTTTGCTTGGAAGTAACATAAGTAGCATCTACTTCTTTTACTTTAGTTACTTCCTAATTACTTCCACGCAAATGAACAAGCCCTTAGTTAAGTGTATTAGAGCATCTTCAAGGGATCCATTGGATATCCCTTAATTTAGGGGGAACTTTAAGGGAGGGGTTGGTTCTTCTCCAATGGTTCTCCCTTAAAACTCCCCTACCCCTTAATTAATTATGTTTAGTTTTTTAATTTTATAGATTATGATTTAATTAAATATGTGGTTTATTTATAAATGAATAAATAATTAAATATTAATAACTAACAATAGCTAATTAATTAATTTAGATTAAGAAATAACCTTATATAATCATTAAATTAATTAATCATATTAAAATTTAACAAATAATTAATTTAGATAATAATTAACTATACATTAACTAAATTATATTAACAAATAATTATATTATTTTAAATTAATTATACACTAACTAAATTTAATTAACTATAAATTAACTCTAAAATAAAATATATTATTATAAAATTATAAGGGGAATGTTAAGGGACTTTAACCTTCCCCTTAATTTGCGGAGGATGTTAAGAGACATGGGGGTGAAGGGGAAAATTTCCGGCCCCTTGGAGCTCATCTCCCTTAAAACCCCCAAATTTAGCTAAGGGGCCGGATTTTTCCAGCCCCTTAGAGATGCTCTTATAAGCCTAACCAAGGTGTGACTAAGGCACTGTTTGGCAACAAGAGATTGTGTCTTATTGACTTGGTCAATAAGCTAGTAGAGCTGTTTGGTAATAAAAAATAAGAGGATATTATTTTGGAGATTGCGTCTTTTGCAAGTAGCTTTTGGAAAGCTACCTCAAGTAGCATTTGTCTTTGGGAAGGAGCTGCCAATTTTTATTCTTCCGTTTTTACCCCTAATAATTCTAATTCTATATCAATAATATTGCATGTCATTTTTATTCATTTAACAAATTTAAGCTAGCTGTACAGCTACTTTTGCCAAACAACTCTAATCAGTTAGCTAGCTTTACAGCTATCAGCTTTCAGTTACAATTTCATAGCTTTCAGCTAGCTTAACAGCTTTCAACTATAATCTCGCAGTTTTCTGTTAGTTTTGCCAAACATAACCTAAGTTACGCGTATTATAAGCCTAACCAGGTGATTTTATACGGCGCCATCATCGGCCATCACACCATCCCAGGAAGAGTGGACCCCACGCCCGCAGAACCAACAGCATTGAGCTGGTGGTGGGCAGGCGCATCGGGCCGCCAAGAGAAACCTAGATCCAGCCTCACGCTCCCCCAGCCCCCTCGTACGCCTCCGTCGCCTCGTGTGCTGGGCGCACGGCGGCATCGTCGGAACGCCTCCTCGACATCCTCCCCTCCCGACACCCCGGCGCCCTGGAAGGTCTACTCCGTCTCCGCCGCCCCTCCCCTCCCCTCCCCCTCCCCCTCCCCCTCCGTCACCCACGTCAGTGCGACGTCTCCGACCCCGACGATGCCTCTCCAAGCTCTCCCCCCTCTTCCGACGTCACCACACCTCTTTACGCCGCTTGGCCCACCGGAGGCTCCGGAGTCCGACAACATCGTCGTCACTCCTCCATGCTCCGCAAACGTCTCTGGGCCGCCCGTCATCCCCCGCCGCCCGGCCTCGCAGAATTGCTCCAGACGAAAAGCAAATAAAAATCAGATATTACTAGAATCCCTCGCAAGTCAAGAACCAAAGAGAAATAAATACACAGTTCCACGAGACCTCCCGCCCCTCGACTCCATTTATATCCTACGCAATAAGAGGATAGTATCTAGAGAGAGATAGAGAGATGGGAGAAGTCTCAGATATAGATAAGGAATAGAAACCGCCAGAATATGGGATTAGGAGAAGAGAATGACATATAGATGAAGAAGATCTTTGAGTTTATAGCAGCGATATAGAGAGAGAAGGGCAAGCTGAGGTTCCCGGGGAGCAGGGTTGTTTGGGATGGGTTCAGCGACGCTTCGGACGCGGATTTGGTCGCCGAGCATCAGATTTGGGCGGCAGTGGACCCGTATGCGAAGAACGAGGCTTTTAATTGCAGCAACGGGGATGTTTTCAAGTGGAAGCAGCTTTGGAAAGCGCTTGCCGAGGCGTTTGAGGTGGAGTGGGCCGGGTACGAGGGGGAAGAGGGGAGGTTTTCTTTGGAGGAGGCGATGAAGGGGAAGGAGGAGGTGTGGGGGGAGATTGTGAAGGAGAATGAGCTCGTGGAGACGAAGTTAGGGGAGATTGGACATTGGTGGTTTGTTGATGTGGTGCTCGGAGTGGAGGTGGATCATTTAGATAGTATGAATAAGAGTAAGGAGCATGGGTTCTTGGGGTTCAGGAACACGATGAACTCGTTCAACTCGTGGGTGGATAAGATGAAAGCTTTCAAGATTGTGCCTTGATGGAGTTGGAAGATTTGATTTTGAGGTTCGGAAATGGTATGTTTCCTCGTTACCTCTCTCTTCGTGGTTTGGTTCTTGTTGTTGTTGTTATTGTTTAGCTCGTTTGCGTTGAGTAAGTTGAATTACATAGTTTGTAATTTTAAGGAATAAAGATGTAGTTGTTATGTCCACATCTTTTGTCATGTGAACATGATGTTGAGTATATCATTTGTTGTTATAATATAAATCTTTGTTTTTTCTTTTTATTGATTAGAACTTATTATGAAAGAAAATAAGTTGTTAAATTGACATTCCCGCTTGCTAATTACTTCAAGCATCACGTTAGACTACTGCTGATTTCATTCTTATCATTGATCAATTTTGTAAAATCTTTCTTCTGTTTACATGGTTAGTAGGTAGCCACAAGTTTTTCAAGTAATAGTTTGATGCAAATGATTAAGGTATGTCTCCAGCTGATAATGGGGTTATTAAAAACATAATAGGCTTCATAACAGGCTTTTATTCATGGGAAAAAAAGGTAAATCAAGAAATGAGAATCATTCTGGTAAGGAGAGAAAGATGAAGACATCATCTTTGGGTGGTTTGGTGGTGATGGTTGTTGCTGTTGTTTGTCTTGTTTGTGTTGGTTATGTTGAATTGCTTAGTTTGTGATTTACGGAAATAAAGATGATATTTGTTGTGTCTATATCTTCTGCCGTTGTGGACGTGCTGTTGAGTAACTCATTTATTATAATATGAATCTTTTGGGTTTTTTCTTTTTCTTTTTGTTGATTTGAACTTGTTATGATAGACAATATATTACCACAAAAATTTGGTTTTTGTTGTAGTTGTTGTTATCATAGATAATGTTAGGTTCTTAATATGTCATTCCCAATTGCATACTTCAAGCGTTTCATTAGTCTACTGCGATTTTGATTCTTATTAGTTATATCAAGTCACTACATCGCTTCCTTTTGTTTGCTAGATTAGTCTGTAGGTATTTTCAAGTAATAGTTTGATGCTGATGATCGTATCCAACCATTGTACAATTATTGGCCATAAATATGCCTTATAACAAGCTTTAATTCACAGGAGAGTTATTAAATCAAGAAATGAGGTTTAGAGGTTCGGTGTAGGGAGAAAGACACGGGGCGTTTGCTTCTGAGGTGGGGTGGTGTGATTGGGAACCTTTCATTTCTTTTTTGGTTTATTTCCTAGAAACCACCTTAAAAATAGGGTAATTATATGAAAACCCACTTTCATTGTCAATATATACATAAACCACCATTAATGTAGGTTTTTGTTGCAATCAACTATCTCTTAGTTAAATTTTCACTAAAAAAAATAAAAAATTAGCTTTAAAAAATCCAAGTTTAAGGTATGTGAATTGTATCCTAGCAAGATCTAAACACTATAAGATGAGTCATGTACCTTAAATGTGAGTTTTTAAGTGTAATATTCGGTTTTTCAGTGAAAATTTTGACTAGGAGGTGGTTGATTTCGACAAAAAAACAGTTTAAAGGTGGTTTATGCATAAATTAAAAATGAAAGGTGGTTTTCGCATAATTATTCTATTTTAAAGGTGGTTTTTAGGGGGGGCCCTTCTTTTCTTTATATTGAAAACTCTCTAAAGGCTCTAGTTGAACATTGGCAGTGTTTCTAGAATAATGTAACCTTGCTTTGCATTTTGTTTTGTGTTTGGCATAGTTCCTAAGTACAAATATTGTTTTGATGGTTATCACTCATTATTGATTCAGGTACAAAAAGATTCATCTGGCACAACATTAATGATTTTGGATAAAGTTTTTATTGTTGTTTGTTTGCACTTGAGCCATAAATCTTAAGATGTCTTTATCAATGTATTAAATATCAAATATCTAATAAATATTGGATGACCAAGATCCATGTCAGATTATGAAAAATAGGTATATATCAGGGATATGTAAAAAAATACTAGGATGTCATGTCAGATGATGTTCACACATAACTTGGCATTCTAGTATGTAATCTAAACATATTTAATGAATTCTAAATATAAGAAATTACTTATGATGTGTTTAGGATGATAAACCAATGCTAGAAAATTGCTTCTCAATTGCATCATGAGTACTTACCAGCTGAGAGAGAGAAAGAGAAAGATCGGTTAGGGTTTTTTTGAGATCTATGATTTCTGATTTCTGAAGGAGAGAAGATTTTTTTTGATATTTGGGTCGGGTTGGGAACCAAAACCAAACTCGAAGCAAGCCTAAGCCCAAATATTACCCAATTTCAACCAGTTTTGTCAGATAGAAATATTGGCTGATATAGCTGACATCGCTCAATA
>NC_033803.1:66783572-66874083 GCF_001876935.1 Asparagus officinalis | reverse complement strand
TAAAATTCAAAAAAGAAACAAACTTGTAAATATCATTGTGGCTATTGTAAAGCCTGCTATATCAGCCAATATTCTATACAATGCTCTTTACTATGAGTTTCTTATATACCTTGTTAGAAAATGATTTTAGTAATATCTTTAGTTTAATACTGATTCATGAAAGCTGTTTAGATTTATGAATAACAGATGTATTATGACAAAATCCCCAGGATCAGGATAAGCTAATATCAATCACACGAGAGTACGAAAAATATCAAGAACACACGAACACAAAGATATACGTGGTTCGGCTTGTAGCCTACGTCCACGGGCGAAGGAGGAGAAAACTTTACTAAATTGTGAGGAATACAAAGTGGAATCTCTTAATCTCTCAATCCCAAATGACACCCCAAAAGTCTAATATAACTCTCAACTAAAGGAATGAAAGAGAAAAAAATATGAAATAAGCTTTACAAAAGAACTCTCTCTTCTTGATTGGTGCTCTGAAGATTGATGCATCTAATTGGCTTGAAATGATGTTTTTATATAGCCTTGAAGATCCCAACTCCTTGCTGTCTAAGGAATAACAGTTCTAATAGGAATAGAAGTTCATATGTCCTAAAAGCCAACAAGAATCTAAGTAGAAATAGACCTCTAATATGATTGGTTGTGCAAAGTCTAATGTAAGTAGGACTCTTGATCAAAACAATCAAATACGTAGAAGATTTCTCACTCCAAAATACGCTAACTTACTCCACCTTCTCTAATAGCCCCACAGGACATCTAAGTGCGGCACATATCTATCAAGTCCAAACCCTGTTTGAACTTGTTAACTGAAAGAGGCCTCCTCAACAAATCGACTGAATTGCCAACACGACGACCGTAAATATTAGAGAAGTCATCACCTGAAATAGCTCATAAATAGCTAAATGGCACAAAATTATCAACCAACAATGCATAAGCTACCATATCTTCATATCTTCGCTGTGGTCGGATATCTCGTTTAGACCGATCTCTAGCAATAGTGTATTCCTGCTCTTCCTATAGCTGTTGAGGTGTTTCATCTACTTGAACGGGATCTGGCTACTGAACTCCCGTAGTCTTATCTGCTGAAGAGCTGAATCACGAATTTCTAACTTTACCTTATGTCCTGTAGTGCGCACCTTGACAACAACTAAAACTGATGACCGTTTCTAGTGGAACATAGTAGATTCATCAAACGTAACATCACGACTAATAATAATTTTAGGAGACTTCGGATTAGGACACTACAATCTAAAACCCTTAACACCCGATACATAATCTAGGAATATGCACTTCTTCGTTCGCGGCTCAAGTTTCCCTTGACGAACATGCACATATGCAGGGCAATCAAATATTCTAAGATTAGAATAATCCGCAGGCTTATCGGATCAAACATCCTTTGGAGTTTTACAACTAATAACAGTAGATGACGACCGATTCACTAAGTAACAAGCCATATTCATTGCTTCTGCCCAGTATTCCTTACATAAACCTGCATTGAACATCATACAATGAGTTTTCTCTAATAGGGTTATGTTCATACGTTCTGTCACTCCATTCTGTTGCGGCATGCAAGAGACTGTACGATGTATAACAATTCTCTCCTTGCAGAACTCATTAAATTCTCCTCCATAAAACTCAAGGTCATTATCAGTTTTAAGCCTCGTAATCACCCTCTGCTTCTCAATCAAAGACTTTCACTGCTTGAAAGTCACAAACACCTCATCTTTATTGTCTCAAAAAGTAGACCCAAACCTTCCTGATGTAGTCATCAATGAAGGTCAACAAATATCTGAAACCGCCACCCCTCGAGACAACTTGAGAATGTCCCCAAAGATCTGAATGGATATAATCCAAAATACTTTTAGTCTGATGCACTGTCGTACTGAAGCCGACTCTTTTCTGCTTCCTAAAGATGCAATGCTTACAGAATCCTAATTTTTTGTACTCTGTCCACATAAAAGACCATTCTTACTCAACTCGGTCAATCCTCGCTCACTCATATAACCAAGTCTCATATGTCATAATCTGGTAGTATCAACTCCTGATATCGACGATGCAACTATAACCGAGCTGATAACGGTAGAACCCTGCAAAACATACAAACTGCCGATCTTCTTTCATTTCATAACCACAAGAGGCTTTTGTAACCCTAAGAACTTCACATTCACCTCAAAAATTACACCCAATGCTATCAAGAGTGCCTAAAGAGATGATATTCTTTCTTAAACCTGGAACATACCTAATATCGGTTAAAGTCCCAATGATTTCATCATGCATCTTAATCCGAATTGTGCCTTTTCCAATAGTCTTGCATGAGGTGTTGTTCCCCATAAGAACAACTCCACCATCAATAGCTTCATAAGTGGTGAACCCCTTCCGATTAGGACACATATGATAGAAACAACCCGAATTCAAAATCCAATCATCCATGCTCCTATTTATATCATCTGTAGTCAATAAAATCACATCTTCAGCAATATCAACTTCAACGGAGTCCTCCTTTGATTTTTTTCCCATACTTTTCTTGTTTATTTTTGTTCTTCAATCTGTAACAATCGGTCTTGATGTGCCATTTCTTCTTGCAATATCTGCAGGTCAGATTCCTGTGTTTCGACTTATACCTGTTACCTCCAAAGTCATTTTCTTCTGATTTTCCTCGAACAAACAAGCCATCAGTTTTATCGTCACTTTCACTTGTGGTTAACTCTTTTCGATCTTCTCCTTATACAATAAGTTCTCTTTGACGTCCTTGATACCAATAGAATCTCGACCGTAAATTGTAGTATCCCTAAAGTTCTTTTTGGAAGGCGACAGAGAACACAAAAAATAGGGTTTGATCTTCATCATCGATCTTAACATCAATCTTATTCAAATCTGTAATCACAGAATTAAATTCACCAATAGGAGATTTGATGAGTGTTCCTTCTGACATTCGAAGTGTGTACAAACACTGTTTTAAGAGGAGACAATTAGTGAGCGACTTCGTCAAATTTAAATCCTCCAATTTAGACCACAAATCAGCGGCTGTTTTTTCTGTGAGAACTTGCAAAACTTCGTTTGTCAAACATAACTGGATCGTTGCGAGAGCTCTATCATCCAACTCGTTCTAATCTTCCTCCATCACAGAAGCCGGTTTCTTCGACTTCCCGAACAAAGCCTTCTTCAATCCATTCTGTGTCAACACGACGATCATCCTAACTTGCCAAAAGCTAAAATTGATGTTGCCGTCAAACTTCTCGATATTCCACTTCATAGTAGTTGTTGTCATCTTCTTGTTCGATCAATAATTAAGGGATCTAATACCAATTTGTTATTACAAATTCCCCAGGATAAGCTAATATCAATCACATGAGAGCACAAAAAATCTTAAGAACACACGAACACAAAGATATATGTGGTTCAGTTTGTGACCTACGCCCACGGGCGATGGAGGAGAAAACTTTACTAAATTATGAGAAATACAAAGTGGAATCTCTAATTCTCTCAATCCTAAATAACACCCTAAACGCCTAATACAACTCTCAACTAAATGAACAAAAGAGAAGAATATCAAATAGGCTTCACAAAAGAACTCTCCGCCTAATACAACTCTCAACTAAATGAACAAAAGAGAAGAATATCAAATAGGCTTCACAAAAGAACTCTCTCTTCTTGATTGGTAATGAACAAAAGAGAAGAATATCAAATAGGCTTCACAAAAGAACTCTCTCTTCTTGATTGGTGCTTTGAAGATTGATACATATAATTTTCTTGAAAGACTGTTCTTATATAGCCTTGAAGATCCCAACTCCTTGCTGTCTAAGCAATAAAAGTTCTAATATGAATAGAAATTCACATGTCCTAAAACCCAAAAAGAGTCCATGTAGAAATAAACCTCTAATATGATTGGTTGTGCAAAGTCTAATGTAAGTAGGTCTCTTGATTAGTGTTGTCAATGCGCAAGGCACAATGCAGGGTGCAAAGCATCTTTACGTGCACATACGCAAGGTGCAACTCGATGCGTGCACCCGAGTGATGCGAGGTGCACACCGTACACATAATTTTTTAATATATACAATCAAGTGTGAAAGAACATGTTTTTAGAATTTACATGAAAAATATGTCAGGATAAATGATATCTTACTACAAAATCACAATTTAATGCCTTAATTTCTAATGCTAACACCCAACATAATAATAAAATTCATAAATTTTCAAATCAAATATTAAATCAGGACCAATATCTAAGCAAAGGATAATGGTCCTCAATTGAAGGCTACTAAAATGGCCTAATGAATTTATTTTGCTTTTTGGGATATGAATTATCAAGTATAAAGACTCAATTGAAATGTTAACAAACAAAACTATATGAGGATATGTACTACATGCACCCTGTACAAAGTAAGGATGTACGCGAGACGCAAAAGACGCTGCTGCATCAGATGTGGGGCGTTTCGCTACTACCTAGCATTACAAGGCGCATGAGGCGCGCCCCTTTGAAAACACTGCTCTTGATCAAAACAAACCAACCTAAAAAGGAACTCCCGAAGCAATGTGGATTTGAGTATACAAGATGCTTGGGATCCAAATATCAAAGTACTATATTTTCTTTAAGGCCATATGAAATTAAATAATCTTTTTAAGATCATATTCATAAGCAGACACAGATAGATAGTAATATTCTATTATTTTCTCATTTTCAAGGCTTCACTATTTTTGAGATATGATATTGTTTGGTTGCACTGACTAAAATCCTGATATTGATTTTTTTTGGTCTTTGAATATTTTAAATATCTGTATTTTATCTATTACAATTACAAGAATGTTTCTAGTCATCTAGTTCCCAAACATTGGTTGCAATGTTTGTACTTAACAATTGTTGATATACAAGCATGCTAAAAGCTGTCACATACGGAAATTATATACAAGGAAGTTCTGTCTTGTAAAAAGGGAAAACTTATGTTTCATTTTTCTTCTATGCGTTATATGTTCTATATCTTGAATACATTAATATGATAAACTATAAATTCATTGTTGAATGACTCAATGGATCATGTATTAACTCTCATATCTTTGTCAATGCAACATTATTGGACTGCTAACTAATAAAGCAAGTAAGCAACAGTGGAAACTGCTGCTTTACACCAGGATTGAAACCCGACTTTTAGCATGAGTCCGATACAAACCACACGTAACATGCAATCATATTGGGAGCATGACCAACCTTCGAGCTTAGGATGCTCATATTGTTTTTTTTCCTGGACCAAAGTCTTGGTGCTTACAGCCGTCCTTTTTTTTTGTCTCCATTTTTTGATTTTGCCTCCAATATCCATATGGCTTTTCACCAAAACCCGCGAAATAAGATTACCATGACAATGAATAAGTCAAATTGCAAAGTTGAACTTGAATTGCTTTGGTGGTATTTTTTGGCCATATTTTCCATGCATTTGAGTTTAATAAGCATGTAAACGAATCAGTTTCAGGTTTTTCTAAGCAAGTTCAACAACTTTGCTTTCTACAGTTGCTGTATTCCTTTAGGAAGCGACATAAATATAATTTTGAAATCCCAAATTTCCTCATGCCTTGAAATATTACCATGACGATGAATAAGTCAGATTTTGTTATTTTTTGTCTTCACTTGTATGTGGGACATTATTGTTGTAATTCCAATTTTCTATTAATTATAACAGTACCCTGACATTTGCTCGTTTAACTGAAGACCCATAAGTAAGCTGAATGGAGATCGGGGACCAAGAGTTTTGTGTAGTTCAAGCACAGATTTTTAGGATAGGTATTGCTTTTCCCCTTGTAGTAATTGTAAGAAAATGCATTATAAGTTGAAGAATTTGAACGGTACCTTAATTCTTATCCGTTTAGATCATGGTCAATGGATTTTCCACCATGATTGTCCTTCAAATTCTGTTGGTTCAACAAAAATTGATTGTTGAAGTGTGGAGTGAGGCAGTGATTGGGGCTACCTTGCAGAATCATAAATCTTTGAATTACCGTCTTTTAACATTTCTCTGTCTTTGCAAATTTTCAGCGTGTCACCTCTTTCATGCTAGCAGTTTATTGTGTTGTACAGGTTTTGTGCCTCCACCTGCTCTATCATATGGAAACCAATATGGAAAGGCTTCCGCTTCAAGTTATATGCCCTTGCGTGTTTTTAGTTAAATCCATTTAAGGTTTTTTAAATATAAAATAAACTAATAGATTTCTTTCGAATTGCCCCTTAACCTGAAATAGATATATTTTTGGGCATTTCAGTGCTTGTTGGTTACTAATTTTTATTTGCTGGTTAACCTGAAATGTTTGAGCAAAGAAGAACCTGAAGGAGAGTTAATGCATGCACTTTCACAGATTAGTGTCAAGATAAGTCACATTTCAAGGTTTCCCTCCAATATGTCAATGGGTATTTTTTTTCTCTTTAACCATGGGGAAACAATGAAGAGCTGCCCACCATACGGTCAATATACAGTTATACTGAAATATTTGAGCTACTATGCAGACATGTAAGTTTTGGTACTTTGGTTTTAGCAGTTCTGATTTGCAAATTAGAAATGAAGGGTACGGTGAATGCTACATTTAAGATGAATCACAACCACCTACTAGACAACTCAACAGCTATGGTGAAAATAGTAAATTTCTCCACTGCAAATTTTGATAGTGGATAGGATCCGAATCCTAATTTTTGTTGGCACGACATAATTGTGGGAGAATTGAACCTAATAAAGATGCATATGTTACCCAATGTCTGCTTGAAAGAGTTCAAAGTTAATCTATATCTTGCCAGTCCCTATTAAGCTTAGCTGACATAATAGATCTCTGTGGAAATTGGTTTACGCTGTCAAGCTGTTCTCGGTTATTAAATGCTAGCTTTCATGATTTCTTTTCGGCAAGGCGAGTAATATCTTTGAAGACCTGGACGAAGGATCATACTGCAGCTGTAAGAAGGTATCCGTTGACCTTACCTAAGGCACTAGGGAACACAGGAAGCAGTTCTACTGTAGGCGAGGAGCAGGGTTTTATGGCTAAAAACTTCTTTCTGTTCGTTGTTTAGTTTGCTCTATTTATTTATTTGCATGTTCTTTCATTTTCTTCAAGTCTCCTTGTAATAGCAATCAGATCAATGAACAAGGTCAAGAATTTTATTAATTCTGAGATTTAGCTCGATGGAAACCTTTCAGGTAGCAAATGTCCGGTTAGGTTTCCAGAGTGCTACTTCATAGTGTACACAGACCTCAATATGTTTCAGAGATGAATCTGAAATTTCTCCTGTTGCGAAGGTTGGGTACCATGTCATTCTGCGTGAAAGCTTATAAAAGGATATATTGGCTGATATATCAGCCATGTTGGGGATGTTCATAATAATGATAGATACCACTTATTTGCGTTTTTGTTAACCTTAAAACTCAGAAAAAATGCCATTGTCGGAATACTTTTTGTTTTATTCTCAGATTTTCATATTTGTGCCATGTGCAACGTACTTACTTCAGCTTAGATAATTGATGAAAGGAATCAAGTAGCAATTATCTTCGCACTATGATAATGGTTGCTGCATTTCTTTTTAGCACAGATGCCCTCTGATGTCAGTTGCTAATCCCAACTCTTGTCAGGTTTGTTTCTTGTCGTTTGCTCTCTATGGTTTCCCTTAATTCGGCTACCTACTCAATGTGGATAGAGTTGGGAAAGATGTTGTGAAGTTATCCCTTGTTAAGAGCCATAAAAAGCATGGGATTGTTCGGGCAGCACAAGAGTCCATAAATCTTCAAGAAAATTGTTTGGCCTTTTGTCAATGTATGCTTCAGTCCTCAACACTGGTTCCAGGATCCTGGTTAAGGAAAAACGGACAATGGTGGGATTTTGCTTGGGTCCCAGCTGTTAGTATTTGTTTGCAAACAAACAAGATAGTCCCACATCAGATATTTGAGCATTCTTTTAGAGATTTAAAAACATTTAATGATTATTGGGCTTTGATAAATGAGTCAAAGCATAGACATCTAAACCCGCGTGCGGGTAGTGCAAATAATGCGTGATTATTAGACACTTAAAAAGTGAATATATTAAAATATTCTAACTTTTTACTATATATATTTTTGAATATATTATTTCTTTATTACTGCTATTGTTATTTTAGATTTTCGAATTATTAAAATATCAATAGGCAAAAGACTCTTGAAAGAAGATGCTTAAAAAGCGATTGTTTTTTTCTAAAGGGTGTTTTGAAAAGTTGTGACCGTTGGAAATACTTTTTCAAACTTATAAATAGCTTATGATTTCAGACATCAAAATTGACTTCTTTCACAAAACGTTTCTTTCACAAAACGTTTCTTTCAAAAACATCTGCAATACTACAAACTTGTTTCATAAAGAATTGGTGAAAAATTCCAGATTTGCTTGCTGGAATTTTTAATTTATCTATTTTACCCTGAAAAGAAAATTTGCATTAACCCGAAGTAAATTTGAATATCAAGTGGGCAAATATTTCTTTAAGGAAAGTGATTTATGTCTCAGAGTTTCTGTCTTCTTCATTATTTTACTGACAATCTTAAAGAAATATTATCTGCTGCAATGGAGTCGGAATCAATCAAGGTGATGAATCAAGACATGGTCAAAGTGGACGGATTCAATGTGAATAATTTCTTTCGCTGGCAAGACAAGATGATATTCCTTCTTACAACATTGAAGATTTCTTACATCCTCAACCCCAACCTACAGTCTACAGAAGATTCAAAACCAAGTGCAGACGGGAAACAACCAACCTGAGGACTAAATAGAAGAAATCAAGAAGCAAAAGGAGAAACAGGAGGAAAATGAAGTGTTGTGTCACGGTCATATTTTAAAAACACTTTCGGACCGACTGTATGATCTTTTCACCAGAATAAAGTTAGCAAGGAAATTATGGAGCCCACTGGAATTCAAATACAAAGCCTAGGAGGAAGGTACCAATAAGTATTTAATTGCAAAATATTTAGAATATAAAATGGTTGATGATAGATCTGTCCTGGAACAAGTTCATGAATTGGAGGTTCTGGTTAATAAGATTCATGTTCTCAAAATAATTCTTCCAGAATCTTTTCTTTTTATCCAAGTTCCTGCAATTATTGCAAAATTATCCTCAACTTGGAAAAACTAGTCAAAGAAACTAATACATAAAACTAAGGACATCTCTTTGAAACAACTTTAGAAGAACATTCGAATTGAAGAGGAGTCACGCTTATGTGATTCGAAAAATTCCATCCAAAGTGATTATAAGGTCCACATAGTGGAAAAGAATGAATCTTGAGTAAAAAAATAGGAACATTCAAGTAAAGAAAAGCGGACAACACTTTAAAAAGAAGATTTTTTAGAAGAAAAAGGGGTCTTGTTTTATTCGCGATAAGCCTGAACATTTTGCTAAAGAATGTCGTCATAGAATAATAATAATGTACAAGCAAAGGTTTCTGCAAATGTAATAGAAGAGAATCTGGTCGCTATGATTCCTAAAATCAATATGATTTCTTTCAGTCTGGATGGTAGCTTGTTTATGGTGCAACAATCCATGTTTGTAAAGACAAATGCATGTTCAAAGGATTTGAAGAAAATTCAAAAATTACATAAGTGCAAATGGGGAACAATCTTGTGCAAAAGTTGCCGGAAAAGGGATTGTTGATATAGATTTTACTTCTAGAAAGAATTTGACTCTTATAAATGTTCTGTATGTACCTGAAATTAGAAGAACTTAGTTTCTGTTGATCTTCTTTGTAAGAAAGAGTTTCGGGCTATTTTTGAGTCAAGCAATGTAATCTTGTCTAAGAGCGGGATGTTTGTGGAAAATGACTACTCTTGTGATGGAATGTATCAACTCAGTATTAATAAGAAAGTTATGACTTTTGTTGATATTGTTGAATCTTCTTATTTATGGCATGATCGCTTAGCACACTTAAATTTTCGCTATTTAAAAAATACGAAAAATTTAGACTTCATTAACTTTAATGGTGACTTTGATAAGTGTGAAACCTGTGGTAAGTCTAAATTAACAAAGAAATCTTTTCCAAGTATTTCTCGCAAAGATTCTAAAGTTTTAGATTTAGTATATTCTGATATATGTAAATTAAATGGCATGTTAACTAAATGAGGAAAAAGATACTTTATTACTTTTATTGATGATTGCAGTATATATAAGTATGCTTATCTTTTAAGAACAAAAGATGAAGCTTTTGACATGTTTAAAATATACAAAATAGAAGTTGAAAATCAACTTAAAAAGAAAATTAAAATTTTACGTTCTGATAGAGGTGGTGAATATTTTTGTGATAATTTTAATATTTTTTTGTGAAGAACATGACATTATTCATCAATGCATAACACCTTATACTCTCTAACAAAATGGTTTAGCCGAAAGAAAAAAAATAAAACTTTATAAAAAATGATAAATTGTATGCTTGATAATGCTAAGTTACCTCTACATTTATGGGGAGAAGCACTTTACACAGCATGTTATTTACATAATAGAATTCCCTCCAAAAAGTTAAATATAAGCCCTTATGAGTTATGGAAAGATAAAAAATCTAATCTGTCATATTTTAAAATGTGGGCGTGTTTGGCTTATTATAGAGTTCCAGATCCTAAAAGAACAAAACTTGGACCTAGAGCCATTAAAAGTATTTTTGTCGGATATGCTGAAAGTAGTAAAGTGTATAGAATACTTGATTTATCTTTTAATACCATTGTCGAAGGTAGAGATGTTGAATTCTTTGAAAATAAGTTTTCTACAGATTCTGAGAATGTTGAAAATGTTTCTATTCCGCCTAACTCTAGTAATATTCCTAGTTCTGATTTTCATGCTAAGGAAAATAGTACATTTAAAGAAATATCAGAATCAAGAAGAAGTACAAGAACAAGAAAAGAGAAATCTTTACCTTTAAATTTTATTTCTCCTGAACATATTATTTTTCTTGTTGAAGGTGATAGGATTTAAATAAACATCTTATAAGTTTTAATCCAGACGATGATCCTAAAACTTTTGTAGAAGTAATGTCATCTAGAGATGCTTCATTTTAGAAGGAAGCTGTCAATGATGAAATGGAATCTATAATGGGTAATAGTACTTGGATTTTAGTAGACTCACCTTAAGGATCAAAGCCAATAGGATGTAAATGAGTTTTTAGAAAAAAAAATCATTTTGATTGTGCTATTCAAGCTTTCAAGGATAGATTAGTAGCCAAAGGGTTTAGACAAAAAGAATGCATAGATTATTTTGATACATATCTACATGTTTTCCGCATAACATCTATTAAAATTCTTATTACTTTGACATCTATACATAAATTGTTTGTAAATCAACTGGATGTCAAGACTGCATGATTAAATGGAGATTTAAATGAGGAGGTTTACGTGGAACAATCTAAAGGTTTTATTCTTCTAGATAATGAAATAAATGCATGTAAGCTAATTAAATCTCTTTATGGTCTTAAACAAGCACCAAAACAGTGACATGAAAAATTTGATTCTGTTGTTTTGTCTTATGGTTTCAAACATAATAGTGCTGATAAGTGTATTTATTCTAAATTCACTGTTAAATATGGTATACTTGTTTGCTTGTATGTTGATGATATGTTAATATTTGGCACTAACATGATTAGCATAAATGAGACAAAAGAGTATCTATCTTCTATGTTCAAATGAAAGATTTAGGAGAAGCAGATACTATTTTAGGGATTAAAGTTACAAAACATAGTGAGTTTTCTTTAAGCCAATCATATTATATTGAAAAAATATTGAATAAATTTAATCATCTTGGTTTTAAAGAAGTTAACACTCCATTTGATCCTAGTGTCAAATTTGACTTCCAATTCTTGTGGAGTTGTAGTACAGCTTGAGTATGCTAGTGCAATTCATTCTTTAATGTATGCTATGCATTGTACTAGACCTGATATTGCATTTGTTGTATACAAATCAAGTAGATATACTAGTGATCTAAGTGTAGAATATTGGAAAGGTATTTTCAAAAGTTTTAGCTATTTAAAGAAAACAAAATTTTTGTTTATTCTATAATGATTATCCGGCCGTGTTAGAGGGATACACCGATGCAAGTTGGATGACTAGTGTTGGAGGCAATCAATCCACTTCTGGAGTGGTTTTTACACTTAGTGGAGGAGCAATTTCTTGGGCGAGTAAGAAACAAACATGTATCTCACACTCCACCATGGAATCTAAATTCATTGCTTTAGCAACAACTAGTAAAGAGGCTGAATGGATTAGGAACTTATTGCTAGATATTAAGTTATGGCCTAGTCCAATGCCTTCTATTTTTATCCATTGTGATAGTGAAGCCACTTTGTCAAGGGCTTATAATTGTACATATAATGGTAAGTCTAGACACATAAGTCTAAGACATGAATATGTGAGACACTTGATACAAGATAGTATCATAACAATTGTCTATGTTAAGATAAATAAAAACTTGGCTGATCCATTTATACAATATCTAGCAAGAGAGGTAGTAAAGATGATGTCAAGTGAAATGGGTGTGACGCCCCAGGGTTCATACAAGGCTGCAGTCCAAGGTGAATCCCAGAATGTCAAACCTGCCATGCACCAACACCGTGTAACAACATGTTTCACCATCACAATTACTATCTCTCTAGTAGAATCAACAAACAAGTGAATGTACAAAACAGATAAAGAATAAATAAATAGTACAATGAACAGAATATGCATAGAAGAAGTGTATAAATATCACCATAAGGGCCTAATTGATATAAAATAACTCTGAATATAAAATAAGTCTCAATAAAACGGTCAAATGAAGTCTCACTAAGGCACTCAACCTCTATAAATTAAAAACACAAACTGTAATGTCTGAAAATAAACATCTACTATGAAGCTCTGAAAAAATAACTATAAATATAATATACTAGATGGAAGCTAAGATGCAACCCCATAAACCTGCGACTCTCCCTGAGCCTGACTCACCGCCTGAAAAGAGGGGAAACAACGAGCGTCAAAGCTCTAGTGAGATCATCTCCACCGCCCCCAAGGGGAAGGGGTAGGAGTATGTAAGAAAATACTGTTAGTACAAATATATATAAAATCATTCATATAACTCTAAATGGAGATTGGTATTTAGAAACCCACAACACGCGAAATAGTATGTCGAGCAAAATAATCCAAACAAGGAAACCCTTCTATATATACCATGTCTCAAATTACGAATTGCTAAATACCAATCCCAAACCTATGAATGAAAAACAATACTTAAAGGAAAAATACCACAACTCCAAACATCAACCATACAGAACCAATGCCATAGTCTCGAACTACCCTCGGGTAGTTGGCACAGTCATAAGGAAATATCATCCAGCATAAACATTACCATAGACCATACCATGTATGTCAAGTATCCGATGTGTACCCTACTCTCGGGTAATCTAACAGGGGAGAAAACTAACTGTCAACGTCCTTACTCAATCGTTCTGCGGCAATAGGTATATCTCCCTATTCCGGATGATGCATCCAGATGATTGTACAACAGAGTATAGGCATATCAGCACAATCCGAAAAAACCCTAATCATCATCGAGTATTGGTACAACCACGGTCTCATTGTGGGAAAACGTCTAAATACTCCTAGTATGGTACAACAGCGGTCTCATTGTGGGGAAACATCCACACCGTACATCCACAACTGATGAATTATGCATGATCATGTGTTATACCAACAACTATCAACTCAAACATGTGTTACGCATCTCAAATAAGCATGTATACTCAATTTCGAAACATGTATTCATGTGTTCGTGCATGTATCTCGATGTGCGGGTCAACATCTCATGTTCACAAACATTTTAGGTGTTAAACAGATCATAAACACCCTATAACAATGTAGGTCAATTGAGAAAAATCCCTCGATTAACAACAATTTGAGTCACAAAATGCACAGGGCCGAAATACACTAGCGGTTGTCCGACACTTTGGCCGCGGTCGACTGGCCAGCGGCCAGAGACATGTAAACTGTAATTTTGCACTTTTGTGTTCGGTGCATATTTCGTGATTCTAACTTGTTTAACTCGTTAAAAAACTTGAATAAAATATTGTAAACACTAGATTAACATCTCTAAAGATTATTAAACACATGAAATAAGATTTATTTGCATGAGATAACTTATATAAACCCTAAACATGTGTAAAAGCCTCAACACGTTGTGTAAAACATCAAAATGCCTTTAAAACTCTTGCTTAGTTAACTTCAGATCTTAAACCACCTCTAAAAATTCTTTTATAATCAACTAAGCACAACAAGATCTGATCTTTAACTCAAATATTATAAAAGAGATATTTTTGTACTCAAAATAGTTGATTTGGCTCAATAAAACCACATTAAAACTCAATAAAGCATTTAAAAACGTGGGAGTAGGGTTAGCAGAGATGAAACTCGACTGAAAACTTGTTGAAAACGTGAAGGATGAAAAACCAAGGCAGATCCCTAAGCCACACGCCAAAACCAAATCAAAATCCCGCTTCAAAAGCCCTTGAACTCTCACAAAATAAGATCTAGGGCTTAAAAGAGGGTTTGGTGGCTATTAGGGTTTTAAAACTCTGAAATAAGATATGAATTTTTCATGAAAAAAATACTATATAAACACCTATGTGCAACTGGGCCTCAAGAAAACTCGAAACCAACTCAAAATAGGAAAAACTAGAAACCTGTCAGGTGGTCGACCGCGACTTGTGTGACGGTCGACCGGCACGCATATTTCCAGTTTGTGCAGGTTTTACCTTCGTGCATGTTTTCGACTCGATTCTTTCACATATACGAACTTGTTTGAACTCAAAACACTTGCTAACATACTCATATACCATTTAATGATATTTATCACAATAAATATCCACTTATCTCAATTAATCGCATATTATGTCAAATTATTACATATTAATTCAAATTTACGGGGCTTTACATTCACCCCCCTAAAAGAATTTTGTCCTCAAAATTCTGCAATTGTATCTTAGAGATTAATAATACGAGAAAAGCACTAAGAGGGGATAATCCAGACAAGAAAACCCTCATGTACACATCTCGTACCATTAATCCCCAGATATGAATCATAAGCAAACATTTAAACATAATAATCTAAAATGCGCGCACTCCCACTTAACCCGTAATTAGACGGAACTAGTACGTCAGACAAAAAATCCAAACAAGGAACCCCCTATATATATACTTCGAGTGATTAGGAGCTAAGTGTTAGTATCCCATTCTAATGTTAAATATAAATGTGGCTGAACAATATAACATAAACATAAATGCGTATATGCATACTCAAACATCAACATCTTACCTGCTCAAACAGGTGTTGGTAATCGCGATGTACATCCTCCTCGCGCTCCCAAGAGGCTTCTTCGACTCCTTGCAGATTCCACTGAACTTTCACTAATGGAATAACTTTGTTTCTAAGCCTTTTATCCTCTCTAGTAAGAATACAAACCAGGACCTCTACGGTAGTCAAATCATCTTGAATCTCAATCTCTGGTGCATTAATCAATCTTTGCTGCTCCTTGTCACGCAAATGCTTCTTGAGCATCAAAACATGAAAGACATCGTGTACACTCGACATCGATGCTGGAAGATCTAATCTATAAGAAACAGCTCCAACATGCTCAATAATCTTGAATGGATCAACATATCTCGAGACAAGTTTTCCCCGTCTCTCGAATTGCTGAACACCCTTCATCGGTGATACTTTCAACATGACTAAATCTCCAACATGAAACTCTAAAGGTCGTCGCCTTTGATCCGTATAGCTCTTTTGCTGACTCTGAGTGGCAATAATACGCTCCCTAATCAATGCCATCTTCTCTATAGTCTGCCTCACTAACTCTGGCCTAAGCAATAAGCTATCCTCTATCCCTACCCAACAAATAGGCGATCTACATAGCCTCCCGTATAACGTCTCATATGGTGCCATCCTGATAGTAGCTTGATAACTATTATTATAAACAAATACAATCAATGGGATGTGATCCTCCCAGCTACCTTGGAAATCTATAACACATGCTTGTAGCATGTCCTCCAACACCTGGTTCATCCTCTCTGTCTGACCATTCGTCTGTGGGTGAAAAACGCTACTATATGGTAACTGGCTACCAAAAGAACTCTGCAAACTCTTCTAGAAATAAGATATGAAGACTGAGCCTCGATCTGATACAATCATCTCCGGAACTCCATGTAAACGAACTATCTCTAGGATGAAAATCATTGCATACGTCTCTACCGTATAAGTTGTCTTCACAGGTAAGAAATGCATCGACTTCGTCAATCGGTCTACTATCACCCAAATAGAATCGTTCTCCTTCTTTGATCTTGGCAACTTTACAATGAAATCTATAGAAATATCTTTCCACTTCCACTCAGGAATAGGTAAAGGCTGTAGGGTTCCTGCAGGTCTTTGATATTCTGCCTTCACTTGCTGGCAGGTAAAATACTTCGCCAAATACTCTGTGATCTCTCTACGCATGCCACTCCACCAAAAATATCTCTTTAGGTACTTGTACATTTTCGTTGTGCCTGGATGCACTGTATACCTGCTACGATGCGTCTCATCAAATAATTCCTTCTTTAGCTGTGAATTGTTCGGCATAACTAACCGGCCCCTCATCCGAAGGTCTCCATCTGCTCTAATAGTCCAATCAGGCTTGGGCTCTTTGGAAATCCCCCCCTTTCGGGTTTGAATCCAAAAATCCTCTAGCTGAGCTCTGACCACTAGGTCATTCCAAGATGGCTGTACTAACATAGCTCCCAAAAATACGTTGCTACCGCCAAACTCCGGCCAAAAGTCAAACTACTAATGGTGCCTTAATCCTCAACTGCTGGCCCTGTCCTCGACTCTGAGCACAATTCTACTACTGCTGCTAGTTATGATTCTTGTTCTGCTGGCTTGCTGCTGGTGCGCTTCGACACTCTGCTGCTTTGTGCCCAAACTTATTGTAGTTGAAACAAGTCACCTAAAACTTGTGCTGCTGCTACGCCATCTGCTCCTACTGATATCCCTTCTTATGGGAACCCTGCTGTTTGTGGGAAAATTGAAGAAGAAAATTAAGAATTAAATTTGTATTATTCTCTCTGACAAACGCAAAAAGAATTAATTATAATTCTCTCTTTGCAATCTCTCTCTAACAATCTTAGAAAAAGAAATTACGATTCCCTCAATTGATTTTTTGAATTACAAAAGAGAGAACGATCGATGGAGATCCTTCCCTTTGTTTAAATCTGGGTTCTTCCCGGTAGCGATGAGATGCCTCACTCGAATGCTCACGTCGAGTTTGCTTCTCGTTGATGATCCGAACGTCTTGAACTCATGAAACACGGTTGAATCCTCTTGATTGATGTCGAGGATAACTTGCGTGGCAAGTTTGAAACTCCGAACGAGTTTGTTTCTGTCAAAAGTTGCTTTCATTGTTATCAAACCTATTACACCATTTATCGATTACAAGTTCGAAGAAAACAAAGAAAAGTTAATCTTTTTATAAGATATTCTTATAATGAAAAATAAGATTATAACTTTATCAAACAAAACACAGAGGACGTTTATCACCCGCTGCTTTGTGTGGGATCTTTGCCTGTGCCGGAGATGCGTTAGTCTGTGGACCACCGAAGATTAGATCCGGTTGACAAGTGTAATTAATGCTCTTGTTTCACGAAGGAAACAATCGCAGCAACGACTATCACGACCAAGCGGGATTATGGCTTTTCTCGAGATTAAAACAAAGTTTAATCCGGAGGAAGGAAGGGGAGAGAATCTCAGATCTTTCAAAGGCTTTTTTCTTTATGAAAAAATTCACCAAGATCTGCTGATTCTTCTCTGAAATTTGTGGTCTACTGTTCAATTGGACAACACCTCGCCCTCAGATTTTAGATCCTCTCAATTGAAGACCCTGCGCTTCTATTTATAGGCTTTTTGTCATCGTGTTTTCTGATAAGATTAAGTGTTTTAACGTCATCTGTAGTAAACAACCGCTCAACCGCACTTAGCGATAACTTCAAATCAGTTGGGGAGGTCCTGGAACGAAAGAATCCTTAAAAAACATTAAAATCCGCATTTGGGAGGTTTTGGGAGGTCAAAATAGTCGTGGTGGCTCGTATGCGTGCGAGTCACCATTTGGTGACTAGCATGGGTGCGAGTCACCATTTGGCGACTCGCAGCCTTACGAGCCAGTTCATACCTCCTCGGGTATTTTGGTTTTAATTTTCCCGTCTGATCTCCGAATAAGGTGATTCAAGATGCGTTGGAAAGCTGACGAAAAGACCTACAACTTTTGTGTTTTGAGTTTTTTAAGAATCAAATCAAAACATGGATGAAATGTCACTTTTTTGTGCAAGTCACCATTTGGTGACTCGCATGGGTGCGAGTCACCATTTGGTGACTCGCAGCCTTGCGAGCCTGTTCGTACCTCCTTAGGTATTTTAGTTCTAACTCTCTCGTTCGATTTCAGAATGAGGTGATTCAAGATGTGTTGGAAAGCTGACGAAATGACCTACAACTTTTTTGTTTTGAGTTTCTTCATAATCAAATCATAACATGGCCGAAATGTCACTTCTTTATGAGAGTCACCATTTGGTGACTCGCATGGGTGCGAGTCACCATTTGGTGACTCGCAGCCTTGCAAGCCAGTTCGTACCTCCTTGGGTATTTTAGCTCTTACTCTCTCGTCCGATGTTGGAATGAGGTGATTCAAGATGTATTGAAAAGCTGGAGAAGAGACCTACAACTTTCAATAGCCGAGCCACACATGGTGTATGCGAGTCACACATGGTGTTTCGCCCCTTTTGGGTAAAACACAACTCCTAGCTACGTTGTTTTTCTTTTTTGCCATTTCGTGTGTTACGTTGACTCGTACGCTTCATCGACTTGCATCATACATTTCGTTAAGTTGGAGGTGACCGGTGAACGTGTTGGCCACTTGGTGGTGGCCGGTGAGCACGGGGACCACCTGGCGTTGGCCGTTCTGGTGGTTCGTCGCCACGTCATCAACATTTTTCCGATTTGCTTCTTGCGCTTGTCGGCATCAGATGATCCTCTTTGACTCGAACGATCCTCTTTGACTTGGATAATGGCATTCATAGCCTTCTCTTTGTCTCAAACTGTGTGCGGACACCTATAGGTATTTTTATATGCCTACAGATACCCCTTCTAAAGTATTTCAGACTTATTCTTTTATAGAGGAGTCTGGAATGCTTTGGATATGATAGCCCCCCCACCTTCAGTCGGTGTCAAAGGACCTGTAGCATACTTCAATTCTTAACTTCTTCAGCCTTCAGTCTATTCAGTGATTTGTCAAATAGATAAAGTTCTTCCGGTGCTACGTTTATCGTCTGACCGTTGTCGAAATCTTGAACTGAAGTTGATGCGTAAGTTTCTGAACTTAGCTCTTGTCATTGAGTTGACTTTGAACTGATTATCTTTATTGGGAATTCATATATGAATGTGATTGAACTCCCTGGAATTATCTTCTAACCCGGAATCTTTCCTTAGCCTTATTTTGGTGAAATCATCGACGCGTTGATCGGCATCGACCTTTGTGTTGACCAATGTTAACCTTTGTTATAATGCACTGACCGGCGTTAACACAGTTTATACTCGTATGTTTACTGGACTTTACACAATTTAAGCTCTTAAGACATTAGAGTGTGGCGGTCCCAAATGTTGGGGCTATAGGACCAACTGTTAAAGCTGATTCATCTACATGTATGGCTCTTATTCTGAAGTTGTTGAATGCTCAAGTCACAAGACCAACTAATGGGGCTGGTGCGTCAATGACTCTTATATTTTTAGGATTTTTGGCAAACCCTCAGCCATCAATGAGTTTGATGAGTCTTTACCGACTACCGTTTGAGTCGGGCTAGCATGCGAATTGTCTACGTCCGTTTCACATATAACGTTATGCTAAAAGAGTTAACCCTTTTAGTACTACGATATTGAATACGTAGACTTGGTCATTTTTACGGGGACGAATCACTGGGCAACACGTGTTAGGCGTAGACTTTAGGAATTTTTGACAAACCCTCAGCCCTCAACGAGTTTGATGAGCCTTTACCGACTACCATTTGGTTCGGGCTAGCATATGAATTATCTAAGTCTGTTTCATATGTAACGTTGTGCTAACAGAATGAACTCCCTTAGACTTAGTGCTACGAGTTTGAATACGTAGACTTGATAATTTTTTATGGGAATAGACTACCTAGCAACGCGTGTTAGTCGCTAACCTTATCCCTTCTTAGGCTTCAGGATAAAATTCCCCAGACTTGTATTCTGGTATCTTTTTCAATCGGTGAAAGACTAAACTGGCTAGACGCTGACTTATCCCTACTTAGGATTCGGGATAAAATTCCCCGCGTGTGTAAGGTACGGATTACGGTGTTATTAATAACAACCTGCCATAATGTGGAATATGTAGGCTTTTGTCCTTTTTACGACAAAAGACTAACCGGCAATACTTGTTAGGCGCTGACTTATCCTTACTTAGGATTCAAGATAAAATTCCCCAAACTTGGATTATGGTGTCTTTTTTAATCGGTGAAAGACTAAACCGGTAACGCGTGTTAGGCGTAGGCTTATCTCTATTTAGGAGTTGAGATAAAGTTTCCCGCGGGTGTAAGGCACGAATTTTGGCGTTATTAATAACTGCCTGCCATAATATCGAATATGTGGACTTTTGTTCTTTTTACGGCAAAAGACTAACCGACAACGCTTGTTAGGCGCTGACTTATCCCTACTTAGGGTTAATGATAAAATTCCCCAGACATGGATTCTGGTGTCTTTTTCAATCGATGAAAGACTAAACCGGCAACGCGTGTTAGACATAGGCTTATCTCTATTTAGGAGTCGAGATAAAGTTCCCCGTGCGTGTAAGGCGCAGATTTTAGCGTTATTAATAATAGCCTGCCACAATGTCGAATATGTAGGCTTTTGTTCTTTTTACAACAAAAAACTAACCGGCAATGCGTGTTAGGCGCTGACTTATCCCTACTTAGGATTCGGGATAAAATTTCCCAGACATGGATTCTGGTGTTTTTTTTTAATCGGTGAAAGACTAAACCGGCAATGCGTGTTAGGCGTAGGCTTATCTCTATTTAGAAGTCGAGATAAAGTTCCCCGCGTGTGTAAGGCACAGATTTTAGCGTTATTAATAACGACCTACCATAATATCGAATATGTGGGCTTTTGTCCATTTTACGGCCAAGGACTAACCGGCAACGCGTGTTAGGCGCTGACTTATCCCTACTTATGCTTCGGAATAAAATTTCCCGTGCGTGTAAGGAACATATTATGGTGTTATTAATAACAACCTGCCATAATATCAAATATGTGGGTTTTGTATTTTTTTTCGGTCAAAGACTAACCGGCAACGCGTGTTAGGTGCTGACTTATCCCTACTTAGGTTTCGGAATAAAATTCTCCAGATTTAGATTTTGGTATCTTCTTTAATCGGTGAAAGACTAAACCGGCAACACGTGTTAGGCGTTGACTTATCCCTACTTAGGCTTCGGGATAAAACTCCCTGTGCATGTAAGGCACAGATTATGGAGGTTAAAGATGGTGTTGGAATATTGTGTCTTCTTTTGGGGCAAAGAAGAACCCAATATGAGAGAGGAAGAATTTTATATTCTATCTTCTAAAGCTGAAGAGGAAGAATTTTGTATTCTATCTCCAGTTGTCAAATAAAACTCAAAGTGAGATCTTCACTTCAAGAATCCGAGAAGGTAAAACTTAGAGTGGGATCTCCACTCCGAGAATCGAAAAGATTCAGATAATTCTAACTATCGAAAGGTTTGATTACCGAACTAAAGGTGGGTTTCTTATTTATCGAGAGTGAATTGTGGTTTTAGCCCTAACTATAGGAAGGTTTGACCAAGTGGGATTTTGAGGTGACCCTAACTGTAGGAAGGTTTGATCACTCGATTTGAAAGTGGACCTGTCGTTCATGGAAGTAATTGAGAGGAGATTTTTGTTGTGGCCCTAACTGTAGGAAGGTTTGACCAAATGGGGGTTTAAGACGATCCTAACTGTAGGAAGATTTGATCACTCGATTTGAAAATGGACCTCTCGTTCATGGAAGGAATCGAGAGGATATTTTAGTTGTGGCCCCAACTGTAGGAAGGTTTGACCAAATGAGGGTTTGAGACGATCCTAACTGTAAGAAGGTTTGATCACTCGATTTGAAAGTGGACCTCTCGTTCATGGAAGGAATCGAGAGGAGATTTTGGTTGTGGCCCTAACTGTAGGAAGGTTTGACCAAATTGAGGGTTTGAGATGATCCTAACTGTTTAAAGGTTTGATCGTTCAATTTATGGCCTCTCGTTCATAGAAGGAATCGAGAGGGGATTTTGATTGTGGTCCTAACTGTAAAAAGGTTTGACCAGGTATGTAGTGAGAGTGGGAGGATAAATCACAGTGGGAGTGTTGACTTGTACCGCTTACTCAGTGGGGGTTCTTGATGTCAAGTGATAAGAACTTAACACGAAGGGGTTTGATAATTGTTAATAATCATGAGATTAAAATTCTGAGTACTATGTCCGGACTCAAACAATGAGAGTGTTGAGTGCACAGACGTAGTGGGCGTTTGAGTGGGAGTTTCTTATTCATCACCTTCTTATAGTTGCCGGGTTATCCCTAAGAATACACTATATAGAATTCTTTCGAAAACTTCCCGTTACATGAATCATCCACCCCCAGCTTCCTTCATGAAACTGGGTCTAACATTATACTCAGTTGCATGACCGGGTTATCCTTAAGAATATTATGTATAAAAACTCTCTAGGAACTTCCCGTCAAAGATAAGAAACAGTTTAGACTCATATACCTATTGGAGTATCAGGGAGCAGTTTAACCGCATATATCGGTTGGAGGATTGAGAAGCAGTTTATATCATATACTCTTCGGAGTGTCAGAAGGAGCAATTTATACTCTTATACTTATCAGAGTCTTCATCCGGCTTAATTTAACGTTATAACGCCAGCTTCAACCAAGGTTTGGATGCTATTTTTGAGAGCAAAGTAAGCCTTGGTAGGATGAAGGATCCTCCTGTGGTACGCATAGTACTTTGGATCCGTAGTATTGTCAGCTTCCTCCTAATTTGCGATAGGTGGTAGCTTGATCTTGTTGTTCTCAAGGAGGGATTCCAAAATGGTTAGGACATCTTCGTCCTTGAAGGAGTACTCTTTTTGGAGTCTCGGATCTGAAGTCTTTTGCTGTCTCCAGGATTGCTGTTGTGACGTCTGATTAGCATCAACAGTAGCTGCAGGGTCCTTCCCTTTATCACGGGAGATGAATCTTGAATTTGGAGGGTTAGCCGTCAGTTGGCCTCTCTCGACTTTCTTCCTTTTGAGGAAGCGTTCGGCCCACTCTCTGCGCACCTTCAACTCTTTCCAAGTATTGGAGGGTGATACTCCCATAACTTCCAACACGTCCAAAGAGAGGTTGTTATGACAGGTTTGGAGGATGAAATCCTCTGTGATCGGATCTCGGCAATTCATCGCCTTATTCCGGAAGCGCTTAACGAAGTCGTCGACTGTCTCATCGTCTTCTTGTTTCTCATCGAAGAGTGTCTTGATTGACACCTCGGCGTCATCATCAAAGAAGTGAGCGAGGAACAGGTTCTTCAGGTCGTCCCAGCTGTTGATGCTTCCAGGCTTGAGACGGCGATACCAATTGAAGGCGGGCTCACGAAGGGTGCCAACGAATAACCGAACCATCAATGCTTTATTGCCGTAGATCATGCCCAAGTGAGACTTGAAGTAGATCAGATGTTGAGTGAGCGAACCCTTCCCGTTGAACGGCGTGAAGTTGATTAGGTTGAATTTCGCCGGGTATGGGATCGACTCCCACTCTCTCAGGTAGGGACACGGAATGTCGATCTTCTTCACCTCTCGAGCAGATATCGGAGCGTTGATTTTACTCTCGAGGTATTTCATCTTCTCGTCCTCTTCTGTATCATGCTTTGGATAATTTCTAAGAGGAACAACGCGGCTACCCCCGGCATTATCATCTTCGGTGGGATCACCGCCAGCATTGTTGTCTTTAGTAGGGCCACCCCCAGCGTTCTGGTCAACAGTAGGGTTATCATTATTGAGATGTTTATCCATATCTAAATCGCTACCTACTTGGTCATCAATGTTATGACGGTTGGATTCACCAAGTTGATTGGACAGAGCCCGAATCTGTTGGTCATGCTCTTCCCTCATCTGCTGCATAGCCATTTCTATTTTAATTTTAAATGCTTCTTGCTGCTTGGCTAGAGCATCCTCAACCATTTTGGCTACTTTCTCGGTGTTAATCATAAACACCTCGCGGGATTGTCCTTGACTGGATACCGTTTTGTCAAAGACAACTGTAGAGTTGGCATCTGATGCTTCATCATCTAAGGATAATCCTTTATTCATCATTTGATAGTCCCTACGCCTAGTAGTTTCCGTGCGTAATCGAGTTATACATTGGGATACGTCTAAAAAATGATAGGGACTGAAACTTTACGTTGACTTTCCTTTATCGACCATATTGATAGTGACTTCTGGGAGTTCGTCATCTTGCGTAGCTGATATTTTTCTATGGAAACGCTTTGGTTTAGACTTAGATATTCTGGTGGAGATCTTTTCCAATACCGAGACCCTCTGTGGAGAGGTCTTAGGGTAGCTACACGCTGATAATACTGCCCTGATTAGTTTGACACATGGATAATGAAAGTTTATCTCTCAGGTACTCCTCTTTCGAGATCTGTTCGTACCCCTAGCGTGATAGTACAACTCATCGGTATAATTGTCGGAGCAACCTATCGTTCGTTGGCACGACTTCCCAGGTATAACGTCATCGTCGTTAGATAAAAACGTTTCCTTCTGGGGGTTCGACATCTTGTTAGTGCTCTCAAGAGTCGCACGTTTTGAGCTACGCATTCATGAGCGTAGGACCTTAACGGGATCTTGGACACTGACTCGCAGTCCAAGACGGTCAGTTACAGGAGTTTCCCCATTATAGAAAGGCTCTGACTTGTTGCGAGGGTGTGTGTGACCCCCCCAGTTTGATGAGTTGCTCAGGGTTCAATCAATGGGCCCAAGCAATCTTTAATCAGAATTTTGCCTCGATCCTCGTGCAAAGGACCCAGACAATCCACCATCTTGAATCGGGACAAGTCCACGTTGCCGTGGGGCTCTGCTGGAGGTGTGTGATTCAATAGGATAGAAACAGGGGTTGTCGGAAGCTTAAACGGGACTGCGGGAGGTGAATTGGGTGCGAACCAAACCGAACCGGTTCGGTTCAGGCGCGAACCACCACTTGGTAATTCGCGCATTCCGGTAGTTTCGGGCGCTGTTTGACTTTTTGTCGACGCCTTTTTAGACTTTGGTTTCCAGAGTTGACATGATTTTGGTGGCTTCTTGATCACCTCTTCTTGCTTCAACTTCTACGCTTCTTGCACGAGAATCCGTGCGTGCACAATCAAGGCACGACGCTTCTGAATGCGCTCCTCGAGGGTTGAGCGGGTCCGTATGACTTGGATCCATTCATTCGCTGTTGGTTTGGAGGAGAGGAGATCTGTTTGCTGCTGGGGCACTCGGTGCCTTCTGAGTTTCAGATCTGCCTCATAGCAGATCCCGTCAACAGGCTCCAAAGCCTTGGTAAATTGGCGCGCGAGGCATTGACGCTTCCTTTGGCGAGTTTTTTTTGATAAAGTTGGCGCGGCTACAACGGCTATCTCTTTGATTGAGGAGGAGTTCAGATCTGCAGCCAGCGTTCCGGCCTCGTTGGAGGCCGGAACGACATCGCAAGGAGTGATTGCGGCAGCAACGGGGGCGTTGATCTTCTTGCACTTGCAAGAGGCGGAGGACCTGGAGGAGAAGGATGACAGATACTCCTCAAACTTCAGTTGGTCGAATTCGTACTCGACTTCTTCGTCAACCGGGATTCGGATCCATGGTTGCAGCACGACAGCTTCGACAACAAAGCTGTTGGCTCTCACTATGGTCGTCAGTTTATTTCTGTCAAAAGTTGCTTTCATTATCATCAAACCTGTTACTCCGTTTATCGATTACAAGTTCGAAAAAAACAAAGAAAAGTTGATCTTTTTATAAGATCTTCTTATAATAAAAAATAAAATTACAACTTTATCAAACAAAACGCAGAGGACGTTTATCACCTGCTGCTTTGCGTGGGATCTTTGCCTGTGCCGGGGACGCGTTAGTCCGTGGACCACCGCAGATCAGATCCAGTTGACAAGTGTAATTAATCCTCTTGTTTCACGAAGGAAACAATCGCAGCAGTGATAACCACGACCAAACGGGATTGTGGCTCTTCTCGAGATTAAAATAAAGTTTAATCCGGAGGAAGGAGGGGGAGAGAATCTCAGATCTTTCGAAGGCTTTTTTCTTTATGAAAAAGTTCGCTAAGATTTGTTGATTCTCCTCTGAAATTCGTGGTCTACTGTTCAATTGGACAGCACCTCGCCCTTAGATTTCAGATCCTCTCAATTGAAGACCCTACGCTTCTATTTATAGGCTTTTTGTCGCCATGTTTTCTGATAAGATTAAGTGTTTTGACGTCATCTGTAGTAAATAACCGCTCAACCGCACTTAGGGATAACTTCAAATCAGTTGGGGAGCTCCTGGAACGAAAGAATCCTTAAAAAACATCAAAATCCGCATTTGGGAGGTTTTGGGAGGTCAAAATAGTCGTGGTGGCTCACATGCGTGCGAGTCACCATTTAGTGACTCACATGGGTGCGAGTCACCAAATGGTATTTTGGCTAGTTCATATCTCCTCGGGTATTTTGGCTCTAACTCTCTCGTCTAATCTTCGAATAAGGTAATTCAAGATGCGTTGGAAAGCTGACGAAAAGACCTACAACTTTTGTGTTTTGAGTTTCTTAAGAATCAAATTACAACATGGCCTGAAATGTCACTTCTTTGTGCGAGTCACCATTTGGTGACTCACAGCCTTGCGAGCCAGTTCGTACCTCCTCGGGTATTTTGGCTCTAACTCTCTCGTCCGATTTCAGAATGAGGTGATTCAATATGTATTAGAAAGCTGACGAAAAGTCCTACAACGTTTGCGTTTTGAGTTTCTTTAGAATCAAATAACAATATGATCGAAATATCACTTTTTTGTGTGAGTCACCATTTGGTGACTCGCATGGGTGCGAGTCACCATTTGGTGACTCGCAGCCTTGCGAGTCAGTTCGTACCTCTTCGGGTATTTTGGCTCTAACTCTCTCGTCCGGTGTTGGAATAAGGTGAATCAAGATGCATTGGAAAGCTGGAGAAGAGATCTATAACTTCTAATAGCCGAGCCACACATGGTGTGTGCGAGTCACACATGGTGTTTCGCCCCTTTTGGATGAAATACAACTCCTAGCTGCATTGTTTTTCTTTTTTGCCATTTCGTGTGTTACATTAAATCGTACGCTTCACCGACTTGCATCATATATTTTGTTAAGTTGGAGATGACCGGTGAACGTGTTGGCCACTTGGTGGTGGGCGGTGAGCACGCGGGCCACCTGGTGTTAGCCGTTCTGGTGGTTCGTCGCCATGTCATTAACGTTTTGTCGATTCGCTTCATATGCTTATCGGCATCAGATGATCCTCTTTGACTCAGACGATCCCATTTGACTTGGATAATAACGTTCATAACCTTCTCTTTGTCTCGAGCTACGTGCAGACACTTATAGGTATTTTTAGATGCTTACAGAGTTAAAGAACTTTGAACGAGTTTAGAAGAACTTACAGAGCAAGTTTTGAACTCTGATCGAGTTAAAGAACTCTTAAAAATTTAGAAGAACTTGCAAAGCAAGTTTTGAACTCTGATCGAGTTGAGAAGAACTCTTAGAAAGAGTTCACAAGCTAAGCCGAGTAATCTCAAAGGCTTCAATCAAAGCCTTCCAAGATGATCCACGAGTTCCTCCAAGTTGTTGATCTCCAAAACTTAAAAAAGATCTGAAGAAGCTGAGCCAATCTCCCAAAAGTCAGATCCGAAAGATGATCTTCAGATCCAAAAGATGATTGCCAAGATCTGATCTGCTAAAAAGTCAGCGATCCAACCCCTTAACTCAGTTGAGTTTGTTGAGATTTTATAAAGGATTAAGGGTTGTAACTGCCCCTTAATCCGCTCCTAAGTGGGGCGGAAAACCCTCTAAACGTGGGGGAAAATGGTTCCTAAAACCGTTTAGCTCGTGTTTGAATGAGTCAAATACTAAAAATAGCGTTCTGGGCCTGAACTCTGTGTTTTAGACCTGAAACGCAGAGTTGGGCATGTTTTGGCGGCTGAGAACGCACAGGTCGCTCTGCATTTTGAGTCTGAGATGCAGGAACGAACTATGCATTTGGATCTGGAATCCAGAGTTGGGTTCTGTGTTTTGGGCTGAAAATGCAGCAATGAAGTCTACGTTTGGATGTTGCAACATAGGGAGGACCTCTGTGTTTTGATGTTGTAACGCTGGGAGGACCTCTGCATTTTTGATGTTGCAACGCAGGTCTGACATTTGCG
Source organism: Asparagus officinalis (assembly GCF_001876935.1). Lineage (NCBI taxonomy): Eukaryota > Viridiplantae > Streptophyta > Magnoliopsida > Asparagales > Asparagaceae > Asparagus > Asparagus officinalis. The sequence continues at coordinate 66,845,594 of NC_033803.1, read as the reverse complement.
TTTTGATGTGAAGAGACCATCAATTTGTGGTATCTTTTGCTAGAGCGTTGCAAAGATCATCATCTTGTAATCTTCTTCTTGGATCCTTGAAAATATGAGAGTCGTCAGATTGTAGCTCCCGATGTTGATTGTGAAGACTGTTGATTAGATCTTTTATCAGTTGTTGTAAAGATCGTCAGATTGTAACCTTCATCGATCTACGTGAAAGTCTTCAAATTGTAGCCTTCTGAAAGTCGTCAAATTGTAACTTCTATCATTAGTGTTTGATGGGGATCAGCTATCTGCAGTAATTTTTTGACAGCCTATACCTGCTGATGTGGACCCTTACCCTACTGCTGGGGTCCTCCCGGTCCCCTCTTCCCCTTTCCTTTGTCACCAGGCTGTCCTGACTTGGCGTTCCCATCCTTGCCCTTCTAAAACATGGCTGTCTCTGTCTCCTGAAATATGGGGGCATCGGCCACCTCCCACACTGAATGAAATCTCCTCGACACAAGATAACGACACAAATTTGGGTGAAGTCCTATCAAAATCATCTGAGGCTACCGCTCCTCAGTGTGCTACATGCCCGTGAATCTAAGTAATATCATAAACTTACTCTCAAAATCCATCACAGACATATCTCCCTGCTCTAACTAGGCTAGCTCCAACTCCTTCCCAGATTTCACTGTAGCCGACACATGCTGCTCATCGAAGAAGTAAACAAAAGTCTCCCACGAAACCGTCACCCTCTGCTCTGGAGTGAAACGAAGTCGATACCATCCTCCAGCATCGCCCTTGAGGCTAAAAGCTGCTAGCCTCTGCTTCTGCATAGTGTTCACATTAAGCATATCCAAGATGTTACTCACATCTTCCTTCCACTTGTGTGCAGCAATAGAATCTGACGAGCCATGAAATTATGGTGCCTTCATCTTCTGGTATCTCTCTACCAGACAAAGCCAAGCCTCCTGCTCAGCAGCTCCATCATCAATTCGTGGTGGTGGGGTATCTATCGGTGTCTCCTCCTGTGTCTCCTCCCGAATGGGTATCTCCTATTTGAGTATGATTTGCCAACTGCTGCTCAATCGCTTCCAGTGGCACTGCCAAAGGTGCTATGAGATTCACTAAATACTACGGAACCTGCTGTGGCTCGGGCTCTGCATCAGCTTGCCTAGCTATCTGAGCACGGGTACCTCTGCGACCACGTTCTCTTCCCGACATCTATAAGTTTAGGAGTAGAGCTTGTTAAACACAGTAAATAAGATCTCAAGCATAAAGATAAAACATATATCAATAGGAAAATAGTATCACTTATTATTCACCACATGTTTTATACTTCAAAGCAAATAGTCATTATCATAATTTTTTTGAAATTTTCGCGTATATATATATATATATATACTCTATACATGATTTCTAGGAAACTCTATCCTAACTCCACAATATGACACATGGATGATCCTAAGGATAACGAAACTAGAGCTCTGATACCAACCGTGACGCCCCAGGGTTCACACAAGGCTGCAGCCCAAAGGTGAATCCCAGAATGTCAAACCTACCATGCACAAATACCGTACAACAACATGTTTCATCATCAAGGTACTATCTCTCCAGTAGAATCAACAAACAAGTGAAGGTACAAAACATGCAAAGAATAATGAAATAGTACAATGAACAGAATATGCACAGAAGAAGTGTATAAATATCACCATAAGGGCCTTACTGATATAAAATAACTCTGAATCTGAAATAAGTCTCAATACAAGGGTCAAATAAAGTCTCACTAAGGCACTCAGCCTCTACAAAATAAAAACACAAACTCTAATGTCTGAAAATAAACATCTACTGTAGAGCTCTAAAAAATAACTATAAATATAATATACTAGATGGAAGCTAAGATGCAACCCCATAAACCTGCGACTCTCTGTGCCCCTGACTCGCAGCCTGAAAAGAGGGAAAACAACGAGCATCAAAGCGCTAGCGAGATCATCTCTATCGCCCCTAGGGGGAAGGGGTAGGAGTATGTAAGAAAATACTATTAGTACAAATAGATATAAAATCATTCATATAACTCTAAATGGAGATTGGTATTTAGAAACCCACAACACGAGAATCGGTATGCCGAGCAAAATAATCGAAATAATGAAACCTTCATGCATATATCATGTCTCAAATTGTGAATCGCTAAATACCAATCCAAACCTATGAATGAAAAACAATACTTAAGGGAAAATATCATAACTCCAAACTTCAACCATACATAGCCAATGCCACAGTCTTGAACTACCCTCGGGTAGTTGGCGCAGTCATAAGGAAATATCATCCAGATCCAGATGATCTTACATCGGAGTATAAGCATATCAGCCAAATCCAAAAAAACACCGATCATCTTCGAGTATTGGTACAACCACGGTCTCATTGCGGGAAAACGTCCAAATACTCCTAGTGTGGCACAGCCGCAGTCTCATTGCGGGGAAACATCCTCACTGTACATCCACAACTGATGAATTATGCATGATCATGTGTTATACTAACAACTATCAACTCAAACATGTGTTATGCATCTCAAATAAGCATGTATACTCAATTTCAAAACATGTATTCATGTGTTCGTGCACATATCTCGATGTGCGGGTCAATATCTCATGTTCACAAACATTTCAGGTGTTAAACAAATCATAAACACCCTAGAACAATGCAGGTCAATCGAGAAAAATCCCTTGATTAACAACAAATTGAGTCACAACATGCACAAGGCCTACATACATTGGCGGTCGACCGGCACTTAGGCCGCGGTCGACTGGCCAGCGGCCAGAGACCTGTGAACTGTAATTTTGTAGTTTTATGTTCGGTGCGTGTTTCGTGATTCTAACTTGTTTAAATCATTATAAAACTTGAATAAAACATTGTAAACACTAAATTAACATCTCTGAAGATTATTAAACACATAAAACAAGATTTATTTGCATGGGATAACTTCTACAAACCCTAAACATGTGTAAAAGCCTCAACACGTCGTGTAAAACATCAAAATGCCGTTAAAACTCTTGCTTAGTCAATTTTAGATCTTAAACTACCTCTAAAAATTTGTTTATAATCAACTAAGAACAACAAGATTTGATCTTTAACTCAAATATTATAAAAGAACTATTTTTGTACTCAAAATAGTTGATTTGGCTCAATAAAACCACATTAAAACTCAATAAACATTTAAAAATATGGGAGTAGGGTTAGCAAAGATGAAACTCGCCTGAAAACTTGTTGAAAACGTGAAGGATGCAAAGCCAAGGCAGATCCCTAAGCCACACGCCAAAACCAAATCAAAATCCCACTTCAAAAGCTCTTGAACTCTCACAAAATAAGATCTAGGGTTTAAAAGATGGTTTGGTGGCTGCTAGGGTTTTAAAACTCTGAAATAAGATGAGAATTTTCGTGAAAAAAATACTATATAAACACCTATGTGCAACTGAGCCTCAAGAAAACCCGAAACCAACTCAAAATAGGAAAAACTAGAAACCCGTCAGGCGGTTGACCGTGACTTGTGCGTTGTGCGGCGGTCGACCGGCACGCATATTTCCAGTTTGTGCAGGTTTTGCCTTTGTGTATGTTTTCGACTCGATTCTTTCACATATACGGACTTGTTTGAACTCAAAACACTTGCTAACATATGCATACACTATTTAATAATATTTATTACAATAAATATGCACTTATCTCAATTAATCGCATATTATTTCAAATTATCACATGTTAATTAAAATTTACGGGGTTTTACAATGGGGCTGGAAACTTGTTTTTAAGATCACCATGAATGGTAACCTGACCATTTACTAGAATTGAACTTGTTAAAAGGTTTAAATAGGTAATAAAAAGTTTTTGAAAAGTGATTGATTGATATTGACACATTAAGCCCTAAAAGATGATGTCAATATCGTCCATTGCGGAATAATCGGATGAGTTGTGCTCTTAATGAAAGTCTGATGCATAATTTGTGCGTTTAAAGTAATAGAAAACATATTATAGATGTTTCACCTATGTGAACTTAGAAGTGGCGCCGCTTCTTAAATGGGCTAAAGGATTGCTCTTTAAAGAGTTCATGAAGTGGGAATAAGCACAAGGCCATAACAATGCTAAAATATTAATTCTCATTAAAATAAGAGATTAGTATATGTACAATATTCTCTGGTTCTATCACAAAGAGTAATTAGTTTAATGTTAAGACAACCAAGGACCTTGATAAAACTTTAAAGTGTTTGTACCAAGTAAAGGTTTAAATCGAAAGATACCTTCACGTATGTATATTTATCTCATTTTGTACATATTGCAGATTATTTTTAAATAAAATAATATTTAAAAAAAATGTTTTTCCAAACAAAGTGGGGGCTTGTTAGTATTTGTTTGTAAAAAAAGATAGTCCCACATCAGATATTTGAGCATTCTTTTAGAGGTTTAAAAAGATTTAATGATTATTAGGCTTTGATAAATAGGTCAAAGAATAGACCTCTAAACTCGTGTGCAGGTAGCGCGAATAATGCATAATTTTGAAGCCAATATTAGACACACTTTGCAATTTGTCGCTGCCACTTAAATATTCTAACTTTTTAATTACTATATATATTTTTGAATACACTATTTCTTTATTACTGTTATTGTTATTTTAGATTTTTAAATTATTAAAATATCATAAGGCAAAGACTGTTGAAAGAAGACTGTTAAAAAGCGATTATTTTTTTTTCAAAGAGTGCTTTGAAAAGTTATTACTGTTGAAAATAATTTTTCAAACTTATAAATAGTCTATGATTTCAGACATCAAAATTGACTTCTTTCACAAAATGTTTCCCTCAAAAACATCTGCAATGCTACAAGCTCGTTTCACAAAGAACTGTTGGAAATTTTCAGATTTGCTTGTTAAAATTTTTAATTTTTCTGTTGTATCATGGGAAGAAAATTTGCATTAACCCGAAGTAAATCTGAATATCAAGTGGAGCAAATATTTCTTTAAGGAAAGTGTTTCGCGCCTCATAATTTCTATCTCCTCCGTTATTTTACTAACACCAGCAAGCCAGTGTACGTACAGGTTGAAGGACGTATCATATTGGTCGTATAGTTCAAGCTCGAGAAGTAAGGGCTAACCCTCTAATATCTAAAGATGATATAGAAATTATATAGGGACGCATATTCAACTTTTAATCACACGTCACGGCAAAGAGACAAAACGAATACAAAACATACAGTCAATAACACCGACCAGTTCTCGTAGAATCTGTGATTACATGAAAGTGTTTCGTAGAAATAATTAATCACTTCCACTGGGATGCCTTTTTTGTAGGCGATTGTGCTGCATTTTCGTAGGACCGTAAAAAACTCTTCCATACAAGTTACGACCCTTGTTTGTATTTTGTTTCCACAATGAATTAAACACAAAGCAATGCTTAGGGCATGAAATGGATGGTCAGAATTGGTTTAGGCGGGGTTTAAGCCGTGGCTAATGTCAAGATTGGCGTCGCCTAACCCTATAGCTAATCAATCGAATTAGGCTACTAATATTAATTTAATTAACTAGTCAGTGACCTTGTGGAATAATAGATCTACTTTGCGTAGAAGCTACAATCACTTCGTTTATTTAATCTCCTAAACACACATGGCTTTATTAAAAGGATGGAATCTATGGATGCCTGAAAGTAGTACTAATTTATTTTTATATTACAGGTGGAGTTAGGAGAAGCGCACAAAGAGAAAGGTGGTGATTTGCTTCCGTCCAAAAAAAACAGAAGAAAAAGGCGTGGCGAACCAAGACCCGAATTTGAATACAATCTTATATAGCGCTATATCCGGACGAATCTCTCGACGCACAACTTATCTAGGATTATTAGTGAACAAATTAAGCTAACACTTGTTGCTTACCATTTTGCCTTGGGTACTTGAAGTTAGGCAAATGCCCCTATTATGCTTTTGTGGTCCTGGCATGTCTTTGTCTTCTCTCTCTTCCGCCTCGCATGCTTGCATTTTGTTTCGTAGTTAGAAATTTTTTTATGGGGGGAAGACGTGCGGTTCATTTTGACCAAGCACGTCAGATGCCTGCTCTTTTGGTGCCGGCTGTTTACATCCATCAGCAGAAGAATGAGGATACTATCCGGACAATTGTTTTGTTACCACCAAGTTAAACCCTGAGCATCACCAAGATACTCTTTTCACTACATTAACAGTGCACATTTTTCAATTTCACATGCTGAACAAAACAAAATATAGTAACGTCGTGGTGTTTTCAGTCGCCAAATTATGATCTCTTGTCAACAATAGACAAATATCCCCCATTACGTCTAATTTGGTCGACTCGACATCTGGGACAGCCAGGGTCTCGATCTAGCCGACTCGCCGAGTCAACATCCCGCTGGGTTGACTCAAAAGGCGGTACTTGTCGGTCCTCTCGTCAAGGACGACTCGCCGCAAGCCTACTCAACTAGTTATTGGACCGGCATCTCACGAGAGCCGACTAGAAAGGCGGTACGTCTCGAAACCCCTCAATACAAGACAAAAGGCCACTGCGACCTCGAGCCCCCCGCTGACAGCGCGTCGACATCACATTAAATGCTTGACATGCGCCATCATTTCTCCATCTCCGGCACTATTTATGGCATATCAGACTACGCCGGCTTCGCATGCCGCCTATTCTATCTCATTAATGCCGAAGTGACATTCCCTATTCCACGACTGCTCCCTAGCCGACACCTGTAAAGCCGACGTTGACTCAGCCGCCGGTCCATACCAGACCAAAGAGACCAAAATGCCATTCCTTCATGACCATAAAAGGGAAAACTATTCCCAACACGGGGGTAATCAAACCCCGCCCTCTTACAAGTTGCTACACAAGGGAGGAATAGCTCAACTCCAAACCAGATATGCAGAAAAGTTAGAGGCCCCTAATTAACCAAGTTCCTAACAATTTATCTGTGTGATTGTATAACATCAACAAGTAAATTTTTGTATGTTATGGAAAAAGTGTTGCCACGGTGCATTTGGAAGCCAAGGGTGATATATTTTTTTTGAAGTTTTGGGAGTTCCTGGGAGCAGCATTTCAGTACATTCTGCGAATATGGAGAGGTCATTGAAGAACTTCAAGGAGTGTAGTGAGACTTCCGATATTCATTAGCATTTTGGAATCTGAGCGTGCAAGGTTTTCTAAATATTTGTTTGCATTCTTACCATTGCTGCAAGTTAAATCTTTTTATTTTTCTAGTTATTTTTTTTTCAAAACATATATACAGTAGGTAGTCCTGGAGTTAGATAATGTTTCTGGCCTGAATTGCTCACACTTAGTTTCACATATTGTTTATCGTTAAATTCTCATTTATTCTCTTTATAAGTCGAATTATTTCTGTCACCATTTCAGTTGTCTCTATGAGGATCTACAAAGCTTTTCTTTAGGATTCACATACTGGGGTTTATCATCTAAACAAAATAGTTGATTGATTGGCTTCTTGCTCTGATAAGTAAGTCTTTTTTTTATTTTACAAATTACGAATTTACGTTAAAAAACGTATACATAGTGAGATCGAATTTGAAGTGAAACTTGAGACTAGGAACATTAATTGCATCTTCTACAATTGCTGGAACTAGAGCTCTTTTATGCCTCTTGACTATAGAATGGAAGATTTGAAATGTTGACAACATAAAAGGACTAAATGTTTGTGAGCGCTAAAAAGAATGGACTAGTAATATTTCCCGAAAAGCATTGGATATACACTGATGATGTTTATTTGTTTATTTCTGAAACTGGGGATGTTTCGACCATCAGTAGGTCCTTTTATCTGTTAGTCACACATCCAATGCATACATCAAATCTTCTTGTTATTTGTTACTGTTCATGGTTTGGGCTTCTAATGTTCTTTCTGAAAATTTCAGCTTCTTCCTTAGCTGTCAGCTCTCCTCCAGTTCCCTCCGTAAGTATGTGTGTTTAATACTTTTGTATATGTATATGATGTATATGTACATACATATGTATATGTATATACACGTACATATATGTATATGTATATGTACGTATTTATGTATGTGTGTGCGTACACACATGTAACATGTACGCCCACACACGACTGTGTATGTTTTATACATGCGTGTTACGGTATCATGTCACATGGGAGAGAATTCTCTCATACGTGTGGTTGAATCTCATATGTATATATTACAACTTGCTTCTTCAATACTAAAATTGTCCGACTGTAAATGTGTATTTTTAGATCATCACCCATACCATCAGAATTCATATTCTCCGCAGAAATGACATCTCAACTTCTATACTAAATCCACTCTTAGGATTTTCTATATTAGAAAACTAGACCATTACAAGGTGTGCGGACATTGGAGCTCTACTGACATTTAGCACATCTCATGTTATACTTGTCTGTTCACTCTGCAGTTGCCTCATATTTGGCAATAGGCCCATGTTGGGATTCTCATACAAAAAGAAGCCAATTTCTTCTTCATCATCTTCTTCAATAGTAGGCAGACCCAATCCTAAAACATTAACCATTATTTGTTAGATAATATAAGGAAAACCACAGCATGAAAATATCTTGTATTTCATAAGTCTCACCTGATCTAGGATTTATGTTTTCACTCTCCACTGGGTTACTGCTCATCATAATTGCACTGGCAAAGAGCCCAGCAGCAGTCATCTGTTTGTTGATCATCCGAACAGCATAATAAGGAACCTTGGATCTCATGCTACCCTTCCCTTTCCTCTTATTGAATTGCCCATTTATGAACATGATGCAGTCCAATAAGCTCTCTTTCGGCATCCCTTTCATATCATAAGCCTGTGCCCTCCTCCACAGGCTCTTGCTATGCGAATTTGCTGGCCTCGACAGAGATAAGGCCCGTGTCGAGTCGCTTACTGCTTTATCTACCTCTTGCACCAATAAGTGGCACTGCGCTCTATTGCTGTATAGCACCAGTCTTTCCTTCCTCCTCCTTAAGGGACACAGCTCTAGTGCTTCAGTGTATAGAACGATAGCTTCTTCAATGTCACCTGACCAAAATTTCTCATTTCCTTCTTGCTTCTTTGTCGTAGATACTGCACGTTGCTTCTCTAGCTCTTCCTCTGTCATTGCTTCTTCTTTCTGATATCTGTGAACCTTCAGTTCCCACAAACTTTCAATCCTTTTATCCTTCCCTTTGCCCTTAAAATCTAACAACAGTGCCTTGGTGATGGCATCGCCGAGTTTTTGACGGTTGCCGAGGCTGTCAAGCTCAGCCAAGTCGACAAGACAAGTTAAAGCAATGCTCATAACCTTAGGCCTTGTTTTCGGGTCATTAACAAGCAGTAAAAGGCAATCGATGCCCATATATTGCCAGTCATCAGACGATCTCGAAAGGCTACAGAGGCTATCGATGACTTCTGAACACCCTGCCATCGCCTCCCTCCCCACCTCGCTCCGGCAAAGAATCCTCATTAGCCCAACACCGGCCGGTGAATCTCCATTCACCATCCCTCCCCACATTCTGCACAGTTTTCTTAAGAACCTTAAATCCTCACAAATCAAGCTATGGTAATTTTTCTCTCTCCATGCAAAGCAACTCAATAGGTATATTGACCAGCACTGCAGCTGGCTTGCCCACTCCTCAGCCTTCCTGTCCTCCATCTGTACCCCTCCAAGCCCTCTGGTCAGCAAGTCACAATGATACTTCTCACGCTTTTTCGCAACAAGAAACTTTTCATAGACAGTATTAATACATGTAGATGAAATTCTCATGGCGAGTCTTAAAATCTCTTCACCGTGCCTGGCAATTTTAGGGAACGTTGAGTCGTAGCTAGCAAGATGGCCTAATGCACGGGCTGCGACCCGCTGTTCTACCCATGTCATTCGGCCGCTAAATAGACCAAGAAGAGGAGCGATTACGCCGGCTTCAACTGCGAGGGAAGCGAGAGAAGGGAGACTTATAGTGTACGAACCGATGACATGGGCTGCGTAGTAAGGAATATAGATGTTTTGATGTCGATGGAGCCATGAAGGGTCAGAGAGGCCTTTTTGGATGAGGAGAGACATGCATCTCAGCACGCCGACGGAGGGGAGCTCTGTGTCGTCGGGGTGGTTCATGGCAATGCTCCAGAGGCTGCTCATTACGAGAACATCTTCTTCGTGCTCTTGACAGGGCATTTTACCGAAGAATCTTGAGAGCGCAGAGTGGCGCTTATGAGGGTTTGGTTCTCTCATAGCATAGAAGAAACAGTTGCATGACCCTTCATCATCTTCTTTCTCCATTATTTGGTGTTGTTTGTGGAGTAATCAGTAACAAGAGACGAGATGGTGATCAGAAAGTTACGTGTAAAAAGGTTGGCGATATCATATTGATGAAGGGTGTATGTAAAGGGGAAAACATTAGGGTCTACAGAGTGCAGCTGAATTTTTTATAGTCTGTGCTATGCAAAGTACAATGCGCTGTCTCTCTAGGTAAAGTGAGCGCTAGCTAGTTTAGCCTCTCCACCTAGGTTTTACCGCAGTAAGTAATTTTGCATGCGCTGCAGATGAGCGACACTGTATATTATCACTCGTGACGACGCTCAACTGGAGATTCTTTGAAGCTCACAATACATGATGATTGATGGGTCCGCGGACATTTCTCATGTACTCATTTTTTCCTTCCAGAAGGAGAAACCTCTCTGACGCCGGTCCCCCAGAGAGAATAATATTAGTTGGCTTTTAATTGTTTTTCTTTTATATTTTCTCATTTTGTAACTTTTTAATTATAATTTACTTGTTTAGTGTACCAAACTAATACCTTTCTTTTTAGGGAAAATTGCTTCTAGCCCCCAAAACGAGTCCAAGTGTTCCGCCCCCCCAAGACTTTGTCAACGGTCCCAAAGCGCCCAAAATCTCGTGCGATTTTCCTATAGCCCCCAAAACCCCTCCCCACGTGACCCGACGTTTAAAACCAACAAAATCTTTTCAAAATACCCTTTGATTTAACCGCCTCCCGTTTATCTAAACTCTTCTTCGTCATTCGTGCCATTTCATCTTTCTTCTATCCAAGCAAACCGAATCCAGAGCATTTTCCCCATTACAAAACCCTACCTTTAAATCATCCCACTCTAGAGATTAATCAGAAAAATGGCTGGCGAGACAACTCTCAAAGCAGTCGTCCCCATTGAATTCAGCGAACACGACGACGCGTCATAGTATGTCGTCTCAAAAAGACCCCAGACAACAGCAGAGTGGTCTGAAGCTGGCGCTTCAATTGCTGGTGTTCTAGAGGACATCGCAGCCAGCCATTATCATAGAAAAAGTCTAGCTCAACCTAAAAAGACAGGCCAACACATAGATTTAAAAGGCAGCACTGGCACCACCGGCGGCACCGACGATGCCTCTAGAGCGCTCCTGGATCTACAGAGAGGAGCTAAAGAGAAGCATATGGCAGCAAAAAAAGTAATTTTTACCGTCATTTTTTATGTTGTTTATCATATTACTAGATGTGTTAATTGTGAAGGATACAGTTAAGTTGTGAAGGCTAGCTTGTAGTTGTTAAGAAAATTCATTCATTGTTAAGATTATGCATTAGTTGTTAAGGTTATTGATCTATTATGAAGGTTACTATTTAGTTATGACAAGGGTGATATTAGTTGTTAAGGATATGAGTCTATTGTGAAGGTTATTGTTTACATGCGGCTGTTAGTTGTGAATGTTACTGTTGACATGTGTCTGTTAGGTGTGGAAGTTACTGTTTACCTGTGCCTATTAGTTGTGAATGTTATTGTGAACTTGTAAGGGTTATGCTTTTATTGTTAAGGTTATGCTTATTATTGTTAAGGTTATGTATTAGTTGTTAAGGTTATTGATCTGTTGTGATGCTTACTGTTTAGTTGTGACATGTGGCCAATTAGTTGTTAAGATTATGCGATAGATGTTACTGTTTACTTGTGGCTATTCATTGTGAATGTTACTGTTAACTTGTAAGGGCTTTTATTGTTAATGTTATTGGTTGCTTGTTGAGGATCGTATTTGGTTGTGAAGTTTATGGATTTGTTGTTAAGTTTATAGTTTCTTTGTCAAGTTTATAGCATAATTGTTATGTTTACAAATTATTTTCAAACTATTTATGCCTTGTGGTTTTGCTTTGTAGACAAAGGGCAAAGTCCCATCTGAGCCGCAACCCACTTCCAGCTTCACTGCCTAGTATGAATTCATGCACACTTTAGTGCAACATATGGGGCAAAGGCACTGGCAGGCCTACGAAGATAGTGTACTCAGACACTACGTTTATTTTGGCCCTCCTGGTCTTGATCTTTCCACTTTTGAGCACGTATTGAGACCGTGGGACGAGAACAAGATGAAATTCGTCTTCACGGATACAAAATTTGGATAAGACATCACATGCTCATTCAACCTTGAGTGGGTAATGAGTCATACCTGGTTCTCTAATGAGGGGGATCTTGTTGGCCCCAACCGAGATAGGAAGAACATGATTTGGTCTAGGGTTTTTATCAAACCTGAGGGTGACAGCAGTACAGCTCCTCCTCCAGCCCCCACTAGACGCCATGTTGAGAATCTGCTCATGAAGCTTGTACAATCAACTGATCGTTGAGTGTGAAAGACTTTGTCCTGCTACAGATCATCTATCAGCTGAACATGATCTGTTATCCAAGTAGTGTTCTTGGCGTTCCTAGGCATTTATTCAAGTATGTTGACAATATCGAACAGGCCAATAACACTGCTTGGGGGATCTATATATTCAATGAGACATTTGATGCGATAAAAAATACACTAAAGGATCCTGGGCCAGGGAAGACAATTGTAGATCTGTAAGGGTGTACCCAGCTTATTTGTGTAAGTAATCTTACCTTTTTAATATTGATTGTGAAGGTTAGGGTTTAGTTCATAAGTATAGTTGGTAGTTATTATATATACAAATTGGCCGTCAAGGTTATTGTTTTGTTGTTTTGGTTGCTTAATTATTGTTAAGGGTACAGATTGGTTGTTAAGCTTACAAATTAGCTATTAAGGTTATGGGTTTGTTATTAAGATTACGGGTTGGTTGTTAAGGTTACTGATTTATTGTTATGGTTGCTTATTTATTGTTAAGGTTGCTTATTTATTATTAAGGTTATGGATTTATTATTATGGTTGCTTATTTGTTGTTAAGGTTAAGGGGTGTTTGTTAAGATTCTATTTCTCTCATTTGTAGTTGTGGTACTATGAACTTATTAAAATCAAGAAGCTAGTAATTGGAAGTACATTGCGGCCTCCCCTCACAAATTAGGTGAAACTAGGAGATGTAGCAGGATCTTTGAGATTGGCCATTGCTATAGCTAAAGCAAGAAAAGCTACTATACAGCTTCCACAGTTCCAGTGCCAAGTTCAAAGTAGTGAGGGAAGTTTGTGGGGAAAGGAGCAGGAGAAGGAGAAAGAGAAGAAGAAGAGAAGAAGATTAAGAGAGAGGGGGATAAGAATAAGGAACCGGCTGTAAGAGACGCCGGTAGGGCACGTGGCCCAAGACAGCCTCTTCCCAAAAAGAAATGGGGGAGCAGAAGATGATCTTATTTTAGAAGGATGGATAAATACTATAGTAGTTGTGAATTTTAAATGTTTTTAGTTATTCTTTTTTAATAATACTGTATCTGTCCATTGCATAGATTATACCACATAACGTTGACGAAGCGATAAAGCACAATGAGCCAGTTGATCAAATGGAATTGCCTCAGCAAGTGATCTATTGGAAGTGCATCGCGATAATGAATAAAAAATTACGTCGCGACGATGAGAGAAAATTCAGAGATCAGATTGTTACCGACCGACTAGAGATAACTTCTCTTTCTGTAAAAGGGGGTTCTCTGTCTGCACGGGTGAGGAGGCTGAGAGAGGAGCTAAGCGATGCCTAATGAAGAAGCCTCACTGTATATAAGAACAAGAGGCTGACTGGAGAGATGTTCAGCTGAGCGATGGAGCTGCAAACTTATACATGTTAGATTTTTTTCATTACTTGTGAATTATATTGCATAGTTGTTAAAATTACAAATTGATTGTTATGGTTAGATATTGGTTGTTAGGGTTAAAGATTGGTTGTCAAAGTTAAGGATCTGTTGTTAAGGTTACGGATTTATTGTTAAGGTTAGACATTGGTTGTTAAGTATAGAGATTGATTATTAAGTATACGGATTGATTGTTAAGTATACAGGATTTATTGTTAAGTTTATGGATTGGTTGTTAAGTTTATCGTTTGATTGTTAAGATTATCGTTTGATTGTTAAGTATATGGGTTAGTAATTAAGATTATATACATGTTGTTAAGTTTTTTCATAATTATATTTTGAATGTTCTTTTTTTTGAATCAGGCACTCCACGCAACATGGATGGCATTGACATTAACATTGAGAGAGAAGTCCCTCGACCAAGGGAAGTCCCTCTAACAGAAGATTTCCATTAACATGATACTACTAACATTGAAATGAAGATAGAAGGTCATCGCCAAGAGGAAGTCCCTCCACTAGAAGCTGACATATTTTTTGAGGATGAAAAAGTTCCTCTTATTTTTAAAATAAATAAGGAAAAGAGGGAGCTGACTGGAGAGGTGTCTAGCCCAATGCTGCAAACATGTACGGGTTAGATTCTTTTTTATTACTTATGAGTTATATTGCATAGGTTTTAAAATTACAAATTGGTTGTTATGGTTAGATATTGGTTGTTAGGGTTACAGGTTGGTTGTCAAAGTTAGGGATCTGTTATTAAGGTTACAAATTTATTGTGAATGTTAAAGATTGGTTGTTAAATATATAAATTGATTGTTAAGTATACAGATTTGTTGTTAAGTTTACAGATAGATTGTTAAGTTTATCGATTGGTTGTTAAGTATATGGGTTAGTTGCTAAGGTTAGATAGCTGTTGTTAAGTTTTTTATAATTATATTTTAAATGTTCTTTTTTTTGAATCAGACACTCCACGCTGCGTAACTGGTATTGACATTGTGAGGAAAGTCCCTTGTCATCAAGTAGCGAAAGTCCCTCCACCAGAAACTGACATATTTTCTGAGGACGAAGATGTTCCTCTTATTATAAAAATGAATAAGAAAAAGAGGGATGGAAAGGTGTCTGCGCCCCTTAAAAAAAGTAGAGCAAAAGGAATGATGAAGTCTTCCAAACATATAGTTACCCCTTACACTGAGGGGAAGAGGAAGAAAGAAAAATAAATTTTAGGGGAAAAGGAAATTATAGAAGTGGTGGAGAAGGAGAAAGAGCAAGCGGAAGAAAAGGGAACACCTGCTGGGCTTCATGATGATCCTCACTCGATCTAGAAGACCCTCATGAGTTCCCCATGAGCAAGGAAGAAGAAAATTACAGGGATCAATTAAACAAGGGGTTTCCCTTTCCTAAAGGCTTCATCATCAAGTTCTATAATAAGCACCCAATCTTTTTTCATAATTATAAGGTATCGGCGGGTGTTGCTTCACTGCTGACGGAAGAGGAAAATAAATTTCTCAAACATTTATGCATCTGTAGGTGCAACAAGTAAGTATATAGCTCATATTAATATTTTATAGAATTGCTTTTAAGGTTATCAATTATTTGTTAAGGTTACAACTTGGTTGCTAAGGTTATGGGTTGGCTGTTAAGGTTACGGGTTTGTTGTTAAGGTTGCGGGTTGGTTGTGAAGATTTTGAGTTTGTTGTTAAGGTTACTGGTTTTTTGTTATGGTTAGTCATTGGTTGTGAAGCTTAGTTATTGTTTATTAAGGTTAGATTTTTTTTTGCTAACTATATTAATCGTTTCATTCCCTTTGTAGTTTAATTAAAGTGTATATAGGTCAATGGTCGTCCATTGACCCATTTGAGCTTCTTAATATTTTACGTGGTGGTCGACTGGATGATTCAGTAAGATTTATTCTTAATAATTATTAATTATCATCTTTCATATTACTATTATTTATTTCTTATTGGTTTGTCATCTTATAGGTTACTGATGCGCTACTAGATATAATACGTGAATGTCAGGACGAATCACGTCCCAAAAAATATAGGATGGTTTCTGTTTTCTTTTTAGTAAGTATATATATCTATGACATATATCAATTATATATTTTAACCTATGTTAAAGATTTCTGATCAGTCTAATTCTTGATTATAGCATACAATACATGTGGAAAGACCTGACTACTGAGATGCATATGAAAACTTTATCAAAAATTTCATCGTTAAAGGAATTAATAACGTCCTACTTCCCATTGTCCAAGGAGATCATTGGCATCTCTTGGAGTTTGATGTAAAATATAGTATTGCCAGACATTATGACTCCTTGAGAGATCGATTTGGGTATAGGGAACCCGTGCTCAACATTGTTAAAGCCTTTAATATCATTAAAGCTGACTTCGACGAGAATAAATTGTACAACGTATTCAACCCGATCATAGTTCCATGCGAGGAACAAAAGGGATCATGAGTTTTCTGAAACTCTTTTGGTTTTTAATGTTGGAGATTGATTGTTAAGGTATTGGTTGTTAAGTTTACAGATTGGTTGTTAAGGTTAGGCTTTGGTTGTGAATCTTAAGGTTTTGTTGTTAAGGTTACGGATTGGTTGTTAAAGTTAAGCTTTTGTTGTGAAGCTTAGGGGTTGGTTGTTAAGATTATATATTAGTTATTGTTGGACCCTAGAGGGGGGGTGATTAGGGTCTTATGCTAATCTAATCCGATTAAATGCCAATTAAAACTAATTAACAAGTTATCCTAGCAAGTGTGAAATATAACAAGATATGTAAGCTAGGATAAGCAATATGAACAATGAGATATATCCTATATGATGAATATATATATATATATATATATATATGCAAGGATATATAAACTAACACAAGATAATATATCCTACCAAGAAAATATACAATATGATATATGTAAGGATATATAAACTAACACAAGGGTAAATAATCTAAACAAGATAGTGGATGAAATAGATAATGAGCTAATGACAATGGCGATATAAGATATGAACATAAATATGAATGAACGCCAAAGCACACTCAAACAAGCAATATGATCACGGAGTTCGGACCTTCCGTCCTACGTCTCCGCTCCCCACTCCCGGGGAGAAATCCACTATCAACCGGGTTTTCTACGTTCACCCGAATAACGTTTACACCTCACAGTATCGGTTTTCAACGCTCACCGATCAACGTCACTCCTCACAATCGGTTTTCTAGTTCACCGAAAACTTTCACCCCACACTCGGTTTCTAGCTCACCGAAAACCTAACAATCTCACAATGTAACAAATATAAATTGTTCTCTAATATGGATGAGAACACAATAAAAGCCCACACTCAATGTTACAACTCTCACAACCCTAATATATTATGAATGCAAATACAATAAGCTCAAGTGGGTGTGTGTAAACAATGAGTGAAATCAAAATCAAAACTAAACTCAATTAAAATCTAGCATATAGAAATTATAAACAAAATAATAAATAGCTAGAAATGAGTTTAGAGATTCTTCTCTGAATAACAAGATGGAGAGATGGAGATTGAAGCCCAAACAAGAAGATGATCTCCTCCACTTGTGAAAACTTCTTCACAAACAAAACAAACCCTTAAACACACTTTAAACCCTTGTTTAAAACTTATTTTAAAAACTTCTTAGATACTTGAAAAGAGATCAGCAATTGGGTATTTATACCCACTCAAGATCTAAACAAATTCGGTCGACCGTTATCCAGGTCGAAAACAGGAAATCAAGCAAACACTTATCCGGTCGACCGGTGCGGTCGACCGATGGAGCTTTTCGGTCGACCGGACCGGTCGACCGACCAACTCTCTGGACCATGCTGACGAAAAAACAAACGAGCGGTCGACCGGTGCGGTCGACCGAATACAGATACTTCTGAAAACTGTTTATCTGATTTTGAAACACTGTTTAAAAATATCAAACAAATTTAGAAAAATGTAAAACTTTGGGGAATGATTGTAGACATGATAATACACTGTCTAAAAAGACTTCCCAAATGAGAAATATCATCATTTTGCAAAATAGTCCAAAACATGAAAATGTAAACATATGAATCTTGACATTTTAGCTTAACCATGTTTTGAAACATTACAAAATGATTTTGTAGACTTAATAAAAGATGTATATGATTATTGTTAAGTCTATAAACCAAGAAAACAGTATTTTCACAAATACAATAGAAAGTAAAACGTATGAGTATGTATATGAAAATATATTTGTTTCATATCTATGAAATTAAACCAAAACAACTTATCCACATAGAAAACAAGCATGTATACACATTTTTTGGAATTTATTTGTAAAAACTTTGTTTGTGGATAAAACTAAAAACCAAGATGTATATGTATATAACTATATATATATATATATACTAAGAAACTAATAAATGTGTGTGTGAATATAATATTGAGCTTAGAGTATATAACACACATAATATAAACCTATACTAAATATACCCAAGCTTGATCTTGATCTTCATTACTTGGTACACGTTGCGGATGAAGCTTGAACTTGATCTTTAACTTTGAATTTGCAAGGCTTCACCGACATTCCGCCAACCTCCTTTGGATATGATCGTTGAAGCTCTATTCCATCCATCCTCCAACTACGTTGTTTGTCTACAATGAATAGATAATACAAGCACTAGACAAACAACATTAGTAGTAAATTGTTTGTAAATCATCATCAAAACAAGAAGGCCAACAATTGTCCTTAGGTGTTGTATATGAAGGTTACAGGTTAGTTGTTAACCTTAGGGATTTAATGGTGGATATTTATTTGTGTGTAGGTATGACTGTTGTTCGCGGGAAAATTCGTTGCTTTCTTCATTGATGTCATTGCTATCTTGAATAACAGTTTTTACGTTACAAAAGATCCGGTCTTTTTTAGATCCGGTTACAATGAAAATCAAAAATAAAGAAAATTAAAAAAAATTACAACTTTTTATCCTTGTGAACAAATCGCGAGCTCCTGTTATTCGGTCACTCGCTTTGGTGGGTTGTTTGCCTGCGCCGGGGTTATTTGCCGTGGACCACCGCGCGATCTAGATCCGGACAGATCTACGCAGTATAACGGGTATTATTTTACCAAGGAAATAATAGCCGGAGGGATTATTTCACCAAGGAAACAATCGCTCGAATCTCGGGATCAAAGACCAAGCTTTGATCCGGAGTGTAACAACGTAGATCTGAGATCTCGATCCCCTCGAACTCCTGCCTTTTGTGATGCGGGTGCTCGCCGAGAATCAGATCCGAACGTCCAAGTCTTCAAGCCTTCAAAAAACTCCAAGATGAGGTCTCAATCCGGCAGAGTTTCGGCTCTCCAAAAGTTCTTCCAAAAGTCCCCCAAAATGATGAATGACCCCGCCTATTTATAGGCAACCAGATCTGTGCATTTGGCACAGATCTGGGCGGCCACCTCAGGGCTGCCGAGCCACCCTGGGGTGGCTCAGCTTTGGCCGAGCCATTCCGGGCTTTGCGTCCGTCTTTCGGTTGTTTCAGACTTTGTATCCGCTTCGTCCGTGATTCGGTTATGCGGTTGATTGGTCTGAAATCGATTCGTTGACTTGATTCCTGATTTGGAAGTCTGGATCCCGATTAGGCAGTAAATCGGCTTTGGTGTCTGAGTTCGAATCCGTTATATGGTTGGATGACTCGTTGACTCCCTGGACCGTTGGTTTGATTCCGCACGCGAGTGGATTCATTCCGTCGTTCACGTGCGGTTCGTCAGCTTCGTAGCCTTGTTAATCCGCTTCGTTGCGTGTCACTTGGCTTCGGTGTTGTGGACTGACGTTCGTGTTTAGATACGTCGCCTGATGGTTCATTAGTTCGTGTTGAACCGTGTCAAGGGACCTATAAGCAATTTTATATGCCTACAGATACCCCCTCCAAAGTTTTCCAGTCTCGTTCTTTTATAGAAGAGTCTGGAATACTTTGGATATGACTGTCCCAACCTTCAATCGGTGTAACGGGCTCTTGGAATAGCTTCTATTCTCGATTCCTTCAATCCTCCAGGCTATTCGGTGCTTTGTCGAATGCTTGAGAGGGTTCCGGTGCTGCATTTATTGTCTGACCATTGTCGGAATTTTGAATTTGAAGTCGAGTTAGTTGCTTTCCTGGCTTTTTAGCTCGAGTTAGTTGCTTCAACACGAAATTGACCATCGGTTGACGGCTTTGAATCTTCATTGTGACGCGTTGTCCGGCGTTTAACACAGTTTATACTTGTAAGTATTTTGGAGTCTACACAGTTTAAGCTCTTAAGGAGTTGGAGCGGGGAGATCTAGTTTATACTCATACACTCCTGGGAGTTATGTTAAGTTATCCTTAAGAATATTTTTAGAAATATATTCTCCAGAAACTTCTCAACAAAGAGGAGGGAATAGTTTATACTCGTATACCTTATTGGAGTATTCTTTAGGTTCGAATAATCTGAACCGGCCCAAAAAATGTGCCAAAAAGGCAGTATTTGGGTTCAAAAAAATCTCTCCGACCCTTCCAAATATATGGTAGAGGGGTTAAATAGGTGAAGGACTGAACTGTAGGTTGATCAAAAATCGTTTCAATGCTTAATTCAGCTCCAATTTGAATTCTGGTTCAAATTTGGTTCAAACTGGTTCAATTTGGCTCAGACTGGCTCATTCTGGTTCAATCTGGCTCAATTTGGCTCATTCTGGCTCATTCTGGCTCAATCTGGCTTGGTCTGGTTCAGTCCTGGTCTGGTCTGGTTCAGCCAGATCTGGTTCAAGGCTATAAAAGGGGTTTTTTTCTCTTTTTTCTTTTTTTTTCTTTTTCTCTTTTCTCCCTAGGGCCGGCCGAACCCCTCCCCCTCTTCTCTTGATTTCTTTTCCCTCGAGCACCCATTCTCTTTCAAACCTTGATATTTATCTTAGATCTGACTTTCCTTTGAATCTTGGACTGAGGGATCTCCCAAAATCTCCAAATAAAAAGTTTCTCTCAGGCCCCTCGAGCGTGTGGTTCAAGTTTCCTTAAAGGTCTCGCCTTTATTGGATTTTGGGCTTTTCTTCAGGTAAATCCTCCGCCATCTTGATCTATTTCATGTTTGATCTAGTATATGGAGTCGCGGGATCACATATAAAGGTTGAGGGTGTGATTTGATGCCTCAAACTTGCCTTTTTTGGGGTAAAAATGGGATTTTTCCCTTTCTAGATTTGATCCTTCAATTTACTTTGCAGGTTTCTATATCCCGTATGGCGAGGGGTCAATCCTCTACCGTGCCGACTGATGGCGCGCCTCCCTCTTATGCCGGTGAGCCACTTTTTTCTGAAAATTTACAAATTAGTCCATTTTTCTTGGAAATTTGACCCCCCGTTGTTCTCCTTGGTGAGGCAACCGGGAAAGGCCTTGGTTCTCCTTGGTGAGGATCGACTTGAAGATAGAAATTTTACAAATTAACCCTCTTTTTCTGAAAATTTGCAAATTGGTCCTTTTAACCCCACGTTGTTCTCCTTGGTGAGGCAATCGGGAAGAGCATTGATTCTCCTTGGTGAGGATCGACGCTTCAAAGATATGTTTTGCTTGGTCAAAACATTATCTCATAATAAATAAAGGGGGCGTTTTGTCGCTGCGTTGTGCCTTATAAGGCAGGGATATATTGTCGATATACCCTATCTTATGAAGGCGCAACGTGGCCAAAACGTCACACCCTTTATAAGGCAATGACTCTATCTTACCCCTTCGTAAGATGAGTTCAATTTCCTTTTATAACTGGAATTAACAAACGTTTAATTGCCTGTTTTCAGTTGAATACCCTTCTGGAGCGTTCTCATCTCACGCAATATACGGGCGTCGTGGTGAGTATTATTCGACCTCCGACGACGTTTCCCCTATCCCAGTCACTCCTCAGTTCATTTTGGGCACATCGACTGAGGTTGTCCAGGCGGTGAAGGAAGGTGGGCACCGAGCTCTTCGACAGTTGATTACCGATGCACCTCTTGTGAAGGACGCTAGTTCTATTCAGCCTCTTCGGAAGAGCGATTTCTTATTTGGCGACTCTGTCGAAGACCCGGATGCCGTGTTTATTGAGGCTGAGCAGTGGCTTCATAAAACTGGCAGTGGCTTCATATACTTGCCGAAGATTCCTCGGCATCGTTCATTGACTGAGCTCAGGCGTCAGGCCGTGACACGGGAGATGTCGTGGCGCTTGACAGAGGAGCATGAGAGCGTCCATTACGGCTACATCACTCATCAGGCGTTTCCTGGCTCTAGCAGAAGTCACATAACCGGATTGCGTCCCGGAGTACTGGGGTTGGACGCACCACCACGTAATGAGTTCTTCGCTACTGCTTCTACCTTGAGGAATCGCCTCGCTGCCCTAGGGCGGGAGATGCCTGCGACGCGTCACAGGATTTATGGTTGGGTCCATTCTTTGGACAAGTTTTGGTGGACCCGTATGACGACGTATGTCTTGAGCCGATGGGGCAAGGAGTTGCACGCTTGTGGTTTATATGCAGCCGTTCGTGCCACCATGTATGGCTTGCCTGTCAGCGCAAGGCATTTCTATGCTTTGTTTGAGCTTTATAATTCAGATTCGAACACTTTTCTAACCCGGCAAGGGGAATTGGGCTTGGCTCTTCACGAGATGCACAGGATTTCTGGCTTACCCATGGGACAGATGTTGTATCAGGAATACTTTCCCTCCAACCATGAATTAAGTCTGCTGAAGGATCGTATGCCCGATCGCTACGAGACTCTATGGGATCTCACTTGTCACTATCATATAGCTTTGGCGCAGTCTGAGCCTTTAGCAAAGAGGACTAAGACATTCGTGAGTCTGAAGCAGTTTGCCAATTATTTGTTCAAGAATCTGGAGAGTAATTCTGGCGAGGCTATTTGTGAGTTGGCCCCACTTACTCCCTCAGGGGTGAACATTCTGATGAAGAAGATTGACGCTCATTCTTATACCACTAGCAGTTCTGAGGGTGGTTTTCCTGCAGGGACCAAGTTCAAATCATTCTTGTGGCATGCTACCGCACCGATTCGACCCATGACCCTTCTTGCCGGTTTCCTCGCTATTTGGTTAAAGAAATGCGTGGTCTCGTACCAGTCTTGTGACGCTCTGCCCTTGGAAGTACTCTATCCAGCAGTTCAGCTTGCCTACAAGAAAGAACTCTCACTTCTTCCGGTGATGGTGGCTAACATTCACCGAGGACTTCGACAGCTTTCTGGTGCCTTTACACGGAAGGAAAAGGAATCGCCGACTCAGATTCCCACCCTTAAGACAGAGCTCCCGTACACTTACTTGATGGCTTGGTTTGTCCTTCACCGTCCCGATATGATGTCGGTACCGAGCGCCACAGATCATTCCGTTCCTTTACTACAATTGCTTGAGAACGGCAAGTGGGAGGGGCGCGGATTTTCTGACGTCAGGCAGCAGCTGCAGGTCCACAAGTGTTGGACATTTTCCACTTGCTTTCCGCAGTTCTCCGGCCGATACGGTGATTGTTTGATAGATGAGGAGAGGCCGAGAGAGTATCGAACTCACTTGGACATCGGGTGCTTTAACTGGCTGGTAAACATTAGGCCAGGTTATTTGACTTTTCGGGTGAGGGATCAGTGCTTCATAGAGCCATATCTACCCTGTCGATTCGCTCGTCAGTTTGGCTACGATCAGCTTTACGTCGGGAATCCTCGTCAGCAGCTTCGGGCCCACGGTGGTTTGGTAGATGGTCTCCGTGCGTGGTTGTGGACCGTGACTGGCTGTACTGGTGCTAAATTCAGTCTCCCGAGTGCTGATCGGCAGTTGAACCTCACTTTCTTAAGCTGCAAGTGGTTGTTAGCAGCCAACAAGACTATCCCCGTGAAGCCGATTGCAGAGTTAGAGGCCGAGGAAGCTTCTCAGGTTGATTCCCGTAGGATTTGGGAAACGCTCGATCACAGAGGACACGGAACAAGACTCGTCGGATTGATGAAGAGGGAAAGAAGACCTTTCATTCCGCAGACGAGGCTTCAGGGGGAGATCCTGAAGGTTATGAAGACTTTTCCGAGCGAGGTTTGCTATTCATCTTTTCCTTCCATCTTCCAGAAATATTGAAACTGACTATGGTTTGATGTTTCAGGGACCCCAGTTGACCAGGATGAAGAGTTCCGTCCCCCTCCCCAGGCGAGACCTTCGATTATTGTTCCTGCTGCTAGGCGGAAGAGATTAGCCCGCAAGCCGCGTGCAGCTTCCCGAGCATTTGATATGGACTTGGCTGGTGATGATCCTGCTAGTGACGGGGGTAACATCTACTCTGTAAACCACCTTCTTGGTTATTCGGAACATTGACTCATGCTTTTCCATCTCTATATAGGAGAGCGTGGAGAGAGCGAAATGAGTCCCGATTCCGTTCCTGTGTCTCCTGGTGAGCCTGACCCGCTGCCCCAGTTAAAAAGGCCTACAGGGGTTGCCGACATTAGGGAGGATAGCAATGTAGGACCTGATTCCGCAGATCCAGGTACATCTACTATTGACAATGTATCTTTTAGATGGTATACAAAAGAATTTGTGCATCCTCTAATCATCTCTGTACATCTTGCTTCTTCAGATAACTTGCAGGAGGCATACGTGGATTTTGGGAATAAAGAGGCTAACGCATCCATAAGGGGTAACTCATTTTTGTTGGTTGTAGTCTCTTTATTCTTCTTTGGTACTTATATTCTTTTACGTCAGATTTCTCTATTGATGATTTTGACGAGGAAGGCTTGATCGCGGAGACTCCTACACTCCACTTCATGTATAGCTCTCCTCAATTTGATGGCCAGTTACCCGGAGATATATTTTCCGAGCCTACGTTCGATAAGAATCTTGAGGATGATTCTTTCGAAGGTATATGCCTCCTCCCAAATTAATTATAGGACTAGCCAATTTTGACTAATGCAGCTATAATGTGATGCCTCTGAGAATTCTGACTTGTATTTAACAGGAGTTTTTGTTGAGAATGACCCTGTTGAGCCGGCTATGGGACCAACTACACCAGTTGATACACCCCCAGCCGTTACACCTCCACCACCCCCAGTGACTCAAGAGGGTATGAATACTATTTATTTACTCTTCAAGGTCTTTTTCTGACGGTTTTATCTTTTTTTTTTTATCGTGCAGGGCCTTCTTCTCGTCTTCATATTCTGGCGAGGGAGTTGTTATCTGATGATGATCCTGAGAAGATTGTCATCTGCATAGAAGTCCGCTCCTTCTTCTCTTTCATGAATGCTATGATTGGCAAGCTTTTCCATGGTGGACTTTCTCTTCACCAATTCAAGCCTTTCCTTGATTCTAAAGTCAATTTGATAAGGGAAGCGGGACATCCAGATTTGGCACAGGCTATAGTTGATGACCTTGATTGCCTAGAGCATGAGCTTCAGACGTTTCGTGAGCTCCGAGATGCAGGTGCCTCCTCATTTATTGCTGCCGAGCTGGACACCCGCTTACAGTCATCACGCGAGACTCGGATTTTTGCTGAGCTCGAGATTCAGATGCAGCGGGGCCGAGTAGATCGAGTTAAGACGAGCCTTGCTACTAGATTATCTTCGCTTGCCGAGCTCGATCTTTCTATTACCTCCTGTGCGACCGAGATAGACCAGCTCAGAAGAACACTCCGTGAAAAAGAGGAGACTTTGGATATTCTTCAGATGACGAAAGCACAGGATCAGCAAACCCACACTGCTTTATCTGATGAGTTGAGATCCCTGGAGCAGAAGCTAGCCGAGACAGAAGAGATTGCTGCGAGGACTTCAGCCACCACCGAGGAGTCCATCAGAGCTGAACTTTGGCAAGCTTATGATGAGAAGCTTTCTAAGATCAGTCAGCAGATTTTTGGTCATGGTCTTGATGTATGATTTTGTTTGCTGAACATTTTGACTTTTGATTCTCTTAGTGAAACTTGCTTTCGTCTTTATTATAATTCGTCATTCCATTTGAAATGATTGACCACAATACTCATAGGATTTTTGGCAAACCCTCAGCCCTCAACGGGTTTGATGAGCCTTTACCGATTACCGTTTGAGTCGGGATAGCATGCGGATTGTTTAAATCCGTTCGCATGTAACGTTATGCTCGGAGATTGAATTCTCCAAGACTTTGTGCTATGATGTCGAATACATAGACTTCGCCATTGTTACGGGAATAGGCTACCCGGCGACACGTGTTAGGGGTTGACTTCAGGATTTTTGGCTAACCCCCAGCCTTCAACGGGTTTGATTAGCCTTTACCGACTACCGTTTGAGTCGGGCTAGCATGCGGATTGTCTAAATCCGTTCCGTATGTAACGTTGTGCTAAAGGAATGAAATCCCTTAGAATTGATGCTACGACTTCGAATACGTAGACTTCGCCATTGTTACGGGAATAAGCTACCCGGCAACACGTGTTAGGTGTTGACTTTATCCCTACTTAGGCTTAGGGATAAAATGCCCCAAACTGGTATTCTGGTGTCTTTTTCTATGACGAAAGACTAAACCAGCGGCGCGTGTTAGGCGTCGGCTTATCCTTTCTTAGGATTCAGGATAAAATTCCCCATACGTGTAAGGCATGGATTTTAGTGTTATTAATAACAACCTGCCATAATGTTGAACATGTGAACGAGTGTTCTTTTTAACGGTTAAGAACTAACCGGCAGCGCGTGTTAGGCGTAGACTTATCCTTACTTAGGTTTTAAAATAGAATACCCCAGAATCGAACTCTGGTGTCTTTTTGTACGGAAAAAGACTAAACCGGCAGCGCGTGTTAGGCGTCGGCATATCCTTTCTTAGGATTCAGGATGAAATTCCCCATACGTGTAAGGCATGGATTTTGGTGTTATTAATAACAACCTGTCACAATATTGAACATGTGAACGAGTGTTCTTTTTAACGGTTAAGAACTAACCGGCAGCGCGTGTTAGGCGCAGACTTATCCTTACTTAGGTTTTATGATAGAATACCCCAGAATCGAACTCTGGTGTCTTTTTGTACGGAAAAAGACTAAACCGGCAGCGCGTGTTAGGCGCAGACTTATCCCTGCTTAGGATTCGGGATAAACTTCCTAGGATGAATCCTAGATTGATAGATTCTTAGAAAAGGTTGGTGCGGGAAAGGAAGAATTTTATATTCTATTTCCCGGTCTTCTTTTAGGGTGAAGGCAAACCCGGAAAACAAGGAAGGAAGAATTTTATATTCTATTCCCTGATTCTGGAAAGGAAGAATTTTATATTCTATTTCTAGCGCAAAAGAAACTAGAAGTGGGATCTCCACTCCGAGAATCTGGAAAATTTAGATAAACTTGCCTTTTATAGGATTGGTTATCTAAATTGGGAAGAAGAGTTCTTCGTTTATCGAAGTGAAGTTTCAACTTTGGCTAAAACCGTGAGAAGATTTAACCAAAGAGAAGAAAAAGGAGTTCTTTCGTTTATCAAAAGGAGACTCTGATCTGAAAGGGGACCTTCTTGTCTATGGAAAGAGTCAAGAGTACCAGATGGACATTTTTGGTGGACCCACTGTCAATTGAAATTGATCAGTGAGGGATTTTGGTGGAGACGATGATTTTGGGTTATCCTCTAGAATATTAAGTGTAATATTCTTCAAGGAACTTCCCGGTAAACGGGTTATCCTGAATGTACTAGGGATAGTATTTTTTCAGGAACTTCTCATTTATTGGCATCAGTTGCCGGGTGCATTCTTGAGTAATTAGGCGATATGCGCCGTTTGAGTAGACTGTGTCTATCACAAACGGCCCCTCCCATTTGGGTTCGAATTTACCTTTCTTCTTGGAAGTAAGGATTATTGGTCGGCGAGCAGCGAGGACCAGATCTCCTTCCTTGAAGCTTCTCTGTCGGACTCTTTTGTTAAAAGCCCTAGACATCCTGGCCTGATAAAACTCAATTTGCTGTTGAGCTTCCAAGCTCTTTTCATCCAGCCTCTCAAGCTCTTCGAGACGCTTCTGATGCTATTCTTCTGTCGTCATCTCTGTTGAGAGGGCGATCCGAAGGGATGGAATCTGAATTTCCAGCGGTAGCACAGCTTCGCATCCGTACACCAGCGAGCTTATGAACTGTGGACCGTTGTCATGAATGATCCTTCTTGGCACGCCGTGTCGGTAAATGACATGATGCTTGATGAAATTGATGACGTTGTTCGTCTTTACTTCTTTAAGCGGAATTGCTTCAGCCCACTTTGAGAAGTAATCCGTGATCGCCAGAATGAATCGATCGCCTTTGACTGAGGGGGAAAAAATAGGACCAACAATGTCCTTGCCCCATACTTCGAACTGGCATGACGTGGTTGATGTGTGCAACTGCTCTGGCAGTTGATGCATATAATTTGCATGTATCTGGCAAGCGTGGCATTCTCGTGCGTATTCGATTGCGTCACGAACCATCGTTGGCCAGACATATCCCATCCTCCTGATGCGCTCATACGCTGATGCGCACCACATTCTCCTTCGTGTGCTTCCTTAAGAACTTCCTTTGCTTCTCTGTTCGAAAGGCATCGGAGCAAAAGACCGTCGTACCCTCTACGGTATAACGTATGGGTCTCGGTATTATAGAAGAATCTTGGAGCTCTTCGGCGGATTGATTCCTTTTCTTTTACATCCTCTGGCAAGATACCATATTGGACGTAGTCGATGATAGGAAAACGCCAATCTCGGGACTCAGACCCAATTTGAGTTGAATTCACCTCTTTGGCGTTCACGTTTCTATCCTCTTCTTCTTCAATCTCCGTACTGTATATGGGTACGCAGAGTTGATGCGTCCGTACTGTGACTAACAGCTCAGCTTCGGGAGGCTGTGCCAGTGATACTGCTAGTGCCGCCAGTGCGTCTGCATAAGCGTTCTGGAGACGAGGGATATATTCAATGAAGAATTCTTCGAAAGATTCTGCCATTTTGATGGCTTCCTGGTGGTACGGGATTAGGTCTTGGTTCCTGACTTCATATTCTCCACGGACCTGATTGACTATCAATTGAGAATCCCCAAAAGCTTCGAGATATTCGACCCCCAGCTCTTTGGCGAAACTGAGTCCAATGAGAAGTGCATTGTACTCGGCCACGTTATTAGAACACGGATCAGTCAATGAATAAGACGTGCTTTCCAGGGGAGATTAAGACGACTCCAACTCCAGAGGAAACTGTAGGACATCCCGGGGTTATTACTCTATTAACTGCCCTTGAGGCACCATCGAAGTATAATTGCCATACTTGTTGGTGTGATGTGGTGTTAACCTCGTGGGTTTCATCCGGCAAGTCATCATATACTTCTGCCGTATCTGTGGTCGGGTTTGCCGCCAAAAGGTCACAAATCGCCTGTCCTTTTATCGACTTCTGCTGCTTGAAGTGCAAATCGTATTGGGACAAGAGAAGGGCCCACTTCGCTAGCCGCCAATTCATAGAGGCCGGTTGCGTCATAAACACCCGTACTGGATTAACGTTGGAGATAACGTAGATCGTCTGTCCCACTAAGTAATGCCGCATCTTTTGCACTGCAAACACCAACGCGAGACATTCTTTCTCAATCATCGGATATCGAGACTCAGCGCCCATCAACGTCCGACTTAAATAATAAACTGCCTGTTCGTGACCATTATCATCGTCTTGTGCTAACAAAGCACTTATCGAATGGTTCATCGCCTTGATGTAAATCAAGAACGGTTTACCTGATTTTGGTGCAACGAGAACAGGAGGATTTGTCAGATATGTCTTGATATCCTCGAGTGCCTTTTGGCAGGCGTCGTCCCAAATAAATGATACACCCTTCTTGTTTAGCTTAGAGAAAGGTTGGCACTTCCCAGAGAGATTTGAGATGAACCGCCTGATGTAAGCTAAACGCCCTTGCAATCCTCTGAGTTCTCTCAGATTCCTCGGGGGCTGCAATTCATGTATCGCCTTCACCTTATCAGGATCGATATGTATACCCTTAGTGGTGACGACGAACCCAAGAAATTTTCCGCTGGACATTCCAAGGAATGATTTAGTGGGGTTCATCTTCAATTGATGACTCCTCATGAGATCGAACATCGTCTTCAAATCCTTGATGTGATCTTCTTTGTTGCGGCTTTTCACAACCAAATCATCAACGTAGCATTCGACTGTTTTCCTGAGATGTTCTTGGAAAATCTTAGTCATCGCTCGCTGGTATGTGGCACCGGCATTCTTCAGACCGAAAGGCATCACCGTATAGCAGAAGACGCCGAGGGGTGTTCTAAACGCTGTATGCTTCTCGTCATCCGGGTGCATCTTGATTTGGTTATACCCCGAAAAGCCGTCCATGAAGGACATCCTCTCGAATCCACATGTATTGTCGATAATGACATCCGTGATTGGGAGAGGAAAATCGTCTTTTGGACATGCTTCATTCAGGTTCCTGAAGTCGATGCAAATCCTGATTTTGCCATTCTTCTTCATGACGGGAACGATGTTGGCTAACCAGTCTGGATGTTGTTCTTCTCGGATAAATCCCGAATCGATCAACTTCTTAACCTCTGCCTCAATGGCTTCCATAATCTGCGGACGAAACCGTCTTTGCTGTTGTTTGACAGGTTTGGCATCCGGCTTGATGTCAAGGCGGTGCATTGCCACATTAGGGTCGAGTCCTGGCATATCTTCGTAGTTCCAGGCGAAGACATCAATGTATTCTCTGATTAGGGCAATTAATTCCTCCTTCTCATCTGGAGGAAGACTACCGCTGATGAATATGGGCTTTGGATTGGCCTCATTGCCCATATTAATTTGGACTACTTCATCTTCGGTTGGTGGTTCTCTCTGTTCGAACCTATCACCGTACTGCATGTTTAGGTGATGAACCCATGGGTCTTCCCACGTTGGCATTTGATCGTCATCCTCCAACGTAGATGGATCAGCTGTAGTCATGTTTGACATTAAGGTTTTGAACATTTCTCCCAAACTTGTGTCGGAATCCTCAGCTGAAGAATCTGGCAAGTACCCATCCTTAGCTTTGTTAGCAATTTGATCGATAATTTGCCAACCACATTCGTCATCTGATGAGACATAGCCTAAGCCTCTCTTGTGACGGTAATAGTCATCGGGTTTTCCTTTTGGTACGTATGCCGCTTTGACTGGGATACGGGATCCTCGATCGAAGTATAAACCTTCTCCGAGTGTGAAATCGTATCCTTGTTTTTCCATGAGCATGCGCGCTTCCGGACTATACTTAGATAAATGCAGACCAGATTTGTCTTCATCCTCGTCTTCTCTTAGGAAATGATCTGGCAACGGAAGATTTTCTCCTTTACCATAAATCACTTCCTTTTGTCCCCCTACCTTGGCAGGAATAATTCGGGTTGTTCCGAAAGAATGCTGGAGACTTCTCTTCGTTACATAAGATGATCGGAGCGGCATACATAAATCTGGGTTATCATATAATCCCTTTATCGCATCATTAAGAGACAAGGAGTACTCTAAATCATGATTTATTTCAATATCAGCAAGTTGCCAGTTACAACCGCCATCTGACGATTGTTCATCGTCAAGATTGATTACAAAGGGTACAATGTCATTTAAAACAAAACCGCCATTGTAATCGAATCCGGCCTCGGAATCAGCTTCTTCTCCGCTGTCCGTGCCTTGGATCGATGGTTCCGTGTCAGATTCGTTACCATAAAGGAGAGAATCAGTGAAGTAATTCTCATACCCTTTGAATGGTTGCTTATCTGCGACCACCGTCCTGACCCTTCCATCAGTGTCGACATATTTCAGACACTGATGTAAGGTGGAGGGAACTATAACATTACTATGGATCCAAGGCCGACCCAATAGTAAATTATAGGATGTCTCAGCATCTATCACGTAACACGTGACCTCCGTCTTCAGATCGCCCATTTGGCATTTTATTCGGATCTTCCCCAAAGGCCTTGACCCGCTGGTGTTGAATCCGTAAATGACTGTGCCTGTAGACGCCAATTTGCTGACTGGAATGCCAAGGCTATGCATTAGGCGAAGCGGCATAATGCTCACAGCGGAACCCGGATCTACTTGGATTCGGTTGACCTCGCTGGAGCCAATGTACCCGACAAAATACAAAGGCCGATCATGGTTTGAATTCTTCGTCTGCATGTCTTCTTTGGTGAAGGTGATGCAGGGAATGTTCTTAGCTGCCACATTGCACTGTTGAGCTAATAGTTCTAGTTCCTCAGGTGCCGGTTTGATATGAGTGAGGAATGCTTCTGAATCGGCCAAGGCTTCTTGCAATGCTTCTCTAGTTTCTTTAGACAGCCGCAGCAACTCATATAGCGTTATCCGCGCTGGAATATTAGCTAGCTGAGCCATGATGTCGAAGGCGCGCGGAGTTTTTGAACTCTTCGGTTTATCCTTTCCAATGGGACGACTGAAACGAGATTGCTTCGGATTTTGAACCTCCTCGGGCCTCTTTTCTTTATGTTTATCTACCGGCTGTCGTAGAGCTTCTTTACCCAGTGTGGGACTCGTAATCACCCCCATTTCTGTGAGAGTTTTGGCTGGTCCCCGTTTGTTCACCCCCTGCTCATCCGTGTCGCAAAAACTTCTTGTTCTTCTTCGGAAAGCGGGAAAGTGGGGATTCTTTCGTCATCTTCCCATGGGATAGCAGAGACTCCAAAACAAGACTTCCCTTTCCCTTTAGACTTCCTCCCGGATGACGACCCGGCCCATTGTTCATCTCCAATCAGATCAGGGTGAACCCAAAGGATTTCGTCATTTGGGGCTGTGTGTGGCACAAGTCCCTTTTGGCGCTGCCCGTGCGGATCGTCATTCACCGTCTTCATCCCGACTTTGGTGACGCGTTTTGGCTCGAACCAAGTTGTAGGCACCGACCCAAAACTGATTGACACTGCGTTTGCCCCCACATTCTTGGCTGGTTTCGGGGTTATGACCCCTACGTCGATTAACGCCTGGATCTTGTCCTTGAGGTGGTAGCATGATCTCGTAGGGTGGTGGACCGCTCTGTGGTACGCACAGTACTTTGGATCCGTCACCTTGCTGGCCCCCTCTTGATCCACGATCGTTGGCAACTGGATTTTGTTGTTCTCCAACAAGTATTTGAAGATGCCGGGAACGTCATCATCCTTGAAGGAGTAGACTTTAGGGAACCTCGGCTCCGAAGACTTTTGTTTCTGAGGCCGTTGCTGCCAATGCGGCTGGGATTGTTGTGGCGCTCGTTGCTGCTGTTGTTGCTGAGGTTGCAATTGAAAAGTTTGGTTAGCATCAACGGCATTAGCATGAGCTTTACCTTTTCCTTTTTGGTTGAAATTCTGTTTCGGAGGATTTGTTGCCAGTTGGCCTCTCTCCGCCTTCTTTCTCCTGAGGAATCGCTCAGCTTGCTCTCCTCGGACTTTCAGATCCTGCCATGTCTTGGATGGTGCTGTGCCCATTGCTTCCAACACGTCCAGCGAAAGGTTGTTGTGGCAAGTCTGAAGGATGAATTCCTCGGTGATCGGGTCCCGGCAATTCATCGCCTTGTTCCGGAACCTTTTGACGAAGGTGTTGACTAACTTTCCGTCTTTCTGCTTCTCATCGAGCAACGATCCGATAGAGATCTCGGTGTCGTCGTCGAAGAAATTTGTAAGGAACTTCGTCTCCATGTCGTCCCAACTGTTTATGCTTCCTGGCTTGAGGCGACGATACCAATCGAAGGCGGCTCCGCGAAGAGTGCCAACGAATGACCGCACCATCAGAGGCTCATTACCAGAGATGACTCCCAAGTGCGATTTGAAGTAAATCAAATGCTGAGTGGGTGAACCCATCCCATTAAATGGCGTGAAGTTAATTAGACTGAACTTCGCCGGATATGGGATTGATTCCCACTCTCTTGGGTATGGACAAGGAATGCCCGTCTTTTTCGTCTCTTGAGCGGAAATCAATGTATTGATTTTGCTCTCGAGGTTTTTAATCTTTAGGCTTTCACCTGTGTCTTCACTAGTATTCTCGTTACCACCCCCTGCATTGACGGGAGGGTTATTGGTATTACGAGCTTCATTTGTGTCTTCGTCCTCCTGATGGACTTGGTTGCGACGACTCGGCTCGCCTTGCTGGTTCGTCAATGCTTGGATTTGTTGATCATGCATTTCTCTCATGTTCTGCATGGTCATCTGCATCTCAAACCTGAAAGTTTCCTGTTGCTTAGCCAAAGCGTCTTCAATCATATTGGCAATTTGCTCCGCACCTATCATAAGCGCCTCGCGGGGTTGTCCCTCGCTGGATACCGTATTATCTGATGCGACTGCGGAGCCGGCATCAGATTCTTCATCTTCTGAAGGGCGTCTTGTCCGAACCCTACCATAGGTTGCTCGCTCTATGGTTCCGGACTGCAGACGGGTTCTAGGCCGGGAGGCTCTCAGAATTGACTCGAAATCATCCTGTACCGATGTCCCCTTGCTGGTCATGTTGGTGGTGACCCTCAAAAATTCTCCGTCTTCAATCATTCTTCTTCTTCGTTGAAAACGCCTAGGCCGGGGTTTTGGCGTCTCCATGCTGAGTCTTTCAAAAACTGAAACTCTTTCGGGGACCGCCTTGATGCAGTTGCATTCAGACAATACCACCCTAATGAGTTTGGAACAGGGACATTGAATTTCTTGTTCTCGGGGACTCCTCTTCCTGGTTCTATTCGCACCCCCAGCACGATAGTACAACTCATCATTTTGACAGTTGGAGTAACCTACCGTGTGCGGGCACGACTTCTCAGGTACAACACTATCACTATCAGATGACAATGTTTCCATCTGAGGTTGGATTGCCTTCTTTGGGCTTCCCAGAGTCACTCGCCTCGAAACACGCCTTTGTGGGTGCGAATTTTCAGCGGGCTCCTGCAATTCGATGCGCAAAGTTGTGCGCTTGGGTGCCACGATTTTCTCCAAATGTTGAGGGTTGCGGCGACCCCCAGCATGTTGAATTGTTTGGGACTTCTTCATTGGCCCCAACCGTTCTTGAACTGGAGTTTTGCCTCGTTCTTTGGGAAATGGACCGAGGCGCTCCAAAACTGGCTTCCTCCTTCGGGATGATTCTGCATGATCTCCCGGAATGACCATAGGAATTAATGGTGACTTTGGTTGACTCGCCGGAGTTTGACCTTGCTTAGAAGGCTACGATGGTTGCTTTTTGGCCTGAGTCGTCACTTCAGACTTCGGCTTCCAGACTTGGCGGGTTGGTGGCGGCTTCTTCGTCACCCCCTTTTGCAGTCTTCTACGGGCTTCTTCAGCTTTGGCCCGTACTTGCGCCGATAATGCGCGGCGCTTGCGGATACGCTCCTCCAGCGTCGTACGGTTCCGTTTGACCCGGACCCACTCCATCGTTGATGGCTTGGAGGAACCATTCTTCACTTGATGTTGAGGCTGTTTGCCTCGTTTGTTCTTCAGATCCGCATTGTAGCGGACCCCGTCAACGGACTCCATGGCCTTGGCGAATTGCTTCGCGAGGCGTTGACGCTGCCTCTGGCGAGCTCTCTTAGAGAGAGTCACCACGCCTTCGAGGGCGGATTTAACCTGCTTAGAGGCCGATGGGACTTCACCCGACGCAACTTCGGCGTCGATCGGGGTGAGGTTGTCGTTGGTGGCTTCAACTTCTTCGCACCAACGGACTTTTCTCCTGGAGGAGAACTTCTGGAATTTCTTGGACTTACGGGGGGAGGTTGATCCAGACGAGGACACGTACTCCTCGTACTTCTGCTGGTCGAACTCATACTCGACCTCCTCCACGACCGGGATCGAGATCCGCGGCTGCGACGCTCCGATCTCAGCAGTGAGATCGGTGGCTCCCACTGTGGTCGCCAGATTGTTCACGGGGAAAATCGTTGCTTTCTTCATTGATTCCATTGCTATCTTGAATAACAGTTTTTCGGTTACAAAAGATCCGGTCTTTTTTAGATCCGGTTACAATAAAAATCAAAAATAAAGAAAATCAAAAAATTACAACTTTTTCTCCTTGTGAACAAATCGCGAGCTCCTGTTATTCGGTCACTCGCTTGCGTGGGTTGTTTGCCTGCGCCGGGGGACATGCCGGACGAAACTCACGAAGTTAATACCACCTCACATCAACAAGTGTGGCAATTATACTTCGACGGGGCTTCCCGAGCAACCAACGTGGCGAGTGCACCCGGATGTTCTAAAATCTCCTCAGGAGTGGGAGTCGTTTTAGTTTCCCCGGGAAAGCATGTCTTACCTAGAGCATACTCGTTGACCGAACCATGCTCTAATAACGTAGCCGAGTACAATGCATTGATAATTGGACTCAATTTTGCCAAAGAGCTGGGGGTCGAATTCGGTTGTTTCGGTCCTTGTATCCGCTTCGTCTGTGATTCGGTTATGCGGTTGATTGGTCTGACATCTATTTGTTGACTTGATTCCTGATTTGGAAGTCTGGATCCCGATTAGGCAGTAAATCGGCTTTGGTGTCTGAGTTCGAATCCGTTATATGGTTGGATGACTCGTTGACTCCCTGAACCGTTGGTTTGATTCCGCACGCGAGTGGATTCATTCCGTCGTTCACGTGCGGTTCGTCAGCTTCGTAGCCTTGTTAATCCGCTTCGTTGTGTGTCACTTGGCTTCGGTGTTGTGGACTGACGTTCGTGCTTGGATACGTCGCCCGATGGCTCATTAGTTCGTATTGAGCCGTGTTAAGGGACCTATAAGCAATTTTATATGCCTACAACTGTGGGATCTACGTCTACTTGTTTATAAAAACTATTATTGAAGGTAGAAGTGTCCTGCACTTTACGCTCAAAGAGCATAACACATGGGTCATACGAACGAAGCTAGCAACCTATTTATTAATTGAAGGCAGGAGGAGGAAAAAAATCTTGCTCAACTTGACGATGATGACATCTAAAGATCTGTGTCATAGACTATTTTTGTTGAAACAGATACATAATTTTTTTTTTTGTAAATATATTACAAATGCAAATATATAATTGTTTATGACATGTAAGTAAGTTATATTACAAATGTAAATATTATAAATATTAATATTTAATTGTTTATAAATGTAAATATTATAAATGTAAATAAGTTATTGAAGGTTATGGAGAAGTTGTTAACCATGTGAACTAAGCGATGACTATAACG
This sequence comes from Asparagus officinalis, assembly GCF_001876935.1. Classification (NCBI taxonomy): domain Eukaryota; kingdom Viridiplantae; phylum Streptophyta; class Magnoliopsida; order Asparagales; family Asparagaceae; genus Asparagus; species Asparagus officinalis. Next base: position 66,808,626 of record NC_033803.1, on the reverse strand, counting down.
ATTAAACATTAACCATAACTTCTTAGGCATAACCTTAACAATCAAGCTGTAACCTTAATAACCAAGCTAAAACCTTAACAACCAAGCCTTATCCTTAATAACCAATCCTTAACCTTAACAACCAGCCATAAACTTAACAAAACTTTAACGAAGAGCTAAGCTTAACAATAAATCTGTAACCTTGACAACCAGCCATAACCTTAACAAAGAAAAGCTAAGCTTAACAACAAACCCGTAACCTTGACAACCAAGCCATTATCTTAACAACCAGTCCATAACCTTAACAACCAAACGCTAAGGTTAACAACCAATCTGTAAGCTTGACAACCAAGCCCTAAGCTTAACAACTAGCGATTCACCTTAACAACTAAACGCACAGCATAATAACAGACATTCCAAAATTGTTTCATCCAGTATATATTATTAACATCCTATATCAACATCAAGTTAAATAAACCAAAAGTAAATGTACAGGTGCTGGTAACCTAGAGGCTGGTAGCTCCTCCGTTGCTATCCTTGCTTGAAGCGAAGTAGTCTGAGAAACCCCTATCCCTATGAAAGGTGGACCACCCAACACATTGGGCATAGAGAAACCGCTGTCAGAGGTCTCTCTATACCGTCATTTGCCTGTCGTCCCATGTTATCTCAATCAACTCCGGGTCAGTGCTAAACGTCTGCGCACGCTGGCGGTGACGGCTAGGGGGAGGTTGGTCAATAGCAATGTCGATACCCAACCTGATCGTGATGAGGTATTATCCTCCCACTTTTCTTTGTGTTCCTAGACCTCTGGCTTCTTGAAAGCCCTCTTAGAAATATGCTTGGCAATAACCTGAGTGACGGCGTAGCCTTCCATTAGGTTTCCGTCAATAGGAGAGATGTAACGCCGTCAATAGGAGAGATGTAACAGAACCTAATCCTCTTAGGGACATCCGAAAAATCCCTAATCTTAAGCAGCAACTTGCATTCTTTGAAGTTATAGTGGAAGGCGATGTCATTGGAGCACATGACGCATTCACCGATACCTTTGAACAACGATTGCAAAACTTCAAATCCCAGAGGTGGTATAGGAGTCTGAAGAGGCGGATCCACATTAGAAAGGGTTTGGGCAATGTGGATAGCTTGAGATCCTCCCTCCAACGGATGAATCTGCCCTTGAAGGAGCCCATAACTATCAGCTTAAGCTTGATTGCTTGATCTAGAAAGTCATCGGACGGAAATTGAACCATAAAGATAGTTCGTACTGCCTGTTTGATCTGATGGGGCCATGATGGGACGTTGAAGTGGTAGGCAAGCATTTCTCTGAGCTCTTGAATAGATGGACGGCCCACCTCAAGATAGAAGATGGCGAAAGAAGACAGTGATGGTGGTGTTGGCAGGGACGGTAATCAATCATAGAGGGGAGCAAGCTTTCAGACCATGAGGGTAATCCCGGGAGATATGCCTTGAGCCATGGCAGTAGACGCAAACAACATCATCATGAGGGCAATCCTTAGCCATGATCTTCTGGTTTATGATAGAAATGAGACTTGAAGGTGCTAGGAGGCTGATTGAGAAGGGACGGGAGGGGGAAGAGGGGGATAGGTGCTAGGAGGCTAATTGGAGAAGAGGGGGGCTTAGGAACAGACAAAGAGAATAGCGGTGATGGGAAGATCGAGGAAAGAGGAAAGAGTGAGGAAAAAGGTTATCATAATTTTCCTACCTTGGAACAAGCGAAGGGATGGTAGAGATTGCCACATGGAAGGTGAGAATAGCGAGGAGAAAGGTTATCATAACTTTCCTGTCTTAGGAACAAACGTTACTATGAAATACATTGAAGGCAGGAGGAGAAAAAAAGATCTCGGTAATATTGACAAGCAAGCGCTAATTTTTCTGAATATTAACAACCAAACACTAACATTGACAATGAAATAGTAACATTAACAACCAATCCATAACCTTAACGATCAAATGGCATGTTACATTATTGTAATGTTTATGAATAACTATGTTATTCGTGTTATCCCTAGTCATTTATCACTAAAGGACATAAAGATAAAGTAAGACTAGTATGGGTTTGATTGATAAATATGAGATGATTATATATGGTGATATAAATCAAACCTGTAGGTACTTGTAAGAGAACAAGGCACTGGATAGATCGGCTATGAGATCACTACATGGGTTAGTGTCATAAGTGATCTCATAATAGTTATGTTATCAAATCCTTAGACTTGAGATTATCACAGATTCCTACATGATGAACATCGTGTTTTAACATAATCAAACGTTATCTTTAATCGGATAATCATAAATGTTATGATTGGACATGATGAGAATTATACAGAGGATAATGAATAATGAAGATGTAATTTGTCCCTCTTATGAAAGATATATCTATTGGGCCCCTCGATAAGTAGGACTGAGAAATGCATGGCCATGCTCAAATGAATTGTAGTGTAATCAATGTCATTTGAACTTATCAGTCTACTTAGTGATCGAGAAATTATATGTTTGAATAATATAAGTTTGACATGTACCATGACTTATGTTCAAACAAGATATCGTGTGACAAAAGGATTATAACATGTACTATTGGTTAGGTTAAAATCGGACTATCGATATTTATATTATTTGGGTAGTCATAATGTCTTGCTAGAGGCCACTTATGACTTGTGGGTTTATAATGGAATTAGGCACACTGCTAACATAATTTGAACTTATTGGGTCGCACATAAAGAACGTGATGAACGAGCTAGGATTTGTTTGGGCAATTTCAAATTTTATATGTAAAATTCGAAATAAAAATCTGTTATTTTGAGATATTTTAGAGATAAAATATTATTTCTTATTATCTGAATAAGAAACAAATTTCTTTTATTTTGAACAAGATATCCCCAAAATATCTCTCTCACGTTAGGGTTAACGTGACTGTAAATAGACTTTTGTGATGCCCTAATTTGATGATCTCTTAAAAAAACCCTAGCCGATGCAGAAAGGAGCTAGCACCCCTACATCCGTTCATGATTGTTCATGTGTGGATACTGATAGAGGGCATTCGTTCCTTGAGCAGCACCTAGAGTCGGATCGAATTAAGGTATTAATTTGCTAATCTGTGCACAAACAGGTTGGTAATCTGAAATTCCTTTTGAATCAATTGGATTGCATGGATCCTTTTTGGGTTTTATTTTATTTTTTACTACACGATTAATTTTGAATTATATGTATAAAACCCCAACAGCCATAACCTTAATAACCAGTCCATAATCTTAACAATCAATCAATAACCTTAATTATAACAGTCATTTTAAAAGGGTATCATCCAATATTATATATTGTTATCTGCTAAAAAACATTACTAAGAAATACATTTGTTTAGCAACTAGATAGGCTCATTACAAGTTTGATGATTGTGACCCTCCATGTGGCATCGAGAGCACTTAACAGGACGGGTGTTCAGCGACTTGTTATTTATTCATCTAGTACAAGGTCTTCCACGTCTTTTTTTAGTGAGGGGATGCTTTAACAATCCGTCTTCTGTCAGTACAAAGAGTTTCTCGTAATCTAGAATAGGAAAGAGGATCAGTGCATAATTTGCTCTAAATGCTTTAACAGTCATAAACCAATCACAATATTGATAAATATCTTGTCCCATCCAAATAATTATAACACAAGCATGTTTGCAAGGAATGTGGGTGATATCCTAAGACTTGCATGAACTTGACCGATTTTTTAAATCTACCTAGTAAGTTTTATTAGATTCAACCTCCATTATATCTTCTGTGGAATATCTAATAGCCAAGTAGCTACCATGATGAATATTATCACTCAACACTATCTCTGCTTCTGGACATAAGTATCTAGACCATTTCGCTGTCATAAGCCTTCTTTCATGCATACGCTCCATGATTTGCTTTCGTATCATCTCCACCAAAGGTAAGATTCGTAACATTCGTACCTTTCTTATCCAGCTGTTGAAGGACTCAATAATGTTTGAAGTAACATGGTCATACCTGCAACATTCGAAGTAACCTTAAAAACCAAAAAATAAACTTTATAATGAAAGGGTAAACTTAACAACAAAACTCTAACCTTAACAATAAAACTCTAACCTTAACAATAATTCTGTAGACTAACTCTAACCTTAACAACTAAAATGTAACCTTAACAAATAATGTTTAAACAAAGTTATCATACCTAACACTAGGAAAATAAGCGTTTGCCCATCTCCCCGGAGAGTATTCCATTACAGTAACATAAGTCCTATGATCGATCGATGCTAATTCTTTCATGTAATTATCCCATTCGAAAATTGTGTACTTATTTATAAGCCGCGGTTTGTAACAAATCACCCAAAATTTGAGCGACATTTGCCTTGTGACCAAACTCCTTCATCTTTTTTTTTTGAAATTCTCGACTAGATGCACATCACACCTTGAATGAAAAGAATCTAGAAAGAATTCCTCGACTGCTACCCTAATACCCTTGTCGGCATCGGAAATCGTTACCAGTTGATGTGGAGGATTATAAGGCTTTTCCCTATCATAGAGTATCATCCACACTCCTTGTAAGAACCATTTCCAATTATCCTCATTCTCCTGTCGCATACGTAATAAGCAAGAGGAAATATTCCTTGGTTGTCGTCATATCCCGTGGCACTAAGTAGTATACCTCTGTAGCGGTCTTTTAGAAATGTTTTATCCAAAAATAAGAGAGGCCTACACTCAGCAATGAACCCTTCAATACAAGCATTATAACTTATGAACAAACGCCTAAACCTTCCGTCATTAGTATCAATAGCAACACGACTTCCTGGATTAGTTACTTGAATCATGGCTTCATACCTGCATAAATATAATAACAAAGCAGCAACCTTAGTAACAGATTCATAACCATAACAACTAATCTTTAACTTTAACAAGCAACAAGTATACTTAACAATCAACCAATAACCTTAACAACTAATACATATGGTTAGCAACCAATACGTAACCTTCACAACTAATACATAAGTTTAGCAACCAATACTAAACCTTCACAACTAAAACATAAGAATAAAAGAATGCACCATCTTAGTGAATCGTAAACCTCATCATCGTCACCGAACAGGTCCTGTTGAGCTCTCTCTTTGCTTTTCCACACTTTATTGTAGTTAATCTTGAAGCCATAATTTGAGAGCATGTCGTTATTGATATCAACTACGCGAAGGTTTGACCTAACCTTCCAAACAGATTGTATTTGGCTTGTAATGAACTTTTTTGATGCCCTTGAGTTGCCAGCATTGGTTCCGTGTTGACCGCAAGTGTGGATAGAACTGAAATTCTTTATAGACATAATCGATTAATTTTTGAGTGGGGAAGCAAACAATATCAAAGGGCAACCATGCGTGTGCTTGAATCGACAATAGACTCTTATACGTCTTTATTCATTATGGTAAAAATCATACTCGAATATTTTCGCATTGAATAGTATTAAAGTGCTAATCTAACTTTAGCAGCACTATAAAATTTTTGACCAATTTCACGTATGGTTATGTGCCACTTAGCTAGGATCTTTGTTTGGTTGTTAATCATGTCTTCCAGTAGCATGATCGAGTCTCCAGTAGGATTGTCATTAGGAATACGCTCATGATTACATGTTTGGGTGACTGTGGTAGCTGTGCATCGCAAATTTTCTATTGGGGTAGTCCAGTAGAAGTAAAAAAATACATTAATACTTAACAGCCCACCATGACCATAACAACTAGCTCATAAGGTTAATAACAAAATAATAACCACAACAACGAACTCCTAAACTTAACAGCCAACACATAACCTTAACAACGAACCTTAACCTTAACAACAAACTCATAAACTTAACAGCCGACATATAACTTTAACAACAAACCTTAACCTTAACGACGGACTCGTAACCTTAACAGCCGACACATAACCGTAACAACGAACTCTTAGCCTTAACCACAAACTCATAAACTTAATAGCCGACACATAACCTTAACAATGAACCTTAACCTTAATAACAAACTCATAAACTTAACAACCGACACATAACCTTAACAACGAACCTTAACCTTAACGACAGACTCGTAACCTTAACAACAAACTCATATACTTAACAATAAATACATAACCTTAGCAATCAACTTGTATACGTAACAGCGAACTCATAACATTAGCAACAAACTTAAAACTATCTCATAAAGTCAGGCAAACAATACATAACCTTAACAACCAGTCCATAACCTTGACAACAACTCATAACCTCAGCAACTAATGCATAAGGGTAACAACCAACTCATAACCTATCAGCGAACTCATAAGGAAATTAAAAGTGAAATGCTTACACATTTTCTGGAGAAGTTTGGGTGTTCTGAGAAGTTGATAATTTCTCAGCGGAGGTAGCATACAAGTTTTCGTCTGTAAATCCATTACGACGGCAATACTCGTACATCAAGCTCAAGTCCTCGTCATTATCAATTGAAAACCTGAATTTCTTTTCCCTTTCGCATATGAATTTCAGTGAAAGAGATCGCATTGGTATTTTAAGCTTTTATGACACTTGATATTTTAAGCTAATGATTTCTGTAGTCCCTTTGATAACTACAAAACACCCTCACCCTCTTCGTTGCTTTTTACGAACCACCCTCACCCTCTTCGTTTCGGGGGCTAGAAGAAAATTTCCCTTCTTTTTATTGACAGTATGTCAGATACAAGGCTTAAACTGGTGACTTTCCCTATCTCAAGTGTGAACGCGTGAGAGGATTTGAGTTTTTGTCCAGCGGATAAACACGAGTTCAGTGGACTTTTGAGTGTGTGTGTGAAGAGATCATATTGCCTCTTGTAAACACGTGAAGAGATATGGCATTTGGGTTCAAAGCAAAGTCCAGCGGATAAACACTTGAAGAGATAGGAGCAGACGTTTTTGGTTTCCTGGATGGCCCACAAATCAAACCCTATAAATACCCTTTCTAGGATTTCGTGAAGGTGTGCAAGGTGGGAGTCTTCTTTGCTGGCAGCTACGAAGGAAAAGCAAGGGATTTTTTGTGAAAAGGCTTTGAAGTGGAGCAAGTGCAAGAGCGAAGGCAGAAAGGAGAAAAGGAATAATTGCGGCGGCTTCTCCTTTGGCAGCGATCAAAAGCAGAGGGAAAGAAGAAGGTGCAGCGGCTGTGCAAGTCAGACGCGTGCAGTTTGTTCCCTAGAGTTTGTGCTGTCTTTTAGGATTTTAGCATCCTCTTTTGAGAGAGTATTTGTATGAGGGATTTGAGAGTTTGTGTGAGGGTTTAGATTGAGTGATTGTAAATCCTAGTTGTATTCTCTCCCTCTATTAGTAGATCTCCCCCCTCCTTGCCCCGTGGACGTAGGCGATTTGCCGAACCACGTCAAATTTGTGTTCTTGCCGTGATTTGTAATAGCTTGTAGGATCCCTCGACAGGTCAGTCCTAGAACTGATGAGAGGAAGAGCCGATATCTCACTTTGTTGAGATATCCGCGTCAGATTCTTGTTTCCTTGGTGAGACAGAAATTCTTACGATCTAATCTCTTGTTGTGCACCTTGCGCACCGGAGGTGCTGCCGAAATTTTCGCTACGCACAACAAGTGGTATCAAAGCTCCGGGTTGGACTTAGGAGCTTGTTTGAAGGATTCGCTGAAGGATTCCTATTTGAAGGTTAGATCGACAATATGAGTGAAACAAGCACATCGGGATCGTCTCTTACGAAGACGATACATAGTTTGAGCATCAATAACATGAAGATTGATATTCCGAAGTTCGACGGCAAGATTAATTTTGGATTATGGAGGTGTCAGGTGATGGACGCCTTGGACGCTCAGAATTTGGAGGAGACTCTTGAGTTACAAGAGAAACTTACCGATATGGAAGCTAAGGTTTGGAAGAAGATGAATAGTAGGGCGTGTGGAGTTATTCGGTCATGCTTGACGTCGAATCTTATTTATGATGTAATAAACGAGATGTCGGCGAAGAGAATGTGGGAAACACTCAATGAGAAGTATCTGACGAAGAGCATTGAGAATCGGCTTCACTTGAAGAAGAGGTTTTACCAGTTCAAGATGAAGAGGGGAGTTTCCATTAGGGAGCATGTTAACAACTTCACGAAGCTACTTTCAGATATGGCTAATGTGGATATCATGGCTGAGGTTGAAGACAAGGCGATGCTACTTTTGTGTTCGTTGCCCGATGATGATTATGGTACTTTTGTCCTAACTATGATTAATGGAAGAACTACTGTTAGTTACAAGAAGGTGACCTCAGCGTTGGTGAATTATGAGTTGAGGAAGAGTGTTGATGAGTCCTTCGAGAAGACATCGGGAGATGCATTAGTAGTTCAAGGCCGTGGTTCAAACCGAAGCAGAAGGTCGCAGTCTAGAGGTACACATCGTGGGATTCGTAGGAATCAATGTGCCTTTTGTAAAGAGGATGGACATTGGAAAGCCGAATGCCCAAAGTTAGATCGAGCCGAGAAGAATAAGGGGAAAGCTGTACAAGCTTCAGAGGTGAATGTTGTCAAGACTAGTGGCAACAATTTAAATTCGGATTCTTCGGGCTATTCGTTGTCTACACTACCATCAGTTTGTGTTGCCAACTCTACAAAGTGGATGTTTGATTCGGGTGCTTCATACCACGTTTGCCCTATGAGGGATTGGTTCTCCAGCTTTCAGAAGTTGGAAAGAGAGGGTGTTGTGCTCATGGGTAATGGACATGCATGCTCTATTGGTGGTATTGGTACCGTTCGTATTCGGATGTATGACGGAGTGATTCAGGAGTTGGAAGAAGTGAGGTTCGTTCCGTAGTTGTCGAAGAACATCATTTCACTAGGAGCTTTGGTGGCATCTGACTATAAAGTGACATTGGTGGATGCACGTTTGAAGATCACATTGGGGTCCATGATTGTGATGAAGGGCGTCAGAAGGAGCAATTTGTATTATTTGCTCGGAAGCACGACGATTGATAGGGAGATGACGACTTCATCAGATTCGGCTAGACTGTGGCATTGTTTGATGCTGGGTTATTTGATTGGTAATGTCGTGCATAGGTTGTTAAGGAGTGTTATGACCTGCAGTTTGAAGTCCTGTGAACCTATTGGTTTGAGCGAGAAGACCGAGGTGGAGTTAGGAACTTCTATCCATCATTCGAGGGGTCTTCTGAGGGGTGTTCATTCAGGCATTCGGTGCCTTCCAAGAGAGCATCATTGGGAGGTAATAGGTATGTGGTTTCCGCAGTTAGGGATTGATCTAGACATTAGTGGGTTGCAACCAAGTCCCGTTGGTGTGAAGTCTTAGAAGCCCGCAACAAATGGATGAAGTGTATTGACAGAAAGGTGAAGGTACTTCAGTCTGATGTTAGAGGGAGGTACAAGAGGGACCTATTTCTGCATTTGTACCGAGCTCACGGCAATTGGAGACACTTCATTGGTGTGGAAACTTTGAGGCGATGTGATGAGATGGCAGATTTGGAGAGCTGTTCCTTTCTGGAGGAGGATCGGCGTTTGATGTCGAGCATTGGCATTGGTGTGCGGGCTATGACATGTTTGGTCCATCTTATGTATAGGTTGCCGACTGCTACATGTAGAGATTTTGGATCTGGTGGAGCTGCTTCAGATTTTGGGTTGCGTCGGATGTTTGGTTACCCAACACTTGGTCACATTGTGGATGTGAGATTTGATCCGATAGCACATTTGGGATTCAGAGGCGTGTTTGATTATCAGGTATTGGCTTCTGACTTTGTTCTGAGCAGATATGTCACGTTTAACTCTCGACAGGTGGAGAGTGGTGATCAGATCATTAGGACATCACAGCAGGTGGAGAGTGATGCTACTCCACGTTAGGTGGAGACTCCAGATCATACTGCATCATTTGGGATTCTAGCTGATGTGACACAGATTAGGAATCATGTTGTTTTGGATGCAGATGATAGATTGATTGATTCGAGTGCAGCTGATAGATGTAGTCTGGATATGACCATTCGTTCATCTCAGGCAGAGATGTTTGGATTATTTCAGTTTGGGGCCATTGGAAGTGCTATCAGCCGTAAACTTGATCGTGATGTTGGAGAAAGGTTGCGAACTCTTCTAGTGGATTGAGACCTTTTGGAGGCCATTTGGGTGAACTATGTTCGGCTTGATTCCTTAGGCAAGAGGATACGTAGAGAGTCTTTCAGATGCAGCCGGTTTGGATTAGTTGATTTTGATGGGGGTGAGATCGATTTGGTGAGTAGACACTATTGGTTTGGGTGAGTGTTCGCACTCCCGTTTGGGTCTCGACTTATTGTGGATGGAGTCCGTTGTCATGAGTCCGTTGTCATGAGTCCGTTGCCATGGCGTACTGGACGCAACAAGTGAAGCATTTGATATGGTCGGTGTCGACTCAGTTTTGGGAAAACTTCGCCAAGGTGGAGAATTGTGAACGCATGAGAGGATTTGAGTTTTTGTCCAGCGGATAAACACGAGTTCAGTGGACTTTTGAGTGCGTGTGTGAAGAGATCACATTGCCTCTTATAAACACGTGAAGAGATATGGCATTTGGGTTCAAAGCAAAGTTCAGCGGATAAACACTTGAAGATATAGGAGCAGACATTTTTGTTTCCTGGATGGCCCACAAATCAAACCCTATAAATACCCTTCCTAGGGTTGCGTGAAGGTGTGCAAGGTGGGAGTCTTCTTTGCTGGCGTCTACGAAGGAAAAGCAAGGGTTTTTTTGTGAAAATGCTTTGACGCGGAGCAAGTGCAGGAGCAAAGGCAGAAAGGAGAAAATGAATAATTGTGGCGGCTTCTCCTTTGGCAGCGATCAAAAGCAGAGGGAAAGAAGAAGGTGCAGCGGCTGTGCAAGTCAAACGCGTGCAGTTTGTTCCCTAGAGTTTGTGCTGTCTTTTAGGATTTTAGCATCCTCTTTTAAGAGAGTATTTGTAAGAGGGATTTGACAGTTTGTGTGAGGGTTTAGATTGAGTGATTGTAAACCTTAGTTGTATTCTCTCCCTCTATTACTAGATCTCCCCCCTCCTTGCCCCGTGGATGTAGGCGATTTGCCGAACCACGTAAAATTTGTGTTCTTGCCGTGATTTGTAATAGCTTGTAGGATCCCTCGACAGGTCAGTCCTAGAACTGATGAGAGGAAGAGCCGATATCTCACTTTGTTGAGATATCCGCTTCAGATTCTTGTTTCCTTGATAAGACAGGAATTCTTACGATCTAATCTCTTGTTATGCACCTTGCGCACCGGAGGTGCTGCCGAAATTTCCGCTGCGCACAACATCAAGTGCCTTTTGCGCACTAGACGTCCTCCAAGTTCCCTCATATCTTATCAAGTTATGCTCTTTTCTCTTTCTTTTTTTTCTTTCGTAACTTTTTTTCCACATAGTATCACGCGTGTCTGTAATGCACTCGGTCATGAATTGAAAGCACAAAATAAAATTCGGTAGGATTTTTCATGCTTTCTATAAGCTACCAATATTGAACATGATATATATGTGAACATTCTAAATATTTTATTGTCAATCCTATTTTATATATCAATTATGGGCTCAGGACCACCAAAGCACAGCGTAAATGAACTCTTCCCCTTCTCCACATCAAGTTATGATCAGGACCATGTTTAATTGTGTAGTTAAGAGCATAAGTCTAAAGTTGCGGCTGACAGATATCACTTAGTTAAGCTAATCATTGCACCTAAGCACCTTAAAGCCTCACTACGAATCACTACATTCTTATACTGCATGCTTGCTGAGTTCCAAAGAAATAGAAAGGTGAATTAATTTTCTTTCTTTTTCCAGTCTTTTATATATATATCCTCGTGGAGTTTGCTTTACACCTCACAAAGTCACAGGGTGTAATGAAAGCGAAATGGTCCTTCAAGGGAGGGCTATGAATATTAATCCGCTTTTTGATTAAGAATAGAGGTAAGGTTCTTTCTAGAAGTTTGTAAAGAAAGAAACACCCAGCAAATAGTCGTTAGTGGATTAGCAGTGGCTCGAGAAGAGCAACTGATGGCCTGCCCAATGAGCGTACCACTAAGTGGTTGATCGAGTTCTCTCAGTTACACCTGCCAACACTAGTTCAGAATGTACTATTTTGTTCTGAATGATATTAGGATTTGTTCCACATCTACAGTCTAGTTTGAGTTTGATCTAATTTCAGAAGTTTTTGGTCAAGGTTTGTCTTTTTGATAGTTTGCAGAACCCTATTCTGAGAGAAGTAAACATTCTGGTGTGTATTTTTTGAGTTTCACCGATTCTTTGAGTTTCACGTTAACTATAATCTTACCTACCTCTGCTTCCCTTTGCTCCATTAACTATAATCTTACCATTTCTCCTAATTGGTGCATTTATCGACCTCTATTGCATATGACCATACTACCTTAATTGATTTTCTCACATTTCCTCACTAGGACCAAACAACATTCTGCAAATGCATTCATTTCTAATCTCATCTCTTTAAGGTGTATCTGCACGACCATTTTAGCATTCTCATTTCTATAGAGATAACAACTATACCAAAATTTGACGGTCTCGTTGTGTTTTCCTTCAGGCGCATACTTAGTCCACCTTGCTCCATCTACTGTGATTCTACTCTTAACTCATGTATTACACCTCTCATCTTGTACACATTACCAGAAAGCCTATGCTGTTCCCGCCTTGTTTTATCATCAACTAATCTATGTCGATTTCGTCACAATTTCTACATGAAGTCATGAAGAACGAGAAGAGATGTCGAACAAATTTAAGAGAACAGAGCTTTTAAAAATAAGGCCTAAAACAATTAATTTCCACTTATGATCTAGCAGACCTCCTTGTATGGTGTCACGTCTCAAAAGGTTCCATCATCTTCTTTTCTCAAGAGAACCCTACCAAAGAACACGAGCAGAGGGTGACGGCATGAGAGTCCAATGACAATCTCCAAGTGAAGGCGGCAGTAGAGTTCTTAGGGAAAATGTCTTTGTTTACCTAATTAAGTTGATAGATGTCCACTATACTGCGCTTTGTAAAAGGGGTTTCTCTCCCCCCAAACATTATGACTCGAGGAATAGTCTTATGTGTCCACCATTAATTTGCTTGCATTATGGGATGCATATCTCCCCTTTGTGAGTAGTCTCTCTGGTCATTTTCCTAGCTATCATTACCCAATGTGATCCCTGTAGGGCCTCACTAATTATGCTCACTTCTCATAAGATAATTTATTTCTAAAGGCTGAGCATGGTCGTGTAAGATAATTACTTTATTTAGCCCGTTAGGCCTTCTTGGCCTTGCCTACGACTTTGTTACTGTTTTTTCAGTGCAAACACATGTCTCATGACCTAGCATTTTCACCATTATACCATATACATGTGTTAAAGAATACCTTAACGCCAAATTTGAAAGTCTACATGATTTTCAGCTTATATATTTTTGAAGTTTGTATTTCCTGTTTGTCAATTAGAACCTGGAGTAATGTGCGGCAATAAAAATTATTCATATTGCTTTCATTATGTTGATACATGCAACCTGGGTGCGCTACAAATTAATACAATATCCAATCAATGTCAATATACATTATGGCGTGCACACACATAATCTGTTCAAATAATGTCCGATACAGAAATAATAAATGTCCACATCAATATTTTAGGTCTATATATAACCGAATTTATTGCGGAATTTTGCAACAGATTAATGACAGATTTTCCTACCACATATAAAGCATCTTTGATCAATTTGATGTATATGAATTGAGAGTAAATCCATAAAAATGTGCCATAAGCACAAGAAATGCATGCAAAGGAGAGCAGATTCTGAAATACATTGGTCCAATTTGTGTGTGCACCATGACTATCGTCATTCTTTCCATTCATACATCAGTTCTAATTTGTGAAGGAGCGACAACAAATTGATGGTTACTTTAGTTTGACTAGCAATGGAGGCGCTGTTCGGAGCATAAATCCTTCTCGGTCAATTTATATTTTCTGAGGCTTAGCGTTTGATCCCAACTTGCCCATCATGAGGCAGAAGAGGTAGTTGTTGATACCCGGGTTATTTTCTATTACTTCTTAATATCATTGAGTATTTCCCTAACAGGTAATTAATTATCTTCCATAGAGAATTTTAGTCGAAGAACAGCATGTTTGCTACTGCAAAATCCTCAAGAGGTTAGAATGCTGGAAGTTACTCTAGAATGAGTCATTGATGAGAATCTCAACTATCGAGGTACGATATCTCCATGTCTAGTACATTGTTCTCCAGTAACTAATTTTAAAATTTTCATTTCCCAAACAAAATTATACCATAAGTGAATCAATGCTTCTTTATGATTAAGATGTATTCCTAGAATTCTTTTTTAATTTTCTTTCCCATTTTCTCTATTCATCACTTCTAGTGGACCATCCATTGATGGTAAAGATTTGGGTTTGAACTGTGCAGGATAAAAATGAAAATTGGACTTAACGGTTCCAACTCCAGGACACTGAGGAGCTAGCCCAGTCCTCAAACATGGTGAGGGTTCGATTCTTGATTGGTTCATTCACGGTGTTTGGAATATTTGTCTCAGATTTTCTACTCTATCTTCAAAGAATTAGGAAATGGGAGCTCTGAACCAAGAATAGGGAGATCACAACTAGATTATAAACATAAATTGATTTGCATCAGGAGTAACTAAAAGTAGTGTTTAAATAAATATGCGTGGTAGTATGCACAACAGGACACTAACTAATTAACTAAATTTTCTGCAGTGGTTAGCATGTAAGTTTATTTGTGTTTTGATCTCCTATAACAATACTTGGATGCAATAAAAATTTGCTTCATGCTTCCATTTATTGCTAACCTTCCTGGCCAACTTATAACAATATATTTTCGTTCATTTCGAAATGATTGTGCTCTTAATCTTTCCTCTTAAATGTTACATTTATATATCTATCGATTATTGTTTTGTCCTTTGATTCTTTCATTTTCGCCAAATACACATGAAGCAGTTTGTAGCAGTTTGTAGGTTATTTAGTATCCAACCTATCACACAGAATCTTGCACCTCTTTGTTGACCCCATTGAGGCTTGAAGTAGAAGTGAGGTCCATCATTTGAGAAGCCTAGGTCATCCTTTCACTTACTCACAAGATACGACTACAAACTGTTGCGCGCAGCGGAAATTTCGGCAGCACTTCGGCAGCACAACAAGAGAGTCAGGTCGCAATAAGAATTCTTGTTTCTCAAAGGGAACAAGAATCTGAAGCATAATATCTCATCAAAGTGAGATATTAGCTCTTCCTCTCGTCAGCTCTAGGACTGCGCGTCGAGGGAACCTAAAAGCTATTACAAATCACACAAATAGCAGTACAACCAATTTTTACGTGGTTCGGCAAATTGCCTACGTCCACGGGGCAAGGAGGGGGGAGATCTACTAATAGAGGGAGAGAATACAACTAGGGTTTACAATCACTCAATCTAAACCCTCAAACAAACTCTCAAATCCCTCACACAAATACTCTCTCAAAGAGATCACAAAACCAAAGAACAGCTGCACACAACTCAAAAAAAAACTCTCCTTTTCTTTTGCACACAGCAGCCGCCCCTGTTTATCTCCCTCTGTTTTTCGCACCAAGCCGAGGAAACCTGCACCAATTGCTTTTCCCAGCCGCCAATCAAAAACAAAAGGACTCCTTGCCTGCAAACCTAGGGAACGAATCTCAGCTATATATATAGCTGAGATGTGAGTTATTAATCAGGTTCGTGGGCCGGTTTCTTCACGCGGAACTCGTCCGGCTCTTTTTTTTTTCTTCATGCACGTGGGTTGACCCCACCACACACACGTCTCATTCACAATTCTCCACATCGGTGAAGTTTTCCCAAAACTGAGCCGACACCAAAGCAACCAAATGTCCCACTTGTTGTGTCCAGTACGAACTCAATCCACAACAAGTCGAGAGTCCAAACAATCTCACCCCCATCAACTAATCCAAACCGGCTGCATCTAAAAGACTACCTACGTATCCTCTTGCCCAAGGAATCAAGCCAAACGTAGTTCACCCAAATGACCACCAACGGCCTCAACAATCAAGAATGTGTAACAAGTTTAGACAATGATCAAACTTGTTGCTCGGAACCACTTTAGTAAGCATATCCGCCGGATTATCCTTCGTGTGGACTTTCACAATTTCCACATCTCCATCTTCAAGAACATCCCGAACGAAGTGATAACGAACGTCAATGTGCTTTGTTCTCGCATGAAAAACCTGATTCTTCGCCAAATAGATAGCACTCATGCTATCATAATGAATAGTGACGAACCTCTGCGATATACCAAGTTCCTCCAAAAGTCCTCGAAGCTAAATAGCCTCCTTTACAGCCTCCGTAACTGCCATATACTCTGCCTCTGTCGTAGACAAAGCCACCGTAGACTGTAAGGTGCATCTCCAACACACCGGCGCAAGGGTCAAAGTGAACACATACCCCGTCGTAGACCGGCGCTTATCCAAATCCCCGGCATAATCCGAATCAACATAACCAATGCATAACTGCCCACCTTTAGTGTCCCGCTCATAAACCAAACCAACATTGAGCGTACCTCGAATGTATCTCAAAATCCATTTCACAGCGTCCCAATGACCCACTCCTGGATCATGCATGTATCTTGATACCATGGTTACCTCATGTGACAAATCTGGCCTCGTACATACCATCGCGTACATCAAGCTCCCAACCGCACTCGCATATGGAGTCTTCGACATCAACTCTCGATCTTCAACTGACTTCGGTGAAAGACCAGCTGAAAGCTTTAAATGGGAGCCGACCTGGAAGTAGAGGAAACCAACATTTTATCGACATAAAGTAACAAATAAATGTACGCACCTCCTTTCAACTTGCGAAAATATACGCAAGGATCAAACTGACTCCGAGTGTACGAATGACCAAGAATAAAACCATTAAATCGCCTATACCACTGTCGAGGAGACTGTTTCAAACCGTATAGCGATTTCTTCAATCTGCAAACCAATTTTTCCTTCCCTGCAGCTCGGAATCCCAATGGCTGAGTTATATATATTTCTTCATCAAGATCAGTTTTCACATCCAACTGATCTAATTCCAAACCATACTGTGCCACCAAAGCTAGCAGAATCCGAATCGAAGAGTGCTTCACCACCGGAGAGAAAACCTTATTATAGTCAATACCTTCCTCCTGTGCATAGCCCTTCGCAACCAACCTAGCTTTGAACCTCAATGGAGTGCCCTCAATGCCCTCCTTCTTCGTGTATACCCACTTGCAACCAATTGCCTTCCGACCATTTGGAAGCTCAACAAGCTCCCATGTATCGTTCTTATGAAGAGATTCCATCTCCTCCTGCATAGTCACCTGCCACGAATCAGCCTCCGAACTCTGCTCGGCCTCTCTGAATGTAGTAGGCACCAAATCATCGATACTCTCCACCGGAAGTGCATACGCAACTGTGTCGGCATACCGTGCTGGCATCTGTATGTTTCTCCGCTGTCTCCGAACCGCAATAGAATCCTGAACCTGAGCCGTCGGTTTTTGATCCTACACATTTGTACTCGTATCCTCCGTGTCACCGTCGTGCTCGCCTGGCGTCACCTCAGTCGGCACCTGCAAGGATACTGTACCATCTGGATAATGTGGAGCTGCATCGATCTCCACCACCTGCGATATCTCCTCCGTCGGGTCGTTCTCCACCTGATGAGAGCTGGAAAGCTTCAAGATAGAAGCCTCATCAAATGTGACGTCCCTACTCAGCGCAATCTTCTTATCAACTGGATCCCAAAGCTTGTATCCCTTGACACCATGTTTGAATCCTACAAATATGGCCTTCCTAACTCGAGGTTCCAATTTATCAGTTTTAACATGATAATATGCAGGGCACCCAAATACCTTGAGCTGGTCATAATCGTGTGTTGGCTTTCCCGACCACTTCTCCATAGGGGTCTTCCCCTCAATCGCAGATGAAGGCAACCTATTAATGAGGTGGCTCGCATACGTAAGTGCTTCAGTTCAAAAGATCTTCTCCAAACCACTCTGCGACAATAAGCATCGGATCTTCTCCAGTAAAGACCGATTCAACCTCTCTACCACCCCATTTTGCTGCGGTGTATGACTAACCGTGAAGTGTCTCTCTATGCCCTCGTCTCGACATAGCTGCTGAAAGGGGTCAGAAGTATACTCACCACCGTTGTCGGATCGCAACGTCTTGATCTTTCTCCCAGTCTGCAGTTCCAATCTCTTCTTCCACTCCACAAACAAATCTAGGACTTCACTCTTCTTCGTCATGGTGTACACCCAACAACGCCTAGAATAGTCATCTACAAAAGTGACGAACCAATGTCGACCACCAAGTGATGCAGTCTTGGTGGGACCCCAAACGTCTGTGTGCACGTAGTCCAGGATGCCCCTCGTCTGATGAATGGCAGTCCCGAACTTCACCTTCGTCTTCTTGCCAAGAACACAGTGCTCACAGAACTCAATCTTCCCACTCTTGGCTCCCTTCAATAGCCCCTGCTTGCACAATGTCTGCAGTGACTTTTCACCTGTGTGCCCCAATCTATAGTGCCAAAGTCTGCTCATGTCCGCTTCTGAAATAGCCGAAGCAACCTGGCCAATCTCGGTGCTTCCCTTCAGATAATACAAATTCCGATTGCGGACTCCCCTCATCACCACCAATGATCCCTTAGTAACCTTCGCTACAGCGTTTTCGAAAGTCACCTTGAATCCCTTCGCCTCCAAAGCTCCAACTGAGATAAGATTTTTCTTCAGTTGAGGAACAAATCTCACCTCCTTCAACTCACGGACTACTCCATCGTGCATCCTAATCCGTACGGTACCTATCCCACAAACGTCACAGGATTGATCATTTCCCATGACAACAACGCCCCCGTCGACTTTCTCAAAAGATGCAAACCAGTCTCGCCTAGGGGTCACATGAAAGGTAGCGCCGGAATCAAGCATCCAATCTGATGCATCCACATGGTTCACCTCCGGAGTAATCAGTAGAGAAAAGCACGAATCATCGGAATCATCGCCTTTCGTAATATTCACCTCATTGGCCTTCGGGCCCTTTTTCTTGCCATTCTCTTTCTCCTTGAGCTTCGGGCAGTCTCTCTTCCAATGTCCCTGCTCCTTGCAGAATGCACATTGGTTCTTTGTTAGTTGGTGACGGCCTCTAGACTTTGACCTTCCTCTATTACCACCTTTCGGATATGGGCTTCTACCTCTCGTCGATAAGGCCTCTCCTGAAGTACTAGTGCGGGAAGTCTCCTTATCCTTCCTCCTCAAATCGTAATTTGTCAAAGCGTTAGTCACTTCACTATAGCTGATAGAAGATCTTCCGTTCAACAAAGTGAGCACGAAGGTATCATACTCCTCATCGGGTAAGGAGCCCAACAAAATAATTGCCTTGTACTCATCCGATATCTTCTCATCAACATTCGCCAAGTCCGACAATAACTTAGTGTAGTTGTTCACATGAGCCGCTAGCGAGGTGCCTCTGGACATCTGAAATCTGAAGAGTCTTCGCAGCAAGTGCAACCTGTTCTCAACACTCTTTGTGAGATACTTGTTGTTGAGAAGTTCCCACATCTTCATTGCAGACGTCACCCCAATCACATCATATTTTAGCTCCTGTTCCAAACAGGACATGATCACCCCACAAGCGTTCCTATTCATTTTCTCCCATACCGCCTCATCATATTTAGGTGGTCTCTCGTGGACCATGATGGTCTCCTCCAAATTTTGAGCATTGAGCGCATCCTGTACGTCTCTCATCCACAAACCAAAGTTGATTTTGCCGTCATATTTCACCACACTAATCTTGGTGTTCTGAAAACCAACTTGTATTGTACTCGCCATCGATTTGCTGCTTTCACCTTCTTCTCCCATTGCAAACAAACTCCAAATTGTAGAGAAAGAGCAAATTTGATAGAATTAGGAACCACCCAATTGAACCCTAGATCGGATTCCAAATAGATCTCCTATCCATACGAGGAAAGCGAAATCTCCAACGGCAACTCCTAATACTATCTCCACCGAAGCCTAGAACTCCAAGAACCAAGATTCCAACTGAATCTTCCTCTACCAAAACACCCTAGATCTGAAATCTGGTCTCTGATACCACTTATTGTGCGCAGCGAAAATTTTGGTAGCACTTCGGCAGCACAACAAGAGAGTCAGGTCGCAATAAGAATTCTTGTTTCTCAAAGGGAATAAGAATCTGAAGCCTAATATCTCATCAAAGTGAGATATTAGCTCTTCCTCTCGTCAGCTCTAGGACTGCGCGTCGAGGGAACCTAAAAGCTATTACAAATCACACAAATAGCAGTACAACCAATTTTTACGTGGTTCGGCAAATTACCTACGTCCACGGGGCAAGGAGGAGGGAGATCTACTAATAGATGGAGAGAATACAACTAGGGTTTACAATCACTCAATCTAAACCCTCAAACAAACTCTCAAATCCCTCATACAAATACTCTCTCAAAGAGATCACAAAACCAAAGAACAGCTGCACACAACTCAAAAAAAAAACTCTCCTTTTCTTTTGCACACAGCAGCCGCCCCTGTTTATCTCCCTCTGCTTTTTCGCACCAAGCCGAGGAAACCTGCACCAATTTCTTTTCCCAGCTGCCAATCAAAAACAAAAGGACTCCTTGCCTGCAAACCTAGGGAACAAATCTCAGCTATATATATAGCTGAGATGTGGGTTATTAATCGGGTTCGTGGGCCGGTTTCTTCACGCGGAACTCGTCCGACTCTTTTTTTTTCTTCACGCACATGGGTTGACCCCACCACACACATGTCTCATTCACACAAACTTGACAATCTCATCTAGCATGCTAAATGTTCAATATTGTTAATGATAGATAAAATTGTTATCCAGGGGAAAAAGCATAATATATGGGCTGATTGGTAAGAGTTCCTAAAAGAGCACAAGTTTGTCCACACTCTGATTCCTTCCCAAATCGACCTATACAGTGCTCAGTCTCAAAAATTTTGCAAGATCGGCCTAATCGAAGTGATAAAACAGAGTTCGTTTCAGTGTAAATACTCTATTATAGATATTATATATCAGCGTAAGTGTATAGATATTTTCTCCTAGGATGAAAATTTCTTAGATTTTGGGTCCTGTTAGTCTGTTATGTTGGATTTGGGTGAAGAATCAAACCTCCATAGGCGAGGTTGACGGCGAGCTCGAGGCGAGCTTCTGGCGAGATCGACGGCGAACTCGAGTGCTCGTGCTTCAGGCGAGCGCGGGCGAGCTCCACTCCAAGCGAGGTCGAGGCGATTTCAACTTGTTGTAGGCGAGCTCAAGAATTGGTTCAGGAGAGCTCGAGCGAGCAACGAGGGCAGGCGAGATCGAAGATCTTCAGGCGAGCTTAGGGCTTTTACAGGCGAGCTCGAGCTCGAGCGCTGCAGGAGAGCTTCGGTGACAGGCTGTCGCCAGCTTGTCGCTAGGGTTTCCCTATAAAAGGGAAACCCCAGGGCACGAGATGAGATCTTCGCCTCTCTTTCTCGTGGTGTTCTTTCTCCTGGCGGTGGACTCAAAAACTCAGCGGAGTTTTTCCTTCTCCTCTAGTGAAATTTTTAGCTCTCAGATTTGAGGGAGAAATTAAAGGGGGTATTTAAGAAGGAGATTTTATTACTCTAGCTACAGTGATAATTAGCATTTATTAAGAGATTTCAAGTTTGAGATCTGCTCTTGCTTTGTAATTTCTTATTGATTAATAAGAAATTAATTATGTGGTACCCGAGGACGTAGGCAGTTACTGAACCTCGTTAAATCTTGGTGTATTTTCTCTATGCTGCCTTTTTTTGCTGTTTTAGGGTTTTCAGCGTAAATTCCCAACAACTGGTATCAGAGCGTGAAACGATCTAGAGAAAGTCAGATTCAAGTGGGAGCCATGGCCACAGATGAAGAAAAAGTGAGACTTGAGAAGTTTGATAGAATAGATTTTGGATTCTGAAAAATGCAGATAGAGGATTATCTGTATCAGAAAAATCTGTATCAACCACTTTTAGGGAAGAAGCCGGAGTCTATGAAGGAGGATGTGTGGAACCTTCTAGACAGACAAGCCCTTGATGTTATCAGATTAATGTTGACCCGTAATGTTGCGTTCAACATAGCAAAGGAGAAGACCACAGCGGGTCTTATGGAAGCACTCTCAAATATGTATGAGAAGCCATCAACCACGAACAAAGTTTATTTGATGCGGTGGTTATTCAATCTGAGAATGACGGAAGGTGCATCAGTAGCACAACACCTTAATGAACTTAACATGGTCACAACCCAATTGAGTTCAGTTGAAATTGAGTTTAATGAGGAAGTTCGGGCGTTAATACTTTTGTATTCCCTACCAGAGAGTTAGAATGCTACAATCACAGCTGTGAGCGAGTAGCTCGTCGGGAAGCAACAAGTTGAAGTTCGATGATGTTCGTGATCTGGTTCTCAGTGAGGAGATTCGACGGAGAGAGTCGGGTGAAGCTATAACCTCTTCAATATTACATACAGAGTCAAGAGGTAGAAATTCAACCAGAGGGAACGGGCAAGGCAAATCAAACTACAGAGGTAGATCAAAGGACATGAGGTTCAAATCCAGGAATCCAAGCAACAACTCGAAGGCTATCGAGTGTTGGAATGTTGGAAAGACCAGGCATTACAAGAATTAGTGTAAGAGTGCACAGAAGGAGAAGGAGGCGAAGGCAGAGGTGAATGTCACTTCCAATTTAGGAGGAGACGATGCATTGATATGCTCTTTGGAGAGCAAGGAGGAATCTTGGGTGTTAGATTCAGGAGCGTCGTTCCATGCCACTTCTCAAAAAGAATTCTTCGAGAAGTATGTCCTCGAAAATCTTGGATATGTATACCTTAGTGATGATCAACTGTGTGCTATTATGGGCAAAGGTGTAGTAAAAATTAAGTTGAACGGGTCAGTATGAGAGCTGAAGAATGTCAGGCATATTCCCGACCTGAGAAAGAATTTAATATCCGTAGGCCAGTTGCTGGCGAAGGATACACTACGACCTTCCATAGAGATTATTGAAAGATCTCAAAGGGCGCAATGACGATTGCCCGAGGCAAGAAGACTGATACCCTGTATATGATAGTAGGTGCACGTTGTTTTATCTCAGTTACAACAGGCAATGAGACTTCAAAGCTGTGGCACCAGAGACTCGGTCATATGAGTAAGAAGGGGATGAAGATCATGCACTCATAGGGAAACTCCCACATCTAGAATCAGTTGATTTAGATATGTGTGAAGAATGCCTACTTGGAAAGCAGAAGAGAGTCTGCTTCAGACAAGTGGTAGAACCCCCTAGAAAGAGAAACTAGAGCTCGTTCACTCAGATGTTTAGGGACCAACCACTACCGCGTCCATTGGTGGTAAACACTACTTCGTGACTTTTATCGATGATCACTCTCAGAAAGTATGGCTCTACTTCTGAAGCATAAGTCAGAAGTATTTGAAGCATTCGGAGATGAAAATCTATGGTCGAAAATGAGACCGGTTTGAGAATAAAGAAGCTCAGGGCCTGTTTTCGTCGAAAGTCACCTTAGTCATTGATTTCATTAAACTTTAAGCGTTACAAATGAATTCAAAGCGCGCACGTTTGGATCATGCCCGTGCGCGTCGGTCAACGCGCGTACGTCGAATCAACTCGTACGCGCCCGGTCAAACGCGTGCACGGTCAAACAACTCGTGTGCGCGGTCAACGCTGTGCACGTCAACCAACTCCATGCATGCGCGCGGTCAATTTGCGCGCACTTGTCAAATCATCTCGGTGCGCGCCGGTCAATGCGCGCACGTCAAATCATCTCGTGCGCGCGGTCAACGCGCGCACGTCAAATCATTTTCGTGGCGCGTCGGTCAACGCGCGCACGTCAACCAAACTCGTGCGCGGCCATGTTAACGAGTGCCACGTCAAAATCACTCCGGCGCGCCAGTTCAAACGCACGCACGTCATCTAGCCCGCGCGCATCGATGTCAGCACGCGATATGTTAACCAACGCTGCGTTCGTACGATCGTCTCGACGGCATACAAGTCGCACAAATCGAACGAATCGCACAAGAACAGTCCCGGAGAAAAGAAACCAAAAAAAAAGAGAAACGTCGGCGAACCCGTGCTAAGCGCAGGACGACTGATCGACGCCGCCGGCAAGCGCGGGCACGGATCAATCCGACCCGCGCAATGCGCGGGTCGGATCAATCCGACCCGCGCAATGCGTCGGGTCGGATTGATTCCACCCGCGGCATGCGCGTCGGTCGGATGTTTCCGACCCGCGCGAGCGCGGGTCGGCATTATCCGGCCCGCGCATAAGAGGCGCGGGTCGGATGTTTTCCGACCCGCGCGAGATCGGGATGTCTGCAGTGCGGGTTCGCGATCTTTCCGACCCGCGCTCTATTGATCGCGGGTCGCGATTATTTCCGAACCCGCGCTGAGCGCGGTCAGATTGTGATTTCTTCCGCGCAGGTCTAATGTCCCAAAAACGTTTGACGGTTTTTAATTGGGTTTTTTTTGCAGGGTGTACGCGTTCCAGGGTGTTCTTACTGACTTGAGATCATCCTCAAACTGTGGTTAGGCCTGCCTGTTGACTAAAGATAGAGACAAATCCTTGTTCTGTATTCAAATAACCGCATTTTGAAGGCCTTATAAATACGAACCAAAGGCCTCCATTTTCTGGATCTGGAATTTATCAAGAGGGACGAGGTTGGCTGCTGGATTGGAGCTATGTGAAGGAGTAACGAAAATTTCAGCAAAGGACAGCGAGATCCCGGCGAACTTCGGAGCAAAGGAGAAGCCTGTTCGAAGGATCCGAAGCGTCAGGTACGTCCGTTCCTTGAGCATTAGGCTTCTTGTCTTAATTCAGAGAAGAGCCCTGATTATCGCTTTTGTCGATTCCAGGACGTTCAAGCAAATACCCCCTCTGGTGAGGTAGTAAGTCTGCCCAAATTTTCTTGCAACCGGATCGCTGAGTCGAGTCGTCACGGAATTTAACCCCTGGCACCGCGCAAAGAACCCACGCTAGCAAAGAGCCGATTAAACGGATCTTGCGTTTTATTTTTAAGAAAGTTGTAATCTTTTGTTTCTTTTGTTATTTGAAATTCATT
>NC_033803.1:66770196-66782572 GCF_001876935.1 Asparagus officinalis | reverse complement strand
AAAATTGCACTACCAAACAAATGATTGAGTTAGAACAACTTCTATTTGGTTCATGTAGAGTGCTAAAAAGAAAACACTTAGCAATTGAAACTCTTGCCTCGGCGAAGTGTTAGAAAAGCACTTGAGGAGATGAAGAGCTTTATTGTTATACCATGCTGAAGTTTAAAGAGAAGAAATATAAAAGAGGTTATAAGAACTATTTCATTGATTGATTCATGTACATATAATCGGTTTACATACATCAAATAAATCTAAACAATGTAAGATAATTGTATCCCTACGAATCCTCAATTACGTAAATTACATATAAGATTTTGTTTGACAAGGTAGAGACTAATGGGATATGAGACATGGTGTAGGGCAACAGATTATTTGGAAGAGTTGAGGCTTGGACAAATTGTCTATGATAACTCGCCAGTGGATATGATATCTAATAGGACATCAAGATGGTCTGAATTAAAACAAATTAAATGCGGATCAAAACAACTATGTATATGGATGATGAGTTAAATTGATTAATAAAGGGGTTTTCCTCAACGGAACCTCACTAAGAACAAAGAAAGAAATTGTTGTTAAGCGAGTGGCAAACTGATTTAACCGCCAATGCACGCTTCCAACTGTTAAAGAAAGAATTGCTGCAAATCCCTCACAAATCCATAAAGAACAAGTTGATCGATACCGTCTAATTCTGAAGCCCAAACTAGGGTTATTAAGTGCTGCTACTTGGTATGAAACGAAATTTCTCGAGTTATATGCAATCGACTAAGGTCCGCACACAAACAGAAGTTAAATTTCACCAAGAGAGCATGAAGCCACGCACAAAATTAAGCAGAACGTATACATACAACACCACCACCTTCGTCCTACGAAGTACAAAAGTATACAATAAATATACGATAACTTGTCCATAAACACAAAGCAAAAATAAATAAATAAACACCACCCTCCTTCCCTCTCCTTGCTGAAGCACCTTCATAGCTTGCACCGGCCACTATTCTTTCCCTGCCATTGACAGACAGCACAAGTTAATCCGGCTCACACATAACTCCAACAAAAGAAACTACAAAAAACAAGGCATTGTTCTATAAAATCAAGATTATTTCTCGTACAAAATCTTCCTCAGTTTAGAGAGTTCTTTTAAGAGCTAATTCTGTACAAAATCATTTTTTACCTTTTCAAAATATCCAGAATTGTCGAAAATTCTCAAAAATTTACGTATAGAGGAGTGGATATTTCTAATTTTAAGCATACAATAATCAAATTAAATGTATTAAAATTTAGAGCGAGAAGGTTAAAAATGCAATACTTAAAAAATAAGGGGCCGGTGCACACTAGTTTTATGAAAACCACCTTAGAATATTACATGCTAGATATTTTAAAAATTCAAGTCAAATTTTCATAGAAAGCAGGTTAAGATGGTTGATTGCAATAGCAACTCACTTTAAAGGTGGTTTCTATGTCAATATTAAACTTGAAGGTGGTGTTCCTACAATCACTGCATTTTAATCATAAACTACCTGAAAAAGCCCTAATTTTAATGGATAAAGTTGAAATTATTTTCACCTAAATTAACTAAAAGCGGTAATACAGAAGCCAAACGGATTGGGATCCTCTCCTCATCAATAGTGTTTCCTAATATCTCCTCATGCATCTCCACCCTTCATTTTGTGGGCAAGTAAAAAAGCAAAGGTGTGTCTCACAAAATGAAGGGTAAAGATGTATGAGGAGATATTAGGAAACACTATTGATGAGGAGAGGATCCCAATCCAAGTAAAACAGAGATAGAATTATTTGAAATTTACCAAGTAGTCTTTTCAAAGTACTTTTTTGTCATGGCAGTTGAATGCGACAAACTTATTTAGATTTTCAAACATTGTAATTTTATCAGTTTCCCCAAATCTCATATTTTTCTACTCTACTAAGAGTAGCTACTCTTGACCGAAGGGATTAATTTGAAACAATTTGGCCGACTTTAATAGCAACTCCAGTAATTCGATGGGACTAGTTCTAAGATAATTTATAAGAATTAAATCTCATATTTTGCTACTCTACTAAGCTACTCTTTACTGAAGGGATTAATTTGAAACAATTTGGCGGACTTTAGTAGCAATTCGACTAATTCTGGAATAAGTTATAAGAACTAAGGGACCTAATAGAAATTTCAATCAACTTCAATAATCTGAGGAACTAATTTCAAAGCATAAAAGATATATTGTACTAATATCTGAGGAGGTCAGAAGGCCTGCAAGTTAATTTACCCTACTCACCTTTGAGGTCCATGCTCTCACTTGGGGTCGATGCTTGCTTCCCTCCTGCCACACTTCCGGCTCCAATCCAAGAACTCACAGCCCCTTTAATCTTATCTACCATCCCCATCCCCCCTCCACCGCTCTCCTCGGCCGACCCCTTCGCCTCTGTTTCTGTCTCCGGTACCAGGGTGGCTTCTTGCTTCTTGCTCTTCTCCTCGGCCGACCCCTTCGCCTCTGTTTCTGTCTCCGGTACCAGGGTGGCTTCTTGCTTCTTGCTCTGCATCGCACCCACCTCTGTTTCTGTCTCCGGTACCAGGTTGGCTTCTTGCTTCTCGCTCTGCATCGCACCCGATATAACCTCAGACAACACCCTATCCTCCTCCCCAGGCCTCGTCTTCCCAACTATATACTCCTTCACCGACACCCCCTTATCGGGGTTAGGCTCAGTCTCGTTGGCGGATCCTTTACCCATCATCGCAGTCGAAGCTCCAGAGGCCTTGTCGAGGACGGTGGACGCGATCTTCTTGGTATATTCGGTTGAGGTGGCGGCGACAGAGACGGCGGCGTCTTTGGCGGCGGTTGCCACGGAGGAGAGCTTTTCGGTGTATGTTGGGGGGTTTTGTTGGGGTTTTTCTTCTTCTTTAGGGTCGTCTTCTTTCTCTGGTGAGAACTGATCGCGGGTGTCGGCTGGGGGGCTGGGGTATTTCAGGGTTCTCGGTAATGGCCATGGATTGGAAGGAGCTTAGGAGAGGGGATTCTCCCACCTTGTCTCGACCTGCAGGCAATGAGAAATATATCATGTCGCATAGCCCCCCAAAAGTTTGGATCTCAATTAACCCCCCCAAAACCAAAAGGTTTGGATCTCAGTTAACATCTTCTGGTGTTCTGTTGAGATTTTTACTACTTCACAGGCTCTAAAATTTTGAATGAACCAGAAGTTAGACTAGAAGCATAAAGCATGGCCACTGAAGTTCAATTCAAGAGGCCAAACCTCTATTCGCTCCTTTTTGATTATGTACTTTCAAAACTTCAAAAAATACTTCAAAACATAGAAATGTGTACCTGCGGTAGGAGAAGAGGCCATCGCTTGGCTCTCTTCACCCCCAGAAGTTGGAATTTCCGTCTTGCCCTTCGGAGCAGCTGCTGCATCCTCATCGACGGTCCCAATTATGCCCCCCAAACTGGCCTTTTCTGGGCTTTTATCTGCAGAAGGATACGTGAGCCTGCTCTCGTCACCCGTGCTCGTCGGCGCCGCAGGAGGATCCTCTGTGGCCGCCGCCGCCGCAGGCTTCTCCTCTCTCAGGTCAACCTTCCCTGGTCCAAGATTCTCATTCTGTCCACCAAGTATTAAATGACTAGTCGCAGGGCTCTCATACACTACAATCACAAAAACCAATTAGAACCATATTATATCAAAAATATCTATAAAATACTATCTACAGGATAAATTTCAAAAAAAAAAAAAAACCCCTAAATCAATACTAAAGTTTTGAATCAAAAGTTATTTTCTGTAATATACTATCACAAGATGAGATTTGTTAGAATTTCTAAAAGAACAATTTTTCAAAACATTCCCTTTAAAATTTTTATTTTTCAAAATCGATCCTGTTTTTTTTATTTACCAAAACCGATCTGTTTTTTTATTAGCAGCCTAATCACATTCCTAAATAGTCGGGGTTGCCAACCCCGACTATTTAGGACTTAAATTTGTATGGTTTAAAGCTTCTAATTAGGGTTTAACACCCTGCTAAATAGTCGGGGTTGGCAACCTGGCTATTTAGGAATGTGATTAGGCTGGTAATCAAAAAAACGGATCGGTTTTGGTAAATAAAAAAATAGGGTTGATTTTAAAAAATAAAAATTTAAAAGGGGCAGTTTTGAAAAATTGTTCTTTCTAAAAAGATCCTAATAGTTAGGGAAACAAAAAAATTTAAGTGTAGAGCGAGTCTAAGACGGGTACGCACCGGGCGCGCCGTGAACCTCAGGGCCGGGCTTCTCCTCTGCATCACACCCTTCCTCCTCTTCGTCGCTTTTAACATCCTCGGCATCACGCTCACGCTGCTCGCGATGTTCATCGTCATGCCCATCGTCATGACCGTGATGCATCTTCTTGTTAATAGTCTCCTTCATCTTGATCACTGGCTTCTTCACCTTGTCCTTCATTCTCTGCATCACTGGCTTCTTCTCATGCCCCTGATCTCCTATTTCTTCATCTTCAAAAAAAAAAAAAAAAAAAAAATTAATGGAGTTATTATTACGAGACAAAACGACTGATGCTGGACTTTTGATCTGCTGCTTACCGTGCGGGTGTTCTTGGTGATGAGCCTGCATCGCTTTCTTTTAGTTTGTTAACTTCCCCCGCTTTGTTTTCAGAAGTCATCGGCGATGAGGGAGGTATATATACAAGGGGAAGGGAAGGGATAGAGTCGAGAGGTTTGCGGGAGTGGACCGACAGGTGCCGCAACCACGACCTTCCACGTTTTCACGCTCATCCGGAATTCCACAACAACGTTGTCCCCTTCCAAACACGTACGTGTCGACTGAACCGCCGCCTTCCTGACTTGCTTCTTGTGCTGTATTTGTGAGACAAGATTTGGGCCTCTCTAGCTGTAAAAAAAATAATGTCTACCTCTTCTTTATTACTAAGAAAACAACAAAAAAAAATAAAATGAACAGCAACCTAAGTTCTGAATAGCGAAAAACTTATCTACCTACTATCTCTCTAAATAAACTTCCCCGATCTTGTGCTGTATTTGTTTTCGGGTGCTGTATTTGTTTTCGTGTTCGGGTTTGAAGTCGCAGTGTCCTGTTTGGATCAAGCGGTGTTCGCCTGACGAGGTAATTTTCGCCCTTTTTTTTTATTTTTTCATCAATTTGAGTCTGTTTTCGAACGGCTTTTATAGTTTGAGAACGAGAGTTTCTTCGCTGAAACCGACTAATGAGATCGCGAGATCTGAGAAGAACGAGAGTTTCCAAATAAATTAAAGTTTGATTTTCTGATCTTTTTCCTTTTTTATTGAGGTTTGCTTCGGTGCTCCAAAAATAAGTTTTTTTTAATTTTTAAATTGACAAAAATAACAAATGAGCTAAAATAAGAAAGAGTATTTTAGTCTTTCAAAATTCTCTTCTAATTGCTTTCTATCCTAAATGCAATCATTCTCTTTCTCCTGTCTCTGTTCCGCCCCACAAAAGAAAAAAAAATTAGAGAGAACATTAATAATGCACATTTGGGTAAATAATATAAATTAATCCAAAAAATAAACTAATCATCTACCTTTTTTCCTGTAATTCATGATACATTTTGTCAGCACGACCAAATAAATTTTCATAGTTCTCTCTTGATGCACATCACTTCTCAGTCCAATGTGCCATTGTTGGAAGAGTTCTAGCATTGTAATCAAAGTCATTACCTAGAAATCTGAAGTGCTCATAATACCATAGCTAATATAAATGACAAGCATATATAGTTATTATGAGATAAAAGAAATCTGAAGTGCTCATAATACCATAGCTAATATAAATGACAAGCATATATAGTTATTATGAGATAAAATAGTAAAAATAAAAATATTAGCTCATAGCTAATATAAATGACAAGCATATATAGTTATTATGAGATAAAATAGTAAAAATAAAAATATTAGCTCACTTAAGTTAAAGAATTTACCTGTAACAGAAGCATACACTCATTTACATACTTTACTTCTTTGTTCCTCTGACTTAGTGCTTGAAAATAAAAAGTCAAGAGTGAATCTAGCCCAATTGTATGAAGAATTTTTTTTGACATGAACCAGAATATTTAGATAATATTGGGGTATATAATCCTTATCATTTATAGGAGATTAGCACAAGTCCCAGTAATAGAAGCACAAAGGATTTCTTAAAATGATCATCTGCTCCATCAAATGAGCTAATACAATTTATAAGGTATCTGGTTGTAATTTTCTTCGTGAATGGTTCAACATAATATTTCAAAGTTTCTGGGTCAACACTTTCATTGCAAAGCATAACAATATCACCTTCAACACATAATCCCATCTAGTAAACGACATCCTTTTCTGAGAGTGACACCTCACAATCTATTATTTTGATTATACATATTTCTGTATTTACCTTAATCATTAACCAATAACAATGACAACGACGCATTCTTATATCAGGAATATATAAAATACTTCCCAAACCCATATCCACTATTGCTTGTTTTTGTACATCTGTTAAGCCACTTACGATATTGAACATTTTTGTTGGATTGCAATAAATACCAATAGACTCCTCTTTGACATTTTCTGCATTTCAATTAAATATCAAAAATAAGTACAAGAAAAATAAAATTATAACTCCTAAATAAATCACTTAAATATATGTGATTGTGACTTTATTTTGATTGTGACTTTATTTTTTCCATTCAACTAAAGTCAATAAAAGTTTATAATGCATCACAGATAATTCCATAGGCTAGATAACATCAATTTACTAGTTCAGCATCGTGTAGTTTTAAATCTTAGATGATGGAATTTATGACTATTTGAACTATGAACCTAAACTAAAAGTCTTTAATTTTGCAGCATGACCATGTGTTCATGTGTGATAGAGCGCATGCATGCAAACTGTAGGAGCTTCTGTAGTAAAAATTGTAGTCGTCTTGATTAATTAGCTTATAAACATAGAGATTATGTTTTTAATTTAGTCAATAGATTGCATCAAATGAAGAGGGTTAACTGCAAATACTATGACTACATCATACTATATAATTAAAATTTTTTTAGAAAGGAAAAAGAGTTACCTTTCATGGCATTCTCTTCAAGAGAACTTTGATGGCGTTCTCTTCAAAGGAATTTTTGGGCGAGCTTTGTTTTTGCCTACAGTTTCGGTTATTTGGAGACTTTCACGACATTCTCTTCAAGAGATCAAATGAACTTTGATGACGTTCTCTTCAAAAGAATTTTTGGGTGGAACTTTTTTTCTCTTTTTGCCTACAGCTTCGATCAGTTGGAGACTTTCATGGCATTCTCTTCAAGAGAACTTTGATGGCGTTCTCTTCAAGAGAATTTTTGGGCGGATGTTTTTTTTTGCCTACAGCTTCGGTTAGTTGGAGAATTACATGATAACGCGGTAAATACTTGGTTGGAGAGTTCTAACTAATCATGTTTCTCTCCTAAATTATATTTCCTAAAATAACCTTTTTACCTAATTGAAATTGTAGTTAATTATAATTTTGGGTGTGGAACACCTCCTAACCGTCAAATCAATCTATCTAGAAATGTGAGACCTATTTTTAAGGAATTTATTTACAGATATGCCAGTGGTGCTCCAACAAATCTTCATGAAGGCTGTAGGCTTATTTATTTATTTTTTATTTGTTGGTTGATTTTGAAGAAACTGGTGAAGGAGTTGATTTTGGAAGTTGCATTCGTGAAATCGTACATCAATTTGGTGGATTGGTGAATGGATACTCTTAGATTACAATAGATTTGTGAAATTTGTTATGTTTTAGTTTTATTTTTATCTTCAATGCTTGATTTGTTAGTTACTGTAAATTGATGCTCGGTTACTGATCAAGTAAACTTTGAAAAATAGAGTTTTCTTATTTTCTAGTTTATTTTGTTAATCAGATATGAATGCCGATCCCTACAGCAGATTTTGTCAACATTCTTTTCCACAAAATAGGATTTTTCTTGGATCAGAATCATGTTGCCTATACATTGGGTAAAAATAAATTATGAAGGAAAAGAAATTTGTTGCTCAAAGACCCCGAAAGAAGTTTAACTAATTTTACATTATATTGCCAACCAAAAAGGCTGATGAAAATATAAACTTTACACACAATAATTGCACATTTGTATACTAAAAATTGACTTATACAACTTTAACGCGGAGTATTGACTTATGTTTTTGCTGATGAAAATATGAACTTTACACACAATAATTGCATATTTGTATACTAATAATTGACTTATACAGCTTTAATGCAGGCTATGACTTATGAGCTGTAGTTTCATAGGCTTATGCATATTTGCGAATATATCATTCATTGATAGTTTCAAACTCATCAGAGAGCATTGTCGATGCCTGGTTCGACTCAAATATGGCCATGTACTCCGATTGTGATGATGATTTCCATAGTGTTCAAGATGGTATGTGAGTTGAACCAATTCAATGTGCAATTTTCAGAAACCTGATCGGAGTGCTAACCTTCTGCATGTTATTTAATAATTAAAGGTGCATTTCGTAGTAAGGTTGTGAGTATTAAACTTTGAGTGTGCTTTCTGAAATTCTACAGATGCCATGACATGAATCTTGTCTAGCAAGTTACAGGTAAGAATTCTTCATAATTAAATAATAAAATATTAATTATGCATCTACTTCTTTATTACTAAAGAAGAACAAAAAAAAAAGATAAAATGAACAATAACCTAAATTCTGAACAATGAAAACCTTATCTCCCTACTATCTCTCTCTAAATAAACTTCCCACGATCCACGATCACTCCCAATCAAATAACCAACTTCTCCCTTTCAACCAACATGAAACTCCCAGCGGTTTTCCCTTCTCCTATAATCAATACTAGGTCTATTTACTCATATTCTCAGCTTTCCTATTTACTCGAATCTTTATTTTTTTCTCTCTTCGTTCTTTTTTTTAGTCTGAATCCCTAACTGATCGATCGATGCCGATCACGTTGGAGAAAGGAGGGGAAATCGAGTGATTAGGATTCGATCGTCTCAGCGAACGAGGAAGAAATCGAAGAGGAAGAAGACGAAGGATTCGTCATCGTCGTCGTTTCTTCCGTCGTGATCGAGGAAGGGAAATAGAAAGAGTTGGTCCAGTTCTCGACGATGGCGAAGTCGAGGTGTCCGAGGACGATCTCGACGACGACGAGGAAGTCGATGAAGAGAGGGACAGAGAGATCTGACCATCGTCGCCATTGAGAGGAGGAGCTCATCATATTCAGGTTCGGGTTTGAAGTCGCAGTGCCCTGTTTGGATCGAGCAGTGCCTAAGGAGGTAATTTTCGCCATTTTTTTATTTTTTTCATCAATTTGAGTTTGTTTTCAAACGACTTTTAGTTTGAGAACGAGAGTTTCTTTGTTGAAACCGATTAATGAGATCGCGAGATCTGAGGAGAACGAGAGTTTCCAAATAAATCAAACTTTGATTTTATGATCTTTCCCCTTTTTTATTTGTTTTTTGATTTGTTAGTTGATTTTGAAGAAACTGGTGAAGGAATTAATTTTGGAAGTTGGAATTGATTTTGGAAGTTGCATTGAAATCGTACGTCAATTTGGTGGATTGGTGAATGAATACTCTTAGATTGTAATAGATTTTTGTGAAATTTGTTATGTTTTAGTTTTATTTTTATCTTTAATGCTTGATTTGTTAGTTACTGTAAATTAATGCTCAGTTACTGATCAAGTAAACTTTGAGAAATAAAGTTTTCTTTTTTTTCTGATTTATTTTGTTAATCAGATATGAATGCTGATCCCTACATCAAATTTTGTCAACATTCTTTTTCACAAAATAGGATTTTTCTTGATCAGAATCATGTTGCCTATACATTGGGTAAAAATAGATTATGAAGAAAAAGAAATTTGTTGCTCAAAGACCCCGAAAGAAGTTTAACTAATTTTACATTGTTTTGCTAGCTAAAAAGGCTGATGAAAATATGGACTTTACACATGATAATTGCATATTTGTATACTAATAATTGACTTATACAGCTTTAACGCGAACTATGACTTATGAGCTGTAGTTTCATAGCCTTATGCATATTTGCGAAATATTTCATTCATTAACAATTTCAAACTCATCAGGGAGCATTGATGCTTGTTCAACTCAAATATGGCCATGGAGTCCAATTGTGATGATGATTTCCAGTGTTCAAGATGATATGTGAGTTGAACTAATTCAATGTGCAACTTTCAGAAACCTGGTCGGAGTGCTAACTTTCTGCATGTTATTTGATAATTAAAGGTGCATTTCGTAGTAAGTTTGTAAGTATTAAACTTTGAGTGTGCTTTCTGAAATTCTGCAGATGCCATGACATGAATCTTGTCCAGCAATTACAGGTAAGAATTCTTCATAATTAAATTATAAAATATTAATTATGCATCTACTTCTTTATTACTAAAGGAGAACAACAAAAAAGATAAAATGAACAGTAACCTAAGTTTTGAACAGTGAAAACTTATCTCCCTACTATCTCTCTAAATAAACTTCCCACGATCCACGATCACTCCTAATCAAATAACCAACAGCTCCCTTCAGCCAACGTGAAACTCCAAGTGGTTTTCCCTTCTCCAACTCCCATCGGTTTTCCCTTCTCCTCTAATCAATACTAGGCCTATTTACTTATATTTTCAACTTTCCTATTTACTCGAATCTTTATCTTTTTTGTCTTCATTCTTTTTTTGTCTAAATCCCTAACTGATCGATTGATCGATCGATGTCGATCGCGTTGGAGAGAGGATTGGAAATCGAGCGATTAGGATTCGATCGTCTCAGCGAACGAGGAAGAAATCGAAGAGGAAGAAGACCAATGATTAGTCATCGTCGTCGTTTCTTCCGTCGTGACCGAGGAAAAAATTTCATAAAAAACAGGTTAATGTGGTTGATTGCAATCGAAACTCACTTTAAAGGTGGTTTCTATGTCAATATTAAACTTGAAGGTAGTGTACCTACAATCACTGCATTTTAATCATAGATTACCTGAAAAGCCCTAATTTTAATGGGTCAAGATGAAATTATTTTCACCTAAATTAACTAAAAGTGGTAATACAGAAGTCAAACAGAGAGAGAATTATCTGAAATTTACCAAGTAGTCTTTTCAAAGTACTTTTGTCATGGCAGTATAATGCGACAAACTTCACTGCAGATTTTCTGTAATCTATAAATTTCTTTTGATTGCAGTCCCTTATATCTCTAATATTTAGATTTTCAAACATTGTAATTTTATCAGTTTCCCCAAATCTCATATTTTGCTACTCTATTAAGAGTAGCTACTCTTGACCGAAGGGATTAATTTGAAACAATTTGTCTGACTTTAATAGCAACTCCAGTAATTCGAGGGACTACTTCTAAGATAATTTATAACAATTAAATCTCATATTTTGCTACTCTACTAAGCTACTCTTTACTGAAGGGATTAATTTGAAACAATTTGGCGGTCTTTAGTAGCAATTCGACTAATTCTGGAATAAGTTATAAGAATTAAGGGACCTGATAAAAATTTCAATCAACTTCAATAATCTGAGGAACTAATTTCAAAACATAAAAGATACAGTGTACTAATATCTGAGGAGGTCAGAAGGCTTGCGAAGTTTACCCTACTCACCTTTGAGGTCCATGCTCTCACTTGTTGTCGATGCTTGCTTCCCTCCTGCTACACTTCCGGCTCCAATCCAAGAACTCACAGCCCCTTTAATCTTATCTACCATCCCCATCCCCCCTCCACCGCTCTCCTCGGCCGACCCCTTCGCCTCTGTTTCTGTCTCCGGTACCAGGGTGGCTTCTTGCTTCTTGCTCTTCATCGCACCCGATATAACCTCGGACAACACCCTATCCTCCTCCCCAGGCCTCGTCTTCCCCACTATATACTCCTTCACCGACACCCACTTATCGGGCTTAGGCTCAGTCTCGTTGGCGGATCCTTTGCCCATCATAGCAGTCGAAGCTCCAGAGGCCTTGTCGAGGACGGTGGATGCGATCTTCTTGGTATATTCGGTTGAGGTGGCGGCGACAGAGACGGCGGCGTCTTTGGCGGCGGTTGCCACGGAGGAGAGCTTATCGGTGTATGTTGGGGGGTTTTGTTGGTTGTGTTCCGTTTGTTTTTCTTCTTCCTTAGGGACGTCTTCTTTCTCCGGTGAGAACTGATCGCGGGTGCCGGCTGGGGGAGAGGGCTGGGGTATTTCAGGGTTCTCGGTAATGGCCATGGATTGGAAGGAGCTTAGGAGAGGGGATTCTCCCACCTTGTCTCGACCTGCAGGCAATGAGAAATATATCATGTCGCATAGCCCCCCAAAAGTTTGGATCTCAATTAACCCCCCCAAAACCAAAAGGTTTGGATCTCAGTTAACATCTTCTGGTGTGCTGTTGAGATTTTTACTACTTCACAGACTTCAAACTTTT
>NC_033803.1:66745196-66765196 GCF_001876935.1 Asparagus officinalis | reverse complement strand
TATTCGTCTAAAAATCACAATGGACAATTGATCCCCATCAAGTTCCAACAATGAAAGCTACAATCAGATAGCTTTCATGCCGAAGCTTTTTCACATAGATCGAGAAGAGTTACAATTCAACGACACTTCCGACAACTGATGAAAGCTCTATTCAGCGGTCTTCACAATCTACAGTAAAAGTTACAATCTGACGATTTTCACACTCCACAACAGCTAAAGCTAGGATTACTGAACGACGGTCCTTGCAACGCTCTGTAGAAGAGGTTACAGATCAACTAACCCCTTTTAAAACGCAGAAGTCATCCCCGCGTTATAATTCTGGAAGTGCAGGTGACCCCCGCATTTCTAAGCTACAACAATTCAAACGCGAACGACCCTCGCGTTCTTTAGGTTCAACTAACACCCGACCCCAGTGTTTTCAAGCTGTAACAAGCAAAACACGAGCGACCCTCGCGTTCATTGATGTTCAGTCAACACCCAACCTTGCGTCTTAATTCTAAGACCCGAAGTTGGGGTTCTGAACGCCAGATTGGGCGTTTGACTCGTTCAAACATGAGTCGAACGGTTTCAGAACTGTTTTCCCCACGATCTGAGGAAATCACGCCCACTTAGGAGCAGATTTAGAGGGCAGTTACAACCTCTTATCCACCTATAAAATCTTAACAAACTCAACTGAGTTAAAGGCTGGCTTTTTGGAACGGAGAGGCAGCAAGGTTAGATTTTC
Organism: Asparagus officinalis; assembly: GCF_001876935.1. Taxonomy (NCBI): domain Eukaryota; kingdom Viridiplantae; phylum Streptophyta; class Magnoliopsida; order Asparagales; family Asparagaceae; genus Asparagus; species Asparagus officinalis. The sequence continues at coordinate 66,764,472 of NC_033803.1, read as the reverse complement.
AGCATCTAAACCGTACGGGTTTGGAATTTCTGCAGGATCTCAACCGCACAAAGAGGCAGGAGAGACGAAATCCTTGGGGATAGAATTTTTGAATCGAGTGCAGAAGATCAAAACTGAAAGGATTCTTCAACAACAGTGTAAGGACCGTGAAGTTTTGATACTAGTTAAAATAATTTTCTAGTATTTATTTAATATTTAATTATGATTTTTAAAAGAGTATTTGTATTTTTCTTAATTTCCTATAATTTTCTACGATTTTTAATATTTAATTATGATTTTTAAAAGAGTATTTGTATTTTTCTTAATTTCCTATAATTTTCTACGATTTAAAAACCAAAATTATATTTATTTAAATAATTTTTATATTTATAAATTTATTTTGTGCAGTAAAAAATTTCTAGAATTAATTTGTTGAGTTATCGATACTATTATGTAATATTTTAAATAATATATTGTATTATTAATATTATTACAAATTATTTCATATAATACATGGTATTATTAATTACGTGTTTTTGGTATAATTTATTATTTTATTTCTACTGTTACATATTTTCTGTCTTATTAGTATAACTAGTACATTTTACTGTGTGTATATAATTGTCTCATAATTATTTGATTTTAAATTTATGTAAAAATATTTTTATTATTAATTATTCTTGTTTAATTATACAATATGGATATATTTTGACTATTTCGTATTAACCGTTGTATTAGTACAATATGTACGTTTTTATTTGTAGATAATTATCCCGTATTTATTTTGATTTTTAAATATCATTAGTTATTTCTTTTAATTAATTTTGTTTTAACTTATTAACGCCTAAATCCTAATTATTATATATATATATACCTATATATACCTCTCTCTCTCCTCTCTCTTGTTCACAAGAAAAACCCCGCGCCTCTGTACCCTCTCTCCCAACTGCGATCCTCTTCCGACGCGCTCACCACTACGACCACCGCCGCCGCGCTCCTCCTCACCATCACCCGTCACCCCGACACCACCCAGCTACATCGCCCAAGCCGTTGCTCTCTCGAGCTCGAAGCCGTCGCCTCCACCTTCACCTCCGGCTTCCTCCGCAGCGAGCATCGCCCGCCTCAACCACCTTGCCCAGCTCCGACCGCCGCCGCCTTCAGGTCGCCGTCCCAACACCCCCTGAGGTCCGCCGCTCTCATCCCTCAGCTCGAGCGCCCAATCCAGTACCAAGCTCCCTCATCGTCGCCTCTCCGCCGTTGTTCCTCCGCCTACAGCCGCCGACCACTCACCGACGACCTTAGCCTCCCCCCTTCTGTGACGCCCCTGGGTTCACACAAGCTGCCAGTCCAAGTAAAACAAGAATGTCAACCTGCCATGCACCCACACCGCTGCAATAACATGTTTCACCATCACAATTAACATCTGTCTAGTAGAATCAATAACTGGTGTAGGTACAAAACAGGTAAAAGGTGTATACAAGGAATACTGATGAAATGATAACAGTCACATAAATATCTCATCATCCAACATACAGAAAAACAAGCCAAAATCTGAGTAGATAAATCTGGAATACTCAACAAGTCTCATATACAAATGTCTGACAAGAAGGAAATAAGGCACATAGCCTTTACAACTTCTAGAGACAATACTGTCAAATGTCTAATAAAAACTACAATGACTCCAACATGAACAGAACTAGACAGCTAAACACTAAGGTTGTCGCCATCAACCTGCGGGACTCTCCGGGCTCCTGGCTCGTTACCTGAAAGGGGGAGGGACAACGAGCGTCAAGCACTAGCGAGCAACATCACAACCAACCCCAAAGGAATAGGGCTCGTTGTATAAGAAAATACAGTTATCACAAAACATATATATAGATATATATATAGGCAATTATCCTAGAAATGAACAATGGGCTTTAGTACTTAGGAAGTTTCAACACGGGCATAGGTACGTCGAACGAAATAATCCAAACAAGGAAACCCTCATATATATACCTTGTATCCCAAATTGAAAATCCCTAAGTACCAAACCCGGAGTCTAATACGTGAACAGAAAATAAATAAAAGGAAAGACAACCCATCTCAGAACATAAGTAGAGTATCATGTGGTGTCCCATGCCATAAAATATCAAGTCGTATTCTACATAAGTGTCATTCCCAGTCTAGGTAGCTATCATGTCTTAACGGTATCAAAAAAAATCGTGTTCCAAAACTCAAATGTGTACCATGCTCAAGGTTTGGCAAAAATGTCCAACACATGGACTAAAAGTGATGTAGGTCCAACACATGGACTGAATAGAATGCATGTCCAACACATGGACCAAGATGGTAAGTATCCAACACATGGATCAGAATAATGTATTGTCCAACACGTAGACTATAAATGAAGGAAATGTAATTTATCACTTGCATACATGTAAAAATACACCAAATCTAAACCCGCACGCATCCCGATGTACATGTCTAAACTCATGTCAAAAGTCAACCCACATGCACAGATAAATCATTAACGTGATAAACTAGGGTCAGGTTACCGAGGCGACCCCGAAAGACAACTTAAACAGATCAAGAATCTGTAAAACAGCTCATCAGTCGACTGATGTGTCGACTGATGACGTCAGTCGACTCATACGTCGACTGATGGAGCTCAGACAGCACAGCCTCAGCTCGCCAGTCGACTGACCAGTCGACCGAGAAGCTGAGAAAGCAGAATCAGCCCGTCAGTCGACTGATCAGTCGACTGATGGCTGAACAATTTGCCCGTCGGTCGACTGATCAGTCGACCGACAGACTGCAGATAATCTGTACAGGTTCTTATATACCCAAAATTTGATCTAAACTCATCCCCATCAATTCCAAGCATGAATCATACGAATATTAACATGTATGGACTAACTGAAACATAACTTTCACATACATATACATGAATAAAACTCTAAACATAAGTATTTATGTTTTAAAAACACTTTTCAAAACAAAACCCATGTTAAATCTCTTTTAAAACATTTCAGATCTGGATTTTAAATTTACCAAACATTGGTAGGTTATTTATTATACTGAAAATGCACATCTTCATGTTACATGCAATAAAAATCCAATCTTTGTACTCAAAATACGTTTTAGGCCAAAGAGATCTCAATAAAACCATTTGAAAACGTTTAAAAAGAATGGGACAAGGTTGGGCGAGATGTTACTCGCCTCTGAGGTGATGAAGAGCTCCTGGATCTGAGGGGGAGTGATTCCTTTCGCTGCAAACTGAAGATCCCGACGAAAATCCTCCAATTTCGCCCCAAAATCACCAAGAACTATCCTAGGGTTTGAGAGAGAAGAGAGGGGGCTAGGGTTTCTCTGGTCTGAAGAGGAGAGGGGATGATTTCGGGTGAAGGAGATTATATATGAACCCTTAAACCCGACCCAAACCCGAATCAAAACAAAACAGACCCGAAACCTGTAAAAACTGGAAATCAGCGCATCAGTCGACTGATGTGTCGACTGATACAGTCAGTCGACTGATGTGTCGACTGATCTGGACATTTTCAGTTTTTGTGCATGTTTTGCTTATTTGCAAAACCAACACACAAAACTCTACACCCATACTCTCATATCATCTCAAATAACTTGTTATCATGTACATCAATGACCTCAAGCTATTTATTAACTAAGAATTATTTATTTACTAATAATTCATATATATTCATATATAAAAATTTACGGGGTTCTACATTCTTCCCCCCTTAGAAGAATTTCGTCCTCGAAATTCGGAAACTATATGCATCTCACAACGTGAACTTCCAAATAAACATATAGAGATATTTATACTTAACGCTCTAAAATGGTAACACTCCCGCTCAAATCTTAATCTAGTGGAACTAGTACATCGGGTGAAAAATCCAAACAAGGAACCCCCCATATATATACCGTGTGTTCCGAAAGATTAAGAATTAAGCGAGAATATTCTCATACTAGTGTTAAATGCAAATATAACCAAATGTCCAAATATCATATAAGATACATACCATAAGGTACTTGTCAGAAAATTTATTTACCTGATCAAACAAATGTGGGTAGTCGCGTCGCATGCCCTCCTCGCGCTCCCAAGAAGCTTCCTCAACTCCACTTCGGTTCCATTGAACTTTCACCAATGGAATCACCTTGTTCCTGAGCCTCTTGTCCTCTCTAGCAAGTATAGACACTGGGATCTCAATAGTAGTCAAATCATCTCGAAGCTCAATCTCCGGTGCATCCAACACTCGCTGCTGCTCCTCATCATGCAAGTGCTTCTTGAGCATAGAGATATGGAATACATTGTGTACACTAGACATAGATGCTGGAAGATCTAGTCTGTATGACACCGCTCCAATGCGCTCCAAAATCCTGAAAGGTCCAATATATCTCGGCGCAAGCTTCCCTCGCCTCCCGAATCGCTGCACGCCTTTCATAGGCGATACCTTCAGCATAACCAAATCCCCAACCTGAAACTCTAGTGGTCTTCGCCTCTTATCTGCATAGCTCTTCTGCCGGCTCTGAGCGGCTAGAATCCGCTCTCTGATCAATGCTACCTTCTCGGTAGTCTGCCTCACAAGCTCTGGCCCAAGCATCAAGCTGTCCTCTGGCTCTTAGATTTTTAAGTATTAATTCCATCTAGTGTATGAACATGTTACTTGGATGATTATTTTGATCGCTAGCTGCATGATTTCGTTACCCGGTTGATTTACGGATTCTTATGACTATCATGTTTTGGTAGTGGATTTCATGTTGATTTTGTTGGATTCTCAGTTGTACGTCCTTTTATCATTTCTATTATTGTATCGATTTCCGTTTTGGTTTCCGTTCGTTCCGTGCGTCATGCACCTGACGTACACCTATTTTCTCTGGTGTACGTCAGACTTAGGAGAAGAACATGTTCAGCTAGGAGATCTCCAGGAGCCAGAAGATTCTCAGCAGGAGTGCCTTGTAGATGAAGCAGAAGAAGAAGCCGAAGTTTAGTTATTCCCTCTTGTTGTTCGATGATCTCAGTTTACTTTTGTAGCATTTCTTTTCTGGTTGGTCATTGTATTTTACATTTCTCCAGCACTCATTTGTTCAGATATGTATAAGGGTACGTTTGACCCATATTTTTATGTCTGGGATGATTTACCATTGATGATATGTTTATTTCTTATTCTGGGTTGTCTTTATATTCTTGCTATGTGTGATCGGGGACCTGTGACTTCGTATTGTACTTATTTCCAGACGCTTAGCGTATTAGATTGAGAAGACGGGGTCTAGCACTTATCTCTTCTCAGTCTAATACGTCGCGGGCTTGTTCACGTTCCGATTCCCCGGTATTTTGGGAAGCGGGGCGTGACAAACAGAATATCGGCTTGGTCATTAACTGAATCTTCGGTTCTAACAACTCTATTCACAGAGTTCTAACTCGTTCAGAGTTCTGGTTCTAACAACTCTATTCACAGAGTTCTAACTCGTTCAGAGTTCTTAAACTCGTTAAAGAGTTACCCACCAAACTTTCCACAGAAGTTCATCGTTCCCACGAGATAAAAGACGGTCGGATGGTCAACGGAGAGCAAATTCGACGCGAACAATCGAAGGAGGCACTCCATCGCTACCTTGAAGAACCCAGTTTTAAACAAAGGGGAGAATCCAGATTAATTCTCCTCTCTTTTGTAATCAGGAAATCCAATTGTAATTGAGATTGAAAGGAATACAAATCAATTTTTCTTCGTTTCTTTTACTGTAAATTTTCCCACAAACAGGGTTACAATTCACAAAACCACTCAAATATAACCCTAACCAAAGCTTTCAACTCCCTCACAATATCTCCCTCTCAAAGTACTCAAAACAATGCTAATTCTCTCCTTAAGAAACCCTAAAAACGTGTTTCTATTTATAACAAAACACAATCCCAATCATGGTGAGATTCTAAAAATGAGTCTACCACACCCGGATGTAACACACACCACACCCCTGAAAACATGGCAGATTCTATCACACCTGGGCGTGGCAGATACCACACCCCTAAAAACAAGGCAAATTCTGCCATACTTAGGTGTGACAAACACCACACCCCTGACAATAGGGGCATAATCTGCCACACCTGAGTGTGGCAGACACCACACCCATGCTGAATCTTCATATTTGCCAACAATTTGACGCCGTTTTCTACATCTCATATGTTAACCTTAGACCTCACATGCTACTTCCATTGTTAGATGTTAACTTTAAACCTTATATGTTAACTTTAGACTTCATGTTAATTTCAATCGTTAGATGTTAACTATAAGGTTTAGATATTAATTTTACCTATTAAGTATTTGATTCAGTATGACTTTAGAAAATGGTAATTTTATCTAAATTAAGAATATACTTTAAGAGATGAAGCGACGATTATGGAAGAACAGGAAAATGGAAATGGAGGAAGAATGAGAAGAGTGAAAATATAATAGAAGAGGAGCGAGGGCAAGAAACGTGACTGAATATGGGTTAGAGGAGAGAAGACGGATGTGGATGAGCAGAAGAGGAATAAGAAGCGAAAAAAGAGGGATAATAATGGAGTAAGGCTAGAGGAAAGAGAAGAGAGGAACATAAAGTTTGATGAAGGAGTAAAGAGGGACGAGGGTGAGCGGAAAAGAGAGGAGAGCGCATGTGGAATGGAGGCAAAGGGAGGAGGGTGAAGGGAGGGGAGAAGAGAGGAAGAGAGGAGGTGGAGTGGAGAGAGAGAGAGAATACAAGAGGAGGAAGGAGGAGAGGAGGAAGAAGATAAAGGTTATTTTAGGGAGGTGAGAAAAATATTAGTTGAGGAGGGTTCTTTTTATTACATGAGAACTTGAGTCAAAGGACCAAAATACATAGCTACAAAGTCAATGGGCTTGGTCACATAAGGGTTCTTAATTTCGGGCATACACAATTTTTCCCCTCTTATTTTTATTTTGTAAATAACAATCATTAACTTTTTGAAAGAAATTAAAAGAGAGAAGGAAGGAGAAGGGATTTTGATCTTCTCCACTATCAAAAAAATTAGTAGAGAGATTACTATATTATATAATCACAATCAATAATTTAGGTATATAGGAGGTAGTTAATGATTCATTCTGTATCTAATAAGGAATAACAGTGTCTAAACGAGTATGAGTCTAAAATGGTTCGGGATGTAAATGGACTCCATTGAAATGACCATGCGCAAACAAAATGGGCATGTGTAAACGCAAGGGTGCACGTTATAACCACAACAAGAGGATATGTAGTTTGCAACAACTTATGAGATTTAGGGACTCCATATCAATTTCAATGATGTGAAGGACTCATTTAACAATACTAACCTACGATTCCACTTCACTAAGGGCCCGTTTGGTTGGTTTCCTAAAAACTAAGAAAAGGAAACTGGTACAAGGAAATCAATAAAATAATATTTTTATCCATTTTCATCCCTAAAACTCACTCATAACATCCAATAAAATAATATTTTTATCCTCCAACTCATCTCATTTCATCTCCTTTCTTACCTTTAAGGGCCTGTTTGGTTATTTCCTAAAAAACCAAAAAATAGAAATGAAAATCAAGAAATCTCAAAAAGTACAATTTCACACATTTTCATTCCTAAAACTCACCCACAACATCTAATAAAATATTATTTTTATCCAACAACTCATTCACCATATCTAATAAAATATTATTTTCATCCAACAACTCATTCATCACATCCACCACATCTAATAAAATATTATTTTCATCCACAACATCACTCAACTCATCTCATCTCATATTTAAAAATCACTCACATCATCCAATAAGATTGTGACAACTCATCTCATCTCATTAACATTTCATTTCTTTGTTTTCCTCTCAAAAAGCTAGGAAAACAATTTCCTTAAGTGTGGGTCACATCATCCAATAATATAATGACAACTCATCTCATCTTATCTATTTTCTTATTTTTAATGATGAACCAAACAAAAGAAAACAACCTATTACAAGAAATAGTTTTCTTATAATTCATTTCCTTATTTTTTTTCCGCCAACCAAACAACATCAAAATAAGTTTTCTTAAAAAATCACTCACATCATCCTATAATAAGGTGACAACTCATCTCATCTCATCTCCATTTCTTTGATTTTCTTCTTTTTTTTAGCCAACCAAACAATTCCAAAACCTATTTTTCTTAGAAATAGGTTTCCTTTTCTTTGATTTCCCTCTTTTTTTAGGCAAACAAACAGCCCCTAAAAATAAACCAAACACAAGAGATGCGTCACATCATCCAACTCATCACATCTCATCTTATCTCATTTTTAAAAATCACAAACATCATCCAATAATATTTCTCATTTTTAAAAATCACAAACATCATCCAATAATATTGTGACAACTCATCTCATCTCATTAAACCTTTATTTCCATCCATTTCCTCAAAACCAATAATATTGTGACAACTCATCTCATCTCATTAAACCTTTATTTCCATCCATTTCCTCAAAAAAAAACAAGAAATTGATTTCTTTAAGTATGTGTCACATCATCCAATAATATACCTCGAACTCATCTCATCTCATCTATTTTCTTATTTTTAAAAATGAACCAAACGCAAACAACCTCAAAACATCATCCAATAATATACCTCTAATTCATTTTCTTATTTTTTTTAACCAACCAAAGAACCTCAAAACAAGTTTTTTTTTAAAAATCACTCACATCATCCAATAATAAGGTGACAACTCATCTCATCTCATCTACTATTCCATAGTTTCCTTCTTTTTTAAGCCAACCAAACAACCTCAAAATAATTATTAGGGTCTGTTTGGCTATTTCCCCCCAAAAAAGGAAATGGAAATATCACATTTCAAATGCTTTTATGACATTTCAAGACATTTCACAGTTTTCTTTTCTTTTGTTTGTTTCGCAAAGAAAACCCCCCTTTTTACTGCCAAGTCACACAAAAAACAAAAAAAACCTCCATAGTAACAGTGTTGGACATTTCCATTTCTTTTATTTGTTTGAGAACAAAAAAAATGAAAAGAGAGAAAACCAATTTAAATAATATGTTTTATTCTTCATAACCTCATAAACAGTGCTTTTACTAATTAATAATTCTCAGATGGGACATTTCCAAGTGTTTTCAGCCCATTTTGTTATGAAAACACATTTCTTGAAAATGTGAGGTGGCATCCTACGTGTCACTTTATTTCTTGAAAATTAAAAACGAAACAAACACTTGAAATGGAAACCTCTTGAAAACAAAAACTCATGTGGCATATGGGACATTTCTTGAAAGTTGATGTGACAACACATTTCTCATTTTTTTTTAGCAAACAAACAGAGCCTCATAGGAAATAGATTTTCTATTCTTTGATTTCCCCATTCTTTTTTCGAAACCAACAGCCCCTAAGCGCACGTTAGCACGTGCCCTAACAACTATAAAATCGCGTCCTCCGGCTCTCCCCCTCCTCACCCGCGATTTGAAAATCCCATTTCCCAAACCCCACGACTTTTCCCTGCTCAATCCCAATTCAAAACCCTAGAAAACTTCAATCTTCTCTGTCTTAATCCCCAGATCGATTTCGAGCTCTCTTGCTACGATCTCGAATTCGGTTTCAGCTACGGCATCGATCACCTCTCATTCGACTCTGCAATCACAGATTTCCTCTCTCTACGTCACCGCTGAACTCTCCGACGAGATCGAATCGAGGTGATCCATCGATTCCACCGATGTTTTGGTTTGTAAAATTCTGATCGAGCAGTGTTCACTCTCACTTGTTTTTGTCATTTTCCGCTTCTAGTTTTTCTGCAGAGAGTATCGGGTTCTCTTTGTGGTGAGGAATTTTAGGTCTAATTTCCCTGAAACTGGAGTTCACCACATAAATTTTCGGTATTGTTTTTGTTTTTCTAATTTTTAAAATTATTTTTAGATTCTTTTAATTGGTAATGCAAGTGAATGGATGACTGGACTCCAATATCAAATATTGGAGGTGGGTTTAACTTGATAATTGGAGAACCTCTGTTGAATTCTTTAGGGTATCGGACCAACCCAGATTCAAATCCCACGATCAACGAATTTAAACCGGGTTTTCTAAAAATTGGCGCTGCTGCGTGAGTCCAGGTTCCGGCCTATACAAAGGACGCTTATCCTAGAGGGGCATGTTAGAATATAATATATAGCCCTCAACTCTCACCACAACTTAGGAGTTAATGCTTAGAGAGGCTTAATTTAAGAATGATGTAGTTAAAGTTTGTTTTTTCTTCACATTAAGTGGATAAAATTGTTGCTCATTTGTGTTTCTGTTAACAACGGTATTGAACGTGCTCGAGTGAAGTAGAGGAAGCAGCAATGTGCTTCGAAGTTCCTTGCATTAAAATCCCTTTGGTACAAAGTCTTTAGATAATATGTCTCCTCTCCTTACTATCTTCCTGAATGATCTCAGTCAGAATTTTGATATTGTCACCAGAAATGCTATGCAATAAAGAGAAAACTGGGTTATTGAGCAGGTACCTTTGGGCAATTACATTTTCATGTGCTCTAAATGTATCTGTAAATTTACCGTGGAAAATTTCAAAGTTGAATTTGTTGCTTTTGTAGTTTAGTAGATAGTTCAATACATCTGATTCTTCCTGGGTGCTGGTATTTATCGAGGGTTTTATGAAAATTAGCCTTATTTTTATGTCCCCTAGTTAAAGTTTTTATATGCCTAATATTTGCTAACATGTACGGGGCTGTAAGAATCATGTTGTGCAGTAAAGATCATCTTAATTGTTTATCTATGAAGTTTGATACTTGATAGTTCACTACCTAATAAAATTCAGAACATACTATCAATTGTCCCTGAATTTGTGGTTAACGGCACGGCCTTGGGGATTGAAGGAACTTCATCCATTGAACAGGCATTCAGTTCTTTTCTTCCTAGTGTAGAACTCCAGATGGGGTACATAGAGATGACCAGGTAACCAATGCAAATGAATTTCTCTGATCCACTGATCTTGAAATTTCAGAACATTTCTCAATGAATGCTCATCTGAACTGTGCCTCATGGATGAACTTATATCCCTTGAGTTCGTGTTAGAGATGAACATTATAAATGTCAGCTATAAGATTCTCAACAAAAATTCAGCCATCTGCTCTCTGATGGAGATTGTTTCTTCTATCCTATGGCCACTTTATTTTCAGGAAGGGAAATGCTTGATATCACATTTGTCTATATGTTACTAAGAAGACATTCAAAGATTATGTAGACTCTTTTAAGAGCTTTTACGAATCTGTTGTCAGCAGCGACTGTTTATACGTTCAGTTATCTGTTATTTAATTGATAATTTCTCTACTGTGTGAAGAATCTTAATTTAATTGTTGTAAATAAATTTCTCTCACAAGATCTGGAAATGAAAGCACACAGAATGGCCTGCTTTAAGTTTTATTTTGAGGTAAAGAAACCAATGTAGATGTGTTTTCTTCTCATTGCTCGTGTTGTCCTAACGCTGCTATCACCCCTCATTCCCCTCAACAAAGACAAAAGTGCACGTGCGCACACACACACAAAGAAAGGGAAAAAGGAAAAAAGAAAAAAGAAAAAAAAAGTAAAGTAAAAACAAAAAGAAAATCAGGTAGCAGAACTGCATCCAGAGATGAAACTCTACTGTCAGTCGCCATAAGATTTTAGTATCAGTAAATGACTTAATATTTGTCTAGTTTGTTAATGGACCTCGTTTAGTATCAGACTCTATTGATGTCCAGTATCATGGCACTCAGAAGGGAGAACAGATTTGTGCTTGAAACAAAATTCAACACCATAAAGTTTCTTTCAAAAATTCCTCCAGAAGTATATATTTCTCTTTCCACTTCACTAAAGTCAAACGATCAATTAACATTCATTAAGACAGGGAAACATATAGCATCCAGGTGAAAGAGAGAAAAATCCATTGTGGATGTGTATATCATATTTTTTCCTAACCAATTGCTACTGTCTGTGCAAGTCCTGGATATTCCATCTAGCATACCCAGTTCCTTGCCTGTACAGGTTCCTCTCTGAAGTATGCTGAAAGAGGTGGGAAGAAAAAACTAGTTCTTTGTAGCATTTTTAAGAGTGCGAATTTTTATTACAAGCTGTTGTCTTTCACCTTCCACTTCTGCAAACCTTAAGCTCATCTCTGAGTACCTTTCTTGCATTTCTTTTAGATCTGCTTCCATTGATTCATTTTGTTGTTTCAGTTCTGCCATTTGGGATAGTAACCCAGCTATTTTATATGGATCACCGGGGCAGGAAACTGAAGCCTCTACTTCTGTCTGTGTATTTGCATTGAAATTGCTGCAGATGTTTAAGAGTCCATGAGAATAAGAAAATGACCTAAAAATAAATTCTAAGTCAAAGCATTAGAAAGAAATGCCTAGCCCTCATGTGAACTAAGCTTGCAGTCTTGTAGATGGTTTCTTACGAGGAATAAGATCGTAATTCGTTAATTACTCGAAGTATTACCTTCTGATTCTCTCATCGTGATCTTCATGTGAATAATTTGTGAATTGTTCACCCTGAACCATTTTCTCCAGCAAATAACCCCCGCTGATATTTAGACTCCTTGTGTTATCATTCTGAAACTTCTCGTTAGAATCACTTTCGTCCTGAATCATGTAAAGCATCAGACATAGCTAAAACTATAGAAGGAAATTAAATATTCAATTATGTTGAATCCTTGATGAACTGTGGTAGTGACTGTAGCAAATTAATGCACCAGTTAGTTTGCATTTTGCAACGTCTAATTGTTCACTTCTTAAGTATATATTGTTGATTTTCATGTATGTCTATGACTCTATATTGTGCACATTGAGAAAATTATCCTACAAGTGACAGAAAATGCATATGAAAGGGAAGAATATGTGTCTTCGCATGTGCGTCTGGACGCATCCTTTAGCAGATAAGAATTATGTTACAAGAAAATTAAAGATTTTAGCTCCTTTCAATTTGAAAATTGATCTGCAGGTTTGTGGTTGTGTAGACTATGACTGAGAGGATTATGTTTAAAATATTATTCGATTGTTAGAAGGTATTGCAATTATGAAAACTTTCTTCCATAAGAGTTCCTTTGTCTCTTCTTTCTTCCTTCCATTCAGTGATCTTCAATGTGCAAGTACTTTAAGTTTCTAATAACTATTAAAACTTAAAAGTATTGACTGATAAACAACTGCTTTATGAGATCTTTCTTTTATGTATGAGATATATGAGTAAACATGAAAAATGAATGGATAATTGTTAGACTAGAAATTGTTTAAACAAACTCATTATCTTTAGAAAATAAAGAAAGTTTATTAGTCGCCAAGAGATTAAACTTCTAACCTGTGCCGTTTCAAGTGTCAGAATTGACATTAGTAGATAATGTCCTTACTGGTTTTGTTTCTGAAGCTCCCTGTTCTTGTTGCTCCTCATTTTAAGTGGGTACATTCTTCAGTTTTATTTCTGCCTTAGGATAGCTCTAATCAGTGCAAGTCAGATAAAATTCAGCTCTCACTTGAAACTTGGGATATATGTTCATTTGTGGTAAAAAGTGTTTAATCCAAATTCTTTTTTCTTCGCTGGATTTCTTTTGTAACTGCCATTCATTTATCCAGCTCCTCTTGAGAATGATCATGAAATGGTCAGACAAAAACTCAATTAAACAAACTCATGGATCCACTTATTTAGCAGATGACGGAAAATTAAGAATTGGTCAAGTGCCTAAACTTTTAAAATAGTCCGTAATACCACAATTATTGAATTTATTCCATAATCCTCTCCTAAGTATTAGTGCCAAACAATTAAGGAATAGTTCAATTTTATTTTTCCTTTTCAAGTGCTGGAAACTAGCAAAGAAAATTTTGATTGATTCTAGGCTATGAACCTTGAAGTTGTAAAATGAACAGTCATAAAACGTGAGATTCACTCTTATATATTTGTGGTCAAAAGCATCCTAATCGTCTTATTTGTGCTTTTCAGCATGAAAGCAAACCGATGATATTTGTTTTAATGTAATACACAATTGAATTACCCCCTACCTCTAATTGTTGTCTGTTTGTGTGCGCACATGTTAATGTCGTGTTTGTGCTTTTACACAATACATAGTTAATTTGTCAGGAGAGAGGGCTTACATCAAAAGGTTTATAGTCCTCATGCAAGTCAGCAACTCTTTCAGAGCCATGAGCACCTTGGTAAGGACTTTTGCTTTCGCCTCTAGTATTTATCATTGGGATTCCTTCTGAAACCGTTAGGTTTGACTTTTTGTCTTTGAACCTTTTCTCTATGCTTGCAATATTGTCTGCTTCCTTCCTAAGGCTTCCTCTTAGTAACAGGACTTCTTTCCTCAGGTTCTCCTTTTCTAAGCTATCATCAGGCAACCCATTTTTCAAGTCATTATACTGTGCCGTGAGGGCTTCTACCTTTAAGGTTAGAGTTCTGACTGTGGCTTCTTGATCATCCTTTAAACGCCTCAAGGTATTTAGTTCCTCCAGTGAGCTTTTTGATTCCTCTTTTAACACAGAAAGTTCTTCGACAAGCACATTCCTCTCCAAGTTTCTTTTTTGTAGCATCAGTTCCATGTCTTTTCTTGACGTCCTTATTTCTTGTATCTCAGCTACCAGCTTTTCCTTCTGTTCTATTTCTGCAAGAAGAAGACTTTTCTCTCTTGAGAGCTGCTCCATCTCAGCTATAAGTATTGAATTTTCTTCCCTGAAAGCCTTTTGTCGTGCTTCATCAGATTTCCGTAAATCATCAAGCTCCTTCCTTTTATCTCTAAGTTCAAGATGTAGCTCTTCTGCTTCTTTTGTTTTGAAGTCTACAAGGCTAAGAAGCAGCTGACATTTTACATGATGTTGGCTCTGCAAAGATGAAAGTTCCTCAACATTTTTCTCCAACAGTGCTTCCATACGGCATTTCTCCATACGCAATGCTCTTGATTCCTCTAGTGTGTTCATTACCAGATCCTCATTTGCACAAAATGTGGTTGATATTTGAGATGATAGCCTCTTAAATTCCTCCTGAAGCTGTTTGACAGTGCTAGCATTTTTCCACCTAGTCTTTCTCAATTCTCCCTCTGCCTTTATGGCCCTTTGCTCTTGCTCAACTTTGGCCTGTATTACATTTGCTAGATTAGCTTCATAAGCCTCAGCTTGTTTCTCAAGTTCTTTTTCCAGGGTCTCAATGTGAGACTCAAGATCATTTATGATGGCTAAATGCGCGGAACAATCATACTGCATCCTTAGCTGTTCCCGCAGCTGGGTCTGCTCAAGTCGAGATGAGATGTCATGATTTTCTTGTTTCAAAATCTCATAATCCAATGCAAGCTGTTCTATTTGAATCTCTAGGTCTTCATGGTCTTTCTTATACAATTCTAGTTCACTGTTCAGGTTTAAAATCTTCTGCTCTTGACAATATGCTAGTTTCATATCATTACGCTCCTTAATTAGAATATCCAGTTCATATTGTTCTTCCTCATGGTCTGAAGTAGTTTGAAAGGACTCTGGCTTGACTTCCAAATTCCTCGAATGAGATAAATGATTTTGGCATCCCAGTCCTTGGGAATCCTCATGATCACTGGACTTTTCCATATTTTTCTGTTCCAGCAGTCCCTCAAGATCTCTGACAGCAAATATTAGCTCAGAATTTGATTCCTGTGTCTTCTGCAATTGTAGCTGAAGATTGGAATTCAAGTTTTTCTCATGATCCAACTCTTTTTTCATTTCTTCTAGCATTGACCATGGATCTTTGGCCCCAAACTGCATCATAGCTGAGACATTCTCATCATCAGCTGCTCTTTTCTTGGAGGCCTTAAGTTCATCAACTTCTTTTCTAAGTGCATCTCTTTCCTCTTTTAGGCTACTTAATTCCCTCAAAAAATCTTGTCCTCGCCTGCGCTCCTTCACGACTTGCTTTCGAAGCGTCTGAAGTTCCAGCTCTGATAATTCTAACTGCCTAGCCAAAACATCGCAATCACTTTTCTGTTTCTCAAGAATTCTACCACTCTCTTCTGAACTATTTGTCAATCCAGCAGTACTTCCATTAATTGCTAAAGCCAGAGGCCAACCAATATTTCGAGGAGGAGTACTGCTGCTAAGAGGTGATAGCATGCTTGCATTTCCCTGATGGGCAATATTATTCTTGATTCCATTCCCTTTTGGTGTATGTTGTCCTGAACTGCTTTCTGAACCTGAAACTGATATACCATCCGAGCTGCTAGACTTTCTGAGGTTGCCACTTAAATCGTCATGTAGAGGCATATTTATGGCAGAATGGAACTTAATCAGTGCCTTATTGTTTATGAATGATCCTTCCTGCTAAATATTGAAGATGGTTTGTAATTAGTTCTAGGATTTATATTCAAGTTGCTCAATCTCACCTATTTCAGAATTCTTGTAGAATAGCATATAAGGTATCTATTCTTTGATGCAAATTATATTTGTAGATCATATCAATGTTATCACTAACTGTCACTTATACGATAGCAGTGATGGCCAGACATGTTTTGTTAGAGGATTTGTCATTGTCCGAACGTATTTGTGGTTCTTGTTTACTTTTTCATTCATAGTGCTAATAAAAGAAGTTTCAAGACTGCTTATTTATTCAATAGAGTAAGATATGAGTTTGTTAATTCAGGATGAGCTGTTTAGGGAGCCTTGTTTCTTATTTTTTGCTTGGATTCTGATAGTAATTAACCTAATGCGATAACACTTAGCAGAACTCAATGGAAGAATAGGTTCCTATAGCCAACCCCAAAATTTTGAGATAAAGGGTTTGTTGTCTTTGTCATTGCTGTACCATTTTAATTTTTGGTTCTTTTCTTTTGTATTTGTCTGTTTGGAGGATAAGGAGGATAACGTGTCACGAATGTGATGCTAAGTTGCTAAGGAACTATCACTCATCATCATGGTCGTTGAGTATAAATTTCTCCGTATTGCTGGAGGGTTAAAACTTGAGAGGCACCTCTCCAGTACTACGTGTCTGGAGAATAGCTGTAAAGTTAAACGACATTATTATTAGACATCTACATGATCTGATGTTTGTCGCGGATCAAAATGTTTGGCAATTAGGAAATATGTCCATAGTAAAAGTGCAATGGTATAGATGAGATATGTAAGAAGTCAAAAGTAGCTTGCATTAAGGATAGGAGTTGGTATTATTTTCTGAAATGGTTCCGACATGTGAAATATAATCTCTTGAGTATGCTAGTTGTGATAAATGATTAGAAGATAGGCTTGGACTTGCAGTGAACCTAAACAAGCATGGATTGGGGCAGTCAAAAAGTTATGTTACTTGTTGATGCAACATAGTAGACGGTTCTCAAACAAGTTAGTGAAGTTGAATGAACAAAAGGACTGACCCTGAGACAAGGCATGTTGTTTATATCTTAAATTACTAAAAATGATCCATGATACCATCTGTTCATCAGATTGAATTTACTTGGACCCTCGACCTCAAGCCTATTTCTGATTCATGGTCTTTCTGGCATTTTTTCTCAAGCATATTGATTGGAAGCAAAAAATATGAGATTTAGAATGTGTGATTCTTGTTACGCAACCTACTGAGTATCTGCTATAAGAAGTTAAACAAAGATTTCTATGAATATC
Organism: Asparagus officinalis; assembly: GCF_001876935.1. Taxonomy (NCBI): domain Eukaryota; kingdom Viridiplantae; phylum Streptophyta; class Magnoliopsida; order Asparagales; family Asparagaceae; genus Asparagus; species Asparagus officinalis. The sequence continues at coordinate 66,746,926 of NC_033803.1, read as the reverse complement.
TTATTTGAAAGGTACTCGGCATTACTTCAGCATTTGCACCGCTGGCTGGTATGCTACTTTCTTCAAACTCTGGATCGCTTAACTGGCTCCTCAATGTCCTTCGCTGCTTATTCCCAGTTGCACCTCTGTTTTCAGATGTTTCTATCTGCGTTTCTCCATTTTCAGGAACTTCCCTGAAGATTGAATGAAACAATTAGAATGATCGGCTATTAAAAAAAAATTTAATGGCCATAAACGTAGGCATCTTTGTCCATTGTTATCCTTAGCTAGTAAACATTACCTTCCTTCAGCATCACCCTGCACTCTCTGTATGATAACCTGCCAGTTGAAATTGATAATCAGAAAATGTACAATTTACTCTCAAATGAAGTAGATTTTTGTTGTATTATAATATTAGTTATTTTTATTAATTTTTATATTATGACAATATTGTTTTTTTCTTGCAGGACATAATATCAGTTTCTGGGAGGGATGGAGAGCAGGTGGGCACCTATGATTCCTATTAATGCACATCAATACAGAACATGGGGTTTCAAACGCCATCAATTCAAAAAGGAAATAAAAATAAAAACTCACATGCAGGGTGGCTCGATTGTCTGAATCTTGGAGCTGGAGAGAAACCGAGGTAGGCTTATACACCACCGCGTAATCCGCTAAATTAATGTTGGTTTCTCCTAACACCCCAGATTTCGCCGATCCCTTCAATAAAAAAAAAAATACTAACAAAACTCAATAACCTGTTTCAATCAAAATAAGCCAAATGTTAAATTGCAGAGTGATCCACCATACGTACAGTTGCTGAAACAATAAACTGGTAGATTTTGCTACCGATCTTTCCATTTTTTTGGTCCAGGTTGAGCTTCACGGTCTCATATATTGGATTCAACCAGTGACACTCTCCATTGACAACTGCGGTCTTCTCCGATCTCAGGCTCGGCTTTCCGGCGTCCGCAGGGACCAAAGTTACCACCATTGCCTCCCATCCACCGACAGGCACCTGAGGGAATGGCAAGGTAAATATCCTTTATTCACCAAAGTTACGTATATTATTGAACTATGGGTACCTGGGTTGCTTTGAACTGGAATTTGAACACAGCTTTGATCTTGTTCTTCTCGGCCCTCCATCTCCCTGCCTTGAACATCTCTGAGATCTAACCTTCAGTCCACCATCATTTCCTCCTATACTATTTCCTCGGCATTATAGAGGATAGAGAGCACGAAGGTAGCAGATCTCTCCCTCTCACTGTGGAGAGCAGAGGCAGTGTTTTTAATTAAGAAGCTTCTCTGCAATAATTTGAGCATAAAATAAGACATAATTTTAGATTATTGAAAGATATGGTGGGGTCTGCTGGTGACATTGATATTAAATTTAGGAGTTGGTGGGTTTGCTTGAGAGTCACAGCAAAGGAGAAGGGAAGGGAAGGGAAGGGAAGGGTATTTGGATGCCCTTGGGAATCCCTGTTCCCTTTTGAATTTATATGTTAGCTCGGTTCTGCTGAGGGGGCAAAAAAAATAAAAATAAAAAAAGGGACTAACGTGGCCTCTTGCTTTTGTGCATGTGGGTTTGGGTTCTAGCCCTTTGAACTGATTATTAAAACAACAGGCCATGGATGATGATAATGATGGTGATGATGATCATCATAGCCATTGATACAGTACAACAAAACACGGTTTTGGAGTGGCATTGGGTAGCAAGTTTCCCCTGTATGTGAGTCCTGTGTCGGTTTCTT
>NC_033803.1:66675900-66745186 GCF_001876935.1 Asparagus officinalis | reverse complement strand
AACCTATTCTGATACGGGAGAATTTGCAAAATAGTCGGTTTTGCTAATTATTTAGCAAAATAGACCGTTTAGCTAAATAATTAGCAAAATGGACCTCTTTTGAAAAACAAGACTCAGAAAACATACGGGACTACTAGTCCCGTATGTTTAGAGCTAACTTAATCACAGATTAGTGACTCAGAAAACATACGAGACTAGTAGTCCCGTATGTTTTCTGAGTTCATCTTAATGTTTTGTGAAATTTTCTGAGTTTACTAATCCATGATTAAAACATACGGGACTATTAGTTCCATATGTTTTCTGAGCTGTTTTGCAAAATAGATCTCTTTTTGGCCTGTTGGCTAAAAAAATGTCTATTTTGCTAATTATTTAGCAAAACGGTATATTTTGCTAAATAATTAGCAAAAACAGACTATTATGTAAATTTTCCCATTCTGATACTAAACCCTCAAATATTTGCATTCATAACTTACACCTAAAGTTCATTTCGTTTTTTTAGTGATTTTCACAGTAAATTTATTAAGTTTTTAAATAGGTTAACTTACACTTAAATACCACAAAGTTTTCCGCTATGTTACTTTATATACAACAAATTGTATTTTATAGCAAAAAAAATACCATAAGTTATCTAAAAAATTGTCACATTGGTGGGAAAAAAATTCACATGAATCTTTCTCTATGACACTCGCATGCTAATCTTAGAGCATTATAACTATTAATATTAATTCAACCAAAATTCTTTTTCAAACCTTATCTTAATTCTACTTTAAAAATAGAGTTGGGATATATCTAATGATAAATTTCACAAGTATTAATTATTAGAAGTTATAAAACTCGCATGCTAGCGTCCTATTGGAATATTTAGGTGAAAATTTTCACTTTGGCGTGATTGATTGCACTAACATGCCTATTTTTTAACAACTTATGATATTTTTCTGCATAAACTACAACTTGTGGTACGTGAGTGACAAAATGGGAAAATTTTGTGGCATATAAGTGCAGTTTAGCCTTTTATATACCCTAGTCTCAAAAAGATTTGGAAATTTTGGGGTGTACTTTATAAATATGAAAATGTTGAGGATTTAACATAAAAATATAATAGAATTTGGGTTCTAATATAAAACAAACACCCAAAAACTAATGCTTACACAGGCACATGCCTTCTGAGATCATTGACTTGTTTTACAGCATTAACAAATGTGTTTGATTTGTGCTTGGGATCGAAGCTCATACATCATATATGTTTTTTTTTTTTTTTTTCCTTTTCCTTTTTCCCTTTTCTCTTCTTCCCAAATCAGAGACCACAGGCATAACTACAAGTCTACAAGGCATTCTCAAGTAAGGAAAATTTTGTTTGGTACATGGATGTTGTAGTTACAAGAATCATTATAATTTAACGGGGAAAAAAAAAAGAGGCTAAAAAAGTCGTCAATTACAATATGTGCTTAATGATGAACAATCACCATCTTCGTTTTAGTGCAATTCCATTGAAGAAACCATCATAAATGTATAAGAGATGATTCTCTTCCACTTAATATCACCTAATTTCTCTTGAGTAAATATAAGTTTTTAACTAGTTCATTCTATCCTCATAATGTATTTGAAGTCTTTTTCCAGCAAATATATAAACGCCTCTCATAAAGAACAAAATAATTGACAGGCGGTTCCCAATACATCACACTATGAAAATGACTCTTCAACAATAGGAACCCAATTTTTCTCGGCCATTAAAGAACTCACTACCTTAGAGTCAAGCCTCTAAAATGACATGAGAATTTAATGAGTAAATATCAATATCAGGCCCCATTTACAGCTCATCTTATTATTGTTTTCCCCAATGTCATTCTATGGGTCCTTTTTTCTTTTCTTTTTTTTTTTTCTCTCTCTTTTTATTTTTTATTTTTTTATTTTGGTGTGTGTGTGAGTAGGCGCTTATGAGTTTCACGCATGTAGACTAGGGACCGGACCCAAATCGTAACGGATCGATGAAAGTGTCACAAGAATAGGACAAAGTGACCTATAGTTGTGGATAGGGAAAGCCCTGATACTGGCTGTCACGGAGAACTGCAACTTGAACCGTCTCCGAATTTATGGGTTAAGAGCTTTGTTTGGATGGGCATCCGTTTACGAATGGATATTTCATCTGAAAGTTGGGGAAAATAGTAATAAAACATTTGGTGGCATTTTGTTCTCTTGTTTTAGAAAAGAGCTTACTCAATCTTCATTGTTCTCCGGTAGTTGCCAACAACTTGCTTTCAATAGCAAACTAGTACTCCGATGCACATGATGGGAATACACCATGGAATCGTAGGAGAGCCATGGTTTTTTTTAGGGACCAAAATACAATCATCATGTATCAATCAAAATTGATCAAACATGACAATGTGTAATAAAGTTTCATATATATGAATAGGTGAAAGAAGAATCTAAAATAATAGTTTTTACAAAAAAAAGTTCATTAATATTTAAATTATTTTGAAATATGCACTTATCGTTGAATCAACATGATTCACTCTTCTAAAGTTTTATTTCAAAAGTGCGTCAAAACGTAGTTTATCTTTCCGTAGTCACAAACTATAAATTACAATCCTTTTGAAACCTGCCAAATTGACAATACACTATAAATGTTACCATTAAACTTAAGTCTATGTATTTGCACTTGATTTTGGTAGGTTTTGATGTTGATTTTGGTTAATTTGGTAATTCAACAGTTATCCATCCCTAATTAACCACCCAATTGTGGTTGGCAACTTTAGATATTAAATCTAACAAATAGACTAATTTCAAAATGCTTCACGTACTTGGGAGATAATTTGTAAAATATGAAGAGTTGGGGGACTATTCCAATATTATGGGAGTGACAGATACCAAAAATTCGAGGGACCAGTATGAAAATGAACCATATTAAATATATAAACTAGTCACAGCTGTGTGTACGCGGTAGTGATGGTTTTTTTTTTTTTGTTAATTAATCAAACCCCCGGCTCCACCGTTGCCCCGTTAGCAACCTTAATATTTTTATTTATGTACGTTTTTTTTTTCCAGATAGAATTTTAATTGTTAAGGAAACACAATTGCTGACTAATTTGTACTGAAAAGTTAATTAACCATATGCTGGAAAAAAAAAATTTCGTTTCGTGAAACATACATCTTCCCTCACGAGCCTTCACGTGCAGTCTAAATTAGTTGCTACAGTGAATCAAATTTTTATAGGGGCAAGTTGCCTTTAATAAGTTAATAGTCAAAAGGCCACGAGTCATAATAATCCTTCAAAAGCAGTGGAAAGGCCTTAATCATTACTTATACCTTCTCTATTAATCATACTTAACTAAAATATTAAGATTAAGGCAAGGCAAGTTCACTTGTTACTGGAATCTTACAACAAGAAGCAAAAACGTAAGTAAAGGGTTCATGCACAACATCCCAAGTTATAGCACATAATCTAGATACTTTGCCTAATAAAAAGTCCTTTGTTCTTTAATTTTAAAAGAAAATTTAAATCTCACACCATATTATGGCAGGAAAAAAAAAATAAAGAACAAAAGGGGAGGAACAGATTAGGTGTGAGTTCGGGATTGCTGGAGCTTATATTAAATTGCTTATATAAGTAACTTATAGAAGTAACTTATATAAACTGCTAAAAATAGACGTTTAGTAATCATATGTCCAAAGATGCTCCCAATAGCAGTTAACGTGTTTGGTGAATCTGTGGATAAAAGTCGTTATAAGTGGAAATGACCAAATTAACGTACATAGATTAGCTTGATGTTTATTGGTATTAAAAAATCGTCAAAAAATAATGAGTATATATGATACAGAAATTACAAAATGTAAAAATCACTTTTAAAAACTGCTTATAAAAATTAAGCACCCCTTAAAAGCAAAAGTAATTTCAACAAACATTCAAAAAAAAAAAATTTAAACCAAAAACTATTACTGTTTGTTTCTTTAATAAAAAGCAAAAAATAATCTAAAAAAATTAGCAATACTAAACTTCCTCTAAGAAAAGAATGCTTTATGTTTACATATAACTAAAGAATTAGAGGTGTTGGAGCTAATAATCTCCTTCTTTGGACTATTTTCGGTCTGCCATTGGACTCAAGACAAAAGTGATGTCCAGGTATCTATGTAATATCTAATATATAATGCCTTACATCAGGAATGATGCTCACATGTCATTTTCCTCCGGTTTTGTTTGAAAAGAGTAGTATCTTGGAAATTTTTATTAGTTTAATTGAATTAATTTGACACCTACTCTTTTGAAAGTGTCTTCTTGCTTAAGTTTATGCCAAGACAATGACGCAGCTCACTGTCTAATTACTTTTTCAGCAAGAAAATTAATTAGCCCCAGTACTAATTGAATGAAGCAATTCATTCGACGAAACTAGTCATCCAGAAGTGAGTCTCTCTAGTAATTAACACCCTAACTACCTCCATCATGGTTAATCTACCGGCATTAATTATCAAGCAATTAATGCCTTCCGCTCTTTTTAAAAAAAAAATTTTAATTTAATTTATTTCTCTCCAAAGTCTTATCCTTATCGTGCCTAAATTCTTTACAAACAAATGATTGAAAAGAATTTCCATTAAAAAAGGGCAGCATTATTGGCGCTGTGCGGAGGCTTGAATGCCCCTATTATTGTATGATGTAGTGGAGGATCGATTTCTTGAGAATTTTTTAAATTAATTCTATAACCATCTCTGAATGAGTATAATTTTCAAATTAATTCTATAACCATCTGTGAATGCTATCAATTATTCTACTAGTGAGCATACTGGTCCAAGAACCTTACAACAATGGTATAGTACAATATGTCTTTTTAATCCATTTAAACTTTTTCATTACTTTTAAGAGTGTGTTTAGCAATTCATTAAAAATGGGTCAATGTTGGCTTTAGACCGGGTTTTGAATATAAACAGTTTAGTTATGGACCAGCTACCCCTGATCTACCACTAAACTAGATTAAACTCAAAAACCAAAGTAAAATAAATTGGGTTGTTTTTTGGCCCATTTTTGCCAATTAAAACCCCCTCTAACTTACAGATCAAAATCTGGCGCCCTAGTTTAGAGAATTGACAAATACATACTTAGGGTTAAAAAAAAGGAGTAAGAAATTTGGTAGGTAGCATAGTAGATACCTAGACTTGAGCGTAAATTTGCAACTATAGAAAACATATATATAAAACAAGAGTAATGATAAATATACAAGAGTCATAATGCTTTTGTTCTCTTTCATGTAAAAAAAAGTGGGATCTTTTTTTTTGTAAATTGTGAAAGAATAGTTTGAATTGCTATGAATCCAGCTTCTTTGTATGTAGGAGTACAAGAGTAATACAACTCTTTGCAGTACACTTCAAATTTTCTTAAAAGTAATACACATCAAGGATGTTTTTGCAATAATCATAGTTTTATTTCAACTCGCGCGAGCTTACATTTAAGTGGAGTACATTTGGGGGAACAGGATAACGATTCTCTCCAATTAAGGGCTAATTGGAGAATGTCTAATTATCCTAATCCTTGTCATATGTTCCAATTTCAAGAGATAGGTTAATGCCACGTAGGGTTTTTCACTTATGTTGAAAACCGCTAGGGATTCGGATACCTTCCATTATAAAAAAAATAGTGGAGGGCAACTACTTGATCCTAACTCTTGATTATCTAGTTATGATATTTTCTTTGAGTGCAAATTAAGAATAAGTATAAGACACACAGTACCGTGAGTGTTAGATTTAAAATATAGCACAATCACTTATTAGATAATCTTAAGTTAAGATTAACAGTAGTGATCCATTCACTAATTTTTTATAGTGAGGAGGATGCAAATTCAAACCACCAGTGTCTTCAAACCCAATACAGTACGAATCAATATTTGTGATTATAAAAATTTTACAAAGCATCATCTCATCCCAGGAAGGACATATCTCTTCCTTCCTTAATACCTAACAAACTTTAAGCATAGATTTGGATTGCGACATGCACCATGTTCTCCTTTCTACCTATGTTTTTCTAGAGACGCTATATGATTTTTTTTTTTTCATGACAACTCCCCTAGAATTTGTGAATTTAATAATAACACTATTATTATCATCTGAAAGCGAAGGAATTCTTTTTGTTAAAAAGAGGATAACATTACTGATACGATGCGGATCCGACGGGATACACCCGAACCCGTTTACATCAGAGCGCATCAACTTGATTTGTGAGGTGCCATTATCATTCAGGGGTTTGTCAATTTAGGAGCCCAATGGGCCTAAAAGAAACAATACCGACTGGATGATGGCACACAAAATACCCCGGCCTATTAATTTGGAGTCCATATAGGTCACCCACCTTACTCTTTATACAGGAGATAAAAAGTAATGAGACCGCGTCTCAAATGGAAAAGGTAAAAATTAAAATTAAAATAAAATTATATGTATAAAATCATATAGGACAGAGTCTATAGATGTCCTAATATTAATTTAAATGGTTAATTGCACAAAGATCTCTCGTATTAGGACACTTATTTTTCCTTAAGGTCCCATTAGCAAAGAGTTAAGAAAAATGGGTTAAAGAGAATGATTAATGTACTTAGCCCATTCGGTAATCTGAATAACTAAATTATTAACTCATTAAATAAGTTTTATTTTAGCCATTGTGATCAGTTATAGTGTTTGGGAATAACAATGATTTTAACTATTTTTTTTTATAATTAGAAGGGTTAACTCTTAATCCTTCTAAATAGGAGTATTAGTAAATCCCTCATTTTGAGGAGTTAACTTATTTTAATCCCTCTAGAGGGATTAGCTTAATCCTTCTATATTTTTTATGTTTGGCAAATTATGGAGGGTTAACTCACTTTAATCCTTGTATAGATTTTTTATGTTTGGCGGGTTAAGAAGGGGTTGAGTCTCCTTAACCCCTTACTTAACCATTTGCCAAACGTTACCTAAGTGATTTTTTTTTTGACTCTTTTCCTGTTACGGAATGACTGCTATTGGTATTTTCAGCAAATAAAGCTCTTGTCAAAAAGGGTAAGAGAAAGCTTTTTTCCCCCAACAAATGGACACCAACTTTATTACTTCAAGAACCAAATACTAGAAAGGTGATATTGCAAATGGAATTTCATGATTTTGAGTGATGCAGCCCGAATTTTGGTTTGTCTGGTTGACTCTATTTGTCGATCCCGGATGGAAAACATATGGTCCTCTCTTAGCGGTCAAGGCAATGTATTTTGGATATAGGTTGGATAGGTGTTAACTCTTGCTAAATTTAGTTTCTTTCCGCGCGCTTTAGTTTTTATAATTTCTGGAGCTTTTTTTTTTATTTTCTTTGTAATAGTTAAATTTAAAACAATTACTTTTGGAAGTTGTTAAATTCGACTGGAAGTTTCACATTGAACAGTACCAAAGACCCTGCCATTAACATAATAGCATGTTCCAAATGAAAATGTGTTGACAATGGTTCAACATTGGTTAAACGTTCATATTCGTTCAATTATTGAAAAGTTATCAATTTGATTCGTTATTAAAAAGTATGAAATACGAGTTTATGAATGGATTTATGAATGGTTATGAATGGAGGCCCTAAGATCAATTATGCATGAAGGAAAGCCAACTTCATGATTCTCAAAATAAATAAATAAAAAATAAAAAATTATCAACTAGATGAGCATTTGATAATTGACATAAGGTATGAAGTGATTCCATTCCGAGAAAACCAGCTGTCTTGCACAGTTATTAGATTAAGAACATACATCCAATGCCACTTGGTTCAAAACTTTACTACTTTCAGGTAAGTTTAGAATACAGAGATTTTGAATATGAGTGTATTTATTCAAAATTACTCACTTTTTTATCATGATGATCTCACTGTTTGTTGGGTTGTCATTCGTTTCCCACTATTATGCCGTGTCACTGCATTCTTGTTTTTATGGAAAGGAAAATCAATCAATCAATCAAGTAGAGGACTAAGGGTACCTCATGAAGCTCATAAAATAATAGTTTTATTTCGATGCCAAAATGGATGAAGAAAATGGTGAACAAATCGAAACTAAAGCGAGTCTCAAATGCAGTTTTGATTGAAGTCCAAATGTATCTAGAAAGCATAGTACTACCTTCATATGAAGAAAGTAGCCTGCAACTACCATGTTCTATTTACTGTGGCAAGAGATATATTAACTCCTCATGCTTTCATAGTCGCATTAGAATGTGCCTTTTCAACAAGTGTGTTAGTCATTTCTGAATGGAGAACAAAACTTACAGCAGCACACATGGAGATGTGTGTGCGCTTAAAGGACTAGCTCGATACAAAAGCACAGTCAAGAGGATAGTAAACAAGACATTTCCTTAAAAATTTTGACGAATATAACTTAGAGGAATTCAACTCCTTAAACATTAATGGTTAACATATTTTTTTTCTTTTTTTCTTGTATTTGTAATTTAAATTTAAACTAAAAGAAAGTTATTAAATTCTCATGGACGTAGGTCTTTCTTTGAAGTCTGAATCACATATTCCTTTGTGTTTGCGATGTTTTTGTTAGCCTTCTTGTTTTGATGATGTTTAGCAAACAATTTACATCTAATGTTGTTTGTCTAGTGTTTGTGTTTTCGTATTTATTCTAGGCAAATAACGAGTTGGAGGTTGGATGGATTGCGCCATAACGACGATATCAAATGGAGGTTGGCGGAATAGTGGAGTGGAGCTTATGCAATTCAAGTTCAAGATCCAAGTTCAGCTTCATCCGCATAGTGTACCAAGTCAAGCTTATTGAAGATCAAGATCGGCTTGGGTAATCTAGTTTAGGTTTTATATTATGTGTGTTAGATACTCTAAGCTCAATATCATATACACACACATTTTATTGGTTTCCTTGTATATATATGTAGTCATATATATATACAACACAAGTTTTGGTTTTCATATTTATAAATATGAAATTACATATTTCATATTTATTATTGTGATTTGGTTTATCTACTTAGATATGAAACAAGTATATTTTCATATACATACTCATATGTTTTATTTTCTATTGTATTTGTAAAAATATTGTATTCTTAGTTTTTGGACTTAATAATAATCATATACATATTTTATTAAGTCTACATAATCATTGTGCAAAGTTTCAAAACATGGTTTAGCCTAAATGTCAAAATTCATATGTTTGCATTTTCGTGTTTTGGACTATTTTGCAAAATGGTGATATTTCTCATTTTGTAGCATGTGTATTATCATGTCTATAATCATTTCCCAAAGTTTTTTAATTTTTAGAATTTATTTGATATTTTTAAACAGTGTTTTAAAATCAGTAAACTGTTTTCAAACCTGAATATTTCATATATCAGTTCACGGTCGACCGTCACGGTCGAACGTGATTGAGTCTTTTGCATAGTGGGCAGCAGAAACTTTCACGGTCAACCGCCACGGTCGACCGTCAAGCTGAATTTCTCACGGTCGACCACCGCGGTCGACCGTCGAACTCTCTAGAAGTTTTTCTTTTGTTTTTTGTTCTTCGCGGTCGACCGTCGCGGTCGACCGTCGATTTGACCGTTGGACTCTAACGGCTAGTTCTCCAGAGCCGTTGCTGAGTTGGTTTTTTGGTCTTTTCTTGGTTTTCTCTTGGCTTTGGGGTTTCATATAAATACCCCTTTATACCTTAGTTTTCATAAATAGTCCAAGAGGTTTAACAAAGTTTTTAATCAAGGGTTTAAGTTTGTTTAAAGTGTGTTTATAAGCTTTTAAGCATTTGAGTGTTTTGGTTTTGTGAATCAATTCCACAAGAGCTTGAGGAGATCATCTATTGAAGTTTGAGCTTCCAACTATTCTCCCTCCACCTCTTGATCTATCGAGAAGTTTTCTAAACTCTTATCTAGCTTTACATTTGCTTAATTATTTGATTATCATTCTTTAAAGCTAGTTTTTATATTGAGTTTAGATTTGATTATATTATCTCATTGTTACACATACCCACATTGAGCTTATTGTATTTTCATACATAGTATATTTGGGTTGGTGAGAGTTGTAACAATTGAGTGTGAGCTTTCATTGTGTTCTCATCCATATAGAGAACAATTACTTGTTATATTTGTGCTTATTGTGAGATACACTTTGTAATACACTTGTACACCGAGAGAAGTGTGTGGCGAGAGTCGGGGATAGTCCCAAGAGGAGTGGCGTCGGTTGACGAACCTAGAGAGAGGTTGTAACCGAGCACTTGAGGGAAACACGTCTAGTTCAACACTTGTGAGGGTGTAGAGTGGGATTGCAAGAGTGTGTTGTTGTGAAGTTTTCGGTGAATGTAATGACCGTAAATTTCTAATACGGGTTTAAATAATTTTCTGATATTTAAATATTAAATATTATTTTCCTAAAAGAGTATTTGTATTTTCCCCAATTTCTCTAGAATTTTCTACGATTTAAAAATACGGTATTATGTTATTTTAATATTTTTACTAATTATAAATTTAATTGTTTTGGTGAAATTTTAAATAAATAGTTAATTTTTCAGCATTGTTATTGTTATTGTTATTATTATTTTGACCATAAATTTTAATATTTATTTTGAATAAATTTTATGATTTTTTAAATTATTTAAGGGGGTATTTTTCGCTGTGTTTTTCCTCCCACCGGTGTTCACTCTGTATATCTCTCCCCAATTCACGCAAATCCCTCCGCCTCGTGTTTTCCCCCAGCCCTCAACCCACGTCCTCCCAACCACTCTATCCCGCAAAGTCTTCCTCATTAATTTCTCCGCCGTTTTTACTCTCTCTCCAATCCCACACTCAATCTACCTCTCTCTCTGACACTCTCTCTCAATATAATTCACTCTCCTTATTTTAATCCAACAAATCTCTCTCAATCTGTCGTTTTTTCTCTCCCTCACACTCAATCACCATCACTCACTCTCTCTTCTTATTATATTCATCACTCTCTCTCTCCTCTTTTAAAACCCAAGAAACCACCACCCCCACGAATACAACTCCCCTCTCTCTCTCCTTCGTTTTTCTCCTTCAACAATCCAGCGCCTCCGCCCCGACGAGCCGCCTCTTGCAGCCTCCGCCCAACTCCGTTATTTTAATCCAACAAATCTCTCTCAATCTGTCGTTTTTTCTCTCCCTCACACTCAATCACCATCACTCACTCTCTCTTCTTATTATATGCATCACTCTCTCTCTCCTCTTTTAAAACCCAAGAAACCACCACCCCCACGAATACAACTCCCCTCTCTCTCTCCTTCGTTTTTCTCCTTCAACAATCCAGCGCCTCCGCCCCGACGAGCCGCCTCTTGCAGCCTCCGCCCAACTCCGCACTGCTCCTTCAGCCCCTCGCCCAGCGCCGCTCCGGCCTCCGACGTCGACCCCTGAGCTGACCGCCGCCGCCTCCCTCTGAAACCCCGACTCCCTCTCTTCGTTCTTCACCTCCAGCGCCTCCACGACCGCCCAAACCCGCCGTGAGCTCCTCGTCATTGCTCGAACTCCATCGCCGCCTCGCCGAGATTCCTCAACCGCCGACGTCGTTGTTCAGATCCTCGTCACCACCTCCAGAACCTCCCCTTCGCTGTCCAGACCCGTGTCGACACCCTCGTCAGCCCCAACTCAGATCCGCGAGCCATAGTCCCGTTCGTCAACGCCGATTTGTTCGACACAACTCGAGGCAAGATCTCGCATCCATCTTGTTCTTAAATAATGAATAATATCGTGTTATTATGATGATTAGATACAAATAAATTATTTTGTGGCAATATTGTTGTTAGTATGATGATTGAATATGTTTAAATTATTATTGTGGTTAATACGTATTTTTGAATATCTGCGTGGAATGATGATTGCGAGCGCACCGTGAAAATTAGACTAATAATGTTGTCAATTGTATTTTTAAGAATTCCGGACATGAAATGACCAGTTATGTGCTAAATTAGAATTTATAAAATTTTTATCGAAAAGAAATTAGTTAAGGAAATTTTTATAATAGAAGAATATTACTTTTCATGCCGAAAGGGAATTTTTATGTTATATTATATAAATCTTTTTAATTTTAAATTAGTTATAATGAGAAATAGTTTTAAAGAATAATTTTTGGAAAAAGAATATTATTATTTATGATAGTATGGTTGTTCGTCGTAGAACGCGACATTTTATGTACAAAATGACATCGGTTTCTAGATTTCTTTTTACTGTATTATTATATTAGAGAATACGTAAGTACGAATAAATTGTATGAGAAATTCGGACATCCAGCGGTAAGATAATAATAAAGTCCACTCATGTATTATATTCATGCTGTATCTTGTTTATGCATTTCATGTTCATTACAGTTCTCTTTTCTGCTACATAAACCTGTATAATCATGTTTAACATAATATACTATATTCATGATCTGTTGATGTGTTGAGAACCTTAGTAGTTCATGACTTAGTGGCCTCGTGCGTCATGAACAGACTTAGTGACATGTGTGAGTGCGTTGACTGAGTTAGGTGGTGAACCCGAGTTTCAGTGAAGATTATGGTTGACTGAGAAAAACGAAAAGAGTTGGGTTGGGAAAGTCTTAGTTCGCATGATCGAATGTGATTGTTGACTTAACTTCCAGGCCGCACCAGAGACCTGTTTCGTCCTGGGGTTGGTTTGATGGACCAAGTGACCTGTTTCGCCACTTGGATCCGTGACCTGTTTCGTCACCTGAGCTTTGCCTGAGTCCGGACCGGGCAGAGATCGGATTACGTGTGGTCCTCTAGCCGCCTGTTTCGTGGGATTGGATGCACGTAGGGGATGGTGAACAGTCAGTCTTCCGGTAATGCGAACTTGGACCTATTTGAGAGATGGACCAGTGAGTCTTAGGATGATTAGTATTCGACCCAGTTACCGTTTCCACACAGCTGTATGTTATCATTAGATTTCCAGTTACATGTATCATTGTCCTTCATATTAGTATTATTACTGTCATAGCATGGGTCATACGACCGTTTTATTTGTTCATGTGAGATCTTGCCGTGTGCCATACACGCTGACGTACACCTGTTTTTCTCTGGTGTGCGTCAGACTTAGGAGACGAACAGGTTCAGTTCGATGATGCAGCCGAGCCGGAGTATACCCAGCCGGAGTGTCCTCTCGATAGAGTGGAAGAACAAACTGAAGCCTAGACGTGTTTTTCTTTTATGTAGTAGTGGATGAACATTAGAACTCGTTATCGTTTTATTTCTTTAGTTAATGTTGGACCTTCGTATTTTGGCAGTACTTCTTTATTATGGACTATATATTTTTATTTCTACCTAGACTTGTTTTGTAATAAGGGTATGTTGAACCCATATTTTATGTCTGGGATGATCTGTTGATGATATGTTTATTTCTTCTTCTGGGTTGTCTTTATATTCTTACTATTATGATCGGGGACCTGTGATTGAGATTTGTATATTTAACGCTTAGCGTATTGGATTGAGAAAAAAAGGAAAAAAAAATGATAGTATATATTTCTTCTCAATCTAATACGTCGCGGGCTTGTTCACGTTCCGATTCCCTGTGTTTTGGGAAGCGGGGCGTGACAGGTTTTGGTGGTGGCCCATGCAGGTCCCGGTCCCGAGTTCCCACTAGTAAGAATGTATTGGACGATTCAAATACATATCATTTTCCATCCGTAAGACTACAATTAAGTTCTTATATTATTATCTTAATAACTATGTTTTAGTTCCTATTTTCCAAATATATTGTTTGATTTTAACCTTAATTTTCCTTTTGATCCTCGTTCCCTTCAGAACTATGGTGGGCACTCGTAGTAATGGTAACCCATCCAATGGCAGCGGTCAGATGCCTGAAGCAGATCCGCAGCAGCTTTTAGCGATGATTCAAGGGCTGGTAACGAACCAGCAATTCTTAGCTGGGCATTTGCAGCAGGAGCCTCAGCACCAGCATCCACCTCGCCCAGAGCCTGGTGTTAGAGAGTTTCGATATATGCGGCCTCCTTCTTTCTCCGGTGCCGAAGGATCTCTAGCAGCAGAGGAGTTCCTCAAGGTCACGGAGACTATCCTTACGGTGACTCGTATTCCCCCTGCAGAGTGGGTAGATCTCATGGATGTTCAGCTCACGGATACAGCTAGAATCTGGTGGGCTGCTGAGAAGACACACCTAGAGAGGCCGATTCTGTGGGAAACGTTCACGGATCGCTTCAATAGGAAGTATTTTCCTCAGTCGGCCCGAGATGAGCTCCTGCGTAGATTTGTCGAGCTCAAGCAAGGGGGTCGATCAGTCGACGAGTACGAGGCTGAGTTTTCTTCTTTGAGCCGATATGCTCCCCACTTGGTTACAGACCCTACGATTAGGAGGCATCAGTTTCAAAAGGGTCTGGACAAGTACATTAGGATGGCTCTTGCAGGTAGAGCTTTGGCGACCCATGATGCGGTGTTGGATGCAGCACGGGAGATTGAGAGCGTGCATAAGGAGCCTGAAGACTCACACGTGATTCAGAGCAGGACAGTTGGAACTGTCCGCAGCGGCAGCCGGCCAGTTTGCCCCCACCTCCAGTTCGAGCAGCTCTCCCAGCTCCACCTCGGCCAGCCCCGGCAGCACAGCCTCAGCACAAATCCTATCCTCGAGCTGGGCCTCTCCCTCCACAGCAGCAGCTTTATCAGGAAACACACAGGCAGCAACCTCAGCGACAGATGTTCATGATGTCAGCCGTAGAAGCTGAGGCGAACGACCAAGTTATCACTGGTAAGAATGGTTTACTCTAAGTTTTATTTGCTTATGAACTTATTAGCATTACTAGATAATATCATGGTAGGATTGTTTATGAATACTAAGTTAGTTGCATTTACATCCTACTAAATAGGCAAGGTTCTTGTTTCTTCCGTACCTGCTTTATCGCTCTTTGATTCTGGAGCCTCCCATTGTTTCTTGTCTCGTCGCTTTGCGAAGTATTCGAGATACCGGATCACCCGAGATTTGAGTTCACTAGTGGTAGCACATCGGTCGGACCTGTGGAGTTCAGAGCTAGACCGAAGAAGGTGACGTTAGCTGCGATGCAAGTGGAATCCGAGATGCCAATTGTAGTTCGAGAATTTGAAGATGTGTTTCCCGACGACATTTACGGATTGCCACCGGATCAAGCAATTGAGTTTTCCATAGAATTGAAGCCTGGAGTTGCTCCGATCTCCAAGACCCCTTATCGTATGCCTCCGGCTGAGTTGACCGAGCTTCGGACTCAGTTGGACGATCTTTTGCAGAGAGGGTTGATTCGACCTAGTGTATCGGCATGGGGAGCACCTGTATTACTTGTAGGGAAGAAGGATGGATCCAAACGGATGTGCATCGACTATCGAGAGTTGAATGCGGTAACAGTGAAGAATAAGTATCCACTTCCCCGTATCGATGATATCTTCGATCAATTGGGAGGATCGAGAGTATTTTCTAAGCTGGATTTGAGGAGCGGATATCACCAGGTGAAGGTTAAGGATTCTGATGTCCCCAAGACTGCGTTTCGGACGAGATATGGACATTATGAATTCTTAGTGATGCCGTTTGGTGTGACTAATGCACCGGCGACATTCATGAACCTGATGAATCTGGTATTCTATGAGGTGCTGGACAAGTTTGTGGAGGTCTTTATTGATGATATCTTGGTGTACTCTAAGAGTGAAGCGGAGCATGTGGAGCACTTGCGGTACGTGTTGAAGACCTTGAGAGAGCATCAACTATTTGCCAAGTATAGTAAGTGTCAGTTCTGGCTGGATCGTATTGCGTTTCTAGGACACGTGGTGTCAGAAGACGGCATATCAGTGGATCCGGAGAAGGTATCTGCAGTGAAGGATTGGCCTACCCCTAAGTCGGTGTCTGATATTAAGAGCTTCCTGGGATTAGCTGGTTACTACCGTCGCTTCATCAGAGATTTTTCGAAGATTTCGGAGCCGATGACACGACTTACGAGGAAGGATATTAAGTTTGTCTGGTCCGACGCTTGTGAGCAGGCGTTTGAGGAGTTG
The DNA here is from genome assembly GCF_001876935.1 of Asparagus officinalis. NCBI lineage: Eukaryota > Viridiplantae > Streptophyta > Magnoliopsida > Asparagales > Asparagaceae > Asparagus > Asparagus officinalis. Next base: position 66,729,236 of record NC_033803.1, on the reverse strand, counting down.
AAGTCTCGACTGATTTCAGCCCCGGTCTTGACAATACCAGATAAGAGTGGGAACTTTGAGGTGTTCTGCGACGCATCAGGTAGAGGATTGGGATGCGTTCTTTAGCAGGATGGTCATGTGGTGGCATATGCTTCTCGACAGTTGAAGAAACATGAGCAGAATTATCCTACCCATGACTTGGAGTTGGCTGCTGTGATTTTTGCCCTTAAGCTTTGGAGGCATTATCTGTTAGGAGAGCAAGTGAAGGTGTTCACTGACCACAAGAGCTTGAAGTACATATTTACTCAGAAGGAGCTCAACATGAGGCAACGCCGATGGTTAGAGTTGATGGCGGATTACGACATTGATCTTCAGTATCACCCTGGTAAGGTCAACGTAGTACCAGATGCATTGAGCCGATTGCCGACGATCATGACCCTCACGGCTCAGTGGAGACTCCAGCAGGAAATGAGGGATATGAGTATAGAAGTTCTTCTTCCAGGAGTCACCGCTTCTTTGATGAATCTTCAGATTCAATCAACACTGATCGAGCGAATCAAGGCAGCTCAAGCAGGTGACCCATTTCTTCAGAAGTACAGAGAGTTAGCAGTGGCTGGTCTACGACCGGAATTTGTTATTTATGAAGACGGATCCTTACGATTTGGGAGTCGTATCTGCGTACCAGGAGGAGATGTTCGAGAGGAGTTATTACGGGAAGCTCACAGCTCACCGTATTCTATTCACCCTGGAGGTACGAAGATGTATAAGGATCTGAAGCTAAACTTTTGGTGGCGTGGTATGAAGAGAGATGTGGCTCGTAGTGTGGCTAAGTGCCTTATATGTCAGCAGGTGAAGGCAGAGCATCAGCGCATCGCAGGTCTTTTGCAGCCATTGCCTATTCCGGAATGGAAGTGGCAGCATGTCACCATGGACTTCGTTACTAGCTTACCTCGGAGCACTAGACAAAATGACGCTGTTTGGGTGATCGTAGATCGATTAACCAAATCGGCTCACTTCATTCCTTTCCGAGTGGGACAGTCGACGGAGCATCTTGCTCAGAGATACATGGAGGAGATCGTGCGATTGCACGGAGTTCCAGTGTGCATCGTTTCGGATCGCGATACCCGATTTACCTCAGAGTTCTGGAAGAGTTTGCAGGCGAGTCTTGGGACCAGTCTCAGTTTCAGCACAGCTTATCATCCCCAGACCGATGGACAGTCAGAGAGGACCATTCAGATTTTGGAGGATATGCTTAGAGCTTGTATGCTTGACTTTCACGGGTCGTGGGAAGATCACTTGCATTTGGTGGAGTTTGCATACAACAATAGTTTCCAGGCTAGTATTGGAATGGCCCCTTTTGCAGCACTATATGGCAGGAAGTGCCGCTCTCCTTTGAGTTGGGACGATGTTGGTGAACGGGAGATTTTTGGACCAGAGTTGATTGAGAGATCAGTTGATGCAGTCAGGATTATTCGGGAGCGACTTCGCATAGCACAGGACAGATTCAAGCATTGGGCAGATGCGAAGCGCCGGAATTTAGAGTTTCAGCCAGGAGATCATGTATTCCTGAAGATTTCCCCCAACCGAGGCACCATTCGCTTTGGAAGGCGTGGGAAGTTGAGTCCGCGATATGTGGCACCTTTCGACGTATTAGAGAGAGTTGGAAAAGTGGCGTACCGACTTGCATTACCACCCGCCCTGGCTGGAGTGCATGACATATTCCACATTTCTCAGTTGCGAAACGAGTCATGTCGTAGATTTCTCGGAGATTGAGGTGCGATCTGATTTGACATACGAAAAGCAGCCTGTGGCGATTTTAGACCGAAGGGAGAAGACCCTCCGGAATAAGACCGTTTTGCTTGTCCGTGTGATGTGGCACCCAGATTCTCCTGGAGAGTCGACTTGGGAAACTGAGTCTGAGATGCGACAGCGATACCCTCATTTATTTCCTGAATCTTAGCTGTCTTGTCTTGTATCTTATTCTGAAACGTCTTGTATGACTTTTCCTATTTATGGATATGCAATATATTTTGAACTTATATGAGTTGAATGAATCTATCTTTATATTTTATCCTTGTTATTTTAATTCCGAGGGCGGAATTTGTTTTAAGAGGGGTAGGATGTAAGGATCGTAAAATTTTGATATTAATTAAAATAATTATCTAGTATTTTAAAATATTTAAATATGATTTTTAAATCTTTTCCCTGCCTCCGACCGCCCTGTTCGCAACAGCCGCGACCACCCTCGCCCCCTTGACCTCCTCCACCTCCTTCTCGAGCCCACCCGCCAGCCAAGCTCCGCCGCGAGCTCCGCCTGAGACGAGCGCACCCCAGCGACGTCCGCTCCAGCCGCTCACCCCCAGCTCCTCCTCCAAGAGTCGCACCACCACTGCTCCTTCAGCCCCTCGCCCAGCGCCGCTCCGGCCTCCGACGTCGACCCCTGAGCTGACCGCCGCCGCCTCCCTCTGAAACCCCGACTCCCTCTCTTCGTTCTTCACCTCCAGCGCCTCCACGACCGCCCAAACCCGCCGTGAGCTCCTCGTCATTGCTCGAACTCCATCGCCGCCTCGCCGAGATTCCTCAACCGCCGACGTCGTTGTTCAGATCCTCGTCACCACCTCCAGAACCTCCCCTTCGCTGTCCAGACCCGTGTCGACACCCTCGTCAGCCCCAACTCAGATCCGCGAGCCATAGTCCCGTTCGTCAACGCCGATTTGTTCGACACAACTCGAGGCAAGATCTCGCATCCATCTTGTTCTTAAATAATGAATAATATCGTGTTATTATGATGATTAGATACAAATAAATTATTTTGTGGCAATATTGTTGTTAGTATGATGATTGAATATGTTTAAATTATTATTGTGGTTAATACGTATTTTTGAATATCTGCGTGGAATGATGATTGCGAGCGCACCGTGAAAATTAGACTAATAATGTTGTTAATTACATTTTTAAGAATTCCGGACATGAAATGACCAGTTATGTGCTAAATTAGAATTTATGGAATTTTTATCGAAAAGAAATTAGTTAGGGAAATTTATATAATAGAAGAATATTATTTTTCATGCCGAAAGGAATTTTTATGTTATATTATATAAATCTTTTTAATTTTAAATTAGTTATAATGAGAAATAGTTTTAAAGAATAATTTTTGAAAAAAGGAATATTATTATTTATGATAGTATGACTGATCGCCGTAGAGCGGGACATTTCATGTGCAAAACGACATCGGTTTCTAGTTTTCTTTTTACTGTATTATTATATTAGAGAATACGTAAGTACAGATATTTTGTATGAGAAGTTCGGACATCCTAGCGGTAAGATAATAATGAAGCCCACTCATGCATTATTCATGCTTAGATATTTCATGTTCATTATAGTTCTCATTTCTGCTTTATAAAATTATTTAATCATGTTTAACATGCCATTTTGTTTATGCATTTCATGATCATTATAGTTCTCATTTCTGCTTCATAAACCTGTTTAATCATGTTTAACCCGTCATACTATATTCATGATCTGTTGACGTGTTGAGAACCTTAGTAGTTCATGATTTAGTAGCCTTGTGCGTCATGAACAGACTTAGTGACATGCGTGAGTTTAGGTGGTGAACCCGAGTTTTCAAATGAGATTATGATTAACTTAGAAAAACGAGAAGAGTTGGGATGGGAAAGTCCTTGTTCATGTGATCGGATATAGCTGTTGATGTATCTTCCAGACTCCCCCATGATCCAGTGTAGCTTGGGGTTAGTTTGTTGGGTCAAAGTGAAGCCAGTGTAGTCACTTTGGTCCGTGAATTGGATATTCACCCGGGTTTAACTTGAGTTCGAACCAGGTTGAAAACGGATTACGTGTAGCCCTCTGACCGATCCAGTGTAGCGGCGTATTGGGTACACGTAGAGGATTTGTGAACAGTCAGATATCCGGTGATATGAGTGATGACTTTGTGTGAGAATTGACCAGTGACTTGTTATAGGATGGATTAGTCGTAGGAATTAGATTACCATTTGACTTGAGTATCTCTGTTCGTTCTGATAGTAGCAAATGTTCACTTAAATTGCTAGAATTACAGAATCATATTCCATTATTACTATTATCATAGTATGGGTCGCTAGACCGTTTTATCTGTACATGTGAGATCTTGCCGTGTGCCATGCACCCTGACGTACACCTGTTTTCTCTGGTGTGCGTCAGACTTAGGAGACGAACAGGTTCAGTTCGATGATGCAGCCGAGCCGGAGTATACCCAGCCGGAGTGTCCTCCCGATAGAGTGGAAGAACAAACTGAAGCCTAGACGTGTTTTTCTTTTATGTAGTAGTGGATGAACATTAGAACTCGTTATCGTTTTATTTCTTTAGTTAATGTTGGACCTTCGTATTTTGGCAGTACTTCTTTATTATGGACTATATATTTTTATTTCTACCTAGACTTGTTTTGTAATAAGGGTATGTTGAACCCATATTTTATGTCTGGGATGATCTGTTGATGATATGTTTATTTCTTCTTCTGGGTTGTCTTTATATTCTTACTATTATGATCGGGGACCTGTGATTGAGATTTGTATATTTAACGCTTAGCGTATTGGATTGAGAAAAAAAAGAAAAAAAAATGATAGTATATATTTCTTCTCAATCTAATACGTCGCGGGCTTGTTCACGTTCCGATTCCCTGTGTTTTGGAAAGCGGGGCGTGACAATTGGACTACTCTTCAAAAACATCTTTAGAATCGATGTGTCAGGGGGATTTTATGAGAAAAAACGCAGATGAAGCTTGGGAATTTCTAGAGAGTTTATCCGAGAAAACAATGCAGTGGGAACACTGTGATGACAGGGTTTCATCTGTTCCACAGTCTAAGTCTAGTGGTCTTTCCCTGGAGTCAAACATTGCGTCTGAAGTGAAGATGGCGACGATTCTGCGGAGGTTAGAAGCCTTAGAAGTTAAGGAACGAGCTTCGGCTCAAATCAATCATATTTCTGCCCCGGGATGTCATAACTGTCAGTCTTCTATCCATGTTTCAGAGGAATGCCCTCTCCTAGGAAACAACCACGCTTTAGAACAGATGAACGCTGCATTCCAGCATCCCAGAAACGATCCATTTTCTCCAACCTACAATTCAGGTTAGAGAAATCATCCTAACTTTGCTTGGAACCAAGGAAACTCTCCCGGAAATCAAAACTTCATTCCCGCGTCAAACCCACAATTCCCGAGGGGAAACTCTATCCTGTTCAATGCACCGAACAATTTTTCTAACCCACCTTTTCCAAACCAACATCCTCATCCTCACCAGCCTACAAATCCTTCAAATTCCGATCATGACAAACGTTTGAGTGTCTTAGAAAAGGGTTTAGAAGCTATGATCAAAGCTTCTACACAAACTACCAACATGTTGACCCAATCATCCACCACCCTAAATTCCTTCATGCAAACAACCGGCCAAGTGCTCAACTCGAACACTCAAGCCATAGCCCGGTTAGAAACCCAACTTGGGCAATTAGCCGCTGCCGTGAGTGAGAGAGAAAAAGGAAAATTTCCAAGTCAACCTGTTGCAAACCCTAAAGACACCGGATCCAGTTCCAACAATCCAGCTCAACTGAATGCAATTCACACTCTGAGATCAGGAAAACAAATAGACAATCAGGTTAGAATGCCACCGGATCAAACCCCTTCTCCCATTCAAAACACTCATTCCGACGAAGCAATTCCTTCTGATGACCAAAATGCTGAACTTGAGATTGAGCCTGATCTAGATAGGTATAGGCCCGTTGCCCCCTTTCCAGATAGACTCAAACCTAGGAAAAACTCCCCGCAGGTTGAGAAAATCCTAGAAACATTCAAACAGGTCAAGATCAACATCCCTCTCCTAGATGCAATCGAACAAATTCCCTCTTATGCAAAGTTCTTGAAGGACTTATGCACTAAGAAAAGAACCACCAATGTCCCCAAGAAAGTCTTCTTAGCTGCCAACCTCAGTGAAATCTTTTCGAAACCAATGCCGTTAAAATATAAGGACCCTGGTTGTCCCACAATTCCATGCGTCATAGGTAACACTCACATTGATAAGGCACTTCTAGACTTGGGAGCCAGTGTCAACCTCCTTCCTTATTCAGTCTATCAACAGCTAGGTGTAGGAGAACTTAAACCGACAAGATGCACTCTACAGTTAGCTGATAGATCTGTAAAAATTCCCAAAGGAGAGGTAGAGGATGTTCTGATCAAAGTTGGAGAGTTCATTTTCCCTGTTAATTTTATTGTCTTGGAAACACAGCCCATTTCCAATCTCAAAAGTCAAATTCCCATCATTCTAGGAAGACCGTTCTTAGCCACCTCAAATGCTTTGATCAATTGTAGAACTGGTCAGATGAAACTATCTTTTGGGAATATGACTGTTGACCTCAATATTTTCAACTTAGGGAGATAACCTAGTGATCCATCTGATGAACCCAAGGAAGTGAATTTCATTCAAGGAATATCTAGTGAACAACAAGAGGGAGAGTGTGAGTCTGATTCAAATGCATCTGATTTAATGATTGAAGAGCTGTCTGATGACGAACTAGAGATAGAACCGCTGATCAATCATGTTTTTGCTGTTGGCTGGCAATGAGAACCTTTAGAGATAGAACCCTGAGTCCAGCTTCGCCCATCTGTGGAGGAACCCCCTAAGTTAGAGCTCAAACCTCTACCCGAAAATTTAGAGTATGCCTACTTAGGGGAGAACGAGTCTTTACCAGTTATCATTTCTTCTGAGTTGACTACCGGTCAAAAGGAAGCTCTCTTAGCTGTTTTAAGAGAGAATAGGGAAGCCATTGGATGGACCATGGCTGATATCAAAGGGATTAGTCCAACCATTGTTCAACACCGAATCCATTTGATAGATGATGCCAAACCTACTAGAAATGCTCAACATAGGTTAAATCCAGTGATGAAAGAAGCCGTTAGGAAAGACATTCTGAAATGTCTCGATCATGGGATCATTTATCCCATTTCTGATAGTTCATGGGTGAGTCCAGTCCAAGTTGTTCCAAAGAAATCTGGGATCACCGTGATCCAAAATGAGGCTAATGAGCTGATTCCCACTCGGATCCAAACTGGATGGCGAGTCTGTATTGACTACCGAAAGCTCAACTTAGCCACTCGGAAAGATCACTTCCCTCTTCCTTTCATTGACACGAGTTCTACTATTTCCTGGATGGATATTCAGGTTACAATCAAATCTCTATCGCTCCCAAAGATCAGGAGAAAGCCACCTTAACTTGCTCATATGCAACATTCGCATACCGACGCATGCCTTTTGGCCTGTGCAATGTACCGGCCACATTCCAACGTTGCATGATCAGTATTTTTCCGACATGGTAGAGCGATTTCTCAAAATTTTCATGGATGACTTTTCCATTTTTGGTGACACATTTTCCAAATGTTTGCATCATCTTAAACTGGTCCTAGAACGGTGTAGGGAGAAAAATCTGACTCTCAATTGGGAGAAATGTCATTTCATGGTCAAACAAGGCATTGTCTTAGGACATGTAGTTTCCAATAGGGGAATCGAAGTGGACAAAGCTAAGGTAGATCTCATTTCCAATCTCCCTCCTCCCAAAACTGTCAAAGATGTCAGATCGTTTCTTGGTCATGCTGGTTTTTACCGACGTTTCATCAAGGATTTCAGCAAAATTGCTAGACCCTTGACCAATCTCTTAGCCAAGGATACATCATTTGTCTTCTCTCCCGACTGCCTCAAAGCTTTTGAATATCTGAAAAAGGAGCTAACCACAGCTCCTATCATTCATACACCGGACTGGACCTTACCCTTCGAACTGATGTGTGATGCATCTGATTCTGCGATTAGTGCTGTTTTAGGACTGGACCTTACCCTTCGAACTGATGTGTGATGCATCTGATTCTGCGATTAGTGCTGTTTTAGGATAACGATTTGATGGAAAACCGCATGTGATCTACTACGCCAGTAGGACTCTGAATGATGCCTAGTAAAACTACTCTATCACAGAGAAAGAGTTTTTAGCTGTAGTCTTTGCCTTAGAAAAATTTAGGTCCTACCTCATCGGTTCCTTAACCAAAGTTTTCACAGATCATGCCGCACTAAAGTATCTTCTGACCAAAAAAGATGCTAAAGCACGGCTCATTAGATAGATTCTCCTTCTTCAAGAGTTTGACATTCAAATTCTTGACAGAAGGGGAACAGAGAACCCCGTAGCAGATCACCTCTCTCGACTCCCAAATACACCAACATCAACCGTCCCAATCAATGAACATTTTCCAGATGAACAACTCCTAGAAATCCAATCTGTTCCCTGGTTCGCTGACATTGTAAACTACATAGTCATGAACCAGATCCCTTCTCATTGGTCCAAATAGGATAGATCACTTTTTCTCTCCCAAGTAAAATACTTTTACTGGGATGATCCATATCTGTTCAAATAATGTCCTGATCAGATCTTTAGGAGGTGTGTTCCCATGAAAGAAACTAGGAGTGTTCTATCCTTTTGTCACGAGCAAGCCTGTGGGGGCCACTTTGGCCGGAGAAAAACAGCTGAAAAAGTTCTCCAATCTGGGCTGTATTGGCCCACTCTCTTCAAGGATTCATTCGAGTTTTGCAAAACCTGTAACCGCTGTCAGCTTTTAGGGAAGGTCACTAGAAGAAATATGATGCCCCTACAACCCATTTTATCCGTTGAACTTTTTGATCTGTGGGGTATCGATTTCATGGGACCATTTCCAAATTCCTTTGGAAATGTCTACATTCTAGTAGCCGTTGAATACATGTCAAAATGGGTTGAGGCGGTAGCTTGCAAAACTAATGACAATAAGGTCGTTGTCAAGTTTTTGAAAGAGAACATTTTTGCCTGGTTTGGAGTACCTCGAGCGATCATCAGTGATAATGGTACACATTTCTGTAACCGTTCTTTCGAGGCTCTGATGAGGAAATATTCAATAACACACAAATTTTCAACTCCTTATCACCCCCAAACCAGTGGACAAGTAGAGGTCACAAACAGGCAGATCAAACAAATCTTAGAAAAAACAGTTAATCATAATAGAAAAGATTGGTCTGTAAAATTATGTGATGATCTGTGGGCGTATAGAACAGCTTTTAAGGCCAATTTAGGGATGTCACCATACAGATTAGTAGTCGGGAAAGCTTGCCACCTACCAGTAGAATTGGAACATCGAGCAATGTGGGTAATAAAACAGTTAAATTTTGACTCAGACTCAGCAGGTAAGAACATATTACTCCAAATAAATGAGTTGGAAGAAATTCGGAATGATGCATACATAAACTCAAAAATTTACAAAGAGAAAACAAAGATTTTTCATGACAAATCAATTTTGCGAAAAAATTTCTCCCCAGGACAAAAAGTTTTATTGTACAATTCAAAATTGCATCTTTTTCCGAGAAAATTGAGATCAAGATGGACAGGTCCATTTTTTGTTAAACAAGTTTTTCCACATGGAGCTGTCGAGATAGAAAATCCTAAAAATGGTAATATTTTTAAAATAAATGGTCAACGTCTGAAACCATTTTTAGAATTTTCTACGCTCGGAGAGGAAGAGGTGTTGGTTCTTCATGAACCTCATTATCTGTAAAAAAAACTAATTTTTCTTTTGTTCCTCTTTAAAAAAAATAAAAAAAAAACATAACAAAATTTGAATAAGTAATTACTTATAATTTTCCTCTTATTTGATTTCTTCATCCTCATACTAACAGTAATTGCAGATCCTTATCATCATTGTCAACCGAACAACTGTAAGTTCTTCAATTTCATCTGCTTTACTTTGTGCTTCAGCGAATTTGCATTGAGGACAATACAAAATTTAGGTGTGGGGGTGAGAAGTACATATTTTCCTCTTTATTTTACCTTTTTAGTTGCTCTTTTCTTTCTTTTTGTTAAAAAAAATTATAAAAATATTGTCACTTGCCAAATTAATAGAGTTAAGTAATAACTGATCAAATTGATAGATTTTAAAATTTCTAATTCTTAGTTAGTGACATATTCAAGTTCACCTTTTATGATAACTCCAAATAAAATTCTTAAAAAATAATTTTTCAACTAGTATACTTTACTTAAGTCTTACCTTAGATTTTTAATTAAAAATAATGAAATTTTTTTGCATGCTTAACTTAGAGTTGAAAATATTTTTTTCAAGTTATCTTGATTTGCACTTTTTTTTAAAGACTATATATACTTACACATATATATATATTTAAAAAAAATAAAACTAACCTTATAAAGAAGAGTGCGAAAAATGGGCACCAAAAAAAAAGAAAAAAAGAAAAAAAAGAAAAAGAACTCTTAAATTCAAGGTGATCTTATAAAGCCTAAGTTGACTGAGCAATTAAGCCCAAGGAGTATCTCTATACTTAATGACCTAAGCCCAATTGGGTTGGGATTCATTGGCCCAAAACTCGTTAAATGGTCACTTAGAAAGCCCGTTAAAATAGAAAACAATCACCAATTAAATTTCTAAGATTTGACTTGGTTTTGTATTGCTATAATGAAAAAGATTTTCTAGGGGATATACATTAGATTTATATATAAAAACGTTTTCTTGATTATTAACTAGCTTCATTTAGAATGTTTAAATATATCAAGGAAAATATGTTATTCACTGACTTATTTAACTTGGCAAGTTGACCGAATTTTATGGGTATATTCACTGCAAACCCTCACGAGACTACAACTCGTCCACTAGGGTAACCTAGGGTTTTAAAGGCTTGTTGTATACGCTAAATACAACCGCGATTCCTGCGAAAGTGAGTAAGGATTTTCTTTTTATTTTCTTTGCTAGAGGACTAGCAAAAGTTTAGGTGTGGGGGTATTTTATAATCACATTTTATTATAATTTTATACCCTCATTATCTATTTTATATGAATAAATATACCACTAATAATTGCTTTTATGTTTAATTACAGGTTAATGAAGAATAAATCCCAAAAATCCCATCTCTCAACAAAGGCCCTTGAGTAAATGAAGAAATAAGAGAAATTCAAGAAGCCAAAGTGAAATATATGAATTTTGAAAGGCCCAAAGCCCATAAAAAAATGATTACACCAAAGAGTTGGAATGGACTTGGATGCAAAGAGTTGGAATGAATTGGGCTTTTATGCAAAGATTACAAAATCATGACCGGACTTAGACTTGCTGCAGAATCTTGAATTGGGCTACCTCTTCATTTTCTATTTTGAAAATCCAGTGGGCCGGTTGCTGATAGGCTGCAGCTTTGAATAAAAAAAAATCAAATGGGAAGTTCAAATTGGGCCGGACTTGTTCAAACTCCAATGGGCCGGAGACTTGGATTTGATTTTCTTTTGAAAATCAAGTGAACATGGGCCGCTGCAGTTTTGGATGATGGACCGGACTTGCTCAAATAAATGGAACATGGGTTGCTGCAGATTTGTTTGGAGAAATGGGTCGGACTTGATGATCATAATACTAACTTGATTTTCATTTATTTCTGAAAATCAATTGGGCCTCCTATGTTATGTTTGGGCTAGAGAAGAACAAAAAGAAAATTCAAAGGTGGAGATTGCTTTGCTTGGGGCTCAAGACAAATCCAATGGCTCATATTCATTGATGATTACTATAAATAGGGGTAGAGAGTGAGGGGTTAGGGGTGTGAAAAATTTTGTAACTCCTTTTGGAGAGGAGGGCTACTCTTAATTGAGAAGGCCTTCCAAAAATTATAACTTTAGTTGTAATTAATAAAAATAATTTTTCTCCTCTTTAAATTTGTTCTTTCTCCTCTTGTTGAATGATGAGGATGGAGATGAAGAGCAATTTGAAGGTTTGCATTTCTTTTCTCTTTTATTTATTTTTAGTAATTTATTTATTATTGCTTATTAGTTAGATTTAAATTCATGCTTGTAGTGTAGATTTATTTTTTCTTGTCTTTTTATTTCTTTTTGCACTTTAATTTGTAGAATAGATTTATTTTCTTGCATTTAATTTTTGTAATATATTTTGTAGTGTAGATTTTTATTTTCTTTTTTAATTTTTGTAATATATTTTGTAGTTTAGATTTTTATTTTCTTTGTAGTTAGATTTATTTCTTGTTATAGTTTAGATTTTTCTTTTATTTTTATTTTTGTAATTAGTTCTTTTTCTTGTTTTTATTTCTTAAAGATGTAAATTTAATTCTTGTAGGAAGTTTAGAATTATATGAAACTAGTCTAATTTCCTTTATATTGTATGAATTATTCTCTTGCACTTAAAATGTTCATGTTTAGGATAATCAACTAGAGAACTAATCGGTAGAAGAAGAATTTGATAATCTATGCTTATCTTAAATGGTTTGATAAGTTATGCTTATGAATTCTAGGATTATTATCATGTTGTTGTTCTTATCATGAATAGTAATTTTGACTTAGATGATAATTTGATAGGTTATGCTTATCTTAAATGGTTTGATAATCTATGCTTAATAAATCTAAGTTGAAATATGATAAAAAGAGAATAGTTTGTATTTTGTAATTGAAATTGGTTAGTGGATTATATTCTAGATTTCTTACCTCTTTTGAATCCTTCATATTAACTTTCTTAAATTTTCTTTTCATTCTTGGTTTATTTCTTGATTTTATTCATTCTTCTTTCTTTCCTTGTGATTTCATTTATTCTTTGATTCTTTCTTCTCTAAAATTCAATTTATTATCTCTTGCACATAAATCAAAACAACTACTCATCACAATCACACTTATTCTTTAATCCTATGTTTGTCATGCACAAAACATAAGAACCATTTCTAATAATCTCTTAAAATCACCTTCCTCGTGGGATCGATATTTTTTTTATACTATAACTTGATAAATTGTGCACTTGCAATTTTGGTACATAATTATGCTGCATCAACATGATTGTTTGTTGCGATTTGAGCAACTTTGTTTGTTGCGATTTGGGGGTTTGGGTTGAATACCCATGACCAAAGTTTTGAGGAGGTTGGATGTGGGCTTATAGCCGAAATTTTGGAGGGGTTTATATGCAAAATTGGCCAAACTTTCTTGAGGGAGTTATGTGCATAGGTGAGCAAAATTTTGATGTTTAGGGTGATGTGTTTTCCCCTTTCAATCATGACCGAATTTAGAATGTGTTCATGGCTAGCATTGAACCTTGAGCATGAGGGGTATTTTGGGTATTTTGCCCAAAAGTTGATCATGAGGATTTTGAATGCAAATTAAACCCATTGTTTGCATGTATGGACACCGTAAGTTTAATTGAACTTCAACCGTAAAATCCCGTTTTATTTGTTGGATTTTTGGTTAAACTTCATAATTTCCCTTTTTAATTTTGGGTTTTTAAATTTATGATCATACATGACCCGCTGATTTTCATTGTAGGTTAGCCATGTCTCCACGATGACTGTGTTTTCACAGAAGTCGCTCGACTTCTCAGCACAGCGAGAGGGAGACTCCTATAGCTCCTCATACGGGGTGAGCTTTTATAACTTTTGCGAATTTGATATTCTGTATCTTGCACCCTCGTTTGTCTCCTTGGCGAGTCATTCGGGAAGAGCCGATGTCCTCCTTCACGGGGATTAATGCTTTAAAGGACGTGTTTTGCTTGGCCAATACACGTCTTCAGGCATATGGGGCGTTTTCATGCTATATTACACTCTGTGGGGGTAGGGGTATATTATCACGTTATTTGCGTGATAATGTACATTATCCCTCCCGTGTAAAACAGTTAAAATCATCTCGCCAATTGACTAAGCAGTGACTCTATCTCACCGATTTGTGAGATGAGTTCAACTCCTTGTCTAGTTTTAGCAACAATTTTCTAATTGTGCATTATCTATTTCAGTTGAATTTCCTACAGATGGGTTCCCACCTCATGCCACGAGCGGTTGTAGCAGGAAAACTTTTGCCACTAGTGCTGATAAACTGCTTATTGGTTTGACTTCTCAGTTTGATCTGGCTGGACCTAAGGAGGTTCCTCAGCTAGTACGTGATGTGGGTCATCGTACTTTACGATAGTTGATCACAGATGCTCTCCTTACTAAAGACTCCATCTCTACTCAGGCTTTGAAAAAGTCAGACTACTTGTTCGGGGATCATGTTTTTAAGGATCCAGATATGCTGATTCTTGATGATGAGCGTTGGCTGAACGATGATGGTAAAAGTCCTCTATACATTCCTTCCATTCCTTGCCAGTATTCATTTTCACATTTGGAGGCGCAAGCTGTGAGGGGAGAGATGTCTTGGTGTCTTACAAATGATCACGAGCGTGTCCACTGTGGATTTATTACTCAGCATAAGACCCCAGGTTCAGATGGGTTTTCCTATATTCGTGACCTTCGACCAGGGATTCTGGGACTTGATACAGCATTGCTGGATGAAGTGTTGATAGCTGCAAACATAGTGAGGAACCACCTCACCAAACTTTGGAGGAAACTCCCTATGAGAGAGTGTAGGTATTATGGTTGGGTTCACTCACCACCCAAGAGGTGGTGGACTCGCATGATGAGTTATGTCCTCGGACGCTGGGAGAATGAATTGAAGTGCAGTGGGTTGTATGTATCGATACGCCCCCACCATTATGGATTAATGATCAGTAAACACCATTTCCAAGCATTGTTAGAGCTCTACAACCCTCACACTAACACTTTCTTGACTCGCAATGGAGAGCTTGGGTTAGCTCTTCATGAGATGTAAAAGGTTTCCAGCCTTCCGATGGGAGATTACCCATATTAGGAGTATTTTCCTTCGAACCGACAGCTAAAACAATTAAAGAGAGCTTCTTCTGACATGCATGACATGTTCTGGGATCTTACGTGTCACTATCATACTACTCTAGTCAGTATGGGCTCCATGGCAAAGAAGAAGGTTCAGATAAGTTTGAAGCAGTTTGCAGATGACTTGTTTCAGCACTTGGAGAGTAGCTCTGGTGAAGCTATTTGTGAGTTAGCTCCTCTGACTCCTTCTGTGATTAATGATTTGATTGAGAGGACCAGCGTTCGATCATCTACTATTTTAGATGTTGAGGGTCCCTTTCTGGTGGGGACCAAGTTTTAGACCTTCTTGTGGCATGCACAGAAGCGTATTTGGTCTATGGCTCTTCTGGCGGGGTATCTTGCCATTTGGTTGAAGAAATGCATCATCTTATACCAATTTTCCGACGCTTGCCGATTGAGGTTCTATTCCCAGCTGTTCAGCTCGCTCATGGGAAGGATCTCTCTCTTCTTTTGGCGATGGTTGCTGGTATTCATTGTGTGCTTAGGTACCTGGTTGATGGTCTTACATAGATAGGATCCAAGCTGTCGACCGAGATTCCTTCCGTGAAGGTATAGTTTCCATATACATATCTGATGACATGGCTCGTTCTTCATCGTCCCGATCTGATGTCAGAGCCGAGCTCCGTCGATACCTCTATGCCGCTCTTGCAATCATTAGAGAAGAGCAAATGGTTTGCAAAGACTTTCACGGAGGCGAAGCAAGAGCTTCTAATCCACAAGTGTTGGGAGCTCTTCAAATGTTTTACTCATTTTTTGGATCGCTACGACGAGGTGTTGATTGATGAGGAGAAGCAAGGGACCGGTCAGACTTCTCTTGATATGGGTTGCTTCCATTGGTTGGTAAACATCCGCCCCAGATATCTCATCTTTCGGGTGAAGGGTCGTTGCCATATAGAGCTTTATTTGCCCTATCGGTTCGCTCGTCAGTTCGGTTATGACTAACTGTATGTTGGGAACCCAAACAGCGGTTTGAAGACTGAGGGAGGTCTTATAGACAGTGTTCAAACATAGCTTTTTACTATGACAGGTTGCACGGGCGCCACCTTCACTCTTCCTACATCCAAGCACAAGCCACAACTTACCTTCCCCAGCTGCAAGTGGATTATTTCTATGAATGAGCTCATGAATGTGAAAGATATCACAGAGTTGGAAGTCGAATATTTAGTTCGAGTTACTGTTGAAGCTGCTCATGATGCTGAGCTTTTGAAGAAGCAGGGGAAGAAGCCTGTCAGACCTTCCCATAGAGGCAGAGATAGGATGGAGGATGAGGAGGAGCTCCTTCCTACCGATGACAATGAGGAGACTTCCAAAGAAGACCTTCAAGATATGGACATCGGACTTAGAGGCGATGAGGAAGAAGTTGAGACAGGCCTATCATACTCTTTCTTCTCAGAATTACTAAGTCTAGCGTTTGATCATCAGGCTCAACGCTCTATTTTCCCTAAACCTCCACTGGCTCCATCAAAGCCGAGGCAAGAGGTTTTGTTTACTTATCCTAACAAGATGACTCTTGTTACCCCAGGTGGGATGGTTGAAGAAGACGAGCCTCTTATCCTCCGTCACGCGAGATTACGGTCTGTCGCTGAGTCTGCCGTACGGGTTGAGGTGTGTGCCAAATCCAAACACGAGAGACCTAGCACCCATATAGAGGCTCGCTTCCCTAAGTAGAAAAAGATGGTGAGTAAGTCGTATGTCAATCCGCACGCTCGCCAGACAGAGTTACTTGGCCACATACCCATTGGCGGAGGAGGTAATCCCTCACCACCATGTAGTCTCTAATTAGTTCTCTTATGGATTCTTTGAACTTAATCATGCCTCATGTTTCAGGGGGTCATGGGGAGGATGAATTTTCGTACGACTCTATCTTCTCTAATTTTAACCATTTTGAAGGCCCGAGCTTCGTGCAACAGATATATGATGCTATTAGCGATGATCCCATGCATGTCGGGGCAGGAGAGGGTATTAGCCAGGGTAGTAATGTTAAACCGAGGATTCCAAGTTCAGGTATATCTAACACCGATAGTACACCATTCGAGTGACAATTAAAGGAGTTAGGCAATTTAGAACTTGTTTCCCATTTAATCTTTTCCGGACTTTGTTCTCTTTTAGACAAGTTGAAGGATGCAGGCACGAATGTCGGGGTAAAAGAACCTTCTGTAACTATTGGAGGTGAATCTGATTCCTGCTATTATGAATTCTTGCCCCTTTCCCTTTTACTCAACGTTTAAGTTCTTGTGTAGATGCCACACTTGAGAGACCGGTCGAGGGAGAAGCATTTCATGGTGTGAATTTTGGAGGATTCAGTGGACACGTATTTGTCTCAGCGCTGAGCTTCTCAGGATCTGATAACAGGCTTTTGATTGATATGTTGGCAGAGCAGGCCCCCTGAGAGGCTGTAGGACCATCCATCGAGGGTGTTTCTGCTATAGGTATGCATCTAATTTATAGATCGCCTTCCTTCCTCTATCAATGTTTTGCTTAACCGTAGGGGAGTTTTAGTTGTAGGACCAACCACTGGGGCCGATAGATCTACAATCATTGGTATTCCTGATCTGCCTGAGATTTCTGTCCCTTCATCATCAGAGGGAGCCATGGCTACGGCTCTGCCACCTAGTTCTCAGCTTCAGGCTACTGTTCCTTTAGATCTGACGGACATAGTCAGTGTGATGTCACCCAGAGGAGTCGATATAGCGAGATTAGGTTAGCAGAGCCAAGCACGGAATACCAAACTGAAGGGACTTCCACTAGCGCTGGTAAACTCATAATTTGCTTTGAGTTTCCCCCGTGTTATTCTAGATTTTTTTGTTCTTCTGTACAATTATTTGCAGGGCTTCTAAAGTCTCCATATGAGCGCATCATGGCCTTACTATCCGATACTGATCCGGACAGGGGCATATTCCGTATAGATCTTGAGAGTTTTGTTACCTTTATGGACAAAATGATCAAGAGAATCCTTCATCACGGATACTGTTTTGATCAGTTCAGATGATCTCTTTCTCGTCATCTGACGATTATCTGGGAGGAGGGGTTCCCGGAGCTAGCTGACTCCCTCGTTGCGGATTTTGTCATACTAGAGCGTGAGTTCCAAGAGTTAGGGAGCTGAAGACCAAAGGTGTTTCTTCCTTTGTTGCTATTCAGTTGGAGCCCAAGCTGAAGTAGTGGCACAACAGTAGAGCATCCATTAGGCATGAACTTTAGACCGAGGAAGGTTCTGTCATGCAAATGAAGGCTAATCTCTTAAGGAAGGACAAGGCTAAGGCTGAATTACTTAGCTCCTTAGCCTCGGCGGACGAGGAGATAGCCAAACTCAAGAAGGCCTTGAAGTATGTCAAAGAATCTCACGCTATTATTGAGGACGACTTAGCAAATTCCAAAAACTCTTGAAGACAAACACTTGAGAAGTTGGAGCCCGCAGAGGAAAAATTGGCTATGTTGAAAAGCGAAGCTGTGAAGATACTAGATACTTCCGAAGATTCAATCCGGGCTGATCTGTAGGTCGAACTCGAACAGAGTTATGCAGATGAGCTCTCTAGGTTGGAATTTCGGATTCTCAGTTGCAGTTTGGATTTGGGCACATAGCTTCCACTTTTGTATCTTTATTTTAACTTGACTTCATTTATGAAACAAAGTCTTTTACCTAGCGCATTCTTCATATTATTATGATTGTTTGTCCTAGATATTATGATTTTTTTATCCAATCTAGGATAAATAATCATAATATTTATAGGATTTTTGGCAAATCCTCAGCCCTCAACTGATTTGGCGTGTCTTTACAGATTACCGTTTGAATCGGGCTAGCATGTAAATTATTGGAACCCGTTTTATATGTAAGGTTGTGCTAAAAGAATAAATTCCTTTAGAATTAGTGCTATGATTTTGAATACATAGACTTAATCGTCCTTTATGATGTGCTCATAGGATTTTTAACAAACCCTCAGCCATCAACAGATTTAGCGTGCCTTTACCGATTACCATTTGAATCTAGCTAGCATGTGAATTGTTGGAACCCGTTTCACATGTAACGTTGTGCCAAAAGAATAAATTCTTTTAGATATAGTGCTATGATTCTGAATACATAGACTTCATCGTTTTCACGGGAACGGACCATCCGGCAACGCGTATTAGGAGTAGGCTTATCTTTGATTAGGGATTGAGATAAAGTTCCCCATGCGTGTGAAGCGTGGATTCTGGCGTTATTAATAACAACCTGCCACGATGTCGAATACGTGGGCTTTGTCCTTTTCGTAGTAAAAGACTAACCGGCAACGCGTGTTAGACGTAGACTTATCTCTAATTAGGAATCAAGATAAAATCCCCCATACGTGTGAAGCATGGATTCTGACATTATTAATAACAACCTGCTACGATGTCGAATACGTGGGCTTTGTCCTTTTCACGGTAAAAGACTAACCGGTAACGCATGTTAGACGTAGGCTTATCTCTAATTAGGGATCGAGATAAAATCCCCATACATGTGAAGAATGGATTTTGGTTCCTACGACGTTGAATACGTAGACTTGATCATTTTAACGGGAATGGATGTAAAACCCTGAAATTTTGAATATTATGTAAAAAATAATAATAAATATGTTATATGGTGAAAATATAACATATTTTGATATTTGAGTATGATAGGAATTGATTTGAGATCAATTCAATGTATATTTGTGAATATATGAGTGCAAATGCACAAAACATTAAAAGACCAGTTAAGAGTTTATATACTTTACACACTGATGAAATTTTAATATGAAAAAAATTAAAAGACCAAAGTTGTAGGTCTCTTTAACAGCTTTCCAATAAATCTTAAATCATCTCATTCCAAGGTCGGATGAGAAAATTACAACCAAAATACCGAATGTTATTTTCCTAGTCAGACTAGGTTCCTGGTTCTATATATATATATATATATATATATATATATATATATATATATATATATATATATATATATATATATATATATATATATATATATATATATATATATATATATATATATATACATGTGTTTTCATAAAAATTATTATCTTTTTATCAGAGTTTCAAACTCTAGCAGCCCCTCTTCCTCTCTCTCAAATCCTAGCCCTAAAGTTAAGATTTTGGGAGCGTCTTGTGAGGCGAGAAGGAAGGAAAAGGCGAGATCTGTGACGTTTGGTGACAAGGAGTCGTTTCACATCAGTTTCAAAGGCTTGCACACGTGATAATGCAAGATTATCTGAATCCAAACCTATCTCTATAGTGTTTAATGATTATAAAAGTGTTTAATCAATGTTTTCATGCTTAAGGCTTAACCTAATCTGATAAAGATGAGGTTTTTGATGATAAATCTTAACTCAATGCTAGATTATTAGCTTTTCCTAATTGTTTATGATAGTAATGTGATCATGATCATTAGGGGTGATTAAATTTTCATTTTTTAAACTTGATAATTATGTTTAACTCGTGTGTTAATCCTAATTTGTTGTCTAATTGAATTATAAAGAGGTTTAGTTTTTCTTTTCATCATAGATTGTAGAAAACTACTGCACATGTATAACATTTAACTGGAAATTTGATATATCATATAAACTCCAAACTAAATACAACTAGTGTCAAATAAAAGCTATGTGAACCTATTTTCTAAAATGGAAAACCATTCAAAGAAAGAGTTTTTATAAAGGAAGATATACTCAATTTACTAATAACATGTTCTGCAAAAAACTACTGCACGTGTGTAACCTTTAACTAGAAATTTGAGATATCATATAAACTCTAAACTGAACCAAACTAGTGCTAAATGATAGTTATGTGGATCTAGTTTCTAAAATAGAAAGATATTCTTAAAAAGAGTTTATCTAGAGAAAGATATGCTCAATTTACTAATAATATATTTTGCAGAAAACTGCAGATATGTTGATTTGAAATAATTAATATAAAACGTTAAGATTTCTTTGAGTTTTCATGTTAATTAATCATGCTTAAATACTAGGTTCGCGATACCTAAGTAAGATAAACATGTTTAAATAAATTTTACCTCTGTTCATGAGTAGTTTTTATCATGTGTTGATAATCACTTTGTTTACATATGAGATAATTGAATAAATTGTTTAATTAGGATATTAAATCTTTATTTGGAAGATATAATAATTTAATTTGATGATTCAAATAATTCCTGTTACATATGCCAAGTATAAAATCTCGTTTTAACATCATGATATGTACAATTGACATAAGCACTGTTTGTGCACGAAAGAATGCGTGTCTTGACAGAGTAGTCGACTACTAAGCTGAGTAGTCGGCTACTCGTACCTAGTTGAGTATAACAGAAACTGTGTGTTTTTAGAGTAGTCGACTAATGTTCTTAATAATCGACTACAGATACTGATATATGTTAATACAGAGTCTGGATGGACTCAGTATAGTCGACTACTATGGCTGTTGCCAAAATTTTTGTTTTGCATCTGTTTGAGATATGTTTGCAGGTTTCGAGCCGCACTTCTTTATATGTAAATTCACGAATAGTGTAGTAGCACATACATGGGTATGCTAAAAGGAATTATGATGGGGTTTGACCCGATTACTTTGAGAAAGAGTTTTAATACATATTATACACACACCTTCTGGATATTGTTGATGAGCTCAGTTTAGTACTACGGTGGTAGTGCGTCGATATTCCATTTGTACAGGCCAATGAGTCGGGTTTAGGATGCTTTATCTAGCAGTTCGTCCTGCACTAGGGTGCGATGAGGCTTGTGAACCGTATTCCTACGATGCCTACTTGGTAGTCCATCCCACACTCGTGTTACGTACAGAGATGCGATGAGACTAATGTGTTGTGTACACTGTTAGGATACCGACCGGGTAGTCCGTTCCGCATGATGATGCGATGAATCAAAATCTTACACGGATTGCATTGAGATAGTTAAATGATAGCCCGAGTTGTTGGCGGATGCCGGTTATGTTTTTGACTCACTGCTGAAATATATGACCCAGAGTACTTTGCATTTGAAAGTACACATGATTTGTGCCGGTATTCATTCTATCTTCCCAGTGACAGTGGAAGATATTATGAATACGATATATTGATGTCTTTACTTTTTTTACTACTTTTCTTTATTTTCTTACTTAGGATCAATAATTAGTGATTCACAATTTGAGACATATGGTATATACATGAGAGTTTTCTTGTTGGATTATTTCGCTTGACGTACCAACCTCGTGTTGTGGATTTTTAATTGTTGATTTCATTTAGATTGTTTATCTTTAGTTCAATATTAATGTTTAGATGTTTACAATTCAGGCATATGGTTTATACATGAGGGTTTCCTTATTTGGATTAGTTCGCTTGACGTACTACCTCTCGTATTGTAGGAGTCTAAATATTAATTCCATTAGATACGGGGGAAAATGATCTAGGTAGACTATGCTTAATAGATTGAGCATCCACTTCATCTAGCAGTCCTTCCCTTAGGGGCAGATGGAGGAGATATTGCTATAGTGCTCTGACGCTCTTGTTGTTGTTCTTTTTCTTCTAATATTCTTTCAGGTAATTCAGAGTACCGGAGAGTCGCAGGATGACAAAGTTCTTACATAGTCGCCGTCACATGAGATTTGTTAGAGGCTCGACCGTAGTTTTATATTTTTGTTCAGACCTTAGAGTTTATTTCATAGTGTAAAGGCAGTGTGCCTTAATACGATTTTCAGTTGTTTCTTGTCGAGGTGTATTTATTCATTTTGGATATCAGATATATTTCGGGTTGTTCATTAAGACATTATTTAATTTATGAGATATCTTTCTTTCTTTATCATGTCTATTGTAGTTATTTCCTTTCTTTTGCATGTTTTGTACCTGCACTTTATTTGGTTCCACTAGAGGATATTGCTGTGATTGGTAAAACTTGTTGTTGCATAGTGTGGATGCATGACAGATTTGACATCTCTGGGTTCATCTTGGACTACAGCCATGTATGAAAATAAGGACGTCACAGTTGGTATCAGAGCTCTAGTTCCAGTATCTTTATAATCATCCTGTGTCGAGAAGTGGAGCTAGAATAGAGTTTCTTAGGATTCATGTATAGAGTCCCCTAGGAATTCCTAGAAAGAGTGATGACGTTATAGACGTATGTTCGAAAATTACAAAAAAAATTTATGACTATCTTACTTTGATTGAAAAGTATTTGCGTGAATACTTATTATGATATATATATATATATAACTGATTCGTACGCATTGAGGCGATTTTGGGTTTTTTCGCAAAAAAACTCCGCTGATTGACTTTGAACTCGTGACCGTAGTGGGGATTAAAAGAGGGGGCTTTTTTGCAAAATGACACCGAAAGCATCTCTCTTAAACCAGCAAGATCTTCAATTTCATGATCCAAAATCTTTCTCTCTCTCTCCCGAAAAATCCCCAATCCCTCCTCCATCTCCAATCGGAGCTCCCCCTCCATTTCCAATCCGCCATCTCCATCGCCGACGATCTCCCAAATCACCCATCTCTAACCGGAGCTCCCCAGATCCGCCTCACCACCACGAACCCCATGACTACGAAATTTGAGACCGCCTCCTCCGCCACGACTACGAAGTCTGAGACCGCCGACTTCCCCAACTCATCCGATGCCGACGACGATTAAGTCTAACTCCGTCGACCGTGACCGACTATCCCCAACTCCCTCGAGCTCGATCTCGAGATCCCCCAACTCAGGTAACCATCAAGCCCTAAATTTGTTTACCTATTTTTAACAAATAGTGGTAGACAATAGCTAAGCTAGTGGTTTTTCAAATGCCAGTGTATTCTTGTTTTTGGTAGAAATCAAATATCGGAGAAACGAAAAACTAATTAAGAATAGGCTTTTCAATTAGGTGACAATTAGACAGCTCTATCTTTCAGTTTCCAAATTGAATTTCTAATCGTTTGTAGTCAAAATTTTGGGCCCAAGATGAATAAACTGATAAAGAAGGTATATCATGCCCAAATACAATGGGTTGGTCATCGTGCTGAAAAATAGCACAATTTATATGTAATTGTTTTTGGAATATATTGATGCATATGCTTATCACCTAATCTGAGGATCTTACTTTATAGATGGAACGATTTTAGCATTAAATGTGTTGCTCATGTGAATTTTCTTCCATATGTACCAATCACTGGATTATTTAGTCTATAATTTTTAGAGTTTAGCTAGAAATTGCTCTTTATAAAAAAAGTAATAGCTCAGCAAATAGTTTGGAAAAGCTAGAAATTGATAATAGTTTAGGATTTTTACTAGTCTCTTGAATCATTATTTGGACGCTGTTTGCCCATGAATTTTATCCAAGCAGATGTAAATTTTCATAGGCTAAGACCACTTGGTACAAAGGAATCACCATGCTGTATAGAAACCAAAGTATAATCTATACCCCCCTGCACTTCATACACATTGCCTTCAACAAATATAATAAATATTGCATATAGAAACCAAAGTAAAAAATGTACCTGAAAGCACTTCAACTGATCATTTGTAAAAATTTTCAGGTTATCAATGATTAGAAAAAGTTTTTATGTTGTGAAGAGAGGTCGACGATGTGGTATTTTTAATAATTGGGAGGAATGCAAATCTCAGGTAGATAAGTTCCCAAATACCTCCTACAAAGGGTATGCAACATACAAAGAGGCTTTGATTGAATGTGAGAAGCACACACTCGTTTGTGATTCAGCATCCAGCTCGAGGCCTGTCCAAACATCTGTTTATGCTCAAAAACAAAGATATCCAGTGAGCCATAATCTAGATGTGGACAAGGAAAAACTTGGGGAAACTTCTATTTTCTCTATCTATGCTTTTGTATTAGGTTCATTGTTGGACAAGGAAAAACTTGGGGAAACTTCTATTTTCTCTATCTATGCTTTTGTATTAGGTTCATTGTTTACAATATTAGTATTTCTAGGGGAAACTTCTATTTTCTCTATCTATGCTTTTGTATTAGGTTCATTGTTTACAATATTAGTATTTCTAATATGTATCGTTGCGGTATTTGTTGGTTTCTCCATTGCAAAAAACATGTGATGTAATTTGTATTAGGTTCATTACTTTCTTTGAACCGAGGGAACTTTCATGTGATCAATTTTCAAAAAGCTTAGGTTATTATTGCTTTCTTTCGGAATGAGTAGACATATTAAATGCTTGATTTATTTTACATACTAATTTAAGTGTTTATCTTTAGTAATGTTCCCTTCTTTCTTTTTTGTTTTATGATGGCAGAGTTATGGTCTCATTGAGTCATTCTGAGCGTAGTACCTCTCTCTATTGAGTCAAGATTAACATTC
This sequence comes from Asparagus officinalis, assembly GCF_001876935.1. Taxonomy (NCBI): domain Eukaryota; kingdom Viridiplantae; phylum Streptophyta; class Magnoliopsida; order Asparagales; family Asparagaceae; genus Asparagus; species Asparagus officinalis. The sequence goes on along the minus strand of NC_033803.1, from coordinate 66,704,232 downwards.
TTTGTTCAAGAGATGTGAAGCTATCTTATGTTTACTCAAACAACATGTAAAAGATCCCGGTTCTTGTAGATAATAAAGCATCAGTTATCAATGTTCGTTGGATTCAGAAGCCTGAGCGAAGCAGACATAATAAAGTAGGATTCGAGGGAAGAGCTCATTGATTGAGGTGGCGAAGAATTAGTTGTTGATGTAAAACATAATAAAGTAGGATTCGAGGGAAGAGCTCATTGATTGAGGTGGCGAAGAATTAGTTGTTGATGTAAAATAGCAATTTAGTTGACTAATTGGGAGGAAACTGTAGCAATGTTTATACATTGAGGAAGGTAGGAGCAGCAGGTTATGGAATTATATATTACCAAGCTCACGATCATGGTCTGTGCAGGATAAGTTTTGAAGGATATGGAAAAGATGCTACATATGTACTCAAGGGACATATAATCATATATGTTAAAAGAGGTCAAGTTAAGGTCATAGAAAAGCAGCATGAGAGGTAGACGAAGAGTGCTCTGTAGGAGTCAATGCAGAGATGTATGCAAGACTTCATTTCATCCACTTAAACATGTTGATTCCAATGGACTTCACCAATGTAGAAACTCAGACATTTCCACACCAGTAGCTCAGACTTCAACACATCATATACAACTAAACACCATAGCCACACCAGTAGCTCAGACTTCAACACATCATATACAACTAAACACCATAGATTATAAAGAGAAGGTTATACAACGATGCCAATTCAAGGACAACACATCATATACAACTAAACACCATAGATTATAAAGAGAAGGTTATACAACGATGCCAATTCAAGGATAAAGAGAAGGTTATTCCAATGGACTTCACCAGTGTAGAAACTCAGACATTTCCAGTGAATAAAGAGAACTTTGTGCACCTCCGAACCAACCATCATCTTCTGCATAACGTATATAAGTAAATGATCTTTATACCATGGATCAAACAACCATCATCTTCTGCATAACATATATAAGTTTAGTTACAACAGCTATCTGAATCAAACAATCAAACGTAGTTTAGTTACAACAGCTATTATACATCAAGTAGGAGACAACAAATTCCTGCATCTATCTGCTGAAAACATCACGTCTGCAAATTTTCATTCTTGAATACAGTACCTGCAAGGAGCGTGCAACAAGTATACATCAGATGTAATCTAATTTGTAGAGTTAGAAGGAAATATGGATATTTCATGTAATAAATCTGAAACAGAAGGTAACACCTGGATGATGAGCATGTCATTAAAATGACCAATAGATATCACAACACCCATATGCACTAAATCTGGCAAAATAGAAGCATGTAGAAGACCCTCTTCATAGGAGCACATCATCCCCATCTTCAATTGATGACCCATTACCCTCTTGCCAATTTGTATCACCGCATGTAGAAGACCTACATTATAATGAAAATATCAGAGATCGAATCCTATCGATTGAAGGTAGATCTTCATCCTACACTTCCAGTAGTTGTAGTTGGAACCACCGAAAAGTGGTGGTCTTTGAGTAGAATGTCCTTCCTTGAACTGCGATGTAGATGATGTAGCCATTGTTATCCTTGATCAACCTGCTCTGATACCAATTGAAAGATCGCTGCAATGGCACTCAAACACTAGAAGGGGGGTTGAATAGTGTTTATGAAATCTAATGCGGAAACTGACCCATTACCCTCTTGCCAATTTGTATCACCGCATGTAGAAGACCTACATTATAATGAAAATATATATTTATATATATACACCAAGGGGATCATAGAAGGTGAAGAATAAGAAAGGCTTAAATAATAAAAAAATTACTACTTACGGATTTGTGAGTGCCGGATAATTTCGCTTATCATGTGATTGGCCAACTTTACCACACCCGTGGCAACGTCTATCTTTTTTATTTTTTTCTCTAGCCATTGCTTTCTTTTTTCCTCCCTTCAACCTTTTGACGCACCCTTTTGCTCGCACTTGATCGGGTTCATTGAAACTATTTTGAAAAGTACAAGAATCCTGTACACTAGTACCATCATCCATTAAATTACTACTCATTTTATTACTTTTCTCGGTGAAGCTCTTTGCAACCGCGCGGCCACTAACCATGTGGATACGCACTCCATCGGTAAACATCTTCCTCGTTTCTTCACATACAAGGGACTTGTCAACTAATTCCAAAGATGATTGGATAAATTGACTCCGCGTTAAAAGATAAGAATTGTCAGGGCTTATCTGCATGCCTTTATCATCATACACTGTCCCCGATTTTGCAGAGTTAGTCCACCTCTTTAAGATGTATTTATCGGGCAATATTTCAGCATCAATTTTCATCAAATATGATATAATGTGCGTACATGGAATTCCAGCGCTTTCGAACTTTTTACAACTACAAGAAACCAAATCCAAGTCATTGTCGTAAACAACTTCGCGGACTTTACTTGTTACGAGCTTCTTTCTTTGAATTTGATACACACTCTGATTGTCGGTTGCCCTAACAAACTGCAACTTATAGTTAAAGCTGTCACACACTTCAGCCTCAAACTTGTAATAGATCTCATTCGTGTAAATATCAACCATTTGCTCCAAAAAGTCATGATTTATTCTAAGTTTAGGTTTCTCAATTACATCTTTGTGATCGGCCATCAACTCCTCATGTCGTTGGCGCAATAATCCCCTGCCAAACTGTATCATAAAATCAACCAATGAATTATTCTTCGAAACAAATTTCTTGAAGAATGCATGTCCACTTTCTGCTCGTTGACTACTTGACATGTCCGCTGAGAAAATGTGATTAACATATGCAGGAATCCATCTTGACCGAAGTTCATATTGGTCTTGCAACCACTTATTTCCTTCTAACCCACTTTTCTTAATCAGACTTTCCCATTGTAAATCAAATTCTTTAGGAGTCTCTGATTTCCAAATGCAAGCCGAGAACTCACTTTTATAAATACTATACTTCACTGCATTAATTTTCTCAGAAAACTTCATTAATATATGCCAACTATAATACCTATCAAAAGAATTAAATAAAGTATTAAAAAGAAAGGCTATGTATATAAACATTTTCAATAATATATACAAACTATAATACCTGTGAAAATTATTTGGAAGAATAAGAGGGAATGCCTAGTCATAGCTGGGTCTTGATCGGTAATAATCATCTTCGGGGCACCACCAGGCATACTTTTCAAAAATTGATTAAATAACCATACAAAATCATCAACGCTCTCATGATTCAAAAATCCATAAGCAAAAACAATTGTTTGACCATGATTGTTAACCCTCATTATTGGTTCAAATATAAGGCCATAGCGATTAGTGTTATAAGTAGTATCAAAGATTACAACATCACCGAAAAATTTGTAAGCCCGCCTTGATCTTGCATCGGACCAAAAACAACGAGTAATCTTTTGTTTCTCATCGACCTCAATTTGAAAAGTAAATGAGGGATTCTTTCCTTGTTCCAATTTTAAATATTCATAAAACATTTTACCATCATGCCCCTTCAAATCAGCACGGATATCCCTTTCATGATTATACAAATCTCTTTTAGTGCACCCAATATTTTCTATACCTCCAGATTGTACTCCAAGAAAACTGAATTGTTGATGCTGAGGTATATTCACCATGGATAACTATTTAGTTAGAGACTTTGTTGCGGCTGAAACGTTACGATGGGACCTTAAAAGATGAACCTTTGATGGTGTTGATAGTGGGTGGCTGTGCTCCTCATTAAAAACAGTAACAATGTATTTTCCGGAGTTTGATTTTAAAACAGCAATTTTGGCAGTACAATCCTCAGCTAAGCTTCCTCGACGTCTTTTCTTTCCAACATCTGTGATTTTTAGAGATTTTCCTTGTTTAAAACAAACATACTCCTTTCTTCTTATTTCACAACTTTCCGGCTCTTTCTGAGTAGTCCAAGACCTTACACTAAACCCAGCTGCTTTAGCATAAGCATTATAGAATGTCACAACATCATCTATTGTGTCAAATTCTTGCCTTTTTTTTTGCCTCAACTTATCTGATACTTGAGGAGTATATATCAAATCATCCGTCCAAGTTTACTTCATTAGCTTCAATGCCCAAGTTATCCATTCTGCAATTAACCATGTTAATTACATATATGGATTAAGATGCAGCAAGTATTGCATACGAACATGTTTGATTTTGATGGGGGTGATTAAGGCATTAATCTCTCAACTGTAGAACAATAATGAAGAAAAAAACAATCCAAATTTCTTTCAGAACACACCTCAGATTAATACACTTAAGGATCTTACTAAAAAATCCAGCGATTGGTACATATGGAAGAAAATTCACATGAGCAACACATTTAATGCTAAAATCGTTCCATCTATAAAGTAAGATCCTCAGATTAGGTGATAAGCATATGCATCAATATATTCCAAAAACAATTACATATAAATTGTGCTATTTTTCAGCACGATGACCAACCCATTGTATTTAGGCGTGATATACCTTCTTTATCAGTTTATTCATTTTGGGCCCAAAAATTTGACTACAAACGATTAGAAATTCAATTTGGAAACTGAAAGATAGAGCTGTCTTGTAACAACCGTAAATTTTAATACGTATTTTAACTAAAATTTTCTATTATTTAAAATATTATATTATATTTTATTAATATTTTTCCTAATTTCTAGAATTTTCTGAGTTTACAAAATAAATAAATAATAAAATATATAGTCTTGTATTTTAATTTTGCTAAATATTAATTTACGGTTTAGTGATTTTATATAAAATCATTTGGTGATTAATATTATTAATGACCTTATTATTATTGATGTAAACTTGAGTATAGTACAGTAGTATATAAATATTAATAAAAAGATTTTTGGTTGATTATTAATATAATTCAAAATATTATGTGGAATTTTTGAATTTTCCCTCTCTTATTTTTCTCATTTGAATTTGAATTCTTTCCATAACTCCAATCAATCAATTCCCTAATCACATTTTTAACTATTTCCTATTCACTCCCTTGGATTTCTCCCCCCAAATCACGTGCATATCCTCTCTCTCTCCAATCCTCTCTCTCCTCTTATTTCAAGCACACCCGTACACCCTCTCTCCTCCTCCTCTCTCTCTCTCCATCAGTTCACCCAAAGAAACCCATTTCTTTCTTCTTCTTCTTCCTCCCAGCACCGAACCCGACCACCCAAACCGCCCCGCACCCGAGCTCGAACCGCCCTCGACCCGCGCCCGTCCCCGCGCTCCTCCTCCGCCGTTCGGCCTCCGCCAGCACCTCAGAGACCACGACAGCCTGCAGCCGCCAGCGCCACCGGATCCGCCACCCCCTCGTCCTCCTTCTTGCCTCGCCGTTGACGTCGTCGACTACTCCTTCCACTAACGGCAGTCCCGTAGCCACACCTCGGCACCGCCGCTCGTCATCAGACCCCCTGGTCTCGTAAGCAAGATCCCGCTCTCCTTATTTCGTAGTTGAATATTTACATTATTATGAATCATTTACGTAGTTTAATTGTGACGTATTTATCTACGTGGGTTGTTGCTGAAGAATATTGATCTGAATAATTGATATGATGTTGTTAAGTATTATTGTGGTAGATTACTTGTGAAATGATGAATATAAAATGACAAGCTTGCATTTTGAAAGCTAGATAAATTTTAAGAGTTGTTATCGAAAAAGAAAATTAGAATAATTAAAAAGGGGAAAAAAGTTACTGTTCATATGGAATAATATATAATAATAATAATATATTTAAAAGGTTATTTTTGAATAATTTATGAGAAATAAATTAAAAGAATTTATTTTGGAATTAATAAATTTATGAGCATAATGATTGGAAATTTCGATATTTCATGTATATTTATTTAGATGTAGTTTCATCTTGTACTGTTATTAGTAGTTGTTCACGATTCTTGTTCATGATCCACGACAATGTTAATTAGTATTTATTGCATTTATCATTCTTTATTATAATGGAGAATCGTTAGGAGTTTATGACTATAGTGATCTGTGTGACATGAATAAGATTTAGAGGCTTGTGTGTTGTTGGCTTAGAAAATAAGAAGAGCCGGGATGGTAAATCTTGGTACATGTGATTAGACGTGACTGTTTATGTATCCTCTAGGGTCGCTCCAGTTAACTGATACGCACTGGGTTAGTCTGTTGTGCCAGTGAACCGATACGCACTGGGTTAGTCTGTTGTGCCAGTGAACCGATACGCACTGGGTTAGTTTATTAGGCCAGTGAACCGATACGCACTGGGTTAGTCTGTTGGGCCAGTGAATCGATACGCATTGGGGTTAGACGGTTGGACCAGTGACTTGTTATAGAATGGCTAGTTACATGAATTGTTACTTGGATGAGTTTTGATTCTTGTGAGACGTAGATCAGTTGTATTTCTTTCCATACATAGATCAGGGTTAATATTTAACTATTTATAATTCGAGACATATGGTATATACATGAGGGTTACCTTGTTTGGATTATTTCGCTCGACGTACTACGTCTTGAGTTGTAGATTTTTAAGTATTAATTCCATCTATTGTATAACCTTGTTGCTTGGATGGTTTCTGATCGCTACCTGCATGATCTTCTTACTTGGTTGATTTTTGGATTCTTCTGATTATTAGTATTCCGGTTGCATGCCTCTATCGTTATTACTATCATCACATGATCTATTTTTATTTCTGTTATCGCATTAACCACACATATATTATCATTACTGTTATTGTATTTGTTCCTGCCTTGGGGGATCTTGCCGTGTGTTTCACACGCTGACGTACTCCTATTTTCTGGGTGTACGTCAGATTTAGGAGATGAGCAGCCTCAGTTCGGGATAGTACAGGAGCCAGAAGATTCTTAGCAGTAGTGTCTTGCAGAAGGAGTAGAAGAATCAACTGAAGCGTAGTGATTTTCTTCTGTAGTAGTAGTTGGATATTAAAACTCTTTTACCGCACTTTTCTTTAGTTTGATGATAGATTTAGTTATTTTATTTCCTTTTATTATGGACTATGTATTTCTTATTTCCTAGTTGAACTGTTGTTGTAATAAGGGTACGTTTGACCCATATTTTATGTCTGGGATGATTTACCATTAATGATATGTCTATTTTTATTCTGGGTTGTCTTTATATTCTTGCTATGTGTGATCGGGGACCTGTGACTTCGTATTGTACTTATTTCCAGACGCTTAGCGTATTGGATTGAGAAGAATAAAAAAGTAGAGTATATTTCTTCTCAATCTAATACGTCGCGGGCTTGTTCACGTTCCGGTTCCTGTGTATTTTGGGAAGCGGGGCGTGACATGTCTACTTGTCACCTAATTGAAAAGCCTATTCTTAATTAGTTTTCCATTTCTCCGATATTTGATTTCTACCAAAAACAAGAATACACTAGCATTTGAAAAACCACTAGCTTAGCTATTGTCTACCACTATTTGTCGAAAATAGGTAAACAAATTTAGGGCTTGATGGTTACCTGAGTTGGGGGATCTCGAGATCGAGCTCGAGGGAGTTGGGGATAGTCGGTCACGGTCGGTGGAGTTGGACTTAGTCGTCTTCGGCATCGGATGAGTTGGGGAAGTCGGCGGTCTCAGACTTCATAGTCGTGGCAGAGGAGGCGGTCTCAAATTTCATAGTCGTGAGGCGGATCTGGGGAGCTCCGTTTGGAGATGGGTGATTTGGGAGATCGTCGGCGTTGGAGATGGCGGATTGGAGATGGAGGGGGAGCTCCGATTGGAGATGGAGGAGGGATTGGGGATTTTTTGGGGGAGAGAGTGAAAGATTTTGGGTCACGAAATTGAAGATCTTGCTGGTTTAAGAGAGATGCTTTCGGTGTCATTTTGCAAAAAAACCCCCTCTTTCAATCCCCACGACGGTCACAAGTTCGAAGTCAATCAGCGGAGTTTTTTTGCGAAAAAACCCAAAATCGCCTCAATGCGTACGAATCAGTGCGTGGACGAGGACATGGTCGAGGTAAAGCTTGTACCCGTAGAGCTGGGCAAGCAGAGCCCAAGCCGTAGTAGGCTCCACAGTATCTGATCGACTTGGTAATGCCGATTACAGAAGTAGAGACTAGCACACACAAGGAGTGAGTAAAGAGCTAGATTTCACTTTCTGAAGTTCCACCACCAGTTCTACCAGCCGTACCTATTGGAAAGGTAATACCGATGATTTCACCATCGCCACAACCAACTGTTGATAGAGTCACAGAGCAGAAGGATTGACTCTGTAAAAATAAGAAAAACATCAGACACTGAGAGCATCATAGTTTCAGGGCACACCGGATTCATGTGCAGCCTATAAATGGAAGGAAAATATGAAAATTTCTTAACGTCAACTCAGTACCAAAGCAGAAGTTAGATGTATTCAGCATAAATGATATCATCGGAGGATAGCACCAACTTCAGTTTACGCCGAAGTAGTGAATGTGGTAGGATCTAAAATAGATACACTAGAACACTGGAGGGAGGGGGGTGAATAGTGTTCTTTTAAAATTTATGCAAAGTAGATTATAAATTGTAAAGAAAAATGGCAATCTCAGAAATTTACAAACACAAACACAAAGATTTATACTGGTTCCACCAATCCGGTGTACATCCAGTCCCCAAGTAAATCCCGCTTGAGAGTTTCCACTATGATTTTGAATAAACTTATAAAATCAAAAATCAAACCTAACCAATTTTCAAGTCCCTACAAATTGCAACACTAATTGACAAACACTTTGCCAATTTGCACACCAATCTCTAAACCAAGAGATTAACAACTCTCACAACTTGGGAGAACTTTTGAAGCAACAATTTCAATTTCTATTAGCCTTGATTTGTAGTGTAGTGTAGTAGTGGCTTAGGAATGATTCTAACTTCTGTAAATTACCTAAACAATAAGTATTTGAATGATGTTCAAAGGCAATTTCAGAAACATTTCTTTTTTCTCAAAATCTGAATATTTTTCACTTGAAAAAATACACAAAGATCAAAGCTTAAGGGTATATAAGTCTCTGCATTTTTTCTGAACAAATAACCTATTTATAGCCCTTGAAAAGACAATTATTTGAACTTTAAAACATTTAAAAATGGCTATAAACAGTCATAAATTCAAACTTTAAATTCTGGAAAAAACTGTATCTGTAGTCGACTACAAGACAGATTAGTCGACTACACTGAGTTTAAAACAGACTCTGTGAGTTTAAAAAATTTCTCAGTAGTCGACTATAAAGTTCATTAGTCGACTATACTGTAATTTGATAGAAATTTGGAAAATAAATTTTGCCTTCAGTAGTCGACTATAGTGTCAATTAGTTGACTATACTGTAAAATAACAGAAACTTTTGTTTCTGTCATAAACTTGAGTAGTCGACTATTATCTATATTAGTCGGCTATACTGTAAATTTACAGAAACATATATTTAAGACATATACATGAGTAGTCGACTACTATTCTAATTAGTCGACTACTAGGAGTTAGAAAATGATATGAATTAAATGTTTTGATACTCCATTATTAACTATAACTCTAATGGTTAATATAGGGGATTTCTATAGCTAACCAACACACTAAGCCTGTGTTAGTGTGTTCTAATATTTATGTGTGTGTGTGTGTGTGTGAGTGATCAAGGCTTGTACAATAATTCTAAATAAAGAAAATGTAAAATACATTATCTCATATGTTCTTCATCTTCTGCACTTCCTAATGCCTTGAATCTCAACTTGCACTTGTTCATATTTTGATATTGAAAGCTGCATATAAAAGTTAATGCATTTGTATAACACACATTGTATAAATTGTTATCATCAAAATAATATCATGGAGATATGATAATCAACATTCTTCCCCTTTTTGATGATAACAAATAATTTATGCATAAATATGTATTTTATAACTAAGATTAAACATTATGAAATAACTATACTTACTCCCTCTGCATATATGCAAATTAGAGTCTATAACAGTCTATACAAATACATAAATCTAATATTAATAACCATTTCTCCCCCTTTGTTATCAACAAAAATAGATAAACATTTATGCTAAATATGACATTATTTCTTCAATATGAGCTAATACTTCAAACAAATCATCCAGATTATGAACATAGTCCATAACTTCATCCATCCAAATAGGTAGGCAAAGACTTGCCATAAAGACCAAAAGTTCCACAATGTTCATCACCATGATCTGTTTAAAATATATAGCACATATATTAACTATCCAAACAACATCATAGTAATGTAAACACATAATCAACATACTTGACATTGTAGCAACATAACATATTACATATGTCTTAATAACAACTCACAACTACATAGTTTTTGATACTTAAACAAAAGATAACTAACAAAATAACATAATTGTTTTGAAACTCAACATTAAAACATCCAAATCTAATATGATGCATGCATAAACTTCTAAGGTACTGGAGGAGGTTGTTGTCCTTGAAAGTATGCACTAAGCTTTGTGTCCAAGTCATCAAACTTCTTGATTAGCTCTTCTTGATTACTAATGATATAGGAATTCTAAGAATATAGAGCTCTTTGACCCGTTTCAAGTTCAAGAATATGTGCACTTAGTGTGTTGTATTGTATGTCTGAAAAACATGAAGGTTCTGTAGGATATTGTGGTGGTTGACTAGAAGAAGTTCCTGCTTGAGTTGAAGATTGTGGAATATCTTGTGGAATTTCTTCTTGATGTGGATGAGGTTCATCTAGAGGATTTTGTTCTTGAATTTCAAAATTTGTTATCTTCATCCTAGTTAGGGCATTGGAATCAAAGAATTCAATGGAACGAACAACAGAATTTTCAGATTGAAGATCCACATGAAATTTGTCAAAGATTTTTGTTAAAAAGGCACCATAAGGAAGAAATCCTCTTGGTATTGTCATAAGATTGTCAAAGTAAACTTTAGCCTAATTAACTTGGATATTTCCCATTATAGCATATAGAGCTTTTGCTAAGTCTAGGGAAATAAAATGGAAACTCTCAGTTTTTGGAAACAAGTTATACGCTAAGATTCGTGCAATGAACCTAGGAATTGGACGAAGTTTGTTTGAATTATTTAAAGGTTTACTATAACCAGGAAGAAATATATGATTAGATAAAATATCTGAATCATTCATCCTAATTGACCTAAGAGAGACTCCTTGATAAGGAATATTAAAATTTTTTCCAATTGACTTTGTAGTCAAGTCAATTTCTATTCCTTTAACAAGAGTTTTAAGTTTTTCAGAACCACCAATAGTTCCAACATGTTCTATATTAATATAGAACAATTGAACAAGAAAAGGATATGTGGGTTTTCTATTTTCAGCAGAGAATAATTCAAGCAATCCCACATTATCAAAATATGATCCAAAGTTCTAGGGAATAAAATCATCAAATTTCACAAATCGTCCTGGAAGAACTTCAAAAGTGGATATTTTGTTAAATTCTTCTAGTAAATCAAGACTTTTTAAGTATATGATGATTTCATCGTTAATATTAGTATGGATTTGATTAGCTTTCTTAGCTCTAGACATGATGAAATAGAAAAATAACAGAAGATACAAAGATCAAGTTTAGAATTTTACCACAAACTGTTGAAACCCTAGATTAGTCGACTATTACTTGGTGTAGTCAACTACAGAACCTGACAGACTATAGAAAAATATGAACTTGATAAAAATTTTGAGGAGAAAGACGATGCCCTAACTTGGAATCGGTGGGTTCTGAAGAGAGGAAGAAGAAGACTCGGTTTTGGGATAAGTTAGTGGGTAGTTTTTAGGTTTTTAATTTTTTTAAAAGAATTGCATTGTATGGTCTAGATTTAACTGTAAAATAAATGAAAGGTGAAGATTTTATCTTAGATATGTGGCTAGGATTGATAGAGTTAAAAATCTATGGTTGAGATGAACTCTACTTAAATAAAACGGGTATTGGGTTTTGGGTTTGATTTTTAAAAAAAAATCCAATAAGCTTTAAAACTGTAAAACTGTGAATTGAGTATTAGTAGTCGACTAGCAAGAAAAGTAGTCGACTGCACTGTAATTGACAGAAAGTTAATTTTCAGATTTTGACTCAGAGTAGTCGACTATAGATGAAATTAGTCGACTACACTATAAATCACAGAAAAACTTATATGCAATGCTTGTGCATGTAGTCGACTATTTGTCAAATTAGTCGACTATTAAGGGTATGTATGCATATGTGTTTGTTTTAAAATTTTAATTTAAATCTTCAATTATACATATACCTAATTCCCTTCTTAATTTAACATAAATTTCTTCTTTTAAGAGTTTTGTTAATATATCTGCTATTTTTTTATTAGTAGGTATAAATTCTAATGAAATATCACCTTTAAGCACATGATCACGTAAGAAATGATGTCTAATATCAATATGTTTTGTACGTGAATGTTGAATAGGTTTTTTAGATAAATTAATTGTACTATAATTGTCACACATTATGGATGATATTGGACAATTTATGCCATAATCAGATAATATTTGTTTTATCCATAAAATTTGAGCACATGCAAGACTTGCAGCAATATATTCAGCTTCATTCGTTGATAATGATACTGAATTTTGCTTCTTACTAAACCAAGATACAAGTGAATGTCATAAGAAATGACATGTTCCACTTGTACTTTTTCTATCAGATTTACATCCGGCAAAATCAGCATCACTATATGAAATTAAATCAAATGTGCTATGTCTTGGATAAAACAATCCATAATTTGTAGTATCTTTAAGATATCTAAAAATTCTTTTCACTACTTTAAGATGTGATTCTTTAGGATTTGATTGAAATCTAGCACATAAACATATACTAAATATAATATCAGGTCTACTTGCAGTAATGTAAAGAAGTGATCCAATCATACCTCGATAAAGCTTTTGATCAACATTCTTACCATTTTCATCTTTGTCAAGTGATGTAGTAGTACTCATTGGTGTTGGTTTGCTTGTTGTATTTTACATTCCAAAGCGTTTGAGTAAATCTTTTGCATACTTGCTTTGATTGATGAATATTCCTTCTTTCAATTGTTTAATTTAAAGTCCAAGAAATAAATTCAGTTCACCCATGTGACTCATTTCAAATTCATCCTGCATAGTCTTAGCAAATTCTTGATAAAAATTATTATTAGTAGAACCAAAAATAATATCATCTACATATATTTGGATTAGTAAAATATCTTTATTTATTTTCTTAATAAATAATGTTGAATCAACTTTTCCAATTTCAAAACCTGAAGTTAAAAGAAACTTCTTTAATCTATCATACCATGCACGATGTGCTTGTTTAAGACCATATAAAATCATCAAAAACTTTCATGTTCAAAACCTGGAGGTTGTTCTACAAAAACTTCTTCTTTTATAAAACCATTTAGAAATGCACTTTTAACATCCATTTAAAATAATTTAAAATTCATAAAGCATGCAAATGCAAGTAAAATTCTAATTGATTCTAAACGAGCAACATGTGCATAAGTTTCATCATAATCAATTCCTTCTTCTTGATTATAACCTTGAGCAACTAATCTAGCTTTGTTTCTAACAACTTGACAAGATTCATCTAATTTGTTTCTAAAAATCCATTTTGTTCCAATAATAGATTTATTTTGAGGTCTTGGTATAAGATCCCAAACATTGTTTCTAGTAAATTGATTTAGTTCATCTTGCATTGCAATTATCCAAAAATCATCAAGTAAGGCTTCTTTTATATTTTTAGGTTCAATAGTTAAAATAAAAGCAGTATGAGCAATCAAATTAAAATGAGATCTAGTAGTTACTTTATCAGAAATATTTCAAATGACTAAATCATGTGGATGATTTTTAACTTCTTCAAAATCTTTAGGTAAATCATTTTGTAAATTATCATCTTTTATAATATCTAACATTAGAGTATCATGAATAGTATCAATTATATCATCATTATTATTTAAAATAATAGATGGTTTAGAAAAATTTTCATCAAATAAAACATGTAAAGATTCTTCAATAACTAGTGTTCTTTTCTTATATATTCTATATGCTTTACTATGATTAGAATATCCAACAAAAATTCCTTCATCAGATTTAGAATCAAATTTATCTAAATTATCCTTTGTGTTTAAAATAAAACATTTACAATCAAAAACTTTAAAGTAAGATACTTTAGGAATTTTGTTATAAAATAATTCATAAGAGGTTTTCTTTAAAGTAGGTCTTAATAAAACTATGTTTAATACATAACAAGCTGTTGATACAGCTTCTGCCCAAAAATATTTTGATAAATTACTATCACACAACATAACAAGCTGTTGATACAGCTTCTGCCCAAAAATATTTTGATAAATTACTATCACACAACATGGTTCTAGCACATTCTTGTAAAGTTCTCTTCTGCCCAAAAATATTTTGATAAATTACTATCACACAACATGGTTCTAGCACATTCTTGTAAAGTTCAATTTTTTCTTTCTACAACTCTATTTTTTGGAGCAGCACGAGGAAAAGAAAAAGTATGTGATATACCATGTTTATCACAAAAAATTGTAAATAATTCATTTTCAAATTCACCTCCATGATCACTATGTATAGAGATAATAGAAGTAGATTTTTGATTTTGAATTCTTTTGCAAAAAATAGAAAATTCATTAAAAGCATCATTTTTATGTTTAAGAAAAATTACCCATGTGAATCTAGAATAATCATCAATAAAAACAAATGCATATCTACTTCCATTTAAAGATGCTACTCTAGAAGGACCAAAAAGATCTATGTGAATTAATTCTAATGGTCTACTTGTAGATATTATATTTTTAGATTTGAAAGAAGATTTGTGCATTTTTCCTTGTTGACATGCATCACAAAAATTGTTTTTAAAAGACATCTTAGGTAAACCATTTACAGAATCATTTTTAGAAATCTTAGAAATGTTTAAAGTTAACATGTCCAAAATGTTTATGGCATAAAATAGAATCATTAGATGATGAGATAAGACAATGTTCATTTGAAATATTTTTCATAGATAAAACATATATGTTATTCTTTCTATGTCCTTTAAAAATAATAGTAATTAAATCAATATCATAAATTAAGCAATATTCTTTTTAAAAAATAATTTTAAAACCTTTATCACAAAGTTGACTAATACTAAGTAAATTATGTTTAAGACCATCAACTAATAGAACATTATCAATAATAGGTTTATTTGGATTATCGACAGATCCAATACCGATGACTTTTCCTTTGTTGTTGTAGGCATATAAAATTGCTTATAGGTCCCTTAACACGGCTCAACACGAACTAATGAACCATCGGGCGACGTATCTAAGCACGAACGTCAGTCCACAACACCGAAGCCAAGTGACACGCAATGAAGCGGATTAACAAGGCTACGAAGCTGACGAACCGTACGTGAACGACGGAATGAATCCACTCGCGTGCGGAATCAAACCAACGGTCCAGGGAGTCAACGAGTCATCCAACCATATAACGGATTCGAACTCAGACACCAAAGCCGATTTACTGCCTAATCGGGATCCAGACTTCCAAATCAGGATTCAGAACAAATCGAGGTTCAGAACAACGCCACAGGCGAACTCGGATGAATCGCGATCGAGTCACGATCAGTTTTGGAATCAAGCTCAGAATCGGATTTATTGCCAAATCAGGAATCGAGTCAACGAATCGATTTCAGACCAATCAACCGCATAACCGAATCACGGACGAAGCGGATACAAGAACCGAAACAACCGAACGACGGACGCAAAACCCGGAGGGGCTCGGCCGAAACCGAGCCACCTCAAGGTGACTCGGCCAAAGCCGAGCCACCCTGAGGTGGCCGCCCAGATCTATGCCAAATGCACAGATCTGGTTGCCTATAAATAGGCGGGGTCATTCATCATTTTGGAGGACTTTTGGAAGAACTTTTGGAGAGCCGAAACTCTGCCGGATTGAGACCTCATCTTGGAGTTTTTTTGAAGGCTTGAAGACTTACATTCAGATCTGATTCCTTTTTTTCTTTTTTCTTTGATTTAGTTGTAACCGGATCTATAAAAGACCGGATCTTTGTAATCCAAGATGACAATTATCTCATTAATGAAGAAAGCAACAGTTTTCCACGCGAACAATCTGGCGACCACAGTGGGAGCCACCGATCTCACTGTTGAGATCGGAGCGTCGCAGCCGCGGATCTCGATCCCGGTCGTGGAGGAGGTCGAGTATGAGTTCGACCAGCAGAAGTACGAGGAGTACGTGTCCTCATCTGGATCAACCTCCCCCCGTAAGTCCAAGAAATTCCAGAAGTTCTCCTCCAGGAGAAAAGTCCGTTGGTGCGAAGAAGTTGAAGCCACCAACGACAACCTCACCCCGATCGACGCCGAAGTTGCGTCGGGTGAAGTCCCATCGGCCTCTAAGCAGGTCAAATCCGCCTTCGAAGGCGTGGTGACTCTCTCTAAGAGAGCTCGCCAGAGGCAGCGTCAACGCCTCGCGAAGCAATTCGCCAAGGCCATGGAGTCTGTTGACGGGGGCCGCTACAATGCGGATCTGAAGAACAAACGAGGCAAACAGCCTCAACATCAAGTGAAGAGTGGTTCCTCCAAGCCATCAACGATGGAGTGGGTCCGGGTCAAACGGAACCGTACGACGCTGGAGGAGCGTATCCGCAAGCGCCGCGCATTATCGGCGCAAGTACGGGCCAAAGCTGAAGAAGCCCGTCGGAAGCTACAGGAGGAGGTGGTCAAGAAACCGCCATCAACTCGTAGGGTTTGGAGGCCGAAGTCTGAAGCAGTGGTTCAGACCAAGGAACAACAACTGCAGCCGCCGAAAGTTCAAACTACGACGAATCAACCTAAATCGCTGGTGATTTCCGCAACTGTTCCGGGAGAGCCCACAAGACCATCCTAGAGGAAGAAGTCGGTTTTGGAGCGCCTCGGTCCACTTCCCAAAGAACGAGGCAAAGCTCCAGTTCAAGAACAATTGGGGCCAATGAAGAAGACCCAAACAATTCAACATGCTGGGGATCACCGCAACCCTCAACATTTGGAGAAAATCGTGGCACCCAAGCGCACAACTTTGCGCATCGAAGTGCAGGAACCCGCTGAAGATTCATACCCACAAAGGCGCGTTTCGAGGCGTGTGACTCTTGGAAGCCCAAAGAAGGCAATCCAACCTCAGATGTAAACATTGTCATCTGATAGTGATAGTGTTATACCTGAGAAGTCGTGCCCGCACACGATAGGTTACTCCGACTGTCAAAATGACGAGTTGTACTATCGTGCTGGGGGTACGAATAGAACTAGGAAGAGGAGTCCCCGAGAACAGGAAATTCAATGTCCCTGTTCCAAACTCATTCGGGCGGTATTGTCTGAATGCAACTGCATCAAGGCGGTCCCCGAAAGAGTCTCAGTTTTTGAAAGACTCAGTGCAGAGACCAGGCCTAGGCGTTTTCAAACAAAGAAGAGGAACAATGGTCAAAGATGATGAACGTTCAAGGGTCACTACCAACATGACCAGCAAGGGGACATCGGCACGGGATGATTTCGAGTCGATTCTGAAAGCCTCCCGGCCTAGAACCCGTCTACAGTCCAGAACCATCGAGCGAGCAACCTATGGTAGGGTTCGGACAAGACGCCCTTCAGAAGATGAAGAATTTGATGCCGGCTCCGCAGTCGCATCAGATAATACGATATCCAGCGAGGGACAACCTCGCGAGGCACTTATGATAAGTGCAGAACAAATCACCAAGATGATTGAAGACGCCTTAGCTAAGCAGCAGGAAACCTTCAGGTTCGAAATGCAGATGACCATGCAAAACATGAGAGAAATGCATGACCAACAAATCCAAGCACTAGCGAACCAGCAAGGCGAGCCGAGTCGTCGCAACCAAGCCCATCAGGAGGACGAGGATACGAATGCTCATAATATCAATGATCCTCCAGTCAATGCAGGGGGTGGTAACGGGAATGCTATTGAAGATACAGGTGAAAGCCTAAAAATTAAAAACCTCGAGAGCAAAATCAATACATTGATTTCCGCTCAAGAGACGAAAAAGACGGGCATTCCTTGTCCATACCCAAGAGAGTGGGAATCAATCCCATATCCGGCGAAGTTCAGTCTAATTAACTTCACGCCGTTTAATGGGATGGGTTCACCCACTCAGCATTTGATTTACTTCAAATCGCACTTGGGAGTCATCTCTGGTAATGAGCCTCTGATGGTGCGGTCATTCGTTGGCACTCTTCGCGGAGCCGCCTTCGATTGGTATCGCCGCCTCAAGCCAGGAAGCATAAACAGCTGGGACGACATGGAGACGAAGTTCCTTACAAATTTCTTCGACGACGACACCGAGATCTCTATCGGATCGTTGCTCGATGAGAAGCAGAAAGACGGAGAGTTAGTCGACACCTTCGTCAAAAGGTTCCGGAACAAGGCGATGAATTGCCGGGACCCGATCACAGAGGAATTCATCCTCCAAACTTGCCACACAACCGGCAACAAATCCTCCGAAACAGAACTTCAACCAAAAAGGAAAAGGTAAAGCTCATGCTAATGCCGTTGATGCTAACCAAACTTTTCAATTGCAACCTCAGCAACAACAGCAGCAACGAGCGCCACAACAATCCCAGCCGCATTGGCAACAACGGCCTCAGAAACAAAAGTCTTCGGAGCCGAGGTTCCCCAAAGTCTACTCCTTCAAGGATGATGAAGTTCCCGACATCTTCAAATACTTGTTGGAGAACAACAAAATCCAGCTACCAGCGATCGTGGATCAAGAAGGAGCCAGCAAGGTGATGGATCCAAAGTACTGCGCGTACCACAGAGCAGTTCACCACCCTACGAGATCATGTTACCACCTCAAGGACAAGATCCAGGCGTTAATCGACGTAGGGGTCATAACCCCAAAACCAGCCAAGAATGGCGATCGTGGATCAAGAAGGAGCCAGCAAGGTGATGGATCCAAAGTACTGCGCGTACCACAGAGCAGTTCACCACCCTACGAGATCATGTTACCACCTCAAGGACAAGATCCAGGCGTTAATCGACGTAGGGGTCATAACCCCAAAACCAGCCAAGAATGTGGGAGCAAACGCAGTGTCAATCAGTTTTGGATGGAAAGAGAAGTCTTGTTATGGAGTCTCTGCTATCCCAGGAGAAGATGACGAAAGAATCCCCACTTTCCCGCTCTCTGAAGAAGAACAAGAAGTTTTTGCGACACGGAGCGGAAATGAGTATCACTACAATTATCCGCCACCTAGTGAGCAGGGGGTGAACAAGCGGGGACCAGCCAAAACTCTCACGGAGATGGGAGTGATTGCAAGTCCCACACCGGGTAAAGAAGCTCTACGACAGCCAGTAGATAAACATAAAGAAAAGAGGCCCGAGAAAGGATAAACCGGAGAGTTTGAAAACTCCACGCGCCTTTGACATCATGGCTCAGCTAGCTAATATTCCAGTGCGGATAACGCTATATGAGTTGCTGCGGCTGTCTAAAGAAACTAGAGAAGCATTGCAGGAGGCCTTGGCCGATTCAGAAGCATTCCTCACTCGGATCAAACCGGCGCCTGAGGAACTAGAACTGTTAGCTCAACAGTGCAATGTGGCAGCTAAGAACATTCCCTGCATCACCTTCACCAAAGAAGACATGCAGACGAAGAATTCAAACCATGATCGGCCCTTGTATTTTGTCGGGTACATTGGCTCCAGCGAGGTCAACCGAATCCAAGTAGATCCGGGTTCCGCTGTGAGCATTATGCCGCTTCGCCTAATGCATAGCCTTGGCATTCCAGTCAGCAAATTGGCGTCTACAGGCACAGTCATTTACGGATTCAACACAAGCGAGTCAAGGCCTTTGGGGAAGATCCGAATAAAATGCCAAATGGGCGATCTGAAGACGGAGGTCACGTGTTACGTGATAGATGCTGAGACATCCTATAATTTACTATTGGGTCGGCCTTGGATCCATAGTAATGTGATAATTCCCTCTACTCTCCATCAGTGTTTGAAGTATGTCGACACTGACAATGAGGTTAGGACGGTGGTCGCGGATAAGCAACCATTCAAGGGGTATGAGAATTATTTCACCGATTCTCTCCTTTATGGTAACGAATCCGATACTGAACCATCGGCCCAGGGCACAGACAGCGGAGAAGAAGCTGATTCTGAAGCCGGATTCGATTACAATGGCGGTTTTGTTTTAAATGACATTGTACCCTTTGTAATCAATCTTGACGATGAACAATCGTCAGATGGAGGTTGTAACTGGCAACTTGCCGATATTGCAATAAAAGATGATTTAGAGTACTCCTTGTCTCTTGATGATGTGATAAAAGAGCTGTATGATAATACCGACTTGTATATGCCGCTTCGATCATCCTATGTAACAAAGGAGCACCTCCAGCATTCCTTCGGAACAACCATGATCATCCCGAACAAGATAGGAGGTGCAAAAGAAGTAATCTACAGATGGCAGTTGTAACTGGCAACTTGCCACCGATGAAATAAATGACGATTTAGAGTACTCCTTGTCTTTTGATAATATGATGACGGAATTGTATAATAATTCTGGTTTGCATATGCCGCTCCGATCATCCTATGTAACGAAAGAACGCCTCCAACATTCTTTCGGAACAACCATGATCATCCCGAACAAAATAAAGGGCGCGAAGGAAATAATTTACGGTAAAGGGAAAAGTTCTCCATTACGGGATCATTTCCTAAGTGAAGATGAAGATGATGACAAACCCGGTCGGCATTTGTCTAAGTATAGTCCGGAAGCACGCAAGCTTATGGAAAAGCAAGGATACGACTTCACACTCGGAGAAGGTTTATATTTCGATCGAGGTCCTCGTAATCCAGCCAAAGCAGTATATGTACCGAAAGGGAAGCCTGAGGATTATTATAAATATGGACGAGGCTTAGGTTATGTTTCATCAGATGAGGAATGTAGTTGGCAGATCATTGATCAAATTGCTAACAAGCCTAAGAATGGATACTCTCCCGATGCTTCAGAGTGGGACTCTGATACAAGTCTGGGAGAAATGTTCAAAACCTTAATGTCAAACATGACTACAGCAGATCCATCCACGCTGGAGGATGATGATCAAATGCCAACGTGGGAAGACCCGTGGGTACATCACCTAAGTATGCAGTACGGTGACAGGTTCGAACAGAGAGAACCACCAACCGAAGATGAAAAATATGGCTACAGCCGATCCATCCACCCTGGAAGACGACGATCAAATGCCAACATGGGAAGACCCGTGGGTTCACCATCTGAATATGCAATATGGCGATAGGTTCGAGCAAAGAGAACCACCCACTGAAGATAAAATAGTCCAGATTAACATGGGTGATGAGGCCAACCCAAAGCCTATATTCATCAGCGACAGTCTTCCCCCAGATGAGAAGGAGGAATTGATTGCTCTCATCAGGGAATATATCGACGTCTTCGCATGGAATTATGAAGACATGCCAGGGCTCGACCCCAATGTCGCAATGCACCGCCTCGATATCAAGCCGGATGCCAAACCTGTCAAGCAACAGCAAAGACGGTTTCGTCCGCAGATTATGGAAGCCATTGAGGCAGAGGTTAAGAAGTTGATCGAATCAGGATTTATCCGAGAGGAACAACATCCAGACTGGTTAGCCAACATCGTTCCCGTCATGAAGAAAAGTGGCAAAATCAGGATTTGCATCGACTTCAGGAACCTGAATGAAGCATGTCCAAAAGACGATTTTCCTCTCCCAATCACGGATGTCATTATCGACAATACATGTGGATTCGAGAGGATGTCCTTCATGGACGGCTTTTCGGGGTATAACCAAATCAAGATGCACCCGGATGACGAGAAGCATACAGCGTTTAGAACACCCCTCGGCGTCTTCTGCTATACGGTGATGCCCTTCGGTCTAAAGAATGCCGGCGCCACATACCAGCGAGCGATGACTAAGATTTTCCAAGAACATCTCAAGAAAACAGTCGAATGCTACGTTGATGATTTGGTTGTGAAAAGCCGCAACAAAGAAGATCACATCAAGGATTTGAAGACGATGTTTGATCTCATGAGGAGTCATCAATTGAAGATGAACCCCACTAAATCATTCCTTGGAATGTCCAGCGGAAAATTTCTTGGGTTCGTCGTCACCACTAAGGGTATACATATCGATCCTGATAAGGTGAAGGCAATACATGAATTGCAGCCCCCGAGGAATCTGAGAGAACTCAGAGGATTGCAAGGGCGGCTAGCTTACATCCGGCGGTTCATCTCAAACCTTTCTGGGAAGTGCCAACCTTTCTCTAAGCTAAACAAGAAGGGTGTGTCATTTATTTGGGACGATGCCTGCCAAAAGGCACTCGAGGATATCAAAACATATCTGACAAATCCTCCTGTTCTCGTTGCACCAAAATCAGGTAAACTGTTCTTGATTTACATCAAAGCGATGAACCATTCGATAAGTGCTTTGTTAGCACAAGACGATGATAATGATCACGAACAGGCAGTTTATTATTTAAGTCGGACTTTGGTGGGCGCTGAGTCTCGATATCCGATGATTGAGAAAGAATGTCTCGCGTTGGTGTTTGCAGTGCAAAAGATGCGGCATTACTTAGTGGGACAGACGATCTACGTTATCTCCAACGTTAATCCAGTACGGGTGTTTATGACGCAACCGGCCTCTATGAATTGGCGGCTAGCGAAGTGGGCCCTTCTCTTGTCCCAATACGATTTGCACTTCAAGCAGCAGAAGTCGATAAAAGGACAGGCGATTTGTGACCTTTTGGCGGCAAACCCGACCACAGATACGGCAGAAGTATATGATGACTTGCCGGATGAAACCCACGAGGTTAACACCACATCACACCAACAAGTATGGCAATTATACTTCGATGGTGCCTCAAGGGCAGTTAATAGAGTAATAACCCCGGGATGTCCTACAGTTTCCTCTGGAGTTGGAGTCGTCTTAATCTCCCCTGGAAAGCACGTGATGCCTCGGGCTTATTCGTTGACTAGTCCGTGCTCCAGTGGCCGAGTACAATGCACTTCTCATTGGACTCAGTTTCGCCAAGGAGCTGGGGGTCGAATATCTCGAAGCTTTTGGGGATTCTCAATTGATAGTCAACCAAGTTCGCGGTGAGTATGAAGTCAGGAATCAAGACCTGATCCCGTACCACCAGGAAGCCATCAAAATGGCAGAATCTTTCGAAGAATTCTTCATCGAATATATCCCTCGTCTCCAGAACGCTTATGCAGACGCACTGGCGGCACTAGCAGTATCACTGGCACAGCCTCCCGAAGCTGAGCTGTTAGTCACAGTACGGACGCATCAACTCTGCGTACCCATATACAGTACGGAGATTGAAGAAGAAGAGGATAGAAACGTGAACGCCAAAGAGGTGAATTCAACTCAAATTGGGTCTGAGTCCCGAGATTGGCGTTTTCCTATCATCGACTACGTCCAATATGGTATCTTGCCAGAGGATGTAAAAGAAAAGGAATCAATCCGCCGAAGAGCTCCAAGATTCTTCTATAATACTGAAACCCATACATTATACCGTAGAGGGTACGACGGTCTTTTACTCCGATGCCTTTCGAACAGAGAAGCAAAGGAAGTTCTTAAGGAAGCACACGAAGGAGAATGTGGTGCGCATCAGCCCGGTCCTAAACTGTATGATCGCATCAGGAGGATGGGATATTTCTGGCCAACGATGGTTCGTGACGCAATCGAATACGCACGAGAATGCCACGCTTGCCAGATACATGCGAATTATATGCATCAACCGCCAGAGCAGTTGCACACGTCAACCACGTCTTGGCCGTTCGAGACTTGGGGCATGGACATAGTCGGTCCTATTTTTCCCCCTTCAGTCAAAGGTGATCGGTTCATCCTCGCGATCACAGATTATTTCTCAAAGTGGGCTGAAGCGATTCCGCTTAGAGAAGTGAAGACGAACAACGTCATCAATTTCATCAAGCATCATGTCATTTACCGACACGGCGTGCCAAGAAGGATCATTCATGACAACGGTCCACAGTTCATAAGCAATGCCTTCGTCAGATTCTGCGACAAGTTCAAAATCGAAGATGTTTCGTCGACAGCTTACTACCCCGCCGCGAATGGATTAGCGGAGGCGTTTAACAAGACGATCATCAAGATCTTGTCAAAGCTCGTGAAGACCAATAAACGAGACTGGGACGATAAACTCGGTGAAGCACTCTGGGCTTATCGCACCACCATACGCACGCCTACGGGAGCTACCCCGTATTCGCTGGTATACGGATGTGAAGCTGTGCTACCGCTGGAAATTCAGATTCCGTCCCTTCGGATCGCCCTCGCAACGGAGATGACGACGGAGGAACAACATCAGAAGCGTCTCGAAGAGCTCGAGAGGCTGGATGAAAAGCGTTTGGAGGCTCAACAACACATCGAGTTTTACCAAGCCAGGATGTCAAGGGCTTTTAACAAAAGAGTCCGACAGAGAAGCTTCAAGGAAGGAGATCTGGTCCTCGCTGCTCGCCGACCAATAATTCTCACCTCCAAGAAGAAAGGTAAATTCGAACCCAAATGGGAAGGACCGTTTGTAATAGACACAGTCTATTCAAACGGCGCATATCGCCTGATTACTCAAGAGGGCGCCAGGCAATTAATGCCAATAAATGGGAAGTTCCTGAAAAAGTACTATCCCTAGTACATTCAGGATAACTCATTTACCGGGAAGTTCCTCGAAGAATATTACACTTAATATTCTAGAGGATAACCCAAAATCATTGTCACCACCAAAATCCCTCACTGATCAATTTCAATTGACAGTGAGTCCACCAAAAATGTTTTTCTGGCCCTCTTGATTCTTTCCATGAACAAGAGGTCCACTTTCAGTTCGGAGTCCCTTTTCGATAAACGAAAGAACTCCTTCCCTTTTTCTCTTTGGTTAAACCTTGTTCATGGTTATAACCGGAGTTGAAAATACCACTTCGATAAACGAAGGACCCATTTTCAGTTTAGATAACTCATCCTATAAAAGGCAAGTTTATCTAAATTTTCCAGATTCTCGGAGTGGACACCCCACTTCTAGTTTCTTCTTCGCTGGAAATAGAATATAAAATTCTTCCTTTCCAGAATCAGGGAATAGAATATAAAATTCTTCCTTCCTTGTCTGTTGGGTTCGCCTTCACCCTAAAAGAAGACCGGGAAATAGAATATAAAATTCTTCCTTTCCCGCACCAACCTTTTCTAAGAATCTATCAATCTAGGATTCATCCTAGGAAGTTTATCCCGAATCCTAAGCAGGGATAAGTCTGCGCCTAACACGCGCTGCCGGTTTAGTCTTTTTCCGCACAAAAAGACACCAGAGTCTGATTCTGGGGTATTTTATCCTGAAACCTAAGCAAGGATAAGTCTGCGCTTAACCTGCGCTGCCGGTTAGTTCTTAACCGTTAAAAAGAACACCCGTCCACATATTCAACATTGTGGCAGGTCGTCATTAATAACACCAAAATCCATGCCTTACACGCATGGGGAATGTCATCCTGAATCCTAAGAAGGGATATGCCGACGCCTAACACGCGTCGCCGGTTTAGTCTTTCGCCGTAGAAAAAGACACCAGAAGACCAGTCTGGGGTATTTTATCCCGAAACCTAAGTAGGGATAAAGTCAACACCTAACACGTGTTGCCGGGTAGCCTATTCCCGTAACAATGGCGAAGTCTATGTATTCGACATCATAGCACGAAGTCTAAGAGAATTCATTCTCTTAGCACAACGTTACATGCGAACGGAGTTAGACAATCCGCATGCTAGCCCGACTCAAACGGTAGTCGGTAAAGGCTAATCAAACCCGTTGAAGGCTGGGGGTTAGCCAAAAATCCTAAAGTCAACACCTAACACGTGTCGCCGGGTAGCCTATTCCCGTAACAATGGCGAAGTCTATGTATTCGACATCATAGCACGAAGTCTAAGGGAGTTCATTCCCTTAGCACAACGTTACATGCGGAACGGATTCCGACAATCCGCATGCTAGCCCGACTCAAACGGTAGTCGGTAAAGGCTAATCAAACCCGTTGAAGGCTGGGGGTTAGCCAAAAATCCTAAAGTCAACACCTAACACGTGTCGCCGGGTAGCCTATTCCCGTAACAATGGCGAAGTCTATGTATTCGACATCATAGCACGAAGTCTAAGGGAGTTCATTCCCTTAGCACAACGTTACATGCGGAACGGATTCCGACAATCCGCATGCTAGCCCGACTCAAACGGTAGTCGGTAAAGGCTAATCAAACCCGTTGAAGGCTGGGGGTTAGCCAAAAAATCCTAAAGTCAACACCTAACACGTGTCGCCGGGTAGCCTATTCCCGTAACAATGGCGAAGTCTATGTATTCGACATCATAGCACGAAGTCTAAGGGAGTTCATTCCCTTAGCACAACGTTACATGCGGAACGGATTTAGACAATCCGCATGCTAGCCCGACTCAAACGGTAGTCGGTAAAGGCTAATCAAATCCGTTGAAGGCTGGGGGTTAGCCAAAAATCCTAAAGTCAACACCTAACACGTGTCGCCGGGTAGCCTATTCCCGTAACAATGGCGAAGTCTATGTATTCGACATCATAGCACAAAGTCTCGGAGAATTCAATCTCCGAGCATAACGTTACATGCGAACGGATTTAAACAATCCGCATGCTAGCCCGACTCAAACGGTAGTCGGTAAAGGCTCATCAAACCCGTTGATGGCTGAGGGTTTGCCAAAAATCCTATGAGTATTGTGGTCAATCATTTCAAATGGAATGACGAATCATAATAAAGACGAAAGCAAGTTTCACTAAGAGAATCAAAAGTCAAAGTGTTCAGCAAACAAAATCATACATCAAGACCATGACCAAAAATCTGCTGACTGATCTTAGAAAGCTTCTCATCATAAGCTTGCCTAAGTTCAGCCCTGATGGACTCCTCGGTGGTGGCTGAAGTCCTCGCAGCAATCTCTTCTGTCTCGGCTAGCTTCTGCTCCAGGGATCTCAACTCATCAGATAAAGCAGTGTGGGTTTGCTGATCCTGTGCTTTCGTTATCTGAAGAATATCCAAAGTCTCCTCCTTTTCACGGAGTGTTCTTCTGAGCTGGTCTATCTCGGTCGCACAGGAGGTAATAGAAAGATCGAGCTCGGCAAGCGAAGATAATCTAGTAGCAAGGCTCGTCTTAACTCGATCTACTCGGCCCCGCTGCATCTGAATCTCGAGATCAGCAAAAATCCGAGTCTCGCGTGATGACTGTAAGCGGGTGTCCAGCTCGGCAGCAATAAATGAGGAGGCACCTGCATCTCGGAGCTCACGAAACATCTGAAGCTCATGCTCTAGGCAATCAAGGTCATCAACTATAGCCCGTGCCAAATCTGGATGTCCCGCTTCCCTTATCAAATTGACTTTAGAATCAAGGAAAGGCTTGAATTGGCTAAGAGAAAGTCCACCATGGAAAAGCTTGCCAATCATAGCATTCATGAAAGAGAAGAAGGAGCGGACTTCTATACAGATGACAATCTTCTCAGGATCATCATCAGATAACAACTCCCTCGCCAGAATATGAAGACGAGAAGAAGGCCCTGCACGATAAAAAAAAAGAGATAAAACCATCAGAAAAAGACCTTGGAGAGTAAATAAATAGTATTCATACCCTCTTGAGTCACTGGGGGTGGTGGAGGTGTAACGGCTGGGGGTGTATCAACTGGTGTAGTTGGTCCCATAGCCGGCTCAACAGGGCCATTCTCAACAAAAGCTCCTGTTAAATACAAGTCAGAATTCTCGGAGGCATCACATTATAGCTGCATTAGTCAAGATTAGCTAGTCCTATAATTAACTCAAGAAGAGGCACGTACCTTCAAAAGAACCATTCTCAGGATCCTGAGGGAGTGCGGGCTCAGGAAACATACTCTCGGGCAGTGGGCCATCGATCTGAGGAGAGTCATATATGAAGTGGAACATAGAAGTGTCTGCAGGCAAACCTGCCTCGTCGAAATCATCAATCGAAAAATCTAACACGAAGAAATGTAAGTACGAAAGAAGAATGAAGAGAATATGACTAATGGAAATAAGTTACCTCTCGTAGATGTATCTGGATTCACTGGATCAGGTCCTACATTGGTAGCCTCCCTAAAGTCGGCAGCTTCTGCAGGTTTTTCTACCTGGTACGGTGAGTCAGCCTCACCAGAAGATACAAACTCATGAGGAGCAGGATCAAAATTCATCTCCCCTTCCTCGCGCTCTCCTGCATGGAATTGGAAAGCATGAGCCTAAAAATCTAAACGATCAAGAAAATGATCTATAGAGTAGATGTTACCTCTGTCGCCAGCAGGATCATCACCAGCCAAGTCCATCTCAGATGCCCGCGAATCTGCAGGCAG